>NC_133560.1:14570727-15195727 GCF_048773025.1 Camelus bactrianus | reverse complement strand
GGAATATAGACCAGTGGCTCTCAACCGAGAGTCATTTGTCTTCCAGGAGACTGTTGGCACTCTGGGGATGTTGCTGGCATGTCAGACGTAGAGACCAGGGATGCTGCAGAAAAAAAAATATTACCATGCATAGCACAGTCCCGTCCCCACCACCACCCAAACTTCATCTGGTCGAAAACGTCAGCAGTGCTGAGGCTGAGAAATTCTGATATACACCAGGCACGAAGCTTTGTAGAAGTTTCCAAGTGGTGCTGTTGTAAGTTACAGAAAGTTGTCAGATATTTGAAATTAAAGCATCATCAGGTGAGGCCATTCATGAATGAAGCACTCTGTGATAGTCAAGGGGAAGATGGGACTAAAAAGTCAGTGCTACGTCATTTTGCCATCAGTACGCATCTTTTTTCCTTGCTTGTAGGACCAGTTATGTATGTGTCTGCTCAGGAAAGCATACTTGAGAGCTAGGGTCACAAATGTAACTCTTGGGACAAGGCTGATAATTCAGCACCAAGTACGGGCTGTTTCACAGCAGATCAAGAATAGTTACTGCCTCAAACCCCCCAAGGAGCCTCAAGCTGCCCCAGGTATCCTGGGTTATTTCCTAGGACGCTTCTCACCACTACGCATCCAGTCTCACAACAAAAGGGTGAACTTGTCGCAGAGCAGGGAGCTCCAGGACACTGCCTCTAGGTGTAAAACCAAGTCCTGCACTAATGCCCAGTGTTCGGGGCTCCAGGCCACACCTGCCGTTAAATATGTATCCGTCCAGATGAAGTAAATGGCGAAGTGGCCCAGGTGTGAGATGCCCTGGGGCTGGTGACACTGAGCCCCGTGGAAGAGGAAACCCTCAGGAGTGGTGGGGACGCTGGGGCGTGGAGAGCACATGCCACTGTAAACATGAGCAGCCCCTACCAGGTCCAGCAGATGGTCGCCATGTGGGAATGCAGGCCCAGAGCTGCCAGCTTTTTCAAGAGAAGCAGTGAAATCTAATGATTTTTAAACATTGGCAATTAATTCAAATGTAGAACACTATTCAGCCCCCACAGCAGCCCTGTGTAATCTCTTCTAGGGTTATCCTGTGGGCCAGCAGTTTGCAAATTCTGCTCTAGAGGGATGGTGAGAGGAAGGTCCCGATTCTCTGTGCCAACGTGGGATCATTTCTCTGATGAAGAGCTTCCCCTCCTTGACAATGAAAAGCATTTCTCTGAAACACCGTTCTGGGTGAATTCAAACTGCTGCTGGTATTTGAGGCAACAAATGGGCCTGCCTCTTAAGGGGCCAGACAATTGACACTCCTGGTCATGCCTTTTAAGGCACAAAGCTCCTACCTCCCCCGACCAGAGAAAAGGGAGGCTCCGTGTACTCACGTGGCGGGTTTGCAGGAAAACATTCCCTGTCGGTGACTTAAATATGAGCTTCATGTTATGCTCAGGTGGGTGTGAAATCCAGGGAATCTATTTATGATTTTACCTAAGAAAAGGCATCAAGTAAAAGACAGATACTAAATACTCTTCTCTGAGTGGATGTTACTAACGAGAATGCATCATGAGGCCGTTGAAAAATGAACCCAGGTCCAGATGACAGAATATTTCACTTAATGTTCATGTCAGGAAGAGTAAAGCAAGTCCATAATTCTGTTCCCAAATAACTGATCCTCCAAAGGACCACCATTTTTTTGCTGTTTATCAGTACCTCCGTCAGTATTTTGAATATTGGAGGCTATTTGGATCACTTAAGCAAGGATGTGCTGTCCCCTCTCCAATTATAGGGTCTTTATCCCCAAGTGCTAATTCATAGAATGACAGAATTGAGGACAAATATTTCAATAAAAACACTAAAAAAGAAGAGCATCAAATTTTTAATACAGGGCCACATTATAGAAGCCTGTTATGAAGAAGAGACTGACAAGGGTCAGGTAAACTACATGGAAGGCAGGCAGCAGGCACTGGAGTTCAAAATGAGTCATTCCCCGTTGCCAGGTATGAACGTCCTAAAAAGGTATGAAAGGCGTAGGGAAGGTTCGGATGAACAGGGGCCACTCAGTTCACAGCAGCAATCACGTCGTGGACGGTTACTCCTGGGAGGTTCTTGAGAAGAAGTAACGTCCAGCTCCTCCCTGCTCCAGCAGGGGAAGTTGAAGCCGAGGAAGGTGACATCCCAGAAGCTCCCGAAGTCACAGATCTCGTTTTCTGGTGACTGTTTTCTGATTGTATTTCCCTTGGCTGCCATTCCTGCCACCATTTTTCTTCTGGCCATTTCATACGATGCGGGTCAGTAAATACGAGCAGAAACCCGTGGATGTGTGTGTGCGTGTGAGCACGTGCCCGTATTATTTGTAGGTAACTCTGTTCATATGTTCAAGGAATAGGAAGTTGCATTCAAAAAGTAAAATGGGCTTTTAGTGTTGTAATCATTCCCAAACCTCTCTCATGCTGAGTGAGTCAAGAGGTGTTCATAGCTGCAGTAACCCCATCTTGGGTCTGAGGAACTGAAGGTTTTCAAGAGGAAGGAAGGAACGTTTATGTGTTTACTGTGTTACTATTACGTGTTTTCTCTTAACGTACATTGTTTAACTGTAATCCCACAAAAGCCTGAGCCAGGGACTCAGAAGTGAGGTCACGTTTATAAAGCCATGCTGTCAGCCCCTGGCCCAGCTGGCAGTACTGTGGGGTGGACAGAGTCCGCAGTAGCCCGTTGCTTGGGTGTGAACCCCAGGCTCCAACCCTCCCACGATGGAAACCTTTGACCCACTTGATTCATTCTCTTAAGTGTGAGTCCCCTCATCAGCAGAACAAATAACAATAGTTCTCACATCGTTTGTAAAATGGGAATGAAAAAAGCTCATTGTTGTAACTCTTAACGTTGTTTGAAAGAGTCAGTGAAAAAAATTAGGACACTTGGCTCTTGTTTGAACCATAGGAAACGTTCAGGGAACGTTAGCTACTGTTATTGTTACCATCACTCCCAGAGTTTCAGGGTGCATGTGTTTCTCACACTATCACGTATTTTCTCTATACCTCTAGTCGCAGTGTACCACCTTGCATGTGATGCTGATGTGTTAAAAATTCTGTAATGAAGAATTCCATTTTTCAAGGATCTACAGGCATTTTAGCAGTGGTTTCTCTTCATAATGGGTTTCTAATGAAGAAAATGTTAACAATGCTCAGTTGAAAATGAGGCTGTGTGATTGAACCCAGGATACTTGAATACCCCCTACCCTTTCACTAATCATGGACACCTTGACCACTTTCCTAATGTGATGCATGCAGATTAAGTCTTTTGTTTACTGATTGGCCAAATATATGCAGGACGAATGTATGCTACTTCATCCTTGGCTCTTCTGAGGGAGGCTGTTACCATGGTAACAGAGGCATCCTTTGACTCCTGTTTCTACACAGTTATAGAAATGCTTCTTAAAAAATACTTAGGACAATATTTAATGTTGAATCTAAAGTAATTTTTCTCATTGTTTGGGGAGCAAAATTGATTTTCCCTGGGCAAAGTTTGTTTGGCTGCCCAAATGTACTGTTTATAGCCATGTGTTCCACCAAATTTCTTTAAAAGCCGGTTAAGTGTATTTTGTCTTAACTTCTAATCTAATTTCATCATTTGGAAGTGCCTCTTGCTGCACCGTGCCTATTTTGATTTGGAAATAGTGCACATTTCGTCTTTGCTATGTCAGGGTGAGGTGGAGGGGAACAGGATGAATCATTTGATTTCTCGTAGCTGAGAACAGTATGTGTGGCGAGGGAGGGAGGACACGTGCTTCAGTTTGTTTAGGAGTCTGTGGCTTATTCGAAAGCTGAGATTTTTCAGGTAGCAGCTGGTGCCTAGTGTATGATTCCGGTGGTTCAAAACCTATTCTTTCTCAAGAGGCATCTGTTTTAATTTTTTTCCCGAAATTAAAATAATTTTTGTTGTTCTCATTACAAGTACAATGCATGATCATTTCAGAAGATTCAGAAAATGTAGATGAACAAAAGAAAGACACTGGTAATCCCACATGCTGGAGATAACCACTGTTACTATCTGGGTGTCTCCTTCCAGAGTTTTTTGTGTTTACACATGCGTTTTATTTCACAAAGCAAGACCAAGGCCACACCTACTTAATATGCTGTAACGTGCCTCTTTTCATTTAACCACGCACTCGTAGTGCCGACGTGTTGAAAGATCACTTTTAAAGCACGGTGTTTAATGGCTGCAAAAGTTGTAAGATAGCTGAAGATACTGGTAAATTGAATTAATACTCATTTGTTGGCTGTTCAGGTGGTAATCTAGATTATTCCTTAGTTTAAGCAGAATCGTAATGAATTTCTTGATATATTCACCTTCATATACACTTTCTATATACATTTAAATGAGAAAAAAATAAGGGTAGATCTGTATGCCTTGCTGGAATGGAAGGGATGTGAGGATGTGGTTAAGGTAGCTCTTGCCTCTGCCTCCCATTTCCCCTTCGTGGGAGGACACCCAGACTCAGCTCATCGTGTTTGCCTCCAGGAGTCATAGCAATGAACTTGACATGAGCTCATTCTCTGTGACCGTGGGCCATTCAAGGCTGAACTCTAGCTTCTGTTTCCTAGGATCTTGGGAGGTAGTTTAGCTTCTTTCTTGTATTTATTCCACAAACATTTACCGAGACTCATTTATATCCTACTACTCTGCCGTCCTCTGTGAGTTGCACCACCTCCCCGTACCTCGTCCCTGACCCCACCGTGCACCGGCACACACGCAAGCCTTACGGTTACACAATGTTGTAAAACAACACAACACCGGCTTTCACTTCTGAGAAGCAGGGCTCTGAATCCCAAGTCTCCTAATGAATAGTTAATTAATGTTTTTAAGAGTCAATTTTCTTATCTTTAAAGTGGTAAAAATAAAACTTATTTCAAGTGTTCCCTCCCCCCCCCCCGAGTCATTGACTTAATTACAGAAAGGGCTAGGCGTGTGTATGGCATGCAGTTAAGACAGTGGCAGTGATGGTGCAAATGGCAATGGGAAATTATGGGAAAGGGAGGTTCTGCTCCTTCCTGGAGGGATCAGGAAGGCATTAACTTCCAGTTCTGTGCTTAGTGGACTCAGCCCAGAGCTGCAAGCTTAGAACTCCGTGCCTAAGTGCCAGCTCTCCATGTGACTCACTGCCTGACCTTGGGTTAACCACTTAATCTCTCCCTGCCTTGGTTTTCCTCTCCATAATATGAACATAATAACTCTTCCCCACCTCACTAGGGCAAGGATGATTAATCAGTGTTTATAAATCTCAATAAATCCTTTGGATATGAAGTGCAGTGAGATTGGAAAGCATTATTACTATTACCTGCTTTCTTAATACCTAAACCAGCATGCCCAGGACTGCTGAATGGAGTACCACAGAGTTATACCCTCTTCCTATATCATTGTCAAGAATCTCAGTTTCTTCAGCTGCCCCTGAAGATAGCAGTTTTTCAACCACTGTAATGCTCACTCTTCAACAAGGAGCGATCAGTTTCCTCCTTCTACCCAAATGCCCACAAACACCCACACCCACCAGCAATGTTTTTTCCTTCAACAAATACTTATTGAACATTTGGAAGGCACTGTGCTGGATCCTGGAGATACAAGGATGTGTAAAAATCAATATGGCGCTTACCTTCAAGGTATTTAGTACCTGGTGAGCAACCTAGACTGGTTACCTGCAGTCCCGTTACAGCCCAAGTGCTCTGCTGGAAAATATCTCGGACCCTAAGGGAACACAAAATGTACACGCACAGTCACCAGAGTCTTTCTGCTATAGGAGTGGTGTCTAAATGAAAACCGAGAGAGACACAACCGTAAAGCTGGAGAAATAGCGGGGAGTGGGGAGAGGAAAGGGAAAGGATGTTCTGGGAAGAAGGAAAATTAACATGCATGCCTCACAATTCGAGTGAGTGGGATCTGTCCAGGAAATGGAAAGAAGTTGCTTGGGACCGAAGCTAGAGGAAGGGGAAATGGTGTATAAGGGGACACTTCCAACACAATCTGATTCCATCTTTGGGTCAGGCTAGCCTGTTGACCTCATCATTGGTACCCGTCATTTAAGGTGCCCCATAACCTGGCGTCCTGGCTCGTCCCCAGCCTGAACACCTGAGCTGACAGCTTCCTCAGCCCCTGGACTTCCGTCTCCTGGGCCCTGAACCTCTTGTGCACTTCTTAGTAGTGATGCTAATAAATGCTTCTGGGGGCCGGGGGGTCTGACTGCTCGCTATTGTCCAATCCCTGTCTGACTTTTCCTGTAGCTTTTGCCTGTTTGGTAGTATAGCTGCCAATGTCAGGAATGATGTTGCTCTAAATTGGGAGCCTAGTCATTAGAAATTGAAACTCTGTACACAGAAAATGAAAGGACTGAAAAGAGAGAGAGGCAGAGATGTCTGGGAGAGTTAAGTAGAATGTCACTGTGGTGTTCCTGTTTGTAGCTGGGAAAGGAATATGCATGATCTGGTTTTTGTTTTTTTTTTTTAATGCAGTGCATATTGTACGTTGATTCTGCAAGCACATGATAGAAAGTCCTTGAAGATAGCCCCAGTCAGTATAGACATGCAAACCTAAATGCTGTCATGAAATCTTACACAGGAGGCAAGCATTATATTGAAAGAACTAGACCCCCAAAAGGCAGAAGAAAAAAAGAAACTCGTCAGTAATAAAAACACGGTATAAAACTTTAATCAGCGTCAGAGTTAATCACCTCATTTGGTAACTGACAGTTCAATGAAGTTTCTGTTTTAAAATCACCGGCAAAGCAGACTGCCACGTTTTATTTGTCATCTGATATAAGTTGAGCTGTAGTCCGAGATGGTGGAAAACCTTTCTTGTTGGGTTTTACCTCTTTAATCGCAAATGAAAACTGGCACTCCATCTGGATAATGTCCAAAGTGACACATTTTGGGAACCATCAACTACCTAGCCTTACAAATCAGGAGCACTGATTAAATAATCAAGATTTCTGAAAAGCCTTGAGGGAGCTATACGTTTTTTGCATCAGTAATCGCCATTCTGTTTGTAGCATAAGATGTTTTTGAGCTCTGGATAAGAACTTGTGTTTGACATACAGCAATGAGTATCTTATTTATTGGGTTAGCAGGAGTCTGACATTCTTAGAAGAAATATGACAGCGAAGAGGGAAATTGTGGGGTTTAAAAAAGAATCTTAACCTAATGAAATTTGTCACTAATAAAATGAAACAAGTAATGACTTGGTTATATGTCTTTGAGGAGTATAAAGGTAATGCTATTTTGTCAAACATCCATTTAAATAAAAGCTGTTATTGTTCATCGTGATAGCCTGTAATATACAAGTATCTGCATAATTATTAATCCTCTGTATGTAAGTTGAGTTACCTTTCCCTTATACTAAATAGAAATGTAAGGGTAGAAAATTCTGCCTGTGACACATGGTCAAACACACCTTTATGGTGATTTAAAATAGCCACTGTTCAAATTAACAAGACATTGATTAGAATAATAACTGATTTCCCAGAATTGCATGCATGAAGGAGCAACTCTTTCATTAGAGATGTCAAAATTAGTCCAGAAAATATCAATGAACATTATTAATGTTATGTTCTGCTTTGGCCGTAGGCAAAATTGTCAATTTGGTGAAGTTATTCTTTGCCATTTCTCAACATCCCTTTGAAGGACTTTACTTATGCTGAATTCAATCATTTATTCATTCACCAATTTTTTAACTGAGAGCCGACTGACTAGTTGGCAGACACAGTCCTCAGTGCTAGAGATACAGCGATTAAAAAATAGTCAACCACCCCGTGTATATTCTAGAGACTAGGATGGAGTCAGACTAAACTCAACTGAACTAAATAACTAAGTTAGTAAGGAAGAAAATTCTGGATTATAGTAAAGGCAGTGATAGTCCCAAGTTAGGAAGGTATGTTGGAGTGTATCTGTATCTGGGGATACCTCAAATCAAATGATCAGGGAAGACCTCTCTAATGAGCTGAGGCCTTTGAGCCGACCATGGGAAAACGTCAGGGAGCACAAGGGAGAAGAGGAGGATTCTGGCAAATGCGAGAACCCCAAGGCCACAAAACTGGGATGGGGGCGTTTTTGGAGTTTGATGGACAAGTAGATCTGTGTGACTGAGTGTAACGAACAAAGAGATAGCAGTATAATATGAGGCAAGAGAGCCAGCCAGCCACCCGGGGGCTTCTGGCTCATGTCGGTTCTACAAGGCTTAAAAGAAACTGTATTATCCATCTGAAGGTGTCTACCTTCTTCCTTCTGCTCTCTTTGAACTTCCATTCCCTGGTTTCTGAGACTCTTCTCTTGTAGCTCCCCTAATAGTGCCTTTGCCTAAGACATTTTGTAATCCCTTCTAATAAAATGTACACTTCAACTTCCTAATCTTTCAGGTACCTGCCGAGTAATTTGTAAACTAATCTGATAAACCAGTATGAATTAGAGCATTCGTAATAAATGGGGCTTAAAATGACACCCCTGTAAGACAGCATCTTTTCTTTAAAGCAGTCTGTATTATCTAGACTTCAAGGAGTAAATACTTTGGAACTTATAGCTATTTACTAGGGGGGAAAAAACCCCACACACAGTTTAAGCAGCTGCTTTTTTTTCATCCTTATGCAAAGTAATATCCTTGATTGTGTGAAATCTTCAAATCTGAGGGCTATAAATCAGTAAGAATTGTTATCATCCTTGGTTTTTATGATCACTATGATTTATTAAGCCTATCTTAGGGGCTAGGCACTATACTAGACACTCTACATGCATATTTTCAATTTATTTCTCACTGCCAGTGCTGTAAATTCCCAATTTCGATATTGTGGACCTCAAATGAGAACAAAGTCTGGAAGCATAAAATGCAATCAATAACTGTTTGCTGAAGAAATGCATGATTGGTTTAGGAAAACCTAAATAAAGTCTCGGCCTGGAAAGGAATGGATAGAGCCCTGATTGCATCCAGCCCTTCACTGACTTTGAAGCCTACTCTCTGTAGAACGAAGCCTTCCCTGTTTAGTACGTGGTGGGTTGGGTTTTCTGATCCACAGCTCAGAGGAAAGTTTATTCAAGGCAAGAAGAAATATACACAGAGAGGCCAAGTCTTCAGTCAGTCTGAAGATTCCCTCCCCTCCCTTTTTCCGGTTCTGGGGAGCAATTTGCTGAATCTCCGGGGAAGTCAGGCAGATTAGATGACTAAAGGCTGATAATTCTGTTATTTTGACAAGACCAAAACTTGCCCAAAGGTGCTGGCGGGGAACGCACACTCACAGGCACATGCACGTACGCACAAATACATACACATTTTCCTGCAAATGGGAAAATGCCTTGTGGAAGACAGAAGGATCTGGGCTTTTGCCTCCAGTCAGTGTCTATAACCAAGCCAGCTTGTTTTTGGGTGATGTTCAATATCTTACCAGTTACAAAGAAAATACCCCTGTGGTGTCTAAGAATGTGATAAGAGTTATCTTCAAGGAATACAATTTTGTTCTTTGATTTTAGCGAGATCTACACATCTCTGTCGGAAGCTGAACGGGTGCCAGACTCTTTAAAACAGAAACAAACAAGTGTGTAGCTCTGATTCATCCCTTTCAGAAATAATACTAAACTCTGGGATAGGCGTTCTCCTGAAGAGAAGAGGCTTCTGTTTGTATTAGAAACCTGAACGTAAGGAAGTTCCCCCCCAGAATGCTCTTGTGAGGCTCTCATTCCATGGGCTACTATGTGGGAAGAAACTGCTCTCTGATCAGATATGGTTAGGGAAATGAAATAAATTGGCTGACCTCTTAGGAATTGGCAAAGACCATAATTAAAGAATCCAAGAGGTCCTTAGAAACAAACAAGCAACAACAACAGCTTACATAACTTTGTTTACCCTGTGTATCCCCAACTAATTTGGCCAGAAGATACCATGAAAAGTCCATGGAATTAGCGGTCCATGGGATATCCTTTGGGAAATGCCAATCAAAGAACTTAAAGTGGCTCGTGATACATAAAAAAGTAAAATAATTTGTGTGTCAATATCGGTTTTATAACCTCTCATGATTTATGGGGTAATTTATAAAAATTTAAAGGGGAAACATCTTTGGGGTAATATGTGCTGTTTACCTGTGGCGCTATTACTTCTGACCCTTTAACTAGAGACAGAAAATCATGGCAGGTGGGAAAACACACTGTTGGATCAAGTCCTAAGTCTGCCATGTACAACCCACATGGCTTTGTGTGACTCACTTAGAGTCTTTGAACCTGACCTGTTAATAACTTAGCTCGAGGGAAATGATGGAGGTAATGTAAACAAAGCTCTTAGCGTTTTGCTGGGCAAATAGCAAGTGCTCGGTAAGAGGCAACGGTTTTACCTTTTCTATTTTTTTTTTTTTCCTGATGCTTCTTATGAGTTTGTGCAGAGCCATTCACACTCTCTTACAGAGCTCTCCTCTTGTCAGGGGATGCATTTGTAAGAAGGCCAAGTGGGTATTAACTATCTCATATATAGACCTCATTAGTAGAATTCACAAACCAAAACCAGAGTTTTATAGATACAAAATGCAGAACTACTTCTTGCAGTGTTACCCACTTTAGCTATAATATTCAGGTAAGTGGCACTTTAAAAAGCCATTAGCACAAAAATCGCTCATATTAAAACTAGTCTTAACATTAAAAATCAGTTTTTTTATCAAAATCTGTGCCTGTTCTCTAGGCTGTTACTAAGCCTGTGCAGGGAGGTCCGCTTAAAAACCAAATGAGTATCATAAAATGATCTAGCAGGGAAATTTGCTGTACAAGATAATGGGTGACTGTTTACCCTGAGTTACAGGCCACCAACTGCCAGACGGACATTTGGATTTGCCAGACTTGCAGGTCATTGGTAGAATGACAAACAAGTGCTTCCAGTTAGCCACAAAAACATGTGACATTCACACATCTGTAACCTATATTCATAAAGAAAAAAAAAAAACACACCACTGCAGGTTTAAAAAAAGATTTTGCTACATGTACACTTGAGCGGATAATGACTTTCGTAGGATTTCTGTGCTGTGTTGTTGCGTTTATTATTTATTTTGGAGGCAGAACATGACAGTAGTTCTTAATAATTTAGCATGATTATATATTATAAATCTTGTTATTCCTCTGCTCCGATCCAGTGGTGCCCCATCTCCTTCGGAAGAGGAGGGACAGTCCTTGGAATAGGCTCTGAGGCGCTCTGATCTCACCTGGCCTCACCACTCCTCTCCACTTGCTCCCTCTGCCCCAGTCACACCATCCTTGTTATTCCAGACATGCTCCTGACCTCAGGCCTTTCTGTTTTCCGTTCCTCCTCCCTCAACTGTTCTTCCTCCAGACGCTTAACCACGTTGGTCCCCCAGTTCCTTCCAGCCTCTGCTCAAATGCCACTGCACTCCGAGTCTCCTCCCTTCCACCCCTGCATTGTATTTCTCCATAGCCCTTGATTCTGTCTGACAAAATAATCCCTGCCCACCAGAGCCAGTATTTAAATTTTCAGAAATTTTGTGCAGTGATTGTGAAGACATAAAAGCTGGAAGTTGGCCAGGGTAGGACTGTTCGCACCACGGAAGTTGGCAACTGCTACCACTCAGAGCTTCTCTTCTCTGGCTTACCAGAATGCCACAAGACATAGTCCACGTTTACTTGTTTAGATGTTGACAGCTGTCCACCACTAGAGTGAAAGCTCGGTGAGGGCAGGGGGCTTGTGTGGTTCGCTGCTGTCTATGCAATGTCGTCGACAGCGTCTGACCCAGAGTAGGCAATCAATAAAAGTCTGTTGAATGAGTGATGGGTGAGGATACAGCATATTAGGATTTTATGGCCTTCTTTAATATCTGTGAAGAATGAGGGTCACTTCTTTTATCCCTCCACTAATTTGACCATGCAGTAAATACTCCTGAGAGCCCATGTACCAAGCACTCACACTGTTCTAGGACTTGGAGACATTTTAGTGGAGAACAGAGAAAGAGTTCCTGCCTTCATTAAGCTTTCATTATGTTAGGGGAGAAGATACAGGGAACTAACACAAACAAATCAAAATCAAAATAAATAAATAAAAGCAGTAGACTCAATACACAGACAATGAGGCCCTAGTGTATAGCATAGGGACCTACATTTAATATTTTGTAATAGCCTATAGCAAAAAAGAATGGGAAAAGGAACATATATAACAAATACACACACATGGATATATAATATATATAGACATATAAACGTATGTATAACTGAATCACTATGCTGTACACCAGAAACTAACCCAACATTGTCAAACAACTCTACTTCAATTAAATTAAAAAAAAGTTCTAATATTGGTATCTGTTAGAAAAAAAATTAAGCTTCGATATTGGTAACTGTTAGTAAAAATAAACAAATAACAACAACGAAAACCAGAACGAGGTCACGGGTAGAGAGGGACCAGGGGAGGGGTTGATCGTTTACACGCAGAAGTCAGGCGAAGCCCTTCTGAAAGGTGGTGTTGGAACTGAGATAGGAAGGATGAGATTAAGGCAGCCAAACTCCGCTCTAAGGAAAGAGCATTCCAAGCAGAGGGCACAGCAAAGTGCAAGGGCCCTGAACTGGGAGTGAGTTTTGGTGAGCTTGAAGAATAGAATAAGAACCACTAATTTTGAAACATACTGGGTTAGGAAGAGAATGGCGGTGGATGAGGTCAGAAAGGCAGGTAGGGCCAGATCACACAGGACCTTCCAGGCCATAGGAAACCATTAGAAAGTGACATGATTTGATTGAGAGTTTACAAAGATCATCCTGGCAATGGAGGATGTTAAGAGAGCAATTAGAGGGCCCTGCAGTGGTTCAGCACGTATACCACAGAAATAGACCGTATATAGGTGAGTAGAACAGACCCCAGTGGGTCCTGATCATTTTAGAGATGAATTTAACCAGACTTTCTGCAAGCATGAAATCTTTGGCTTTTACATGCTGTTCAAGAGAGATTAAAAAGAAGGAATATTTTGCAATATTAATTTAAAGGTAATATATAACCTAGATACCCAAATGAAACAAGGAAGGTGTGAGAAAAGAAATTGTAGCCTGACTCAATTAAAATTCTACATGCAGAAATCCTAGATAGAATATTAGCATGCCAAACAAAGAAGTGTGTAAGAAATACTTTGTGACCAGGTAGAGTTTCCCTCAAGAATTCACGGATGGTTTAGCAGTAGAAAAACTATTAATGTAATTAAATATGTTAACAGGTTAAAGGAGGAAGAATTAGATGGTCTTCTCAAAGGATACAAAATAAAATAATTTAATAAAATTAGACACCTATTTCTGATTAAAAAAAAAAAAAGAATCCAGGGAATCTAAGAAGACATCCTTAATACAATGAAGGTACCAAAAAATTAACCCAGCATCTTAATAACAAAAGGTAAAAATACTCATTATGAAGTCAGTCAGTGGTTCTCTTGTCTCTTTTCTGTTCCACATTTTAATAATGATCCTAACTAGTGCAAAGAGATTTTTTTAATGTATATAGTGAATGGAAAGAAATGAACAGTACATTTATTATTCACAAGAGAATCTAAATTATTAGAACCCAGAAGAGCTACATACAAAATCTAGTAATATTCTCTCATACATTGACAGTAAACAGAAATGTAATTCTAGAGAATATAGCATTTAAATCTATGAGGTAACTAGGAATAAGTGTAACAAAAGATGGCTTTAATTTTTAAGAAAAAAATTATAAAACCCCTAAAATTAAGATGATAAAAAGATTTATAAATTTAATCCTATTAAAACTTAGAACTTGTATATTATAAAGACACCCTGAACAAAATGAAGTGGAAAGTCTCAGACTGAGACAATTTTTCCACCCAGGTAATTGTCAGAGGACCATAATCCCCTAATATATTAAGAATTCCTACAATGCTTAGTTAAACTAGCACAGAGCCAAATCCTTGTCCTCTTGTCTTTCTAATTTATTCCCTTGTTGATTTCATCCATCTTTATGCCAGGTATACCTTTGATGATTAATAGACGTGATCCGCCCCCAGCCTTCCCCCATCACAGTTGAAGTACCTGCATCCTTGCCGTGTCTCAAGGCAAACTCTAGCCCAGAGCAGCTGTTGACTTCTCTTTTCTTTAACACTTCACATCCAACCCATCTCAATCTTCGAACTTTGTCCAGAATCTGACCACCTTTCACCATGTACATTGCCACCATCCTGGATCAAGCCGTTGTCATCTCTTGCCAGTATTGTGCCAACAGTCTGCTGGTTGCTCTCCCTTCTTCTGTCATATTCTTACACAGAAGCCACGGGATGCTTTAAAGCCTTAGGGCAGATCATAGCTCAGAATCCTGCAGCGACTCCCTCATCTCCACTCCAGTTTCTTCCTCCCTCCCTCGTTCTGGTCCAGTCACACACTAGTGTCCTTTCTGTTCTTCAGACGTGGCCAGCATGCGCCTACCTTACTGACTTTGTTCTCACTGTTTCCTTTGTCTGAGCTGCTTTATTCTGCAGGAAATGGTTTGGCTAACTTCTCTGGCAATTTCAAGTCTGATCAAATTTCCCCTCAGAACTGCACTGACCACGGTATTTCATACTGCCACTTACACATTTCCCTTTACCGTGCTCTATCTTTATTTCCATTTGATATATCACCTTGCCACACAATATGTATTTTCCTTATCTTTCACGTTCTTTGTCTATACCCCTTCAGAAGTGTAAACTCCAAAATGTCAAATATTTTTGTTTTGTTCATTGAGGTTTCTCTAGCTCATAAAAGAGTGCCTAGAGATGGAATGTTCAGTAAATACTTGAATAAATGAATGAATGCCCATCAATAAAAAAAAAAAAGATAGAAACTGGACAAGTGATATAAACAGACAGTTCTTTGAACAGAACACACAAGTGGCCAGTCAGCACAGGAAAGGCTGCTCTACAAAGTAATAATCAACAAAATGAAAAACTAAATTAAGATAGCACTTCATTTTCATCAGACTGGCAAAACAAATTAAGTTGGATAACACGAAGTATTGGTGAAGATTTGTGGAAACAAGCAGTGACACAAAGTCTGGTTTGAATGTAAATTTGAACGATCGTTTTGAATTGCACATTAGTAATACTGACTATGCTTCAGCCCAGCAATTCACTTCTAGATGGTCTCCGCAGATAAACTCTCCCACTTGGGCAAGGAGACGTTGGCACTGCTTGTAATAGTAAGAAAGGGGAAGTGATATAAACACTTCTGTAGGGAGAGAGAGAAATAAATTGTCTTTCATTAATACAATGCAGCTTTATACAGTTGTTAAAATTCACAAATGAGTACTACAAGATGTATTAACATGAATTAATTTTGAAAACCTAACGTGAAGTGAAAACAAATTAAAGAATATATACAGTATGTGACCCTATTTGAATTTTTAAAGACACACACACAAAATATATATATATGTATATACATATATATATATATACACCCACATATGTATTTTTGCACTGTATATATACATACATACATATATAGTGCAAAAATACAAAATGCAGAAAAAGCATGGAGTGACAAGTCTACTTCAGGAGAGAGACAACCTCTGGCAAGGGAGAAAGGGAAGGCTTGGGGATTAGGGCTTTTCGTGTTACGATTTATTATTTTCTGTTAAAAAGATTTTCAGTAAGCATGAAACAGATTAATACTTAATCTCACCTGTGGTAGTCTTCTAATGTAATTTCCTTGATATAATTCTGAATTTAAAATTTTTAGATGTTAAACTAACATTTTTGGCAAGTCAGAGTAAGCAAAGAGAGATAAAAAGGGAGGCTGGACGATAACAAGGAAACAGCAAGAAAAATATAAAATTCTATTTGGAGAGGGGAGATCTAAGTATATTTGTAAGCAGGAGAGAAGGGGCTTTGAAGAAAGGGGAATAGGCAATATAAAAGGTAAAAGAGTAAAATCACGGTGACACGTGTGGAATGTCAAAACAGGCATACAGGTAGCTGTTAGTTATGACAGGAGGAAGTCATATTTCTTCTACAAGAAGGAGGAAGGAAATACTGGTTGAAGGTATAGAGTAATACTGAGATATATAGAGAAAGATAAAGAGAAATTAAACAGACTTAACATTCCCAGTGAAGTTGTAGACAATGAGATATCAAGGCTAATTCCAGTGGGGAAGATAGTCAAGGGCTTTGGTATTGTGAGAAGACCAGGGAAGACTTGCAAACCCCTGCAGGTGTGTAATAAGAAACTGACACAGAAATAATGGTTACCAAGCAGCCTTATAAGCCCAGTTGTGTTAGGAATTGGTGTGTTTCATGCTGTGCCTGATCCCGTAACCTCCTCCAGCAGTGTTCAGTCGTCAAAGGAGAAAGAAAATGGGTTGGAGGAGGGAGGAATGACTCAGGGTTGAAAATCAACAGAATTGTAAAGTCAGGGGGGAAAAAAATGAGGGCATGAATCTAGGGTATGAATGAGAACAACAGTGAAATAGCTAAATATGCTATGAGGAAGGAGGCACGTGAGATCCTCCAGAATCTCACAATAAATGGGAAGCAGTGAGAAGCTGAAGGGGTGAAGATTATTATGAAGGCAAAGGAACATCTTCAGCAAGACTGCAATGACAGGAGGAATGAAGGGAGGAAGATATGGTGTGCTAGATAGAGTTTAGGAGATTGTCACCTTGGATGTTACTTAGTTCAGGATAAAATCAAGAAGTGTCTAAAGATGGGCAAAATGAGTGAAAATGATCATTAAACTGTGGGAGAGTAATTTGAAATCCAAGTATTGGTGATATCACAAGTGTAATTTTTGAAATAGCTGACGGTGATGGTTGTGATGAAGTGAAAAGAACTCCTGGATAGCTGTTGAATTATTAAAAAGAGAATGTTACCGTTATTAATTTGAGAACAAGAGTAAAGAGTGGATGCTATTTTCATTTAAATATTTACAAATGTTTAAGCCAGTGTAATGTTACTTGAGATTTACCTGTGTTCATAGCCTGTTGACCTAATCCACGTATTTTAATTTTTTTACACTATTCATTTGTACAAATATGCTAATTTATTATCTACCCTCTAACTGATGGAAATTTAGGTTGTTTTCAGTTTTTTTTTCCCAAAGGTAATAATGCAAAATTAAACATTATTATAAACTTTCATTATGGACTCATGAGGGAATATCTTTAGGGCATTTATGTTGAAATTCCTGGGTTGTAGGCATACACATCTTCCACTAGAATATGCAAGTCTCGGGAAGATATGTGCAGAATACACCATTTTTACAAATTTTTAAAACGCAAACACTTTATGTACATGCGTATCAACTAAAAGTTTAAAACTTGGTTAGGAAGTATCAGGACTAATAGTTACTCTAAGAAGGGGGGCTAGTTGTTTATTACTTTTTAATGTATGTTTAACATATTTCATAATAAAAAGATTAAAATAATATGTTTTCAAAATGATAACAGTTCATTGTAGAAACTTTAGAAAGCAAAATGAAAGAAGTAGCTGAAAATAAAATGACCTTTTATCCCAGTACTCTGGGATTAAGAACTATTAATAATTTGGTGTATGTTTTTCATTACATATACACATTTGTAGGTATAAAAACCTTGTACTTTATGTCGTGTTTTAAAACATGCTTCTATTTTACCCAACAGGACATTGTAAATATATTACTAAACTTCATGTTTTAGCTCCGACATGTTAAGACATTGGAAGTTATCACTCCCATCCTTAAAAAAATAATAATAAAGCTGAATGAACTCAAAACTGTTATCTTCTTTTGTACCCATCAGTGAACTGAGGTTGCAAGGCAAAGTGCTACTGCAGAATCTAGAGAGAAAGGAGAGTCCAGAGAGGCATCGCCAAGGTCTCCATGATGGAGCAGAAGCTGCTGGAGCCATAAGCCGGCAGGAGCCCTTAAATGGTAACTGTAACAAAGTGTTGGAGGCTGTGTGTGGATTTCTTGGGAGTGAGAGACTCTTGGAAGGTCGTGGTCTCAGGGGCTTCTCATACATTAGTGGGCTTTATCTCTGGGAACCCCACGAGGTTCTTACGACAAAAAGTCAGAAAAGATCTCCTCGTGGCTCTGGCAGGGGAGGGGAGGAGGGAGCATTGTGAAATATGCCAGTACATTCTCCATAACTAAGGTCCACTCTCCAGAAGATACTTTACCAGAACCGTATCTATCCAAAGTGGGCAAATAGCCTCTGGGAGGGTGAGAATAGGGATCTAAGAAACACTCCGTGCAGCTCACAGTCCAGGTCACTAAATGACTGAGCTGTAATTGTGTGATTATAAAATGCCTCCCCTGTCCTGTATTTTTTCACCACATGAACGTGTTTTCAGTGTAGCAATGGTGCGTTAAAGCTAAAATCGCTGCAAGACACAGTCCTGATCTGAGGAGTAGTTCTTAGGGAAGACCGGAGACAACATGAGAGTCAAACATCAAGGCTTCTAGAGAACTTTGAAGCCTCTGGCACCAAGAGCTATAACAAAGGTAAAGCACAGACCAACTCCAAGTCAGATGAATGTAAAACCTTAAACTAAAGGCCTGTTTATCTCGGTGCTTGTTACTTACAAGGTATGCTTAAAAAGCAAGGAAAACCATAGTCTTAAGAGACAAAGAAAACATGAGAACCAGACCCAGCTATGACAGAGATTTTGGCATTATGTGTCAGAGACTTTTAAAATAACTGTGATCAATATGTTAAGAGCGCTAGTGGAAAAAGTAAGACAACATGCAAGAACAGATGGCCAAGGTAATAAGAGTTGGATACTCTGAGAAAGAATCAAAGGGAGATTCTGGAAATAAAAAACACCGTAACAGAAATGAAGGACACCTTTGATGGTCTCATCTGTAGACTGGACGCGGCTGAGGAAAGAATCAGTTAGTTTGAAGATAAGTTAGTAGAAGGTTTCCAAATTGAAGTGGAAAGTGGAAAAAAAAATGAAAAAAATAGAATCGAAACCCAAGACCTGCTGGAAAACTTCAAAACCTAGACATACACATAATTGGAATACCAAGAAGAGGAGAGGGAGAATGGAGTAGAAGAAATATTTGAAGGAATAATGGTCAAGAATTTTCAAAGATCAATGAAAGACACCAAACCAAGGATAAAGGAAGCTCAGAGAACATCAAGCAGAATAAATACCAAAACATCTGCTCTCAGGCATACTGTATTCAAAGTGCAGAAAACCCAAACCAGAGAAAATTTTGAAGGATGTCTGGGATGGGAGAACACCTTCTCTATAGAGGATAAGAATTCAGTGGACTTTTTCTGTCAGAACCATGCAAGGAAGAAGACAGTAGAGTGCAATGTTTAAAGTATTGAAAAGGAATAAACTGCTAGTCTGAAGTTCTATATCTAGCTAAATTATCCTTCAAAATTGAAGGATAAATATTTTCTCAGTCAAAAAAAATAAAAAAGAAGAAGTAGGAACTCATCCCCATCACACCTGCTCTGTCAGAAATGTTTTAAAAAGTTTTTCAGGTAGAAGGAAAACGTTATATGTGAGAAACTCAGATCTATATAAAGGAAACAAGAGTGTTGAAAAAGGAATAAATTTTGGTAAAATGAAATTGTTTTAAATTTTTAATTTATTTTAAGAGAGAGAAGCCAGCCTGAAAAGTTTGCAAATTGTATGATTCCAATTATATGACATTTTGAAAAAGGTAAAACTGCAACAACAATTCAAAGGTCGGTGGTTGCAGAGATTCAAGGAGTTGGGAGGTACTGAGTAGACAAAGCACAGGGGAACTTTTAGGACAGGAAACTATTCTGTACGATACATGGCACTATGCATCAGTCAAAACCCTTAGAACTTGATGGCACAGAGTGACATGTACACAAGTTTTTGTTTTTTTTTTTCCAAAGTTCATTTAGTTCTTCAGGGGATTCCAAGATGGAAATTAGAATGTGGTTTTGTTTTTTTTTTTTTTTTACATCTAAGTGTATTACACATATGCAAAACTATCTTCCTGAAGCCTATAGGAGAAAGGATGCTGACCTAAGTTAACACTGGACATGCGTAGAGTCTATATGATGAAAGTCCAGACAAACAACTCTGCTGAAACTCGTATCTGTGAATCCTGGAATGGAACCATTAAGTAAACGAATGGCAAGTGGTTGGAGCCAGATTTCTCCCTGTTGAAGTGGGAATTTACAGATAAGCAAAGGGAAACGTCTTGAATGATCCAGGTAGTAATGGATTAGATTTGGAGACATCAATATGAACTCTTGTGTTTAGCTTAATATAGTTACAGAGGGTTAAATATGGAAAAAAATTGTAAGTATGTATATATACTTTAGTATATTCACATATATTTCAGTGTTCTGTCAAGCTTAGAAATAATGACACCTCAGTAGTAATGAGCACCCCTAGTAACCAGATTTTTGTTTCTAATACCATTCTTAAAGGAACTAAGGCTCCTTGGAGAAAGGACTGATTTGAGGATTGGGGCAGAAAATGTACAAGTGAGCTTGGAGCATTTTCTCGTGCAAGACAGTAAGATAGTGCTACAAACAAAACAAAACAAAGCACAAGAATGGGGGTATATTAAAGGGACATAGGAATCAACTGAAAGAACATTCAGTGGCCAAGGCTGAAACTATTTAAGCAATAAAATAAAGCATAAATTCAAGGTATAAAATAAATATCCGTAAGTTTATGGTGATATAATTAAATTATTGAATAAGTTAATGGGAGAGAAGAGACAAATCTCCTATGAAGAAGAATTCTAAACAATTGATGTAGATACTCCATTCTCATAACTCCCCCCTCCTCAAGTGTGGGCTGTGTGTAGTGACTTCCTTCCGAAGAATACAGTCTGGAAAGGGGGAGAAAAGAGTAGTTACATAGTATAGAAATCCAGCAAACCCTACTTCAGCCAAGTGATCAAATTCCATGTCAAACATGCTAAACTATCCTTGATATGACCTGGTAACAATAGCTCGTTACTCTGTGTCTCCTCCCCTAAATTCCTAACCGCTGTCTTATTCGTTTGAGACGCTGGGGAAAGTTTTCCTGAGGAAGTAACATTTGAGCTAAGCACTGAATGTTGAGCGCTGTCTTCACAGGTTAAATCCCTTTTACAATGGTGACATCTGATCTTTTCCCCCATTTTGCATGGATGAGACCTGCTTATCACAGTGACACAACTACAGTTCCTTTGTGTGCTTCATGACAGGAGTTACTGGAAGTCAGGGGCATGGGGGCATGTGGTGGTGGGGGCATCAGAAAACACCTATGAAATACAAGGCAGGTCATCAACAGCATTCATGAATCCACTTGAGGCGGCTTCAGTGAGCCGATCCACTTTTTAGTGCTCGGCCTCATAAAGTGTCCCTTTCACATGATGACCCCATTCTTGGCACCCCAGCAGTGTCCGGTGAGTCCTCAGTGGGGCAGACTGTTTGATATTCCTCTCATCACTCTGTTTTTAGTTTTGAAATGTGTCATAAAGCACAGAATATAAGGAAGCATCTTCAAGTCAGAGAGCAGAGATGGCTGCTTGTGCTTGGTGGAAGGAAGGGATGGAGAGAGGGACAGAGGAAGGGGGTTCGGGAGGGAGAGAGGGAAAAATAAAAAATCAAAACAAAGTAAGTCCAGCTTGCTTTAATTAATAGGTTTTATTATCTAGGTATGGTAAGGAGAATAGATAGGAGATGACTGCCATTGAAAAGACAGTTCATTGTGCTCATCGTTCCCGGGGTTGCAGGTGGCGCATGGCACACAGCATCCATCACAAGGCAGAGGAAGCTGGGAGCTGCGAGCAGAGCACCTTTACTGTGGTTTCCAAGGGAAGAGATGTCAAATCAGGAAACAGGCCTAGGACTGGCCAGTTGGAATGATTTCAGTGGGCTCTGGGGCACAGGGCTTGTATCTGGTTGTCTGGTACCTGGCTCTGGGGTGATTAAGGTGGGGGTATAGTGGCCAGGAATGTGAGAGCCTGACGAGGGAGGTGGTTAGGGTGTGGAATTAGTTCAGGAAGAGGAATGAACTGGCCTCTAGCCCGGGCCCCAAAACTAGAACAAAACAGCGTTTGAAACACAGTGTTACGCATCAGAATGCTACCAGATCCAAATAAGCAATTTGTATGCTATATACTTTATTAGGGGGTGAAGGGGTGTATTCTCAATTTTAGCCACTGATTTTCAGATGATTGAACAAACACAAAACCCAAACTAAAAATAGTTAAGTTCATAGAGAATTTGTTTTACCCCTTTGCATATTAAAAGAAGTGAAAGTCAGTTACAACATACCAATTAAAACATCTTTATTTTAAACAGGTCTGAGGCAGGATTTATCTGAAGGAAAGCCAGTAAAACTACACTCCATTAATTATATTAATGTTTATTTTAGCACTGTTCACAAATTTGAGGCAATCTAGGCAGTTATATTCACCAGTGGCATTTTGCTTGAAAATCATTAAATTCTGGTCTGCTATTAGTAACGTCAAAGCAGGTTTCATGTAAAAATTCAAGGAAGAGAAAAAGAATGAAATTTGTATGCCCAGAAGGCTAGTCTGCAGGTGATAATAGAAAATCTTGCTCGAAAGCCCAGGGATAGAAGCTGCTATCAAGCTCATTAATTCTTGGATTTACTAATAAAAATGATGCTTTAATGAACTGGAAAATTTAAGAAAACAAGGACAGGTAGTTAAATTCTGTAGTTAAGTATATGACTCTCCATCTGTCCAAATGGCTTGTATTGACATGATTTCTAATATGAATAAAACATCACTAAGATCAATATCTCGTGTTTGTTCCAACCACAATGTGACAATAATCCATCCATGGTAGCATTTATTTGATCAAAGACTTTATGGTTATTCAATCTATTTAACAAAAAAAGCAATAACATTTTACTGAAAATTAAATTAGGGTTTTAAATGCAAAGCAATATTCTCTCTCCAAGTATTTTGGCAGGAGTCATTTATTCCAATAGGGACATCTTTTAATGATATCTAGTACTTATAAGGCATTCTCGTCTTCCACGTGTTTCCCTAACACAGATTAATTAATTTTCATTATATTGCAACAAGATAGGTAAATACAAGTTAAGGAGAAAACCAATCTTTTTCTTCCAGTCCAGATGGGAAGTCAGTGTCTAAATTTAAATCATGCTTAGAATTTTGGCTTCAGTCCTCTGTCCCAGTCGTTAAATAAAACGTACCCACCTCAGTATTGTCAAATGCTATGAAAGCATGTCTATCAAGAAAAAGAAAAGAAAAAAAAAAAAAAACTTCACAAACTCAAGAACCAAAGTTAAAAGAATAATTTCAGTTTTTCAAGACTTCTGTGCTTTCCTCTAAAAGGAGGAAAGAAAGAAAGTGAGAAAGAGAGAAAGAGAGAAAGAGTAGAGCTTTCTACTGCTTTCCTACCTCTGTCTTAATAAAATAGCTTTATAGTCCTGAAAGTTCAAACTGTAGTCCCTACAATGTGATGTCTGGTAGTCTTCAAATTATCTTTAAAATAACAGTCTTTTTTCATCAAAGTGTTGGTGAGAAAACACTGAAAAGAATCAGATGTGCAAACTATTTGTTACAGCTCCTGAATGCCTGCATAACAATGTGAGAGAAAGAATTCTTTTCAAATACACTTACACTCAAGGTATCGTTATATACCAGAGACTTAAAAAAAAATTATTGCAAGTTTGAATAATGTATACCTTCTTCTGTCCCAAGATTGCATTCTTTAAATAAATAATAAATATCTCACAGTGCTAGCCGTAAAAGAAAGCTGCGTGAAGATTTCAAACTATAGTTAGCCGGAACAAAGTCATTCCCTTTGTAGGAGTGACTGAGATACAGAAAGTCTTTGACTTTCTGTTACTTTTCAGGGGTAGGCACACCATGGCCCAAGGGTCAAATCCAGCCACCCACTTGTTTTTGTAAGTAAAATTTTATTGTAACTGTAACTCCCATTTGTTTACCACATTGCCTATGGCCACTTTTGTGCTTCTGCACTAGACTTGAGCAGTTGGAATGAAGATCACATGGCCAGAAAAATTAACATAGTTACTCTCTGACCCTTTATGGAAAACATTTGTCAACCGCCTGATCTGTTAAAGGTGACAAGTTGAGTCCCTGAGAGAAGTCAGACTACATTCATGGAAGTAAGAAGAAAACTACTAAATATGAAGAGGAAATCAATTCAAATTTGTATTTATATAGGGAGTATCTAATTTCTGAGAAAGGTATGATTCAAAATTCATTTGTAAGCCATTTGTTCCTCACTCAGTCATATTCATTAACTCATAATATGACTTTCTAAGCTATAATATAATTCAAATTGTGTTTATGGGCCAGACTATGGATATTTAAAGCATTGTTTCCCCTCATCTTCCTAGAACTCCCGGGTTGTGAAGTTACCCAGAGAAGATCAAAACAAATCCTATTAGTATTTTGTCCTTATGAAACCAGCAGATTCCGCTGGGAGTGAACAGTATAACATGTCTAATTTGTTTCATAGGAAGTTTGGAGAGGTCACAAAAATGACTTCTTCACAATGAGTAGGAAAGAGACTTATGGTACCCATTATTTCTGGGGTTGTATATTTTGTATGATATTCATGTAACGTAGATTCGCCTGATGTTTCTGACCTACTCAGATTTCCTGGAGCCATGATAAAATCTTCTCAGTTGTCTAACGTTAGTGATAATGATGACAATGGTACATAATCCTCACTGAGTGTGTCCTGTGTTCTCTTCATTGTTCAAAGCTTTGGTGTGTGTTGATCAGTCTTCATAAGAACCCCAAGAGGTAGATTTATTATTATTCTTACGTTACAGGCCAAGAATTACATAAGTTCTAATAGGTTACACAGTTAATAAGGAAGAGAGGAGAAAATAGGTCCCATCAAAGCCTTAACTATGAACTAATTTCTCCCAGCCCCATGACTCTCTTTGGAGACCTCTCCTTGTACAGGTTTATTTCAACCCAGACAAGCTATTTATGTTTAAATTTAATTTAGCTTTCAGCTAAATTAGCTTTCAGCTAATTGTCTGTTGTTACCACTAGATAGTAAAACTCATGATTTCTGAATTTTACTCTTATCTCATTCCAGTTCTGCCTCAATTTTATTTTCCATTAAGTTTTGTGAGTTTTTGAACCAGAGGCTAGAAAATAGTGCTTATTTTTAGCAGTTATCTGGGAGGATTCGATTGGGTCACTGGAAGGAGGGGAAATTTTTTTTTTTTTTAAGGTCTGTTAAAATTACTTCTTTCAAAGGAGGAATATGTAGGGGTTGTTTTTGCCGTTTACTTCAAAGATACTTACATTTTAATTGTGGGCTGAAGTAGTGAATTGCTTGCTGTTCTAATACAACAAAAGAGCAAAAAAACACCCAAAATGCAATCATTAGTGGTCATGGTGGGTTCATTAGCTTTCAGCACCTGCTTGTAAACTTGGAATCAAATAATAGGAGGAATATATATACATATTCCAAGTTTTATATATATATAAAAACACACACACACATATATACACACATACACACACATACATTTGTAGTCAGTGGACCACAACTGTTAATAAATATTGGTTTTCTATGTTGTTTATTAATATTAGCTATTTGATTAATCAGTGTTAGTAATATTAATATTGTATTAGTTTCCTTTATCCTTTCTTATACTCTGATCATTTAATAATATGCAGCATCACTTGTTAATGAACTGATTTTACTAAAAAAAAAAGGAAATTCCAAATAATTTAGCTTTTGATCTAAAGCACATAAGCTTTTCCATCATTTTGAAAAAATTTGTTATTTTGTATCATCATAAAGATTATTTAGACTTCAGCTTCTAGTAATAAATCACCAGGTAATTTGAACCAAATTTCTTATGAAGACAGCTAGAAAACTTAGACAAAATGTTAAAAATGGCTGTTTGAAACCACTGGGGAACAAAAATGTTACCAGGCCGGGATCAACAAGATGGTGGAGGCCCTGAGGCGGATCCCATTCTTAGAGTTCTTCTGGTTCCCCCCCCCCTCCCCCGGAGAGTTTGCTGATTATGAAGCCAATCACCTGAGAGACTGAAGTTTAAATAGCTCATGGAGCTAAGGTATCAGAAATTTAGAGCCTACCAGGAGAAGGAAGGGAGGCTGTTGTAAAACTCTGATCACTTTGGTTTGTGACTCTGAGGGACCGAGTCTGTAGAGGAGCGGAAACTGGATAAATCCTCTCAGGGACGGCAGCTCTGCTTCCCACCAAGCTAAACTGGAAACTGGACTGAGAAGTCACAGAGTAACTGTGCCCCCACGCATCTTATGGAAACAAACATTATTATTATTTTTTAATCAAGAGAAGAATAACATTATCCAGGTCTTTGAGCTATCGCTACATTTGTTTAATTCAGCGTTTGGTACACATTCTTTAGAAGCAGCACATAGAGTTATGATATAACATAGGTAAAAACCATTACAAATAATTTACAACATGAATAAATACCAACAGCAACAGACAATAAAAACAGATTCATTGGGACTTCAGATATTAAAGATATAGAATATAGATTTTTAAAGTAACCATGCTTGTTATGATCAAAGTAATAAAATATTAAAATTATGGGGGAACATGGAAATAAGAGAAAAAATAGATATTTGATAACTGAAAAAATACAATAACTAAAGTTAGGTACTCAGTGGGTAATTTTATCAGTGGATTAGATAGAGATAAAGAGAGACTAAGTGAATTGGAAGATACATAAGAAAATTTTCAGAATAAATCATAGAGGGACAAAAATATAGAGAATTACAAAAGTGTATAAAAGAGGATGTGATAAAGTCTACCAATGTTAGGAGTGAAAAAGAAGTCAATATTGCATATGTATAGATATTAAAAAGATAACTAAAGATATGACAACTCTATGCCAATAAACATATACATTTAGATTAGATAAATCCACAAAAGAATTACATAAGAATAAATTTTAAATCTAAATTTATCTGTAATTATTAAGGAAATTTAATTTATGAATTAAAACCTTCCAAAAAGTAAATTTCCAGGCCCAGGAAATTCTAGCAGACATTTCTGGAAGAAATGATGCTAATCTAGCACAAATTCTTTCAAAAGCTAGAAAAAGGAGCAAATATTTCCCCTGCTCATTTTATAGAGTTTAGCATAAATAATCTTGATACCAAAAACCTGAAAAGGTGATTATTAGAAAAGGAAATTAATGGCCAGTATTACTCATGAATGTAGATAAGAACATCCTAAACAAATTATTAACAAACCAAATCCAGCAATTTAAAAAAAGAATAATGCATTGTAAATAGACTTATGCCATCAATGCAAGATTTGTTTAGTATTTGAAAATCACTGTAATACATCATACTAACAGAAAAAGGGAAAAAGATACAGAAAATCTTAGTGAAATATAACATTCTTTATTGATAAAAAGCTTAGCAAACTAAAAAAGAGAACTTTCTTAATTTATAAAATTTACTCACAAAAGAAATTTAAAAATTAAAAAATGAATCATGTCAAACATTATATTTAGTGTAAAATACTGCAAGTTTTTTCTCTGAGATTGAGTTCAAGACAGGTATGCCTAATAACAGAACTTTGGTTCAATGCACTAATGGTTGTAGCCAATATCACAAATCAAGGGGAAAAAAAGGAAAAGAATGAAGTCATGATTGGGACCCAGGAAATAAAACCATTTATTTGCAGACAAATCTACATGAAAAGTCAAAAAAAATCTGCATTAAAAATACTGGAATTACTAATGTCAGTAGGTAAAAATCAACTGTATTGATTGCACTAAACAAGCAATTAGAAAATGAATTTTATAAAACAATACCATTTATGAAAATACCAGAAATACAAACCACTGAAGACCAAATCTAATGAAAGCTATGCACACCTCTGCAGATGAAACTCTGATATAGTATTGAGAGAACATAAAGATGATCTAAATAAATTGAATGGAGTTCTAAAAAAATTTTCTTTTGCTTGATATAACTTGACAAGTTGATGATAAATGCATACGGAATTGCCAAGAGCCAAGAATAACCAGTATAATGTGGAAAAGACAAAGTTGGTGACTTATTCTATGTAATATTAAGACTTTATTATAGAGCTGTTATAATTAAGACAGAACAATATTGCTATAAACATAGACAAACTGAGCACTGAAACAAAAATTCCATAAGCAGCTTCTCTCATGTACTGATTCCTGATCTATGACAAACTTGGTACTGCAGTGTGGAAGAAGTACCATTGTTCAATAAATGTTACTGCTTCAGTTGGAAATCCACATAGGAAAAAAACAAAACAAAAAAAACAAAACAAAACCCAACCTCACACACACAAAAACTAATTCCAGGTGAATTGTAGCTTAAATTGTGAAAGACAAAACAGTGATTTTTCTGGAACATTATATTTGGCATAGAGAAAGTTTTAAAGGAATAGAATAGTCATAAACATAAAGAAAATCAGTAATTAAACTGAATTTATATTAGGAATATTGGTATATTAAAGCTCAGGATGAATAGGGTGAAAAATTAAGTTTCAGGGTAAAAGAATATATTTTCAACACATATTACGTAAAGGGGCTTAAATCCAAAATATACAAAGAACTCCTGCAAAACAATTAGGAAAACAGAGATAGTGCAAGAGAGAAAAACAGATAAGTACTTGAACAGTCACTTTGTCAAAGATGCCTGATACGCACATGTAAGGTTTGTCAGCCGCGTAAGTTATCAAGGTTATACAAATCAAAGTCACAATGTGATAAGACTACGTACCCAGCAGTGCCTAAAAATGAACACCCTGATAATATGAGATGCTGGCAAGGATGTGGATAGAGCACCTGGAACTCTCATACACTGTGGACAGTTTGGCACACCTTCTTTGGAAAATTAAAGTCAAAAATTCATACAACTAGAAATTTCACCCTTAGATAGTAGCTTGAACCATATGAAATTGGATGTCTAATATATCCAAACTAATATACCCAGCTGAACTGCACACAGGTGTACATAGAAAACGTGTACAAGAAGGTTCAAAACAGTTTTATTTATAAAATTGTTCCAAACTGGAAGCAACATAAATGTCGATCAGTAGTAAAGTAAATGGTGGTAAATTCACGCAGTGTGTAAAATGTAGTAACAAGAATAAATGCATTATAGCCACACGTAACATTCTTTATTTCAATAGTAAAGAGGATGCATTTTTTATTTCACTAGTAAAAAGAAAAACAGGCAAAATCATGGTATTTGGGGCATGTTATTTATAGCAAAAGCATAAATGAAAGCAAAGAAGTGATAACTAACAAGGACGGAAGAGTAATTGTCTCTGAACAGGGAGGGAAGATGTGCGAGTGAAAAAGCACGAGGGTGTTCTGTTGCTTCACCAGGGGAGTGGTTATATCAGCGTTCACCGTATGAGCTTTGCATTTTTATTTTGATCTCTGTAGGCAAATGTTTAACAATAATGAAAAGTTAAATAAGATGACAGACTTTAACAGATAATATATATGCCAAATTATTAAGGAATATTATTGCTCTGAATTATTCATTATCAATGAACGAGTCAACATACTTGATTTGTTACAAAGCTTCTCACATCATGGGGAGCTCCCTCAGTTACTTTATTTTTGAGCAGTAGGCTAATTTACTCAACAACTAATCTACTCGTTTGGCAAATATTGAGTGCTTATTGAGTGCAAGGCACTGTTCTAGATGCTACATTTCAGCCATGAGCACAGTCTAGAATTCCCTGCTTCTCACAGTTTACAGTCTAGTGGAAGAGATGAATGATGCACCAAACTAAATAAGAAAGCATATCAATGTTAAATGATCACAAATGCTAAGGAGACAAGGCAGGAACAAGATGTTTCATTTAGGAAGTCTCAGGTGGGGTTACCCGTTTACATAGTCTAACCTCTGTGAAATAAAATGACAGTTCAGTGAGTGAGGGATTCAGGCACTGGATATCTGGTGGGGGAAAGCATCCCAACCAGAGGAACAGCAGATGCAAAATCAGTGGGGAAATACACCATCCAGAGATGATCTCAATCAGAGCCCTGTTTGGATTCTCAAAGAAATCAATGGACGAAGCTAGGAAAATAAAATAAAGAAATTTAACACAAACTCAGTAATTATTCTTGTGGTCTGACCTCACACTTCAAAGTGTCCTACACCATGGTAAACAAACATTGAAAAGTTTCTCTCAACAGCAGTCAAGTAAGTGGATTACATCTTACGGATCATATATATGAGATTTCCAGAAAAGTGGGAAAATCAGCAAAGTGTTCAAATGTTAAATGAAAGAGTTCTTGTGGATTGGTCTAAAATTTCCACTGAGATTATTATCCATGGATTTTTAAAGTTCTCTATTTCCAAGAAATTAGAATATAATGAAAATGATGTGATCTGGACAACTGTCAAGTAAGTCAGAAAGTGACTTTATTGTTAATGAAGATTAATGTTGAAGGTGCCTATGAAGAGTTTGAATAAAATCGTTTCAAGAAATGTGAAAGTACGAAAATACTCTTAAATTAATCATTTGAAAATCTCTGATTCTAGGTATATATCCCAACAAAAACTGTGCATATACATTTATAGCAGCATTATACATGATAGCTAAAAGGTAGAAACAATACAGATGTCTATCAGCTGACTAATGGATAATCAGAAGTGATGGATCCACACAATGAAATATTATTCAGCCCTAAAAAAGAATGGAGACCTGATAAATGCTACAACATAGATAAACATTGAAAACATGCTAAGAGAAATAAGCCCGTCACAGAAGACCATACATTATACGATTTCCTTCATATAAAATGGCCAGAACAAGGAAATCTGTAGTGACATTTCCGCCTGTTGGTGGTTGCCTGAGTCTGAGAAAAGGGATGGGCTGATAGGGAGGTGGTAGCCAAAGGGTATATCTTTCTTATGGGAACTCTGAATATACTGAAAAAAAAAACATTGAATTGTACCTTTTAAATAGGTAAATGGTACTATAGGTGAATATGTCTAAATAAAATGTTGAAAAACCTCTACTCTTTCATAGGTATATGTGATTAAATTAATAAATATACATAGGCATTTGATGATTTCAACTGTAGCTCTGAAAGTGTGCATACTCACACGAACCCCAAACATTTCTTTATAGCTCTCCTCTTTGGGAAGACGGGTGCCCTCTCCAACCTCTGTCTTGGTTAGATACAGGAATGAAATAATGGGCCAGTGTGAGTGTTGAAGAATTTCAGTTCATTTTTTTTCCGGTTCTTCCTGCCATGACTGTCCATACTAGTTTTGATCTCCATCCCTAGTCCCTTGTCACTTAGTCCCTTGACACTTGTTTCCCCTGCATGTTGGGAAACCATGTTTGAATGTCAGAAAATGGGGAAGAGGGACAGATTAAGACTTTGTTGGTTCTAATCAGGGAATGACTCCACTGCCAATAGGAATACATAATTCAAAATTAGAGAAAACAAAATCGAACTCAAAACCTACATGAACTATCTTCAACATCTTGTAGTAACCTATAATTTAAAGAATATGAAAAGGAATATAGGTAGGGATGTGTGTGACTGAAGCATTATGCTGTACACCAGAAATGGACACACCATTGTAAACTGACTGCTTCAATAACAAAAAGAAATGAAATAAAAATATAACCTGAAAAAGAAAAAAAAGAAAAACTTAACATGACCAGGGAAATTTAAATAGCTTTCTAACTTTTTTGTTTGCAAAACTCTAGATAAGTTCGTCAGGACTGCCTTCTCCCTCCTCTCCCTTTTTCTTCTTGATCAGATGACTTACTACAATGATGCCAGTGCCTTGAGTGATGTTTCATCCGCCTGTTGGGTGGCCGAACATGGAAAGTGGGAGAAGGCAGATGCTGAGAACCAAGACATATCTGGCTTTGGCTCTGAGTAGAAAAATTAGCATGTATAGAAATGCAAAAATGTAACTATGTTGTGGTTTTAACACTTACACAGATGACATGTTCTTACTTTTCTTTTGGAAATTAATTTGCTTCTGCCATAAATCCTCAGTTTCAATCTCCCTGTCTCCGACAGTGTTAAAAAAAGACCTTAACTAATCAGAAGAAGTGAGTCAAAGAGTTTGGCTTGATTTGGGCAAAAAGTGGCAGGAATGTGTTAAATTGATAAACCTGGTTTCCCTGTATGTTTCTATAAAAATGAAAGAGGCTGAGACATACACAGTGAGCATACACAAGTAAGCAAAAACCATGTCTTCCTCTGCCTGTGTTCTCCTAACGATTGAATCATTAGTGGTACCATGTTGTTTTGGTGTCTTCAACACTGCCCTGGGCATGACAGTCGAAATGTAACTGCTACATCCATTGACAGTTTGACAGTTTCCACCTGAATCAAAATCCTAAGACAGGCTTGCCATTTTAGAAAGTAACTGCCATTGCAAAATTAAATCTAAAATAATTACAAATATATCATACTATATATTTTAAGCAGTCACTCAATTAGCATGCTTTAGGCTTTGTTTAAAGGGTTTTTTCTGGTTATTAAATGTTATTTTTTCACAGTGTGTTTAAGAGACCCTTCTCTGCACAATTAAAGTTAAAAAAAGAAATTTTAGTAACATGAGAGTCCTAGGATGGCAAACATTCACTAAAAATGGGGAAATCTTAAAATTTATTGTTTTAGACGTTAACACTAAAAAAAGTTGAGAAAAAAATCAGAATACATTGAGGGCGTTTATCTGTTTTATCCATGTGTTTAATATCATGGAAATTCAGTCTTGATTTTATGATTCTGGAGCTTTTTCAGTATTATTCCTTCCACAGCTAACCTGTATTTACTCAGAATATCAATCAGTTGCATTTCTGTAGTGCATAAAACACTCTCTAATTAAGCTTTATTTAATTTGTTTTAATTCAGAGTGTAAAGGAGGTGACACAGTGTGAATTACTCATGATAGTCACCTCTCCTTAAAAGTACGAACAGGTACAAAGTGATCTCTGGGTGTGTTTTTATACTGTAACATCACTCACAGAAGGAGTTCGCAGAAAGATGATAACAATAACCATACTTAGCATTTATATAGCATTTTCTCTCTTCACAACACTTTATAAACCTTAACTAAATAATGGTACTTATCGGAATGAGGTTGCAACACCAATGAATTAGCACATCCCTTGCTGTAATGTTAGTCCTTGGAAACGTCACCTCACTGTGTCTGTACCTGTGGGAATGATGGCTTGTCATGATGGATTAAAAGCAGAAGCAATTGATCGGCTGATCTCAGCCTGCACTCTGAAGAAACCTCCATAGCCTTTGAATGTTAATACTGATTAACTCAAACCAAGGCCTGTTATCTGTGGTCTCAGACCAGCCCTCCACGGACAGAGCCAAGTGGAGAGTTTAAAGGAATGATTTGGACGAAATCAGTCCCAAACCTCCGCTCACTCTGAGTCAGTGAGGTAGTTGTCTCATTACTCAATGCCAGGGTTTTTCAAACTCAGCAGTCTTCACATTGGGGGCTGGAAAATTCTTTGTTGCTGGGGTTGTCCTGTGTATGGGTAGGAGGTTTAGCAACAGCCTTGGCCTCTGTCCACCAGACACCAGGAGCACCCCCTCTAGTTGTGAAAACCAGAAATGTCCCCAAACATTGCCAGATGTTCCCTGATGATCAGAATTGCCCCTAGTTCAGAACGATCGGTCTGTTCTTCGCTGGCGGCCAGCCATCCTTATTCTGCATCGCAGCACTGCACGTCTGTCTCCAGCAGCACCTCCTTCGGCGGTCAATTTTGGATAAGTTATTCCAGTTTGATTCTCCCTAACTAGGAAACCCCAGTGTCGTGGTTTAGGAAACCTTCATTTCCAGTCTGTTTATGACATGTTGGCTCGCTACCTATCCCTGTGCCCGGAGTCAGGAATTCTCTCACACTGAGTACAGAACAGCCGTATAAATGCATCCGGAAAATCAGTTTAGCATTACAGGTTATGAAAAACTTACTTCACAGGGTTTTGAGATAAGTTGACAGAGGCTAGTTTGAAAGCTCAGCCTTACCCATTTTGCTTCTCAGCTGGGCTTAGGAAATTGTGGCGACTGTAGTTGTAAGGAAAATGCTACCTCAAGGCCCCATCATGGAAGGTTCCATCAGACAGATGTCTGCAGTTATTTTGGGTTCTGTATTCAGTAAGCTTTATATGGACCTAATTCCCAGAAAAACTCCCCAGTCTGTTTACATGGGCAGGATGAACTGGCTGTGTTTTCTTTGTATTCCTCGTGTGAGCTGGTAATTATCCATCTACTGCTGGGATCGTGCGTGTAACTGGTGGACGTTTTAGACACCCCGTGCATCCTTAATCTCCCTAGGATTCTCTAGGAGCAAAATTATTTGATATGAAAAGCTTTGATATTACAAGTTGTGTTTAACATTTCAAGCCTCATTTACATCAGTTCAGTTCAGCGAGCTGCTAAGCACACAGGACGACGTATCACGTATCACGGAGAGGAGACCTAGAGATGCACTCAGTAGCCTGAAGGTATATTACACAGAATAATAAAAGTGAACCGCTGAAGAGGTATCTGAAGTTTATTATTAGCACAGAAGGCATTAGTGAGGCAGTTGAACATCATCCCAGAATATTTTTCAAAATGGATAAATAAATAAGATGAGTGGACAGTGAAAATGATGACTGTCTTGATGTACAGATTACGTCTGCTATGCGTATGGTCTAATCTGTCGTGAACTAGTTATCCAAGCATGAATGTACCCAATCCCCTATTGATTTAAATCCTACAGTTTAAAACCTCAGTCTTCCCCCCCCCCCCCCGGAAATCATGAAAGGCTTTGACAGTTTCCACGTGGGCTAGAATGAGGCGAGCAGTCGAACAGTTACTGTATGTCAAGGAGGTACTAATGGCTGTAGCTAAAACACCTGCTAACCTGCCATTGTAAGCATTTATCCGGTATTTGCCTGTGGCAGAAATAAATGAATAAATAAACTTTTGCTAGTCATATTACATGAGTTAATGCATTATAGCGTTATGTAAAGCAGCAAAGCGCATTCTTCTGGGGCTTTTTAAAAATCATTATTTGTGGCAGGTTAGAACGTATCTGCTGGCTTCTCTGCTCCGTTCTCATCGCTCAGGTTTCTGTCAGAGCCCTCCCAACTGCAGGGCTAGTTAGCCTTTGCTCTCTGAAGAGTACCTTTGAGACAAACAGCCTTCCTAATCCTCCGAGTTTTTAAATGGCATTACGAACAGGATGAATGTATTAAACACCTCAGCTGTCAATGAACAGAATCAATAGCTGTGGGTACAGAGCTTACGTTATATCTACTTACACAAGGTTTGCACATGTTTGGAAAGGAGACCTTTTCTTTTGACAACTTGGCACCAGCTGCTTCAAGAAATAACACAGCTGTATACCCCCACGACATCTGGCTCTCCTTTTATAATTTAAGGAGAAAAGATGTAAAGCAGTGACCAGAAAGGGCAAACCACTGCTCGAAGCCTTGGCTGGTATCATTTCATTTGAATTTTTAAAAAGTATTAAGGCTGAATTATCAATTAAAAATAAAAATCTGGAGTTGGTTGCTCCAATTTTTTAATGCTATAAGGATATAATACTTTAGTCAGTAAAATATATAAAATACATCTCTGAGAGACGGTATCATTAATCACAATGATATATATATAATGAATAGAATCACTGAACATAGTATGAGCAACAGTGTGTTATGCTTCAAAATACACTGTCCATAGGCATGCCTTGATTTAGACTTCCAAGGTGAAATTTTTGTTTACCTTTTCTGTATGATGTGCTCCAGTTTTTAAAGGTCTCTTTGCTTAGAATTCTAGTTCAGAAATCCTATACTGAAAATTGTGCCTGTTAGGACCTGATATGAGAGTAGGCTTCCAGAGACAGATGCCACCTAAAACAAGAGGAGAAGAGAGTTTAACCCGCATCATTTTTTAGCATACTCTTTAAACATTTGGTATTTTACTGCCTATGGGAGAAATGTCCCTAATTTAACTTCTTCAGTTGTTGTTGCCTAATTTTCTTGATACTGCACCCAGAATACAATGGTAAAAATTAAACATGGAAACCGTCCTTGGCATTGCTCAAACTTTGCATAAAATTAGCGATGTGCCATATTTCCCTGCAAGACAATTGCCTAAGTCATTTATGTTTAATGCATCAAATTTTGGAATGTATCTATGAGAATGAAATTAAGAAAACAATTCCATTTACAGCAGCGTCAAGAAGAATAAAATAATTATGGAGTGTAAGACATGTACAATGAAAACTACAAAACCGCTGGAAGAAATTAAAGATCTAAATAAATGATCATGAATTGGGGGACATAATTGTTAAGATGGCACTATTCCTCAAATTGATCTACAGATTCAAACACAATCCCTATTGAAATCCTAGCTAACTCTTTTGCAGAAATTGACAAGTGAATGCAAAAATTCATGTGGAAATGCAAGGGAGGGACCCAGAATATCCAAAACAATTTTATAAAAGAAGAACTAAGTTGGAGAACTCACATCTCTTGATTTCAAAGCTTACTAAAAAGCTGTAATGCTCAAAACAGTGCCAGCATGAGGATGGACACACAGATCAATCAAAGAGAATTGAGATTCCAGAATTAAACCCTTACATTTATGGCTAATTGACTTTGTACAAAAGTGGCAAGAAAATTTTATGGGGAAAGAATGGTCTTTCTATCTGATGGTGTTGGACAACTGGATATCTACGTACAGAAGAATGAAGTTGGACTCCTACCTCACACCATGCACAAAAAATTAACTCAAAATTAATCTTAGACCTAAATGTAAGAGCTAAAACTTCAGAAATCCCAGAATGCAAAAGAGTAAATCTTTGTGCCCTCGGGGTAGGGAATTTTTCTTTTTTAGATTTGACAAACAACAACAAATAGAGTAGACATCATCAAAATGGAAAAAAAGAAAGTGTATGCTTCTGTGTGCACCATAAAGGAAGCGAAAGAACCCTCAGGATGGGAGAAAAATTTGCAAAACATGTATCTGGGGACTTGTGTCTAGGATATATAAATAATTCTAAAAATTGAATGAAAAATAATCCCATTAAAGAATGAGCAGAGAATCAGAATAGTCATTTCGTCACACAATATGTACAAATGGCAAGATAAGCACATTGAAAGTTACTCAACATCAATCACTAGGAACATGCCCTCAAAGACAGGATGGGGTGCCACTTTCCACCCTCTAGGATTGATACATTTAAAAAGACAGACAATAATAAACGTTGAGGATGTGAAGAAATTGGAACTCTTGTATTGCTGGCAGGAATCTAAACTGGTTCAGTCACTTTAGAAAACAATCTGCTAGTTCCTCAAAAATCTAAATGTAGAGTTATCCTGTGGCCCAAGTTATCCTATACTGACGATAAATGAAAACATACATCTGCACAAAACTTGAACATAAATGTGCAAAACTTGTGCACGCATGTTCAAAGCAGCCCTATTCACAAAGGCCAAAACGTGTAAACCATCCAAATTGTCTGTCCACTGATAGATGGATAAATAAAATGTGGTACCTCCATTTAATGAGATATTGTTCAAAAATAAAAATAAATGAAGTGCTAATACATGCTACAACACAGATGAAGCTTGAAAATATGGTAAATGAAAATAAAATGGGTCACAAAAGACTATGTATAATTCCACATGGATATAATGTGTCATAATGAGGGATAACTGGACATAAAGCCTGTTTTCTTCATCTTTTTTGTCAGTAACAAGTCTCAAGTGTTTTTTTAATACCCAGAAGATAACAGTAACAGTGTTACCAAAAGAAAAATTGTTACCATTTAGGGAATTTTTTTAATTCTTTTTTTTTAATTGAATGAGAGAGGTCTGTGATTTGTGGCAAAATGTGAATAATACTTGATGTTATGTGCAAAAGTAACTTCTATGAGGTAAAACGTTGCTAAATTCATTTACGGATTGAAACACAACTGTGGATTGAACCCTTACAATGTGTCAAGGTCAGCTTGGGGCCAAGGGTCCTAAACGGTGAACAAGCTGCTGTGAAAATAGACGCTAAACAAGTCAGCAAATTAATAAGCTGCTAGCCGATGGTGATAACTGAAATGAAGCGAACAAGAGAGGGTCATGGGAGAGACAGTATCGGGGTAGGATTAAATGAGGGGAAAGATCTGCAAAGTCCAAGGGCAGAGAGCCCCAGGCAAGTGCAGAAGGAGGATGGGCAGGTGAAGAGGCTGATGTCCGGGGAGCAGAAGAGAGCCCTGCCTGTGCCTGGCGGAGATTCCCAGGGAATGAGAGGAGGTCAGAGGAAGAAGCCAGACTGAACCGTCTGAGGTCAGGTGAGACCACCAGCAGGTCTGGAATTTATTCCACATACAATAGCAAGTCATCGGAGGGCTTGGAGGGGGACAGTGCCAGGATCAGGTAGGACTTTTGCAGCTGTGTGGGCTGCATGAGAAGCATGGAGGACGGGCCTGGCTAGCAGCCCTTCAGGCTGAGGTCCGGGGCCCTCCGGACGTGGAGGGCAGCCACAGAGAGAGTGACGAGTGCTCAGAGCCAAGTTACTTAAGACATTTCTTTTTCTGCCTCATTTTATTCTTGGGGGATGTAAGAATATCGAACATTTTGTTTCGAGTTTAAAAGTGAATTCTGACTGATGATCTGGTCTTGCCAAAACGGAAGGCGTACAATGGCATCTGACTATTTTCCCGGGCAGATCTGGCCACCTCTACCTCAGTGCTGAGGGCGTGATCAATAAACATAATAGGGACTATTCATTCCACCAGGATGGATTCCAACAAAAGAGCTCTGTTCACACTGGTAATAGGCAGACTTCACCGGTTCCATCACATTATGTATTATGACTAGCGTCTTCGGTCACCTACCTCCTTTACTGTTCAGTGGTGATGAAATGCTCTGTTGGCATAAGAATGATTTCAAAGCTGGGCTGTTTACACGTCTGGTGGCCAAGACTGTGTCCTTCCAATGAGGGGGGTGGGGGTGAGGCACTGTGTATGACAACAGGACAGACAATTCACACATTTTAAAGATGATAAAATTTAGTGCATGCTGAGATTTGGATTAGGGTTGTTTTTTTTTTTTTGGAGTTTGTTTTTTTAATTGAAGTATAGTCAATTTACAATGTTGTGTTAATTTCTGGTGTACAGACAGCATAGTCATTTATTTATACATAAATACATTCCTTTTCATATTCTTTTTCATTGTAGGCCAACAAGGGAACTAGATTTGCTACCTTGTAAAGACTATAATGAAAAAGAATATGGATTGGGTTTTAAAGGTGTTCCCCCCCCCCCCCGCAAAGTATTTCAATGCAACCTTTTAAATTTATGTCAGTAGGTTTGATGAATTTTAGCAAACACGTGCTACTGACAGTGTTTAAACACTTTTCTTTTTTGAGGCATGATCATTATCTTTCTCCCCATATCTTCCATCGTGAAGAACCAAACTAGCTTTTCTTGGACTTGAATTCAGCAGGCCAGTGGCAGCATGGATACCTACAGGCCTGTGCAGAGAGTAAACCTTCATTAACTGGAACTTTTTCAGTAGAAGGCTGCTGTTCTGGGCTTATTTTAGAGCAATTAAATATGACTTATTTTCCATCATTTATGACTTATTCATCCAGCAAATGATTATTGACTGCTTACTGCTATGTTACACAATGCGAGACAGACAGAGGAGCCTAGTTAATAATGATAATGGCTAACATTTGTCGAGGAGACACCGTGCGCCCGCGCCCGGTGCTTCGTATGTTTATCTTCTTAAACTTATATTTTATTAAAAGTACCTGATGATGCAGCTGCTATTGCTATTTCCAATTCGTGGAGAAGAAAACTGGGACATAAAAAGCTTCAGAACTAAGCCCAAGATTGTACATGGTAGGTCTGGGAGTTGAACTCAGAAACTCTGCCTCAGTAGCCCTTGCTTGAGTGCTGACATATTCAGCTTGCCAAGGGATGGCAGGCATCTTGTCCTCAAAAAGTGTGAATGCTGGTAAGGGGAATAGGACATTTAAGCAGACAAGGAGAGTTCTCAGTTAATTCAAATAGAAGAATAGGTGAAAACAAAAAGCTATTAAGTGCTGAAAGGAAAAAGTCACTTCCTTCCAAAAGCAGCGGTTCTCCACCCTAGCGGCAGGTTGTAATCGCCTGAGGATTTAAAGGAAAAAAAAAAAAAAAAAAAAAAAAAACCCTGGTGCCTTGGTCCCAGCCCCAGAGATTTTGGCTTAATTGACCTGGCGTGCCTTTGTGCAGCTGGAGTTTTTAATGTTCCCCTGGTGATTCTAATGTGCAGCCAGGTTGAAAACCCTGGGCTGGAGGGACTAGGGAAAAATGTTTGGATGGAGAGAGGTTCAGAGTTGATTTGTCAAGGAGAAGTAAGGATTTGAAAAGTCGCAAGTGTCAGGGGTGCCCATGGGAGTGGAAAGTCATGTTGGGATATGGAAGAGATCCTTGCTCCTCAAACTGTGGTCTTGGGACCAGCAGCGCCGGTATCACCTTGGAGTTGGTCAGAGGTGCGGGCTCTCAGGCTATCCCAGACCCCATGAATCAGCAGCTGCACATTGATGTGTGTGCACATTGCAGTTTGAGAAGCGCTGGCAGAGAACCAAAGACCAAGATGGGAAACTAGAGAGTACAACTGGGGGTTGGCAAGTGGTACCAAGGGCCAGTAGGTGGAGGTGGGCGAGGCAGATGGTATGGCGTGTTGGGCAGGTGCAATCAAGTGGAGGCCGAGTCACCAGGTGCTTTGATTGCTCTAAGGAGCAGTTAAAACTGTGTTCTGTGGGGATGTGTGTGTAGGGACGGTGTAGGGCAATAATCCTGTGAGAATCTGCAGAACAAATGAGGGACAGGGAGAAGCCGGACAGGGAGAGGTGCTCAGAGAGGCCTCGGTGTGAATTCTCAGTCCACAAACACGCCAGGAGTGAAACTCAGGCCAGCGTGCAGCTCAGTCGGGAAGTTCTTATCTTCAGAGCACATTGTTTCACTGTCAGGAGTTCTTATCTTTTCCAGCAGCCTGACTTTAGAGCGATGTTGTGTGTCTGAATAGAGACAGAGAGTACCTCTTACCCTGAGTGGCTGCTGGGGTTTGCAGTCCACCTTTGTTACTGCGTCCATAACATACCTCCCCCCAGTATTAGAGGAAGAAGGACAGAATTCTAATGGTAGAAGAAATATAGTTGTATTTTTCCAGTAGCAGTATGACTGTTGTACTGTAAGTTTTTTATGTGGTCATGGAACAGGGCATTGATAAGCTCTTCTGATGGAGAGGGGTTACCATGAAATCTTGGGAAATTATATCTTTGGATATTACACCAGCTGAAAATACTTAATCCTGAACGTGTATCAAACAATTTTTTTTTTTTTTTTACTCAATAGTTACGTGATCTTTTAAGATCAGTAGCAACTAAAGTGATAAGGATCGTCATTAAAAGGCACCGGTCATTTTATGCATAAAAATGAGCTTATTTATAGAAAATTTTGGTTGGCCAAGTGCTGGGCATGTGTGTTGCTGTTATATTCTTTTCATCTAAGAGAATACATCTTTTTTTATGTTGTAGTGTCTGATCCATTGTTTTGTATGTAACATGTTCATTTATTAAAGTAACAAATGCAGAGACTGCACATGAAGAGACATTATATCATGAGTAGACTTTAAAAATCAACATTTAATGATAGCATTTATGATAAATAAAGTGCTTTTGTTTAAAGTATGTAAGTAGACTTTAAAAATGGAAAATAACTGAAGATACTGAATAATCAGATGCATTGCAAGTATCTTTAAAGTTATCTGTTAATAACCAGTATAATAATAGGTTGCCAAAGTGATCAAAAGGTAGTAACTCTTACTGTGGTTCATATTTTTTAAATTTAAGCTCACAGGTGTAAATTTCCAAAATTTACCCGTCTTAAAAACTCAATACTGCAATTTGCGTCTGTTGCCACCAGGTGGTGGTGTTTGCTTTGGTCAAGATCACATGATCTCAGCCACCATTAGCATTGTGAAATAGGTGAAGTGAGCTGATAGTCAAACTATGAATACTCAAGTCTTACTCTATTTGTCAAAAATAGAACAAAACAAAGCAAAACAAAAAACAAAACACTTAACGGATTGCTTCCTTGTTGGCACGCATTCACCGTATAAATAAGAGTAAGACAGAGTCGACCCTCAAATCACTCAGTTCTCTAGTGAGGTATTATAGAAGACAATTACTATGGAATCAGAAATTATAAAGTAAAAGAATTGTTAAGTGTCACATGAGGCAATAAAGTGGCACGGGAGAGAGTGCTGCATTCTTCCTAGTGGAATCTGGGAACATTTCACAGTAATGTTTTCCTATTAATCAAAGCTTTGAAGGATAAATAGCTCACCAAATGTGGAAAAGGAAAGAATATTGATTGGGCAGGAAACAAGACACGCCAAGGCACAGAGCAAATTTTATTTATAAAAAGATAGTGAGTCAGTGTCATCAAAATGTGGGGTCCATGGCTGGGAAGTAGGGAAAGACGGTACTTGATGGTAAATTTAAAATAGATGTCAAGGGCAAGGCGTGCCCTGCTGTTGGGTTTAAATCTCATTTTTAAGGCCATAGGGAGCAATGGACGATGTTTAAGAAAAAGATGGCATGATAAAATCTCTAAGATAAAGAGATTTTTAAGCTGGCTTGTTAAGAAAGAGATTTATGGATGCAGCTTTGTCTTATCAGGAAGAAACACAGCTCATCACAACATCCTTGGTGAGGGAACATTCTCAACAGGAATTTTCCCATTGTCTCTGTGTTCCTCTGCTTCCCCTCCTCCCTACCCCCTCCCCTGCCCCTGCTAGATTATCAAATCAATTTGTGTCCCAGTTTCTTACCATTTGCCTTCACATTCAGGGACTGGAGTGGTGCGTAGTTCCTTGGTAAAGCGCCTCTGTCGTGGTGTCCTCCTCAGGACCTTCTCCCTAGCTGAGATGTGGGGTGGGGTGTGTGATTGGTCCTCAGTTCCCCTCAACTCTCCTTTCCTCCCCGTGCTCACGGCTGTGCCCTGGGCTGTTGGAGCTCTCTCTAAAAGTTCTGAACCCACTTGGGATGAGGGTGGGGGTAGGAATGGGATAATTACATTTCCTAATCCAAATCCTTTAATGGCTACTTTGTTTACTGCTTGCCTTGACCTCCAGTGTTTGGTCTTTTTCATAAAATAGAATTGAGGGCACTGTGCCCTGTATCTGATTGGTCCTGAGAATAGGTGGTCTGCTCACACGGGGTGCTAAATGCTGCCTAGGTCTGGGTACCCTAGGATAAGGGCTCCTTCTCTGTTTTCCATAGAAACTGCTCTTGGGAGCTGGCTTCTGTCTTCGCTTGGCTTGCCAGGAGGCCAAAGGCTCACAGTTTGGTCACTGATAAGACTAATCCTCTCTGACAATGAGTTGGCAACCTTTCCCATTAGAATATCTTTGAAGTGTTTCCGGCTGGGGGTGGAGGCTGGAATTTGGGCTGGCAGGAAAGGACACTGGCTTTTTAATCCTAGAACCAAAAATACTCTCCCGGCTTCTTATTTCTCCAACATCATTGCCCTCTGGAAGGCATCCTGCCCCTCTGAGTCACTGCGCCCTAAGTCCAGGGCCCTTCTGAGTGCTTCTGGAAGCCTGGCAGGAAAGATGGTCTCTTTACCAGAGACGTAAAGTCTGGAAGATGCGGCAGATGTTCTTACTATAACCGGACTCCTCACCTGTCCTTAACCTGTTACTTCTCTGAGCGTGTTTGTTGATGGCTGTGAACTGTTCAAAGGCTTTGTGGAAGAGAAAAGAAAGAAAAACAGGGAGTTGAATTCCCACCCATTCAATATCCCCTACTTGAGCCGGCGGACTCTGTGCTGTGCCTCTTAGATCATGGAGTGTGTGAGGGACCACAGCAGCGAAGGTTCCCGAGGCCTCTTGAAAGCACATGCACACGAGAGCTGCTTCTGAACCGCTTTTCGCTGCTCCTTAACAGAACTGCACACTGGAAGAAAGATCTTTCTTGATATTGCCTCCATCCCTCTGTTCCTACTCGCCTCCTCCCAGCCCCACCTTGAGCACCTTATTTTTTATTTTTTTATGGATGTGGGTTGCAGAATGGCAGCTTTTTTTCAATGCTTTTTTTTTTTAATTGACGTAGAGTCAGTTTACAATGTTGTGTCAATTTCTGGTGTATAGCATCATGTTTCGGTCATACATATACACACATGTATTCGTTTTCATATTCTTTTTCACTGTAAGTTACTGCAAGGTACTGAATCTAGTTCCCTGTGCTATATAGTATGAATTTGTTGTTTATCTATTTTATATGTATTAGTATCTGCAAATCTCGAACTCCCAATTTATCCCTTCCCACCATCTTCCCCCTCTGGTAACCATAAGTTTGTTTTCTATGTTTCTGAGTCTGTTTCTGTTTTGTAGATAAGTCCATTTTTTTTTTTTTTTTTTTTTTTTTTTTTTAGATTCCACCTATAAGTGATATCATATGGTATTTTTTCTTTCTCTTTCTGGCTTACTTACATTCTCCAGGTCCATCCATGTTGCTGCAAATGGCATTATTTTATTCTTTTTTATGGCTGAGTAGTATTCCATTGTGTAACTATCTCACAGCTTCTTTATCCAGTCATCTGTCGATGGACAGTCAGGTTGTTTCCATGTCTTGGCCATTGTAAATAGTATTTCTGTGAACAGCTTATTTTAAGTAGCATCTTTTCTCCTGGAGAGGGCTGATCCTTCCCCCACCTCCAGGGCCACGGTTAACAGGTAGTGCTCCATGCCCTTTCCATGGATTAGCTCATTTTCCACTGACAGGGACCCTGATGGTTAGTGACTGAGGCTTTAAAACTGAGATCACTGAGTTAGTGGATGGAGAGGGTCAGATGAGCTCTGCTCCGTTCCTCCATCATCTCTATGTCTTTAGCATCTTTATATCTTATATCAGAAAAGAACCTTGTAATGACATTAGCATTAATGAGAACCCTGCAGCCAGAAGACCAGTGAATTGTGGACACCTGTCTTACTGGATTCTAGTCCCTGTGCTGGATACCTGCCCTCAGAATAAACGTGTCTGTTTCAGAGACCACACATCTTGCTCATCTCATTGACATTTTCATCACTGGGGAGGGGGAGTGACACAGCTGAACCACAGGGTGGGTTTCAGTGGCATTATTCTGCTCCATTCACCATTTTTGGTGCCCGCCACCTGCTCCAGATCATAGTATCCATTAAACTTTCCAAAGGATGCTTACAGACTTTGGAAGCAAACACTAAGAATTTGTTGATTTGTCTTTCAGTGGGCCAGTCCACAGAAGCTTGAGAGGGAGGAAAAAGAGGAGAAAGAGAAGGAGGAAGAAAAAGAATTACTGTTTTTTTTTTTTTTTTTTATCAGCACCTACTACGATCTAGGCATTGCTACTTGCTTGCCCCATACGGTCACAAATAATGCTCACAACAGATCTAGGAGAGAAGCGCTTTGTTTGCCTCCATTTTATCAATGTGATGACTGAGGTTCAGAGATGTTAAGCAGTAAGGAGCAGGGTCACCCAGTTTGTAAGGGGCTGAGGTCATCTGAAGCCCTTGGTCTTTTACTCTATCAAGATGCTTTTAAAGAAAGCATGTGACCGTTGCTTTTACCCAAAGGGAAATTGGAGGTTCACGACCCAGGACTTCATTCTCACCGTGGTGCCGTGTCATTGGATGGGAATGAGGACTTTAGGAGCCTTGCTTGTGGGCAGAATGTCAGGTGATCCTTTGAGTATTAAATACAGATCTTCACTTTGGAAATGAAGCTAAATCACCTTTGCCATGTGAATTAGTTCTGCCAACGTGACACGCTGGCCTCATTCACCTTCTATATGTTAATCTATCAGTGTGAGTCATAGGATCTTGTAAGGGTAGGCTTGTGTTGGAATTTCTCTCTTTTGCCGCCTCTAGTTCTCTCCCCTTCTTGCCCTCTCCCGCTTTCCTTCCTCCTACCATCACGGCCACGTGCTGAGGCGTGTCACAAGCTGTCCGTGACCTTGGGTGAGCCGCTTAAAATTTCTAGTTCTCAGTTTCTTCATCTATAAAATGTTTCCAACAATAGTACCTCCAACAGTTGTTTTGAGGAGAATATAAGCATGTGCAGAGAACTTGAATAATACCTAGAAGATAGTGAGCAGTTCGTAAAAGTTAGTCATTGTTCCTTGAACACATCGGTATTAATCCAGACGTGGTGCAAGGCTAGGGAGCAAAAGGAATCTCCCTGCTGGAGGATATCACTAGTTTTCATCATCATGCTTCCCTCTGTTTTCTTGTATGATTACATTTCCAATATAGTTTGAAAATGTATTTTCAGTGTCATTTTTTCGGTATTCTCTGCTCACGGCACCCCGTCTCTTTGTCGAAGAGTAGTCCACACACCAAGCCTCTGTGAGGGCACGAGGGCTCTGGGAGCGATCTGGGAGGAAAAGCTGGCAATGTGGGAGACCCAGGTCCCTGGTGGTGGTGGTGGGGAAACAGTTATGTAGCCCTCACCAAATGTTTTTCATCTTGAAAGTGCTTTGAAAACATTAACTAATTAATTAATCAAAAAGAATTTCTACCAATCAGTGAAAATGCTCTTTACAATGTATTAAGCCTCTTGAAAGGTATTATTTATTCAATGATGTTTCTCTTTAGTCTTGAGGGAATCGTCAGTTTCTTTTTTGGAGACATTTGGAGGACTCTGCACACCGCTCTCACTCTCTGCATCCCAGCCAGCGTGAGCATGTGAACATGCTCCCCCACACACCCCCATACACGCAAACACAGACTATTACTTCATCATGATGCCTGTTGACATTGAAGACGTTAAAATACTATATAAGGTTCTCTCATCTCCTCTGCTTATCAGGTTTTTATTGACCTGCCAGCCAAGTCAAGACGGAAAACTCCCATTAAGGGTCAAGTATCAGTGTCGCCTCTGATGCCCATCTACTTTCCCGTCTCCTCTACTGGCCTGGGAGCCCCTTGAGAGCTGGGGCTTTGTTACCATGGCCTTAGAACCTAGCTGCTCACAGAAACTCCCCCACATTAGCCCTCTTCTCCAGCCCACAGAATGCAACTTAATCTCTTTGTGACATATCAGGAGCATAGCAATAATAATCTTATGTTCATTAATTCAGCAAATATTGAGCATCCACCATTCATTTATTTATATATTCCTATAGCATACACTTTATTCAGTGCAAATCTTTGTGTGACTCATGGTGATGGATTAAAAAATGATCCAGACAGTGTTATTTCATTCAAGTTTGTTGTCCAGGAGGAGAGCGAAGGCAGGAGCATGGATAGCTTTAATATGAGAAGGACCTGATACTCACCTGCAGTGAGGTACCTTCGCAAAAAGCAGGGAGGATTTCTGGCTGGGGCATGCAGCGAAGACTTCTGGGGATAGATGACACCTGAGTGGGATATTTGAAGAGGAATTGGGTTGTAGAAATGTTGAGAGAGGAGATAGTCCTCCGGATAAAAGGACAATAAGATGGGGGGATGTATGGACAAAGGATTAGTAATTCTGACTGGAGCCTGGGGAAGAAGGTTAGGGAGGATAATGTAGGAAATGAGGACTGGTTCTATGTTTGGGAGATGCATGGCACAAGCGGTGCTGTCCTGGGTCTGCCGCAGTAACAGCCGTCACTAATCAGAACAGTGTAGGTCCCACGAACGTGGCATCCACATCCCTGTTGAGATGCCTCTCCGGGCAGTCACTTCTAATCAGATGTGCTGCAACACACACATTCAGGAGAGGAAAGCCACATGCCGCTCCTGGACCACGGCATGGAGAGCCCTAAGTGACGGGCTGAGGAATCCAAGCTTTATTTTTCTGGCTTCAAGTTGTAATCAAGGATGCGTTCGGAGTCAGCACCATTAATATCGTTGGCTGGTCTACAGCAATGTAATCCGACGATACACGGGAGTTCTGTTGGAATGTGGGTGATTGGAGGCTTACCTAAACGTTACATTAAGGCTTTCAGATATTTTGTGTAAAATTAAAATTTTATCACCTTCTTTATTAACTCTGGTTATCAGTTTCTGGTTTTTGTTATTAATTTTCTAACAAGAGCAGTTAACTTCTTGTTTTCTGATTCCCTATAGGCTTGTAAATTCAGATTTATTGGAATACTGCATAAAATTAAAATATGTAGGCTCTGAGCAATTGTTTGAGGGGTTGTCAGAATTTAAATTCAGATACTATTACATCTATGTGAGCTGCTCAGACATCATTTCTTTTATCGGGCTGATTTCTGGAGAGATGAATGATTACTCTACAAGATACAATCTCTACCCTTAAGTTATAGAGCCGGGCTGTCATCAGTTATCCTTTTCTGTACAAGGGATCCTATGCAAAAAATGCAAATGTTGCCACGCAGGTGAGCTACCTGGCACCCAATTAATCTGCCTGGATAGAATCACGTCCTGGGGGTCTTTCCTGACCTCTCTCAAAAGCGCAAAATCATAAGGTACTGAACTTTCAAAAGGATGTTTATAGACACTGGAAACAAATACGGAGAAGCGCGGCGATTTTAAAAAGCTCAGGTTGTCTCTACTTCTAAATTTCCCATCCTTAGGAAAGTGAACATTTTTCCAGCATGTACTCTGTACAGGATGCTCAGAAATTGAGGAGCATATCAATGAAGAGTGAACGATCTGGGAAATGGTAGGCAGCTGCGTTGGAATGCTGTTTGAAAGGAAAGGGAATCAAGTCTTGTCAAAGGGAACTCAAGAGTCCTTTGCTCCGATGACATTCATGTTGATGCGTTCCTCCCACCAAGTCCCACACACGTCAGTTTTCTAATGTGCCGAGTGAACAAAGGGCCGCTCCTTCCGAGGGGATAGCGGTGTTACTCCGCGGGATGTGCTGTGCACACGAAGTGCGGGTTCGCTCCCCGCCTCCGCGCCGCGCCGCCTCCATCCAGCTCCGCGTGCAAAGGGGAGCTCGAGGCGGCGGATGGCAGAGCTCCGCGCAGGCGTTGACATCCGACCCCCTTGGGCTTGCGCCCCAGCTCGGAGACTCGGTCGTTGGGCCGCTCTGCTGTTAATGGTTTTACTCTTTCAGAGCCTCTGTTTCTTCCTCTCTAAAATGGGGATTGTAACTGTGCTTGCCCCGGAGTGTTGCTATGGGGAATGACCTTGCCGATCTCTGCTATAGTACTCAAACAGAATTAGGAGAAGGCTCCTCGGAAAGCTTTAAATTCACGTCCTGGGCGTCACTGCAGGACATCCACTAACATTTCAAGTTCTCAGCGCCGTTTTCCTGAAGGTTGCCCTCTGTGACTTTCTTAACAGGTTATACTCATCATGCGTTGAAGAGCCTGCTGCTCTCGTGACAAAAATCAGCCTAACGTGTGTGTAGAAAGGAGGTCATTGAGAATCCCAGGGAGCTTTCTGCCTTCTGAAACATTCTCCAGGGAATAAACTTATTCTTAAGGGGAAGGAAAGAGGGTTAATGTTTAACTTTCCCTTAGCAGCCCCTCCCTTACTTTATTCTTAATATTTCAGTCTATAGCAAGTTACTAGCCAAACAGTTGCAGGAGACCTATCCATGGTAAAGGGCTGGTTGTGTATTTGTGGCTGGATGTGCATGTCTATGGCTGTGACGTATGTAAATACACGGACACAATTTGTGGATGCTTTCTTGTGCACAGGGAGGACAGAACAGAGAGACGAATACCAGAGATGGAGTAGGAAACACATGGGATTGAGACTTTTTCCATAGCTAAGTGTCTCATTCTCATAGACAAGTAAGAATTCTTATAGGAGTCTTTGCCAAGTGCTACACACCAATATTCCATTTAGAAGTAATACTCAAAAATGGAAAATGAGAAGGTGTTTAACAAAAGCTTTCCACTAGTGATCAAAGCAGCCCCTTGTCACGGAGCATGCCCAGTAGCCTGCTAGAAGCGGATCTGTGCAAAATGCAGTATTACTTTCCCGGTTTGTAGCCACTGCCGCTGCAAAAATGAGTAGGGAGGCGGTGAGGCATTGGGTTCAAGGTGAGGCCAGAAAAGGCAGAGGCACAGGGGCCTGAGCAAAAGTGGAACCTGGAGGAGTGGTAGCAGGTGGGAAGGGAGGTGCCAAAGGTTTGCTTGGTTTGCTGCAGCATTTCGTCTCGGAGTGAGGACTCCCTTGGTCCTCATCCACACCCCACACCCTCCTTTGAAACCTCTGAAAATCTTGGATACTCTGCCTGCCACTCATGACACTGCAGCACACATCTGTCCTGAGAGAGGCCTGGGTTTAAAACCTGCCTCTGCATGATGATACTGGCTGTGACCTTGATCAAATAGCTTTCAGTCTCTGAATCTCAGATTCTTTGTAAGATGTAATGGACCAGCAGGGGCTCTCTCTCGTGGTAGACGCAAATATATCCTTAGGCACAACAGCACGGTTAAGCTGCAAACCCCATCCTGACCCCTTAATCCCAATACCCCCTGAATCTCTAAAGTAAGACAAACTCAGTTCAAATCCCAGCTCTGGAGCTTACGAGCTGTTAAGACCTTGGGCAAGTTGCCTGATGTGTGTGTGTGTGTGTGTGTGTGTGTGTGTGTGTGTGTGTGTGTGTGTGTGTAAGAGAGACAGCAAGAGACAGAGAGTGAGTTTAAAGGTTGTTAGGTACTTTTGGATAAAATGACAAATAAAAATAAATATCTCACTTTCCCCCTGGCATTGACAGCCTAGTGGATATTATTTTTTGTTGGGGACCCTCGGTTTCCTCATCTGTAAAATGGGAATAACAGCACTGTTGCTGGAAGAATTGCTGTTAAGGTTAAAATGAGAGAAGTTCTGAGCCAGGTGCCTGGCACATGGTAGGTGCTCAGTGTGGATTACTGATGCCCAGTTGCATGCCCTTCCAGTTTCTATAATGTTGAATTATCTCTGTTTCCTCCCATAACGCCGTCCCCAGCAATCTGTCTTCTGTACTTTCCATGAGCCACTTTTGTGTACTCTGATTGATTACTGGATAACGTGGTCCAAGCAGCAGAGCCTGAGGGCTCTTCATGTGGATATAAGCACCAGACAGACCTGTTAGAACCCTTCTCTGTCACTTACTCAGATGTGCGCCCTCGGCAAGCTATTTAACCTCTCTCAGCCTTGTGTTACTCATCTTTTAAATGGAGGTGGAATCATTATTCCTGTTCCAGGAGTATTTGTGTGTGTGTGTAAGTGTGTGTGTGTGTGTGTGTGTGTGTGTGTAAGAGACAGAGAGAAACAGCAAGGTGAACGTCCACCAGGTACTACGAGATAATGGAAAATGGAAAGAGACATCCCTGTTGGAGTTTATGGTCTGCGGTGCTGGGTGCATGGGGGAGGCTGCACTAGCTGAATGATGGCATCCATGGAAAACTGAAACTCCAACAACTTTTAAAAAGGAGAGTGGTGTGATGCCTTGAAAGCCTCTATCTAAGCGGGATTTGACTCAGCCAGAGAGATCACAGGTGGCTTCCTTGAAGAAGTGACCCTGGAGCAGAAAACCTAAGGACAGATAGGAGGTTGCTGGACGAGTAGGGGAGGGAGCGACATGCATTGCTAGTGAGCTGTCAGCATCCGCATCACAAGAATATGATCACTATCTTCTTGTCACACGATAAACTCAGAGCATTCTGGAATTGTTTCTTTGTCATGTGTCACCGCTAAGACCATTCCCTGCAGGAAGTAAATGCTCAGTAAATCTTTCTTGAATGAGTGAACGTTAGTAGCAAATCAATATGTGTTTGGTGAACGAAATAAAAAGTCACTGCTCTGCCCTCAACTCACGGCTTTGTTCAGGATGCAGTTAAGGAAGACACATAATTTAGTCATAAACCAACATGGACCTTGGAGGCAAATAAACCACGCCTTCATGCTTCTAGCCCTGACACCTTGAGGAAGTCACAGGACATCTCTGTGTCAATCTCCTCATATGTAAAATCTGAATAAAGATAAGCCTCTTTACAGGGTTATTTTAAAGATGATAATGGTAAGTACACAATGCTTAATTAAAAGGGTGTCCCCGAGTACATAGTCAAGAGATGAGTATTATGAATGTTCTTAGTATTAGGACATTGGCAAATTGCAGGCATGCAGTTTTTTCAAAGAGTTGCAGATTGCTGAAGACAGGCCAGGTACAGCTTGAAAGCCAGAGGGTGTTAGCATCCGGACATCCAGCGGACCTTTACTTTGCCAGATATGCCTGGAGTTCATCAGTCTCACTGCATTCTCTCTCCAGTGCCTGAGTCAAATTGCAGGTTTGGATTGCCGGATGCTTTGGTTACCATTGACTAGCAGTTAGTAAAATATTCTGGAGCCTCAGTTTCCTTCTAGGGTTAATCATACAGTGTTTGGACAGAATAAAATCAGGTAATTCATGGGCATCACGGAGCACAAAGCCGGCACAAGAGAAGTAAGCAATACCTGTGAGCGGTGACTATGAGGACGGCCAGGCCCTGCTGGATGTTCTGTCAATTACTCTGCAACTGAATCAGCCTTTCCCCGGGGCCGGGGAATTGCTTCCTTTTGTAATTCCCTTTATGGGAGGAAGAAAAAGCAACTCCCCTCTGAGGTCTGAAAGCCTAGCTTCCTCGGACACCGCGCCTTCCAGGGCAGTTTCGGGCCACTGAACAGTCTAGGTGAGGCAGGTCAGCAGGGGCTCAAGGCGCTGGGACCTCTGCCTTCCCTCTCGAAACCACCGAGGTCGGCTGTGTCCCTCTCTGCGCCCCTAACCCTGAAAGGCGCGATCTGAGGTTCCGGCCGAGCAGTGGGCATGCCCGCAAGCCGAGGCAGGCTCGGGTCGTCCGCAGGGCGCGCCAGCTGGCTGTGCTCCGCCGTGTGCTGGGACCCGCGTGCAACTGCGGTGCTTCGCGTTTCGCAGAGCTGGACCCGCGGTGCGTGCCGCCAGGGGAGCCGAGCCTCCCCCGGCCGACCCCTGAGCCGAACTGAACTCTGCACCGCCCGCGGTTCGCGCGCTCAGTGTCTGGTTTTGGAAACGCCCGGTTTGGGGAGGAGAAGGGCAGGGGGGTCTGTCTGCAGACAAAGGGGTGCACATGCCCCCCCCAGCGCCCCTCTTTTCGCAGCCGCGATCCCCTCCGTGGTCCTGTTCCCCATTAACAGTCACAGGGGCTGCAGCCCGAGCGCCACCACCCAGCCCCGGCGGCCTCGGCCCGTGCGCGCGCTCGGGGCCGGGGATTGGCTCGCACTCCCCGTTCAGGGGCTGCGCTGGCGGGCGGGAGGTGTGCGGTGCTCCGTGTGTGTGTGTGTGTGTGTCTGTGTGTGTGTGTGTGTATATGTGTGCGCGCGCGTATGCATGTGTGTGCGCGCGTGTGTGTCTGTGCGGCGCGCGGGCGGGCGCGTGTGTGTGCGCGCGCGAGGGCTCCAGTGCGGGAGTCGCTGGGTGTGCGTGCGTGTGTTATGGGTTTGATTCCAGAGCAGGTTGCACATTGGTCCTGGGTGGCTCGCAGGCTCAGGTCGTGCTTGGGCGTCCTCCTCCTAATCGTTTCCGAAGTAGCAGCAGCAGCAGCAGCAGCCGCCGCCGCGGCGACGTCGACAGCGGAGGCAGCAGCTCGGCGGCGCAGCGGGCAGAACTGTGCAGACGGGAGCACCGTTTGGGGAGTCCGGGGGGCGGGTAAGAGGGAGGAGGGGGAAAGCCTGTCTTGGTCTTTGGGATTATTTTCCCCTTCTTTCCCTCTCTCTTTTTCTTGAGGGTGTGTGTTGCCCCCTCGAAGTGAAGGAATTTTGCTCCAAAGCGAGCTGGGACCGAAGACTCTAGGCTAAGTTATCTCTCTATGTAGATGGTGTCAGGGAGCGAAGCTACTGACCGAGCCGCTGGTAAATGTTTTTCACTTCTTACTCTTTAATGCTTAAGGCTTTTCCCCCCCTTTTCTTTCTTCCTCGTTTCCTTTCTGTTGCTCCTCATTCTGCAATCGCTCCTGAATCTGCCTGCAGTTTTCCTTTCTTTCTCTCCTGGCGTTTGTGCAGTTTGCAACTTGTTTCGTGGTTTTCTATGTATTTTTTTCCTCCTTCATCCTCAGATGAATGCTGGAACATTTAAATTCGGCACTTCGGGAGGTCATCATTAGTTGCATGAGTTTCGGGGGGAGGGGAAAGATTGGTAGAGCAGACTGTTATTTCTCTGCAGAAGGACTGCCGGTTTCTCTCTAATGTTCATCGCAATTATAGGGATTTTTTTTAGGATGCATTTTAACGTTGCCTTAATGTTTAAGGTTATCCTTCTCCAGGATTACAATGCATTTTGACTCAGTTTTGACAGCATGGCAAATGCCAGTGATTCCAGAACTACTGTGTGGTACATGCTGGCTAAAATATTCAAAATTGGAGGAAGAATCATTTGCATTCCAAAAGAGAATTTCTTTAAAATGCTGTTTTGCATCACATTACTGCAGATTTGCAGGAGGCAATAATAGACACCACTACTCATGTTGCTTGCAAAGATAATAAACATCTGAGTGGTTTAGTGCATCACATACTGTCCTGATCTCCAGCGATTGAGCTATTGCTAAATTTACTTAATAATAAACTGAGGGCTGTGGAGAAGGAGGGAGATTGCTGGTATTGTTTTTTTCAAAACTGAGACACGGACAGCAATTTCTAACCCCTAAGCCAGCCCTTTCTTAGATCTTGCTTGAAGTGGCATCTTGTCAATTGGGGAGGGGAAGGGCAGTTTCATCCACATGGAATACAATTATTTAAAATAGCCAGCATAATGCATGCAAATTGAACTCTTAACTCTTTTCTTAAAAATAGAACCGACTCTGTAACTCTTGCTTCCAGGATCTGTTTTAAATATTATTTAAAAAATTAACATACAACTGTTCTCTAATGTATTCCTATTTAAGTTCTTTGAGGGTTCCTTAGCAGTTACCCTGTTTCATTTGTTTGGCTCTTTTCCCCCTAAGTTTTCAGTTCCAGTAACTGAAGGGTCAGTGAGTAAAGGCAGATCAGCAGTTTTAAAAGAAATCAGTTTAGAGTTGTTAAAAATTCTGCTAAGCCATGGGAAAAAATGGGCTAAAATAATGGCAGCTTACGTGTAGGGAGGGAGGTCAGGGGTAGAGCCGAATGACTGCAGTTTCAGGATGTGTGTTCCCATCCTGAGGCACTTTGAACTCTAGACCCAGGTGAGGAATATCCAGTTCAGGGACACTCTGAGGCATATACATTTTACAGAGGGAAAAAATGCTGTTCTTTAAGGAAGCCTGCTTCCACTACGTGGTTGCCACCTCACAGAACAGTAATTACCTACGTGCAAAGAGTACGTTTGTAATAATGCTGTTCAACTTTGTTCTAATGTAAACTTAGCTGATGTTGGAAGAACAGCATAAAACAGTGCAGCGTGTTTTGGACAGAGAAACAAAACGAACTATAAATGAACTGAACTAGTCAGACCTTCTTTTCTATAGAAAAAACTTCACGGCATCATGCAAATCTACCTGCTCTGGGTCGCCTCTGTTGACGAAAGCTTTCCTTGAGATTGTGGACAGGATTCCTGAGATCTAAAGCTTATTTCTTCCTTTGTAATCTGCTGAGGAGAATAAGATGTTTTATTTGGAGTGAAAGCTCAGCTTACTCATGGGTCCCTTGAGATGACAATATTGCTATTTTAAAATATTTTTATGGACCTTTGCATTTACCATTTTGATCAAGTTTGGGGGGAAAAAACCCAACTTCCATTCACTAGGATCACAGTGGTCTTGAAGCATTCGTTTGCCTAAGTACCAAAGAAAAATGAATTCATACAGTACCTTATGATCCTAAGAACCCAAGTCTTCTAAAGCATCACGCTTTCCTCATTCTAGGACCAAAACCAGAAAGCAATATACTCCATGCTGAGCAGCTGCCTTATTTTCTTGCATATTTCACACACATGGGCACAAACAGATAACTGACCAGGCTAAGGACCCATTTCACGTGGCCCAGGAGGCAAGATTTCTAATCATTCTGTAATGTATTCAGAGCATGAATTTGTTTACGAAACAGCACAGTTAGCTTCAGTTTTAGCATCTTCACTAGACACGAAGACCAAGGGTCCATTGATTTAAAGAACATACTCCTTCCTGCTGAGGTTGGTTTTTCACCCACCCACTCCTCTTTCTACGTCTAGTTTCCTGGCAACTCCTGAAAAGCTCTGAGAATCTGTGTTAAAATATTAAACATACCTACTTTTTGGGTGGAATGCCTGGTGAGATTACTATTCAGTCAGCTGGATTTGTGATTGCTCTTCTATGGTTCTGTGTGGCACAGTGTTTGTGGCATGTTGGTGGTTTTATTGTTGTTGGTTGTTAAGTTTTTCCAAGTAAATCTTCACTAAGCTCATTTGAACTTTCTGTGTCCGGCGTTGATCTCAGGTTAACGTATCAAAATAATACCCTCCTTTTGCTAAGCTTGTTGGTAAATTAGGTAGTTTACTTTCAGTTGGTGTTTGTGTTGAATTTCAGCATTTCCAAAGGCATGGCCTCTGACATCGTGGGGAGAAGGTAACTTACTTGGGAAGAGACAGCTGTGTAGAAAGCGACCGTTGGTTCCTGGAACTTGACAATCACATTTGCCCCTATGGCTAAGGTTCCTATTTTCATTTTGATAACAGGAGTGTTTTCTCTGCATATATGAGGCGTTTATCATGCTAGAGCTCCTGAAATGTTTCTTAAAAGTAATTTCTAGTTGTTTTTTTTTTTCCATTGTATAATTGAGAGGAACTCTGAACTCCTTGTGTCTTTTGAAGGAAAACCTGAATGGGCGAGCTTTTCCATTGTTTTCTATTCTGTGTAGACTTAATTTTGAGAAGTAATTTCTGGTGAAATATGGTCAAGGTCATTGCCAAGGGCCTTTGTATCCTTCTCCACGTAAGAATTCAAATCGAAAGTCAGATTTACAGAGACAAAACTTGTATGAGGCTCCTACCTCAAACGGGACTATGTGGAAAGCATATGTTTTCCTCTCTCATTACTTTGTGTGAAGCAACAGTTTGATTTTATTTTTTTTTTAACTTCCTGGGTCCTAGTATCCCTGATAGACTCACAGAGAGAAACCTTTCCATTCTGTACTCATAGTACATACAACAGATTCTCAATCTTCAGGGAAGATTGTAAGAGCAATTTTTTTTTTCAGTGGATGGCTGCCTTTTGATACATCCTTAATAGGAAAGGGGCATAGCAATATTTCATAAAATGTGATGTAGATCTAATTAGATAATACCCCATGTAAAATTTTGTGAAACCAACACTAATTTTGTAAGAGTCTTCTATAATGACAGCAAATAGTAGCTTTGTCAAAGTATTTCTTTGTACTCCTGGTTTCTGGTTTGCTTTGTAAAAGGAACATTCACAATGTTCAAGACTTTGCGCTACCAGTAAATTATACATATATATATAGTATTGTTTTCTCTACCTAACAAAGGTAAACCACTACTTAATTATTTTAGCTATGCTAAATGTATCCTGCTCGTATTTCTGAAAGATTTTATGAAGTTGAAGAGATATCAAATCTTTTCCCTAAAATTCACACTACTCACTGCCCCAAGTCCACTTAATACATCATATTCTCCAATGTGATTTTGAACTTGAAATATTGCAGCCTTTTTTTTTTTTATGAATTCCTCATGGCAAAAAAATGAAGCACGTTGAGAAATAGTTTGCAAATCAAGTTCCCTCGTTTTTGCTGAAAGACTTTAATTGGTCCAGCTCTCCTAAGCGTAGAAATCTGAATCTTTTAGACAAAAAGAATTATCAGGGGAAAAAAGTACGGTTACATGCTTTTCAACAGTAGTGTAGGGGAGAAGAGAGCAGGTGTTTTAACTCCTTTTATGTAAATTTAGTGAATAGAAATTGAAGCTAAATAATACAGCTAATATGTTAAAGTAAAATCTCATTTCCCCAACAAAGATTTCTCTCCTCACCCTGGACAATATGAATTGATGTCTGATTCTAATGGTGTGATTGAGTGCCTTCCTCATCACTTCCCCAGAATATCGGTGGTGGGTACCAAAGATTCTGCACCCGTATTGGGAACATATTAGTGCATGGTTTGGGAGGAAAGAGATGGTTTCTTAAAGAGTTTAGACTTCTCAGGCCTTGACTTCAGTTCTTGCAGAAGGGGGCTTTGCTATCCTTGACATGTATTTAGATCACGCGTGAAGACTTGCCCTCCTTCCTCCTCTCCCTGATTTCATTCTGCCACAGGTTATTCACATACAAATGTGATGCCAGATTTCCCAGTTTAGTTCTTATCATCTCAGTAGTGTGTGATATCTGGGAGATGAGGCAGACCTTTTAAAGTTTGGGACTCAGTTTTCTAAAAGACAGGTCTATTTAATTGTTCTAGTGACTCAGTTATTTAGCTGTATAAGCTTCAGCCTGTTAAAAAATGTTAGAAATTTTGTAGGATCCATTTCTATTAGTCTGGCCTTGGTAAAGCATTTATTCTGTGATATGTAAAAGGGAGTTATGGCCCTTATAAAATAAAGAATTGATTTATGAATTTGGTGCAAAAGAATAAGTCATTTGTTTGTTTGTTTGTTTGTTTAGTTTCCCCAGTCTTCAGTTTACCTATTAGGAGGCAAAAACTAAAGTCAGAGAATATAATTTATTTGGTGAAGATAGAATTGATACTAGCAATAATGTAATTATTTAAAGTCTTTAGAGGATATTTCTGTAGAAGATTGTTTTGGAAAAGGCTTATGTTTAAATGTCATTTTTATTATTGCTCAGAGTTTAACTGATACTCAGCGTTTTGACTTTTCTTCTTCTTCAATTAGAGGAATAAGAGTATATGTGGAAAATGAAATACATCATTAAATAGAAGTGATTTTGGCAAAGGTTAAAAAAAAAATCCCCTGAAGTAAAAAACAAAAACAAAAAAACACAAAATTGTATAAGCTGCTTTGTATATTTGTAACAATTTTTTTTAAGTACCACTTAAAAATTTTGTCTTAAATGATAGAAATAGTCAAGTTAGGGTCTTAGATTATGTCTAAGAATGAGACTGATGAGAGAGACAGCTATATCCACGTATATGTCCTTCTTTCAAACAGTAAATATCTGCATAGCTAAAATCATAATCATTATTAGAGATCTTATTCCAACAGACCTTTTGATCTTAACTGTGATAATTTTTCTAAGCCATTTCCAATGGGAGAGTATATGGTTATATACCATACATTTCAGTAGAAATTATCCATTACTGAGAAGGAACATAGACAAATTAAAGCTGCAGATAAGTATATTTCAGTCTTTTATTTTATTCATTTTTTCTTCAATAAGCAGTTTTTAGATTCCCAAGACAGGGTAGGTTCTGTGCTCCCCTAAGAGCTAAATCTTATGGTTAAGAGCCATTTGATGCCGAAAGGATGTGTAAGAAAGTTAAATGAGAATAGAGGTGGTTGTTTTGTTTTTGTTTTTGTTTTTTAAATACAAGCTAAAGCTTTGCTCTTTGTGTCTCTTGAGAGTATATTAGAAAAGTGATTTAATTTAACTGTAGTTTAGGGTTGGCTTAGGCAGTGACTATAGACAAACATCTTCTCATTCTCCAGCTTCCATATGCCCCACTCGTATCTCCTTGTGTCGTCTGGTGTGATGTGACCCCTGGAATTAGAGACCTCAGTAAAGTTTGGTGCTACTTGCATGGATTTAGTGGAGACACCAGGGAAAGGCAGTGTGAGTTCGTGGGTCGAGGTTGCAGACCAGAGGAAAATGTATTCTGTATTTGGCTACCATTTCCTTATAGCAATAATCATGGCACCAAGTTTTATTTTTAGCCTCACCTCCACTTCTGGGGAAGACACAAACTGCTTCTCTAACCCTAAGAATAATAATATAATTATTACAAAAGTATTTTGCAGTGGTTAGGGCTCTGCAATTTGTGTGACATAGCATCTAATTTTTCTCCTCTCTAATCCTGTTTATATATCCCCACACATAATCAGACTCAGTCAGATGAAACCAATTACTAAGGGGAAAAAAATCAAATTTATTTATTATATTTATTGGATGTGTCTGTTGCTTAATTAGCCATTGGCGTATTTACACATGGCCGCAGAGAGGGCCATGGATGAGTGTGGAAAAATGATCAATCATCACTTCTCACAATCCAGAGGAGCCTGCCAAGAAAACAAGGGAAACAAGCAAACAAACAAACGAAAAACACAACCCTATCATTTCTCAGTGCTATCAAGGTGGGGGGACTGAAAACTGAAAAATAACTATGACCCTGAAAATGTGTTTGGTTTGACGTTAGGAAGATCTGGAAAAGATTCGGAGTTGTTACCAGATTTTTCTTAACCCCTAGATTTAATGTTAGGAAGAAATGTAAGGAGTTCGTTGTGCTTAGAAACAAGTAGTGATTTAGATGTTCAGAGGTGTGTGTTGGAAAACAAACTCAAATTATGCTACAGCGCGGATGACCAAGCCTGCCCCTTGACTGTGCCCTGGACTGTGGGAAGCAGGGAAAGGATGGCGGGGTGGGGTGAGGTTTGGTGGGTGGGAAGGGTGAAGGGGTCTGCAAGGTGGCATTTGCAAAGTTATTGACCACTGCCTGATACCCCGATGAGTAAGTGCTAAGACAACATGGTTAAAGCAGTGAATTAACATAGCTTTTGTTTTTGATCTTTGATGGCAAAGACATACACAGGCTTTTTTGTTCTCGCAGATCCATTTTTTTAAATTCCTTACTGCCACCAGAAATGTTTTCTTCTCATTTTTTTACCCACCCCTGGCTCAATTCAATGAGATCGATTTTGAGCATAGCTTATTTCTTAGTGTTTTCTCTCTTGTCGTACATTTTTGGAGATTTATCATTGTGCAAGTTGTTCTTCAAAACAGATAATAAGTGGAATAACCACCATTTCAAGTTAATGGGGCAAGTAAACTAGTAACAGAAGCATTATCTTATCTCTGCCATTCTTGAATTCCAGGGACCACTACATTTTCTGTTCATCTGTCCTGTCCATACCCTTAAGGTAGACCGTGCATGTCAAATTCAGGGAAACAAACAAACACACAAAACCGCTTGGGAACTTGAGGCATGTGAGGACTGTCTTCAAGGAAACACTGAATGAAATGCGTTTTTTAAGAATCGTAGCGCACTGTGAATGCGTCCTTTAGAGAAGACAATGGGTAAATTATGATTTATTGCTAATTGCCGTTTATTTGGGGATGCTGCTTTTGAAGGAACTACTTAAGCATTGTGCGTTATGCTTTTGTTACGACTGGCTGCAGCGAAATTAAAATGGCAATGTGAATCTTGAGAGCGGAGAGGAAAAGGTAGTTTTATACCTGTTGACTTAGCAGGAAAATACGAGAGATGAGCTAAATTTTGCATTTATTCTGATCTGTATTTTAAAAGTTATTCTGTAATAACCTTCATTGCAGAATAAAAGTTGCTCTCAGCTGGATTCACTGAAGAAGCCGAACAGTAAATAGATAAAGAGCCTGAACTCTCCTTCCTACAACAGTGATTTTTTTTTTCCCTAAGGACTGTCTTGGTACATAAGGCGAACCAGTTCTTTTTATATGATTTGTGTACGTTCCCATAGATTGTGAAGTCTATTCCTGAGCAATTTTCAAGTTAAAATTGTGTTACGGCTACCCTGAAGGTTGTCATTTCTTGTTTTTTCCCTCTTGTCAGTCAATTCATAACTGTTTATTAAACCCCCATGGGGTTTATACAGAGTCATGTAGTGTTTGGGGTGAGGTGTGTGTATTATTGGCTTCAGGTTTAGAAGCTTATAGTTTGCCGGCAAAAGTACGATTGTGTGTGTAAAATCATATTTTAATTACAGAAGTTAGTAGTCGTTTTGTTTTGTTTCTCATAGCGTCGTGCTGGAACTCCAAATGCATTTACTTCGAGATACCCATGGCTTCGAGGGAGGTCAGGAATGTAACTTCTCAGCTTCCTTTCTGTTACATTCGGACATCTAATAGCAGACATGTTTTAAGTAAGGCGTAAAGCCAGAAGGCTAGTATTAAGCTGTGGATTCTTGCCAGGATAACATCCAGGTTTCAGAGGAAAGACAGATTCTGATGCTGGTCATTTTTAGGACGCGCCTGTTACCTGTGTAAATTCAATCAGTGAGTCGATGAAGGACGTCGTGCCCCAAAGCTGTCAATTTACATTTTTCATGACCAATGAATCAATTTATGATTTACCTTTTTTTTTTTTTTTTTAAATGGAGGGCTTTGGAAAATGATTGAAATCGGGAAGGAAAGAAAATTTCCAAATGTTCCCATGGATGAAAAATGTTCTCTAAAGGAGCACTTTTCCCTGTTGAACTTGGAAGCATAAGGTGAATATGTAGGGTCAGGGATTTAGTTTTCAAAACTTACTCAGTTTCTCAAATTTATCTCTTATCAGTCATTTGTGGGAATGGTAATATTCTTGAAAAGTACCAGGTGAATAGCTCTGGAAGTGGATGGCTAAGGAAGAGCGCACAGAGATGCCGACCCTTTCCACAGCCCCAGGTAATAGCTTCCTGGACTTCTGGCGGCCAGCTTTGACTTTTGATGGCACTGGCCAGGCCCTTGATTAATGCTCATTTTCACTCTGATTTTCAAGATGTGCATATCTCATTTCCAGCAAATCATCGCTAAACCGTCAAATTTCTTTTCCATCTTCTGTTCCTTGTGGATCCGAATGAGAGAAGCAATGGCTAAGAAAAATAGGAACGGCTTGGCTAATGCAACCCTCATTTAAACTTTGACTCCTGGCTCTTTGCCTGTTGGGTACGTGAATTTCTAAGGATTTCTGAGCTCACTTACCATTTGCTGCAGGAATCCATCTGGATAGGATGTTTCCTAGTCTTTATGATGAGAGAATGTTCTTTGCAACTCACAATATTGCAGAATCTCTTAATTTATTTCCCAGTGGTTTATACAATTAACCAACACAGAGTAAAAGCACAATTTGATTTATTATTTTTGGTTGTGGAATTGGGTTATATTCTTACTTATAATTTGAAAAGACTAATTATGGCTCACATCGACAGAAAGGGAATGTATTAGAAGGCTAATGCAAATAATGGCATCACCAGGCAGGCGCTTCTGCTTCTGATGCTGAATACTGGGTGCCCAGCTGTGGCCGTCCACATCCCTGACTCTGGGCTCTGCCGGTGCCGTTAGCATCAGCCGGCACTGCCGCCCTGGAGAGGGGACTCTGTGTACCAGACCTGGTACCCCTGTCTTTTCTTCTGGGGATCCTTGGCTCTCTGCGCAAAGTTCTGATCAGGTACCTGCTCCTGATTGGCTGCATCTTGATCAAGTGTCATAGCCTTGTTCTGGGAAGTCGAGAGGCTGGTCCTTTGTGCTCCATAGTGAGGCAAGGCGACCTAGTTGTTGAGCAAGATACAAATGATGGAGTTCCCTCAAAATAAAAGTGGGAGGCAGTCAACCAAAAGATAAAACAAAAAACGCCTCAGCAAATATTTACTGTAAGTGACCTGTAGGATCTTAGGGGATGGACCACAAGGGCCTCAGGGTATGAACTCGAAAGGCAGACAGCAGGCAGAACTACTCTCTTGCTTAAAATGGGCTGGAAGACGGTCCTGATTATAAGGGCACGAAGTACGATGCTTTTGATTTTAGCATATGCCAATCTCACATATGTTCGTCATGAAGAATTCTTTTTATTATCATCAAGAGCCATATTACAGTGTTACCCATTTGACTTCTTCTCCTGTTGAAATGAAAGATAATTCACTTAGAATGGGCTGAAGGTTGCCTATGTATAAATAGGTAAAGTTGATAAATCGTATGAAAAAGTGAAGTTTGGTTTAAAGTACATAAGGAAAACATCTGGATGGCTGAGTAATTTGCGTGGAAGGAAGTGAATAGGAATCTGGGGTAAAAGACGAGACCAACTTTCTACTTATAAACTGCTAATAAGAGTAATTGTGGTTCTTGAAAGAAGTAAAACCATGTTTCTTTTTTTTCCCTCCGTTTAGGCTCTCTGAGGTTCGAACACGTTTTCCTCACTAAATTATTAGCCAAACTGGTGAGGTGTAGGACCCACACAAGCAATCCCTGTCTCTCGTAAAACTTTTGCATCTGGAGGCTCAGTCCCTTCTTCTTCACTTCCAAATTGATATATTTATCCTTCTATCACTGTCTCCCAGGGATTTTGAGAATTAATTAGAAACAAAATCACTTTCAGTCCTTGGATGTTACATTCCGTGCTGAAAAACTATGAGATACTGCAGTGTTATTAATAATGACAAAGGTTCATCCAATAAAATAATCCGACTGGCTGAATTCTCACGTGGTTGGTATTTTCTAATATAAATTATTGTAGGATTAGGTAGTTAAATATTGAATATTGTCTCATTTAATGCAGTTTCATGAAATATTAATGATAATGATAGTTCTCTAGTTTGGGGAATAGGGAATTTTTTTTTTTTTGGTTACTGACTAATAGCTTTGGCTGGTAACATAAAATACATTTTACAAAATGATAATGAAGATATTTAAATGAAAGTGAAGCAGGAAATAAGTAGCCACTGACTTGATAGATTTCAAACAGATCAAACATCACGCACATTTTTTTTTAGTCTGTGTGTTAAATCGTTTTCTATTCTAATGACACCGCTGTGATCATTGTGAATGGCCTCGAGATTTTGTTAAAAGAACAGATTGTCCTTATTAGGCTCTTGACGAGGAGTGTTGTTGATGTTGTTTAGTTGATGTGAGGTGTAACAGTCTTAAAACTGGGTTGGGCTTTGAAGGAAGGTTGGCTGTGTTGAGTGTGACCGTCCAAATGGGACTGTTCATGAAGATTAAAAAAGAAAAGGGGTGGGGAGAGAGAGAGAAAGAAGGAAAGAAAGAAAGAAGGGAGGGAGGGAAGGAAGGAAGGAAGGGAGGGGAGGGGAGGGAAGAAGGAAGGAAGGAAAAGGAAAGGAAAGGAAGGAAAGGGGGAAAGAACGAAGGAGAGAAAGACAGAGAACTGTTGACCAAATTGTGCAACTGGAGAAACTTAGGTCTGTGTAGAATCCACTATGTAGTGAATAGAGCAAAAACTTTTCAATGAAGACTTTTTAATTGTTTCAGTTAAAAAAAAAAAAAAAAAGACCCGTTTGACTTTTCTTGACATTCTTGAGTCTCTGCACTTGTGTCTCAAATTAGGAAAGTAAAACCCGATGATCAGTCGGGTAAGTGACTATTATTGGCATATTTTGTCACAAATACAGAATAAGGACATAAACCAGCACATCAAATTGGTTTAAATCGGCTGGGTTTTTTTTGTTTTGTTTTGTTTTCTCTGGGGCGTCGGGGTGGGGGTGGAACTTTAATGTTTTGTGAGATGATTTTATTTGAAATTACAGCGATCCTCATTTCAGACCTAGTAATTTAACAGTTGAAAAAGCTCCCTTTTTTTTTTTTTTTTTTTTTGCTCCGTGTAGTTAATGTATGTGTTGTGAGGGAATGCATTTTATTTTTAAAGTGTTTTGGGGTAGCATTCTTTTAGCACAAACTCATTCCTCGATAAAGGAGCTGGCTGTGATTTGCAGAAATGACTGTTTCTTTTTCTTTAGTTGTTGGGTAATTGCTTTTTGTATACACTGTGGAAATGTTCGTATAGACCAGTGACAATGCCTAGCAGATGCACTTGCAATTATTGGGAATTTAAGTAAATTTTGCATCTGATACACACAAAGCAAAGGCTTTGTCCGAGCAGGCTCACACGCTGGCATGTGGATTGCTGTGAATACAATGAGTAGATTTTTAATGGAAAACAAATGGGACTATTAGTAAGTCTTGTCTTTTACTTGAAAAGACACCCGCTTGGGCATGGCCTACAATCTTATTTATATTCATAGTTGGTTCAGTTCTAAATTTGACCTCTGAAATTGAAGAAAAAAATTTGAAACATTTAAAACAAAATTGTAGCCATGTTTTTATTGGAGTCACATTCGTAGTTTTGAGGGGGAAAAATGGTGAAACAAATAATTTGTTTCATACTTCGACGTTATTTTTCCTGATTGCTAAGGAGAGCAGTCACTCATTAAGACTCTAAAAATGTGAAAGGGGACTTCATAGTATAAATAAATTATGCTATAGATAAAAGATAATTACAATGTTACTTTAACAACCTCAGTTCACAGAGGGGACCATAAGAAGGAATTTATAATGGGTCCAAATTCTACTTCTTCTTGTAAACCAAAGAGATCTAGCCAGAGGAATAGTTTTCTGCAAAAGCCTCTTTTCCACGTTTTGTTTGAGATTAGTCTTTTCCACTGTGTATCTTTTTGTTGTTGTCAGACTTACATAAGTGAGATATTTGAAGGCTTAATCTTTTGCTCTGTAGTTATTCTTAGAAAATACTAAATGTACGGAGCTTCGTGGATTCTCTCAAACGCCTCTGGGTCTTTGGAGGGGGTGGTGAAATTATTTTTACTTGCACTGAGAGAGTTACAAATAATAGGTCCGGTTGACTTCTTTTTCATAGTTTGAAGGTGCTCCATGCTATTCCGGTCTTTGAATGAAGCAAATTTCAAAAGTAACTCAGGCCACATAAAGGAGTGCCTGTCTTTTCCATTTTCTGCTTTCTTCTCAGTCTAAAATGGGATCAAATCATAACTGGAGATCTTTCCTAATTCGTTTTAAGAATCAGGAGCCTCCCCGGGGTCTAAGGGTTGAGTAATTGTTGGGGGGGGGGGAATAAAGTGGATAAAGTAGATATGGGAAGAAATTTTTAAGAAGGAAAGGGAGAGCCTGACAGAGGTATTTTGGGCTCTGAATTAGAGTCAGACAGATGTGCTGTTGCTGGAGTATCGTGCCTACAAAATGTGCCTCCACCTGGACCACTTTTCCAAACCCAAAATGTAGAACTTGTTCAACGAAGGACTCTTTCTGGAATTTGATGACGCTGACTTGGATGTGCATCGCCGGGTTGTCGCATGTGTTCCACAATCTCCCCAGCGCTGTTCGTGACCTCCCCGCGCCCCCCTCCCCTCCCCCTCTCCTGCTTCCGTGTCTCCAACCATCACAGGCTATCTTTAGGCTTGGAGAGAAAGCAGGTGCTTTCCTTGGTATTTAAGCAACTTGCTATTTTGAAATTCCCTTAGAGAACTGTGGGCATTTTTATCCCTGTGTCTTGAAGCCTCTCTTTTCCTTTCTGAGGGAGAAGCTGCTTATATAATACCCAGAAGCAGACCCTGGGGAACCACCTCGCTCTTTGATGGATATTTTGCAGAAAGAGAAAAGCCAGTGCTCCTGCGTCGTGCGCGCCCTCCCACGGGGGTCTCAATTTGAGATATTTGCACAATAGCAGATTCTCAGAAGGATAAATATATACACATCCATCTTTCCAGTTGAGTGGAACCGGTAGGAAGCAGCACCTCGGAGGAGGAGAGCCCACTGATAGCACCGCCTGAAAGAGATTCTTGAGCAGTTCCAGAGCCAGGACCCAACTGTCAGCCGAGCTTGCCAGGGAGACAGATGCTGCGGTTGGAAGACAGTTTTCCTCAGTTAGATATTTTGTTCTTGTCGATGGCCAACCATGACTCATGGGGGAAAGCGGAGAGAGAGGGGAGGGGGGAATGAGTCCATTAATCATTGTATTCATCCCTCTTTAGAATTCAGTCATGGTGCTAAATGTCAACCTGGTGAACTTTCCAGGAAACCAGAAGGGTTGTCAAGACAGATCCAGGGTTTTGAAAGTCATGCCAGGTGAGAATATAGGCATCTCATTTACCCTGCAGATTAAATTACGGACACGACTTCAGGACACCTGTAGAAAATAGTAATGCAGGGATTATCTGTCTCCTAATCCGGGCACAAAGAAAGCATGCTTTGAGGGGACTGAAAGGACTTGAATCATTTTTCTCCGAGAGATGATGTTGGTTCTCTGTTCACTATTTCTCTATCTGTGTCTGCGAAAATAGATGTGTATGTGAGAGATAATCTTTTCTTCACTGTTCTTTTTTCTCCACCTCTCCCTCTAGATGCATGTGATGTGTGTGTGTGTGGGTGTGCACACACAACATGCCTGCACAGCTGTGTTACATGAAGCCCAGGTCACTGTGGCGCCCTGAAATGCCAGCTTTCACCCACATTTATCATGCACTTCCCAACCTCCTAACTCTGTACCACACGCAGTTGATGAGATAAATGCAGAAGATCCGCCGTCTGAAAGATAGTGAAATTCAGTGTTTGTGACCCATGCCTTGAGCCAGATCATGAGTTTCCTTCAAATTCCCAGAAAGGGGTTAATGTGGTAGGTCATAGTCTCAGCTTCCTCTATTTTCCCTTTTTTTTTTTTTTTTTTTTTTTTTTTTTAAGATTCCTGACTTATTTGGAAAGTAAACAAAAGAAGAGTTTCATAGTTTCCCTGATGCTCACTTGTTTGGGGCTGAGGATGCCAGGGTCCCTTTGTGCCAAGTTTATTTCTCCAGGTCTGGTCCGTAGGTCTCCAAAGCCAGACTGCGTCACGTGTGTGAGTGCCTGACAGTAGCTCCTATGTCGAACTTCAGATCTACCATTATCCTGATAGGGTCCCAGAAGTTTCTGTTTTCAGATCTGCATGTCCTTTCTGAGTTGGGGTGGCAGATGGCCAAGAGGTATATCCTTAGGGGAGAAGCTGGCTTTTATTCTCCCCCACCCCAGTCAGCTCTTAGGAGGGCACTCTGGAAACTGAACATCGCAACCATGGAGCCAGTTTAGCGAGAGTGACTCACAGTCGGCTTGTGGAAGATGCAGCCTGACTTCTTGAGCCCCTGCACTTATCTGGCCAATATTGAACTTTTGGAGATGGGGGCTCTTCCCCTCCAGGTTTATGTGTCTTCCATTGTATCTCATGTCAAATCAAGCCCTTGGAGACGATCTTGTTGATTTGTAGCACTCTCTGGAGAACTCTTGGGTCTTGAAAACCCAGGGTCGTATTGATTCTTGAGGGAAGGTGGTTGCATGTCTTCTGAGGTTTATCCAAATAATGGTGACGTTTTTTATGTAAGTGTTTCACACACTTATTTGTAAATGCACACACACACACACACAAAAGATGGATGATTCTTAGACACATGCCAGAAAGGTTACTGTCTTTTCACATTGCCTTGCATAGAGTGTGTGTTTGATAAATATCTGTGGAGTGAAAGCATCGTGGTTTCTTTTTTTTTTTTTTTTTTTTTCCTTTGAGAGCATGGAAAGAATCTTCCATGCCAATTTTTTTTTTTTTTTTTTTTTTTTTTTGTAACAGTGACTGGCTGATGGAGTAGTCTTGGTTTCATGGATAGACATTGGAATTATGTTGCTGCATGTTCTATTCTTTAATAAATAAAGAAATCATCCTAAGACTGAAAGACAGACTCAGATATTGAGCAATACATGTGTGGCAGAGTTAGAATGATTAGAACCCTGAATTAGGTGTCCACCAAACGTAGAGTATGAAGATATCATAAATCATTATTTTTTCTTCTCTTCCTTCACGTTATTTAAAAGATGCTGTAGTAGTTACTGCACAGGGATGATGGCAGTAGCCATCTTTCTGGAGTGAGAAAATATGTATGTCATTATCACTTTCCATTTACAAAGAGAAGCCAGGTATCTAGTGCCTTGCTGGAAGTTGGGAAAAGAGCCCATAAAATTGGTTTAATGTACAGGTCAGCAAACTGTGACCCGTGGGCAAAATATGACCTAGTACCTGTTTTATATGCCTGTCATTGAAAAAAAAAATACCGATCAATGGCCAGTCTAAGAAAGAAACAGAAAGTTTTATGCAAGCCAAACTCAGGATTATAACCTGGAAGACAGCCTCTGAGAGAGCTCTGAGAACTGCTCCGCAGAGGTAGCAGGGTGGGGGAGGTTAGTGTAGGTGTGATTTTGGCAAAGGGAACACATGCCATGAAGCACACGTCTCAGTAGTGCCTGCTGTCAGTCACGAGGAGCAGACATCTCTCGTTAACGGTTTTAGTGCGTTTGCACGTATGGGAAGGTGCAAGAATCTAGGTTCATAAAAAAATTCCTCCTGAAAATATCTAACTATCTGCAGGCCTGTTCTGCCAGTTTTCCCAGAGCAGACTGCCTTATCCTGATCGTTCCCTGAATTCCTTCCAGAATGTTCTGTAGCGACTGCAGTGGCGAATGACATGAGTCTTGTGGACCTGGGTGGTGGGAAACGTTCTTTGTTTTACAGTCCCTTCCCTTTTGGTCTTAATCGCCACCAAGGTTTAGGAGGCATTTCATGACCAATTTGTTTCCTGGCACTAAGAATGCTCATTCCCAGGTCAGGCAGAGGTTTCACTGATGGGCCACACACTGTGCTTGTACTGGACTGGGGCTTGTTGACAGGAACCAGAAGCCTCCGGACCGCCTGCTTTGATCTATATATTTGGTCACTTGTTTCAGGTCCCCTGACCATCATTAGTTTTATCTGAGGCTCAGTCACACATTTGGTAACGCAAGAAGCAATAGTCTTGTAAAACAGGCAAAAGTAATAGAGCTAGTACCATTAATAAGGTCATAGCTGAGTATTTAAGCCAAGAGCTTGTATTAGGTGCATCCCAGTATCTCCCCAGGCCCTCTGACCACTCTGTTTTGCACCAGTCACTGTCTTTAAGGGAAATGATATACTGGCATTGGACGTAAAGTTCACCAAAGGTCTTTGCACATCCCAGGCGAGGGGTGGGTCACCGGGACCCCTTACAGGATTGAGAAAGAAATGTTGTCTTCTGAAAAGTTACATGGCTGGTGCCAGAAGGAGAGAGACTGATCTTTAGAGCTGAGCAGGTGTTTGTGCCAGGGGGGAGGACTGGGTAATACGCAGTGCAGATGCACAGTGCACGTTACAGGGGAAGGAGGAGGCCAAAGGGCAGAGGAAAGTTCTGTGTTTAAAATTTGCTTGTTTTGCCTTAAAATGTGAACTTCTTTTCACCATGCCCATAAGCCAAGAATTTTTTTTTTCCTCAAGTGGTTGGGGGAAAAAAATTAAAAGAAGGGTCATATTTCATGACACTTAAAAATTGTATAAAATTAAAAAGTCTGTGTCCATAAATAAAGTTTTATTGGAACAGAGCCATGCCCATTCAGCTGCCTGTTTTGGGTGGCTGCTTTTTTTTTTTTTTTTTTTTTTTTTTTTTTTTGCACTGTAACAGCGGTAATGATTAGTATGACCCACAGTCCTAAAATATTTACTGTTTGTCCATTTTACAGAAAAAGTGTGCCATCCTTATCTAAAGTATGATTTGCAGTGGTTCACAGGCAATGCAGCAACACTGGTTCTGTTTTTTTATGAGTTTATGCGCTTGTATAGACAGCTGGGTTTGACCTGCTCTGGAAATTTTGAGTTTATGGATTACTGACTATGTGAACCAAAGATTTTGTACCTGAATAGGATGATGTTAGTTCTTGGTTTTACAGCAGAATAGACTGAATGTTTCCTTCTAAGGTGAGAAAGTGATGTGTTCGAAGGACAGGGCTTTAGGTTGGAATTGGAACTTTCCATTCTTTTTTTTTTTTTTTTTTTTCTGATTCTTTCAGGCCATTTGGATTAGCTACCCCCTCCCTGACTGCATACAAACACAGCAGTTATCCCAGGCAGATTTGGTTTCTTATCAGTGAAATTAGCGGTGGCGTGCATTCCTGGTTTTTATTCACATACCTTTGGACACCCCTCTTCCTCCACCAGGAGTGTGACTGGCCTCAGGAAACCAAATTCACTTGTAGTTACTGACAAGATATGTATGGAGTACTATGCTGTGTCAGGAATTTTGTCCAGGCTTGGGGTTAGAAAAATGAAAGAAAGAAAAAATCTGCCTGACCAAGACCTGCCAGTGGTAAGAAGCAGACAGAAACCAAATCATTTCAGTATGAGATACTAAATAAAGTCCGTAATACTTCATTAAAATAGCTGATATTTATCAAGCCAATGTTCTAAACGCTTTACATGTATCATATCATATAATCCTCCAAAGATTCTTCATAAGAAGAGGAAGCTGAGGCAAAGAGATTTTCTGGAATTTACCTCAATATGTCAGATATGGAGCAGAGATTGAGGTCTAGGCCATGTGACTCCAGAACCATATTCTTGACCACCATTCTACAGGACCCCCCCAAAGTGCAAACGGTGTATTTTATACATATAGTTTACTGTGGCTGTGGCATCAGTGAATGGCTTTTTTTGTGTTTAACTGAAATGTAAAGAATGAGTCTGAATGAACACGGCAGAAATGGAGGCAGAAAGAAGGCAAATGGGATATCACATGCAAAGGCCCAGAGGCCAGAGGGAGTGTGGTGGATCTGGGGAAAGCAGATGTCTTCATTCAGTTCACCTGAAGCAGAGCAGCAGTGAGGAGAATGGGAAGTTACAGGAGTCAGATCATTCATGAGTCACTGATTTATTTAGCAAACATTTATTGAGATCTCTGCTAAGTACCAGGCACTGATTTCAGCACTGGGATAGGAAATAGACATGTGGTTTATGGTCTAGTGGGATGAGATAGACAAAAACTAAGTAAACAAATGAATTATCAGAATAATTTCAGAAAGTGATAAGGACTTGGAAGACCAGTGGGAGTGATATGTATGTAACTAAGTGTTTATCTATGTGCATGCACGGACCAGTTAATTCAGGTAGGGTGGTCAGAGAAGGCTTTTCTGAAGCCATGGTATTTGAGCCGGGAACTCAGTAACCAGAAGGAATTGGGTACTTGGACAGGTGTGGGATTTTCTCAAAGGAAAAGGAACAGTAAGTGCCAAGGCCATGAAGTGGGAATGATCATGGAGTGTGTCGGTGGGATGGAGGGAAGACCAGATGCGGTTTCGAGGTCAGGGAAGGAGAGTGGGCTGTGATGAGTTCTGGTCAGTGACCAGATTGTGAGGCCTCAGTGAAGAATTTTTAGATTTTATTCTCAATGCAGTAAGAATTTATTGGATTATTTTAAGCAGAAGAGGGCTATGGTCATATTAACATTAAAAAAAGTGATTACCCTCCCTTGAATGTTACTGTATCTAAATGATATCTCAATGAATCTGACTTAAAGTGAATAGCTATCAAACTTCTAGCTCCAATAATCAATTCATAGGAGATGGAGGGAAAGAGAAATATGTTTAAAAGACACTGGAGGGATATAATCAGCACCATCCTAATTTTGTCCTGAAACTCTCAGGCACTGATGAACTCAGGTGAGGATTGTAGCAGGAGTAAGACGCAAGAGATACGGGATGTGTTTTTGATGTGGAATTGACAGCTCTTGTTTTGGATGCAAAAAATAAGAGTAAGAAAACAACCAAAGTTCTGGTTTGAGCATTAAAGTATGTGGTGGCATCATTTATGGAGAAAGAACATCTTTTGGGAGGTAAATCCCAAAACCACACTTAAAAGCAGTGGGGATCCGCTGAAGACAGGTTGCCTGGTAGCAAGATCAGGAAAAGACTAGGTGACTGAGTCCTGGCGTGAGTGAGTTTGAGGTAAAGGAAAGACCAGCATGTTGATCCTGATGAGAGATGCTGCTCACACTGACTCAATTGTTGAAAGTTAGAATGGAGAGAAGACAAGGGATCTCCAGCATATTTTGGAAGAGGAATCGGCATGACTTAACTGGAGGTGGGAATGAGGGGGGAAGGAAGACCCAATGGTGCCTTCAGGTCGATGGTGAGCATATGGTAGACAGTAGCGGTTGCAGTCAGAATAGAGCAAGCTTGGGGGGAAAAGATTAGAAGTGCAACTTGAGCCACCTGGTTTTGAGGTGCCTTTCATAGGGATGTCCTGTCTAGGTAACTGTATGAGTCTGAAGCTTAAAGAAGAGATAAGAACAGGAGCCTTCAGGAGTGTCCGTTTGAGCAAAGTTGCCCAGGGGACTTAGAAGGAGAAGAGAGAAGAGAGGAGAAAAGAGAAGTGGAGCTAGAGTGTTGGGAAACACCAGCGTTTCCAGCTTAGACTGAGGAAGAGGGAGGGTTGGGGAGGATAAAAAAATGCAAGGGAGGGGGACCACGTGAGAGTAATGCTGTAAAACCAAGGCAGAAAGGAGTTTCAAGAAGCGGGACACCACAGTCAATGTCAGATACCGCAGAAGCGTTCATTAGATTTGGACTGGAAAGCCTTCATCGCGTTTGACCATTAAGCCACTGTTACATTTTAGCAAGATCCCAGTCCGTGGAAGGCAAGGCTGCATTGGTTTACGCAGTTAATGAGAGTACAGGAGATGGAAACTGAGATACCTAATCCAGTCAGAAACTCGGCAAACACCAAAATAGAAATTAGGGAGATCAAAAAGAAAATTAAAAAAAAAAATTCTATCTGATGTCAAATGATACATGCCAAAAGCCTATTTGAATTGTTAGAATTTTCCCTCTCCTGCCATTAGTAATCATGAGTTTTACTTTACTTTGCTTTGTGGAATTGGACTGTTCATATGCTGGTTTTATGTTATAAATCTCACTCAGGAGTTTATAATTGGGAACACGTTTGCTTTTATAATTCAAAAGTAACCTCTAACTACTAAATTCATTTGTATATTTGTTGCTTAAAGAAAAGACCACTGAAAATGTAGTGGGTAAAGAATCCTGTGTGCCAAAAATAGCAGATGTTTGAGCCATTGATATAGACTTGTTTTTTGGAGTATATCATATATTTGTTCTGGTTTGATTGCTTAATTAGGAGCCCATTTATTTAATAAAATGGGGAAAGTAGCTTGGAAAATTTTAAAACAGAATATTTTTACACACAGATAAGAATACCTTGTACAGATCTAGTTTTTGGAATGAATAAATGGTTAATTTTATTATAAATGATATTGTATAAATCAATGGTTATGTATATAGATAAGATCATTGGAACTTTTAGTTCTATTCATAGAAAGTTATTCTTTTCAAAATTTAATCAGGTTGTTTAAAACAGTCTATAATTTACTCATGTAAAAGCTCTCGGATCATTGGACTTCCTAGAGTAAAAAGTAAGTTTTTTTTTTAAACTTTGTTTCTATTTGCCTGATACAAAATGACAGTTTAGTCAGTTAGCCAATACATTGGCTGATGGATTGGTTAGTGAATCAACCAATTAATTAATTTTGTCATCCTGTGGAGCTTTTGAGATAGAAATTTTAGGCTGGTGCAAAAGCTACTTCAAAGATTGTAAAGATCCAGAAGTTCCGCATTTCTAAATTAAGACACTATTTTGATTTGATGAGAAGCCCTAAAGTTGTAAGTTTATGGGTATACATTTCAAGGAAGAAAGTTTGGCCTTAGAGTCTTCATGCATAAAAGCCTTGGTTAAAGGTACTGTAGTTTGATATGGAAAGGAAATTACCTCCTAACACTCCCAATATCATGAGTTACTCTCATTTCCTTCGAGCTTATGGAAAAATCATTCTCCAGGCATTCATACGTATTTCACATAGCTTATTCTGCAGAGTGTATGCAGTAATCTCAGATGTTGAATCTTGATTTCTGTACAGAGCAGCACTGGTCTGATTTATGGGGCTGGAGGAGTTATGGTGACATGTCTCACTGCCATTATACTTTGTTGCATGAAAAGGACACTGTCCAAGACCTATGCGAAGTGGAATTAAAAAAAAAAAAACAGTAACAATAATAGCAAAAACGTATTCAATGTTCCTTATTTTTTGTACAGTTCTTGACTATTAAAGTCAATCAAATGTTAGGCTTTTTCAAAGCAGGCTGTAGAATCCCCATCACATGTTGTTACAAATGTTGCCTTCTACGTTCTCCGCAGGAGCAGCCCATTGGGTCAAAAGAAACAACGTGTCAGTGGCAGGGATTGTTTTATGCAGGAAAGAGCATGTACAAGCTCGTTGATAGCTGGACTTTGACTATTCCTGTAGTTCTCACTCTCTCTTTCTTTTTTAATAGACAAATCTCATTGGATTCTCCAAATGCTTATTTTATTTTCCTTTCTGCTGTTCCTCCCTTTGCTTATTCAGTGAGTCACTTAACAGAAAGAGTTGCTTGCCTGAGTTGATTTAATTCATATCATATAAAAGCCCTTTTTGTACTTATATCAAATTGATTCTATTATTCCCAATAATATTTTCCCCTTCTTGTAACAGTAAAATGACATGGGATATTTTTGGACAGTCTTTGTAGTTCCTATGAAAAAAGAATTAGGGGAAAAAACAGTCTTTCTCAGAAAAATATCACGGAGTAGCGTAACCATTCCAGAGCTGTAAATCACTTCAGAGAACATTTAGTTCAACCTCTTAAAAGAAGGAAATTTGGGCCTAAAGCAATGAAAAACAAGTTGTGAAAATACCTATAAAAAACATGCTGTATTCCCTAAATGAAACTTATCATAAGCTATTAAGTTGTATGTTAACTTCCTATTTTTAAAAAAAATTAACACTATATTTAGAAATCTCTTCTTGAGAAAAGAGTAACTCCAGTGAGTTGAAGCAATCTGGAGTGAAATAAATTATAACCAAAATTGCTTAATAATCAATGAGTCGTCATTGTCGTTGTAATAATAATAATAATAATAATAATAATAATAATAATAATAATAATAACAACAACAACAACAACAATAATAAATGCCTTTTAATTATTCCAGGTAGGAGTTTCCTCTTAAGAAATATTAGACTCTTGAAAGATTATTTTGCAATGATATGGATTTTTCTTCCCCCTTAAAGTTCCTCCACATAAGAAATAATTAAATATGATTAATATATTTAAAATTCTTCTTTTGCTTGGTGACTTTTTTTTCATAAAGCCCTCTAGGACTCATTTGCAAAGCTGCTTTGAAGTTAATTTCATGCAGATCTTCCTGATTTGTACTTGTGGTGAATTATTGTTGAGCTAAAAGAAAAATATCTGAAAAACGCAAATCATCCAAACTTGCCATTTATTTCATCTTTTGTTTAAATTGGTTTACTTTAAACCATGTAAGTGATACTGAGTAGTTCAAGTCTCTGGTAAATTAAACAGACCTGATAAAATCTTCCTATGAATTAATATGGGATACAGCAGAATTGCTGTTTAATAATCCAGGTGTCTTCACCCGAGAACACTTATTAAGATACCTATCACCTCATTAAAATGTCCCTACAAATAAAAACCTCTTCTTGAGTGTTCTTTTCCTTTTAAACTGTGATTTGGATAATTGGGGGAAGGGTATTTTCATTATGCAAATGACTTCCCGTGCTCAAATGCGAGTTACCTAATTGTCAGCCAGTAGGTCAGTTTATATGTCCTCATTAATATTTGAAGTTTTCCTTGAAACCCCATTGTGGCACAAATGACAAGCTGTGTCTTGTAGCATAATTTCATTTATTGTGACCATGGTGTCAGGTTTATTTTAAACTCGTAAGTGTGTCTTTGTGATTGACAATCACCGTTTGTTGCCTGATTGCAAAGGTAGAACTTCTTTTATGTCTTAAATTTACAAGGACATTTTTTGAAGATATGTGTAATTCAGGGCAAGACAGTTGACAGCCCTGCAAGTGTCTGGTTTCTAGAACTCTAATCAAATTCAGTGAATAAATACTTAGACTGATGATCTTAGAAGAGGGACTCACATTATACAATAGAATGTAGAACGCTTGGCATAACACATGTATTCTTTTCAGATGGTTCATTATTAACATGGAGTGTATCTAATGAGCGTTTTAGCTTCTTACTTGGAAAATGTCGTCAACTCTCACTTATAGGCATTTGGACTCTCTAGTTTGTGGATTATCTGTAACAAAATGTTAATCCCAGCCATGATTCCGAGTCAGTTCCTTTGCTCAGGAATTGTAATTCATTTTTAATATTAGCCTTAGGGGTAGAAACATGATTAGAAATGCAGAATAATGCTTTCATTCAAAACCAATTAAAACGACTTCTGGATTCTCCAGCATAATGGGTAATTCACAGCACTGCACTTCTCCATTAAGATAGACTGAATTTGATGTGTTGAAGGATGTTTTAAAATTTAGTCACTGAAATATATTTCGGGAAAACATATAATTTTAGTTTTTCCTAATAAGGAAAAAGACTTAGTTTTGTGTCACATTTGAAAAAATACAAGATTGCGTTATGTCTTGGCAAAAGAAAAGTTGAGTTTCTGTTTTTGATCTGTTGCAAAAAGATGATGTTTCATATAAACTGTACTATATTTGCTTTAAGCTAGCTATGCCTTGCCCTGCAATAAAGTATCGTTTTACAGTATATAGAGAAACCATCACTTACAAAATTTATTTATTGGTGGCAGTATTATGTAATCTGATACTTTTTAAATTTCAGGCAGGAATTAAAAAAATACAGTTGCAAAGAAGATAATTAATGGCATATTCTCTAAAGTCTTATTGTATTTGCTAGGTTAATTGGCTTTACTTTTTAGAAATCTTTGTGTTTAAAACCAAAGATGGGAAATGTTATTACTCTTTGAATACGTACATGGCTTATTATTTGGTTATGAGTAGGTACGTTAGTCGGGAAATAAAACTTGAGATATAAAAAGATTTTTAATAGTCTTCTGGCTTGGAGCTGTGTTCCTTTTAGGCAGTATGCTTCGCTGGGTTAGAAGGGCCTGGCGTTGTTCAGTGTCAGAGAAGAGCTTTTCTTCCACCCTGTAGCCGGCTTGTGTGACAGGAGTGTGGGAAGGGAGCCTGTCAGCTGTACTTTAGAATTAAGTAAAAAGAATTGTCTGATCATAATTATTCATCTAAACATCACTCCTGAACTGACCTTCCTTTCTACCTGTTTTCCTAAGATGATTGGAATACAGAGTCAGGAAAAAGAAAGTCATTCATTCATTCATTCATTCATTCATTAAAAAAAAAAAAAGTAAAAAGTCAAGAAAATGTCTGCAATGCAAATCACGAAGAAAAAACAAAAAGAGAAATTTAAACACAAATTCTAGAAAGGAAGTTGGTTGGGGTTTGGTTTTGTTTTCCTTTCAACTGGATTCTGTGAGTCCCTTTGCTGCCTCGCCGTCTCCGCAGCAGTGCGGTGCGGGTTCACAGGCTTTCTGCTCTGGTGTCCTTTACTGCTTCTGCACGCGGTGGGCACCACTTCACAGAAAGAGCTGTTGGATGTTGGGAATGCTCTGTGGAGGGGAGACAACATCTGAAGGATGTAAAGAAGTTTTGTCGCCCACTCCCTGAGTATCAAATATATTTACTTCCTTAACTTGTCGGTCCAAGAGAATGCCAGTTTTTAACTGAAGCCTGCAGAACGTTCTCCAGGAGCACTGTAGATGTTTATTAACTGGAGGATGTTACTCTGTGTCCACCGTTTAGGATGTTACTCTGTGTCCATCATTTTGGACTTTTAAAATGTGGTGCCCTTGGCTTCTAAGAGGGCAGATGACAAGATAATATGTAGTATACCAAACTTTTAACTCAGTGTTATGTTTCCAATATGCTTAATTAAAAAAAAATGTTTATTCTTTCTTATCTATATGGATGTGCTTGCTGACAGGGAATGCTAATTCCTACTCTAACTGCTGAAGTCTTTAATTGTAGTAGGAGGCAGACACAGACCCATCGAGCCTGGACTAGCTTTCCTAGTCCTAAAGGACCTGAAGTCTTGGGTTTCCTCCCATCTTTATTATCCTCTGAGCCAGCCTGGAAGCCCTGAGATTCCAGAAATGCTATGGCCTGGGTACCAGGTTAATATACTTACTGTAAATTTTACAAAAAAAAAAGTAAAAATAACCCAGATGCTCAATACTTCTTAGAAAAATTTTGGTTAGTTCAACATTAGAAGAGAAAGTACACACCCTTATTCCATTCTTTTTTTTTTTAATTGAAGTACAGTCAATTACAATGTGGTGCACAGCACAATGTCCCAGTCATGCATATACATACATACATTTATTTTCATATTCTTTTCCATTAAAAATTATTACAACGTATTGAACATAGTTCCCTGTGCTATACAAAAGAAACTTTTTAAAACCTATGTTTTTATATAGTGGCTTAATCTGCCCAAATCGCTAAGTAGAAGGGAGCATGTTTCTTTACACATATTTCTTTCTCCCTTTTTTTTTTTTTAAAGCAAGCTGTTTTCTAGTTTGATTTGCTTTTACTTGATGAAAATGCTGAAGCATGGCATTTCTGAAAGTAAAAATATACAGAAAAAGTAAAAGGAAGAAAGTTTAAAATTCAGACGTGTTCCTGTAACCTACATCTAACTGCTATCAACGTTTAGGTGGCACGAGTTATTCTAGAGAAACGCAGTTGTATTTACTTGTGTGTATCTATGCACGTACAGGAGCACAGGTACACGATATATTTAACTTTATGTAATGAGTCACTTATTTACGCAGCACTGCATACTCCTTTTCTTTTTTTTTAAACCTCAGATTATATTATGCTTTTTTGGTCAATAAAAATTTTCAAAAATATAATTTAATGCCTGTGCAGTGCGTGATTCTGTCTGACGCATTTTAATTCATTTACTCATTTTCCTGCTATCGATTCTTTGCAGTGTTATAAAGAAGGGAGGCGCCTGCACTCTGAATATCGTTACTGGAATGCTTCAACACGCACATGTCCTTTTCTTTTTCCCTCTTCCCTCCGTTGCCCAGGATGACTGGGTCTGCTTGTCTGTTGATTTCAGGAACATACACAGAGCCTTCAGTCTCAAAGGCATTTCCCAGCTTGCAGTTAAAAAGGACAAGCCTGTTCGCTCTGAGAAAGTATTTTAATCTGAGCATTTCCAATTTAAGGAAAAGAGCTTACAGAAGTTAATTTTGATGAAGCATATTTAATCTTTTGCCTTACTTGGCTGTTAATTTATGAATGCAATGCATGCATAGGCAACACAATAGTATAAAAGTATATCTGTGTGTGTGCGTGCATATATATATATATATATGGCTAATTCTCTCTGCTCACTGTTTCTTCAGTCTACCTCCCATACCACCCTTGGGTAATTTTTATGTTAATAATTTGATGCTTCTCATTCCACACTTTAGTGTAGGCTTATATAAATTGATCGTTCAATAAGGTGCCCCATTCCCAGGAAAAAAAAAATCTGGTGTTTTATCATCCCTGTTATTGTCTAATATGCTCCTCCTACTGCTCTTGTATATGATGATCAGCCCTAGAGTTAAATGTACGTACCTCATTCATTCTTTTTAATAGCACGTTATACACTATCGTGCCACAGGTGAGGTTCAATCTCTCCACCATTTCTGTGACCGCCAGCTCCTGGTGTGCTCTCACTTCCACCAGCCAGCACCTGCATCTCTCTGAGGGGCTTGGCTCCAGCTGCCCGAGCCGACTTTTCATCCCCTGCGGGCAGCCTGGAACCGATGACTGACAGGTGCAGGGGACCGCTGGGGACAACACTGACCGTGACCCCCGCAGCGCCCAGAACTTCTCTCTGTGACTGAGCCAGTTGCCATGGTGGGACACTGCTGAAAATTGCACAGTGGTCCCCCTCCCCTCCCTGTGCCCCCTCGCAGGCTGTTTTTTCTAGGAGCACTTCTTAATAAATCATTTTTACACAAATCTCCTCTCAGGGCCAGTTCCTGGGGAACTCAGCCTAAGACATAGAGTGTGTCTAGGTTTTCTTCCCTGCTAATGGACATTTAAGGAGTCTTGACTGTTGGGTCTTCTAGCCTTTTCTTCCACATTCAAACTTGCACACACATCCTTCCATGTGACCGTTTTCCTTTGTTACAGGATAGGTGGACCCTCACACTGATTTCTGAGTAAAAGAGTTGATGTCATTTTTAAATTTTAATAGACAAGAGCTGGAAGAAAATCCAAAAATGATGGCAGACATTCACACTCCTTCCAGCACACAATATGTGTGCCTGACAGTTTTCCTGCACATTATTCACGCTGGGTATTAACAATTAAAAAAATTTTTCTTAACCTAACCAGTCAAGAAGGTTTTTGTTATACCTGATTCCTAGACGCCTTGCGCCTCCTTTCACGCGTTGTTTTGTGTTTCTATTAGTTTTGCTGTTCGCCACATCTTTGTGGATTGGCAGAGTCTTTCATATTATTAGGGGTGCCACCTTTTTCTTAACAGTTTGTAAGATGTGTTTGTATTGAGATGTCTTCATTCTTTGTCTACATGTATATTGAAACTATGTCTTTCCAGTTGTTTGTTTGGAGTTTGTTTCAAAAATCATTTCAAAGGAGAGGCAGATAAAAACACTGAGGCTATGTCTAAGGAGACATCCCCGGCTTGGGAACCGTGCCTGCCCGTTCGCGTCCCAGCGTCTTGATGTGCACATTTGTGAATCATATGCATCGTTCCTATTTGGGTCAGTGTGCACAACTTGACTCAATGCAGACTGTCCTATTTATAGGACTCCCGCTTTACGAATTCCCACAACAAAGCTTTTAGCACCAGTCCTGCAGGCTGTCCCACTTACAGCTTTGCGCTGCACATCAAGACGTGAGAGGAGGCAGCGGATCGGAGTCCGGGCTGTCCAAGTGTGTGGTTATCAGGCACTTGTGGGAAAATGAGCTCCCACCAGGAAACGTGAGAGGATCAACTGCACCGCGCCGTACACATCAACTCATTTACACCCTGCAGCAGGGACATGAGCTCCCAAGTTAAATTTTAGGCTTGAAAGATCTGCTGTGATGGTTTATATTGATTAAATGGTCAGGTGCACATGGGCACATGCCCAGCACGCACCCACCCTGCCCGGTTCCGTTCCCTCCCCTGGTTCACCGGGGCCAAGGGAGGGGAAAGTCCTTTCCTGCACGTTGGGCTCCTCTGTGCTGTTCACCTTTTATTTCCTTTCTAACCCATCCCATCCATTAATTTTTCCATATCACTCTGCCTCTCTGCTTACTTTTAATAATTAGAAGTTTAAAAATAGTTGCTTTTCAAAACAAATAGATGTCTGTATAATTAACAGACTTTTCGTGAAGTACGCTTTTTTCCCCTTAGTGCGAAGTGTTAAAAATACGAAAGACTATCTATGTATATAATAATTAAGCTAACGAATATTTAAGGAATGGATTTCTATATCTAGTTCATACCCCTCAGTCAGAGTATAATTAATGGACATGGTCCCAGTTTTATGGAGATCATCTTTTAAATCTCCAAATTCCTCAAAGCTTCTTTGGCCTTGGAGTTGTGCACACTTGCTTTTCAGTGATCTCTGCATTTCAGCCCATGCACATAAAGCTCCCTACCTCTCACCCCGCCTCATCTCAGGAGAGGAGCAGCCCTGTGATATATACGTTTCCTAATTAAAGCTTAAATCTAGTTCCCAGCAATTGCACTTCTGAAATGTTGGAACCACAGAGTGAAATATTTTTAACTTTTTCCATCTATCACTCTGGTGTTTAGGTTGCCGGTAATGTCAGCCAGGAAAGTATCTGAATTAGGAGCATTTTTCATAGAGACGACTACTGCATTTCTTAAATCGGTAAGTTAGTGTTAAAGATATCACGGGAATTTATCCCAAAATGTAATTGAATTTTTTTTATTGGTTTTAGGGTACAGTTCTTAGTTGTTCAGTTCACATATGAACCATAAGTGAAGAACATAGCACAAGCTGGTGTTGGAACAGCCATTAAATTTTACAAAGGAACACGATCTTTTAGGAAGTCAAACCCTTTGCCTGGAGATACTGTCCATTTGGCATTGAAATGGACAGCCTCCTAGGTATGTGAACTACAATGGCAGCGCTGGGTGAGAACATCTGGAGTGTTACTTTTTGGCAATAAATTCACTATTGTCGAAAAATGAATAAAAATCTCCCACTTGGATACCTACGAGAGCTAGCCATTCTGCTTTTTTACGGCTGTTGGGGCAAACCTCTTATTTCGTTACACCTAATAGTTCCTCTGTACAGATTTCACCATGATATTTTATAATTCCTTTCCAAAGAAGTAGTGTATTTGTTTTAAATGGGAAGAAATGCTTTGATTCTATTTCTTTTGCCTTTTTTTTCCCTTTTCATGTAACACAACATTTATGAAACTTGGACTATTGTTTTAACACGACAACAGTGAAGGCCACAGCTTTTGGATGAATGATATTAAAGTGGTACCGTAGCACGTGATAAACAAACATGAGGGCTTAGTATGTGCCTGCTGTTTGGCCCAGCACTTTATAAAACACGGCACCGTTTATTCCTCATAACACCCATGTGCCCAGGTAGTGTAAGTAGCCTTATTTTACAGATGGGAAGAAAAAAAATAACACATGTGAAGAAACATGGTCAGACTGTGCCTTAGCTAATAAAGTAAAATTCCTTAATTCCTTATTTGAAGTTTAGGACATCCGGAAATACAAATTTTTCAGAGATGAAGTCGATGGTTTTTGTTTCTTGCACGAACTCAAAGTAACTGCTCATGACCACTTCCTCTGCTCTTCTTGTGCAAGGAAATGGTTAACACTGTTCACCTTGAGCAAGAGTCATTGTAACTGACCAAAAAAGTGGTGAAATCCACAAACTTCTCAGTAGTGAATTATACCTCTGTAATTCTCTGTACTATCATTCCTGTCTAGTAAGCCCTGTCTTCATCACACAAAGGCAGACTTAAACCTAGCCGTGGGTCATAATGTCTGTAGTTCCCAGGGTGAATACTTAAACGTTTGGATTTTGGTCATAGGAGCCTGGACAGGTGCAGTGTTTCAGCATTTATGGAGAGGTACCCACTGTGAGTTTGAAAATGGAGTCTTAACATATCGAGAACTGTAAGTCTCTGTGTTCTTTGGGCACTTGGTGAGGGAGGTTGAGAACCTTGCTCAGAGGGGATGCTGAGCCAGAGCGATTAAGCCAGGACAGGGCACAGTTGACAGGGAGTCCTTGTTTGTTAGTATATACTTGCCTTGGCAGCCCAGGTTTGGGATTCCCTCTTCTCCCATTAGTAGGAGAAATTTGAGGCCAGATCTGGAGTTGGAGTTTTTGTCCCTTCCATTAGGAATTGAGTTATGTTGATTTCTTTGGTGAACTCACTTGGCAGGTGACGTATACTATGATTCCATTTCCTACCCGAGACACTAATATTAGTAGTATGGATTTATGTCACAGGATATGATTTGTTGTTAGATTATTTTTGTCTTTGTTGTGGAATCAAGGTTGTTGACTTGTAAAGTGCATGGTTCTATTGGTTGTGAAATAGCTGAGGCAAAGTGTCATGGCGGGTGATGGCCATGAAAGCTTTCAGCTCAGCCTTCTCTTCTGACTGTCCCTTCTCTTCTGTTGCTGTCAAGATTCTTCTCCTCCTGGAGTTGTGGCCTCTCAGTAACCATAAGCATCAGAATACAGAAGATAAACACAATTTGGCTTCTAGCATCTTCACAGATTTTATTGGCCTTTTACCATTTCTTTCTCTGTAGAAGTCTTGCCATGTCCCAAATCCAACACATTTGGAATGAAAAGGTTTCATGGAGAAAATCACCAAACTTCTCAGTATGCCCACTGATTTAATTTTCTTCCCACACTAAACTCTAGTACCTGCATCCAGCCATCATTTACACATAGTTATCAAATGCTTCCACACATGAGGAATGCCATTGGTTCTGGAGATACCATGGTGACTCAGACTGACAAGATGCCCTCACTCTTGGAGCTCATATTCTAGTGAGGAGAAGACAGATAATACCATATGAACAATCAGTATTGAGACAATTTCAGGTGGTGATAATGCAGGAGAGGTAATAAATGTGTAGTGTACAGGGAGGGTGATGGGGCTGAGAAAGGGAGGTAGTCAGGGGAGACTCTCAGAGGAGGTGAGATGACCTGAAATCTAAGCAATGGGAAGGAATCAGATGGAAAGATTCTGGAGGAAGAGCTTCCAGGCAGAGGGGTTCCAGGGCTGCCATGGAAGGTTGTGTGGTATGTGCACTGCATAAAAGGCACCTGGACAAGTGGAGAAGTTGAGTCTGCAAACTTATGCTCCTCTCACACAGCTGTGCTATGAGGCAGGGGGCTGCGTCTTCCCTGAGAAACAGCAGGACTTTTTGTTTGTTTGTTTTAACCACAAAGGCTGTCCTTTGGCCAAGCCGAGCACCTGAGGGGACCGTGTCCACCAGAGGGTACATATGTGAGTTTTGTTTTGCTTTGTTTGGAGTGGAGACCACTTTATAGGCTACAGTTTTGGGTGAGTTAGGTGTGTAAAATTGACCTGTTAGTGCTCAAATAGATTATAAGATTACTGACAATATATTATTGCAACTAATGTATGATAAAGCTTTCAAACATGATACATTCATCAGAGAATGTTGTAAAGCTTCTTGCGAGAACACAGCAGGTCGGCAAGCTGCAGAACCTGGTGTTGTGAAACGCTGAGACCGTCAGTGAAATCTGAAATAGAACCAGTACATTGTCATCGCCTAAGTGCGTCAGGATTAAAATGCATTATATGCTTTCATTTTGTGAAAAGCACGTGTTAGATTGTAGGACTTAGGAATTATTGACTGGGGTTTGATGCCATCGAAGAAAACCAATCATTTCCCCCCAAAATGATCGTGAGCTTTGTAAGAGGAAGACCCTGACAGCTAGTTTTGGACTTAAGGTTTCTGAATGTCACAGAATTCGAATTTGACAATGGTTTTTGGAGAAAGATAGAACAAAGCATGGGTGTGTTTTAGGTTTAACAACAGAGGAGGTTTCGGTGATCTGCTCGTAGCTCTAGGGAAAGGAATTAAAAAAAACAAACCAACCAACAAACACTCAATTCGGTGGGCCTGAATTCTCCCACTCTCGCCCGTGCCCCTTCCCCTAACCACATTGTGAAAGATCTGGCCCAGTCAAGGAGTCTGTTTAAGGATTAAGTTCCCTATTCACACAGGAAAGGTGATCACACGGACGGGCCTGTGTTCTGAATTTTAATGAGCCCCCCCTTCCATCCCCCCAGGGTGAGGAGAGGTAAGAAACAAATGGGCCAAAGAGACTAAACAGTACAATAACCCTACAGAACCCTGTTACATAAAGAGAAAGAACCCAGACTGGGTACTTCAAAGTGAACAGATGTGGCTGGTTAATTCAGTTGCCCTGACCAAGCGATTAAGGGAATTAAACCTGGCCTGTTTCATTACGCTGAGCATCCTTACACCCACTCTTCTTTCGAGATACAATGCTGCTTGGAGTCTAAGAGTTATCATCAAAGACCAGGGTGAAGCCAAACATTATCAATCCCAGCTGTGACATTTCACCTTTTCCCTTAAATAAATGCATTTGTGAATGTAGGAGGCTTCTGCAGAGTCTACCTAAATTAATCCCTTTTGAAAAGGGTACATAAAAACCTGGAGCTTTGCTTTGTGATAGAGCTGTCTATTTAAAGGGTCCAAAAATTTATATAAACCATCATTATACCAACCTGTTTTCTAGCTGTAATGCGAGGCTCTCTTGGGCGCAGTTTACTATTTATATATAAAGTGTATAGATGGTTTAAACGTTTTTCTAGCACATACTAGACTCTCAATAAATGTCTTTAATTGGTGACTGTAAGAATGACCAGACGAATCTTTTAGTTTCCTGTGATATTTTGAGAGTCTAAGTATTTTTGGTTATTTCAGTGGTTGGTAAAAACAGAATTTTCTCTTCAAAATGCCACACTCCTCTAAAATACGATGAAAGTTTAGAGAACATAGTAATTCTTTTTTAGTTATACAGTTACAGAAGAGAACATTTACCATCATTTTTAGATTTAAATAGGGGTAGTAAAAAATTCCTTGCACAAAGATATTTTGGCATGCGGGTGTTTGGTTGGAATTCCAACCTGGAAATCACTTTTTAAACATAGGTATTTCTCCAAAGAGCAGACAGAACATTGTAATCATAGCATAAGAATATATTTCGTGTTGTGTTTACTATTTATTCATATACTTCCCAGGATTACTGGATGGTCTTATTAGTGAATGCTTTATAAAATAAACTTGAAAAAAAATTCTTATCCATACCTTAGAAAATTGTTGTTATGTAAGATAATACATGATTTCTGTAAAGTGTTTGCACCTTGTAGATAGTTTGTTTGACATCTTGCCATCTGTACTTTCATGGAAAGGATCCCAACATGCACAATTGTGTACCTTTTTCAAGCAGGTAAATCAAGTCTTTATGCTAAAGGACAAGATGTAAGGGTGTTTTGATTTGTTTTGTTTGTTTTAGGTTTTCCCCTCTGTTTTAAATAGAGTCACTGCTTCTCCAGTCTGTGATGTTGAGTCATCATGGTACTAACTCCAAATATATCAAAGCCATTTCCCTTTCCGCTTCCCTTGGACCAATTGACTTTTCCCTTTTCTGCCCTAAGTAATCCTCAGAGGCCCAGAAAGTGAGGAAAATTCTGGCGTTAGAAGAGAGTTAGAGGCCTCCCGTCTGTTGTCCTTCCTGAAGAACCATTAGTGCACACTGTTTATCATATTGACAAATGCCTTTTCTCCTGATAGTCCGTTTAATTTCTGGTTTTGCATGTATTAGAAAGGAAATGGGACCAAAACCCAAAGACTCCCTGATTATGTGGGTAAAATAGAAAATGGATATATGAATTGACTTCACATTCCCAGCAATAGTTTTTCTCCTCTCTGATTTTTGGGTTGAAGGAAAAAGGTTGATAAACACTTCTTGTCTGATGCGACTTCAGTCATGACACCAAGGTGGCTCCGTTCACTGCAGCTCTGAACTCTCTCCTGGTTATTGGAACTGTGCTAGGGAGGAAGGACAAAGGGAAATGCTTTCATTCCTACTAATATCATCACTCATCTTAATGAGATCAGGATAGATTCCCCTGTGAGAGCAAGATACTTTTGTTTACGTCAAAGCCCACCTGATTAGTACATAAAGAGAAAACGGGGTTTGGTGGTACCTGGATTCCAGGCGATTGTCGTGGGTGTTCCTTAGAGATAGCTGTCAGCTGCTAACAGTGATGCCTCAGATTCAGGTACCTGCTCCTGCCCCAAATTAAAGTCTCTTAGCCTCTCGTCCTTCCTGTCTTGACTTGCAAATATATACATTATGAGCATTTCCTTAGGAGATTTGATTGAGTGATAGGTATTTTCCCTTCCTGGTCTTATTACAAATAAAAGTTCTTCATCTTGAATATTATACTTGTGGGATTTTTCATGTCTGCTGAGATGAATCAATATATTTCAGCTAGGTTAATTTTGACAAAATAAACAGACCAATTTCCATCCCAGTGTTCTTATGCTCCTTTGGCCATATAACTAAAGAACACCAGGGGAAATCTGAATTACTTATCTGGAAATAACTGCAATATAATTATTTATATTGCAGTAGAAAAGTTATATTATTTTGACTATAAATGTTGTATGCACAGCCTGATTGTATTTTGCACAACATTTGTAAACGTGTGTGCGTTTTCTAGACATTTTGTCCAGTGGAAATTAATATTCATTGAAATCAGTGAAAATAACTACCTTCTGTTGAGTACTGTGTGCCAAACATGTGCCGTATTAGCTCATGTCATCCTCAGAACAGCCCTGTGAGATAGGTGTTTTCTTATTCTGAAATTTAGAGAAGTATTTTAAATATTCAGATGCTTTTAGTTATAAGGAATAGTCTGAAACTGATGAAAGCAATAAGGAAATTTTATCTTGTAAAACTGGAAATCTAGAAATACATCATTACCAGGCAGGATCTGGTTAGAGTTCTGGCTTACCTTTTTCTTTTTTTTGGCCTTTCTACTCAATCGATCCTAATCTCTGTGTCACCATTGTCCTCAAATTATTTTTCCTAATGGTTAGAAAGAGTTGTTAAAATTGATTGGAGCAAAAGACTTCCTTGTTCATATCTAGTGGTAGAAAGAAAAACTGGCTCCCTGTTAGTCTCTGGGGAAAGGAAGAATTTTCCCAGAAACCTCTGCAGCAAGCCTTTATTCACATCACGTTGACCATGCCTGTCCTGGTGCCCCTTCCTGAGCCAATCACCGGCAAAGAGGAAGGGAATTACTCTAAGCTTATACATATCAGAGCTCAGGGTGGAGGTGAAGGTAAGGTCAGCTTTCCCTCCCCCTTTCTTTGGTTACGGTAGGGAGAGAATGGGTAACTGGTCGGGGTTAAGATTCTGTGGAGGAGGGAGGGAGGCATGAATGGATTTCAGTTAAAAATCATTGTCCAAAAACAGAGGGACTGGATAATCCATAAGGCTTTATGGCTTCTGACTGGTGGTCCCTACCCTGAAATTACGTCTTTTTCATTTCAGAAACCCAGGCTTCTCTGTTGTCTCTGGTGATGAATATCAGGTCTTATTTATGAGAATATATTTTCAATAAAACTTAAAAAATAATCTGCGTAGCCTTGGACATGTCACTCTCCCTTTCGCCTCAGTTTCCCTATGCGTACAAAGAGTGAACTGAAACATTTTAGGCTTTGTTACAACGCACCATGCCACTCTGCCCGTATAGTGTGAACACAGGCGTGGGCGATTTGTAAATGGGTGGGCGTGGCTGTGTGACAAAACACTTTATTTACAGTAATAGTGGTGACCCATGGCTTCCAGTTTGCCCACCTCTGAACTGGTTGATCTTTAAGATCTCTATCCTCTAAAATGTAGGCTTAAGATTTGTATACATTAGTAGCAGTTTTAATATACATTTTGAATCAGAAACTTTTATTCTAGCAGAATTCCCATATTTGATATATTGTAGATTTAAGAGCTATTAACATTCATAATTGCTAAGACTTGATATTATATTACTTCCTAGCATAAAATTTTAAAGTGCATCCTCTGCCATTTGGATATCTGCAGGAAATTTCTTATTTTTGGATTGTCATAGCATTTTGGAAACCTTTTCTCCCAGACTGTGTTGACACTTACTCGTGAAAGTAACATTCCTGTCTTGACTGGCAGCTTAACCTGTTGAAGATGACAAGACGATGTCGATAAAAGTAGCATAAAAGGCCTAGGAAAAGAGAAAATATGGGAGGGACCCTTATCATGTTAATGAACATGTGATTATCAGGTGTTCATCTTTTATTTAAAAAACGAAGTTGTTCATGGAAAATAACACTGAATAGTCTTTTATGGTTCCAACACTCCTCATAATTAATATATTCCTCTCTTAATTATAAAATGTGCAGGTAGATTCAAGGGATAGAAAGCCACTCAGTCACCTTCATTAATATTAAATGAGATACATTGCATATAAAAATGACATATTCAGTCAGTTTCCCCTGAAATAATACATCACAATTCTTGTTACTCCTGGAGTAAAATAAATTGGTTTTAGTGTTTGGTTTTAGTGGGTCAGTGTCACACCTGTAGCAAAGAGACAGGTGCTTGGCAGACAGCAATAAAACTATCAGGGAGCTTGATAGTTGAAAATCCATCTTACCTGTTTCTTTTTTTCCCCCTAAATTCCACTTTAAAATATATATATATATATATATATTTTAAATTTATATATATATATAAATTTTTATATAAAACACATAAACCAGATATCATCTTTGAGTCAGAGATGAATGAATTAATGAAGGTTTATTATGATCACAGCACATGCCATTTGCATCTACTAAGAACAATTACTCATGAGAAATACAAATTTTAATTTTAGGGATGCACGCAAGTAATAGCTCATTCATTTGTCCACAAATAACATGTGAGGAGATGAGATTTCTGCCTGAATCTAATCTGTCTTCTTTCACCCTCACTGCCAGGGAAATATGTGGGGAAAAAACATCTAGAGTGTCAAAGGCAAACAAAAGTAAAAGAAAATTTGGGGATGATCTGAACCTTTCAAGAGGGCAACCAGGTAGGTGGTGGAGGTCTGGGAGACTGTGCCACAGTTTAGTTGATCAGGAAAAAAAAAAAAAAAAAAAAAAAGACATTTCTGTTCTTGAAGCTTCAATTCTGATGTTTGTAAAATGGGACAAATAATATATTTCCTGACTGCTTCAGAGGCTTGTTAAAATCAAGTAAGGTAATATATGTGTGAAAATGCATTGTACTCTGATGTGATTCTATGGGAATGAAGGATTTAAAAATCTTGTGCGGAGTAGATTCCTTTTGAGGTCCGGTCAGCACACCTGAACGTGAGTTCTTTCTCCCTGTTTTCTATGTGCGTCACTGGTTCTTCTCTTCGCTTTGATTTACCTTGCCTCAATCCCACAAATTACAGATTTTAGGTTAAGGCATAATCTCTTCTATTTATCCATCCATCCATCCATGCATGCATGCATGCATCCATCCATCCATCCATGCATGCATCCATCCATCCATCCATGCATGCATGCATCCATCCATCCATGCACGCATCCATCCATCCATCCATTTATCACTCAACATTCATTTTCTGTCCTTTAGAGGGACTGAGGTGATTCTCTCTGAAAGGGTCGTGATGATTCAACAGTCTTGATGGATGTTTTCTCCAGAGGGAAGGGCCTTCTGGAGTCATTGATGTCAGTCAGTTAGGTCTGTGACTGGCTGTGGTCAGATGCCTGAGTAGGTATCAAAATGGCCTGGCAAGGTTGGTTGTGGAGAGATGGCAAAAGACCCTTCTGAGCAATCTGGACTTTTTCAGGAATAGACAGCAGGCACTCTAGACATTTAGACTGCTTCCAGGACAACTTTCGGATTCTCAAGCCCTCCAAATTAAGAGTAAATTAATTTAACCATTAATTTATATTTCCTTCAGAACAAAAGAAAAAAGATTTCTATTGAAGGCCAAGAGCCAGTAGGTAATTAACCAAATTCTAGCTCTTTGGGGATGGGAGGTCATGTAGATCAGAGGGGAAAAAAGAAAAAAGAAAAAGAATAACAAAAAATGGAGGAAGAATAATAAAATATGGGACAGTGTTGAAAAAGTTTTTTCCATGTCTATACTAGACCCAACTCTGTGCCCTGAAATGAGAAATACTCACCTAGTGTTAAAGTTCTTTATCTTCTGGCCCATCCGGTCATGTCAGCACATAGGATGCGTTTTCTATGGGGGAGTTATTCCAGGCAAAACTTGACTCGCGGATACTTTTGAAACATAGCATGTCAGGAAGTGGATAGTCAGCACTGAGTTCAGGAAGAACTCTGCTCTGGGCACCGAAGCGCCTAAAACTCAGCGTTCTGTAGGCCTGATGACTCAAGGTCCTGGAAATCATTTTGGAAGCTACCGAGTATGAAGAATGCTAGGAAGAAACTCAGAAATACGTTTTTCCTCTTCTCATTTTATAGCTGAAGACAGAGATTCGCAGATGTGCAGTCTCTGGATGTACTCAGTCAGCCCGGGCACCCCTTCTCCCGGGCCTGGGACAGAGGAAAGGCTTAAGGAACCTCTCTAAAGTGGGCGTAAGATTATTATCAGTCATTTCACCCCTTCGGATTTCAGCTTCTTGTCTTCAAAATAGAGAGTTCGGACCAGGTGAATTGTAAGGGCTGTCTTCATTGGCTGGTTGAGTCTTCCTTTTTGAGAGGCAGCTGTTTATTGGTCTGAGTTGGGGACAAAGAGAATCTCCTCCCCTGTGTATCTGCTCTTGCCAAAGTTTGCCCGTGGTGGCTTCTTAAGGAAGGCCCCAAGACGGTGATGAAAGTTTATATATATCCTGCGACCATGGTATGTTTTACTCATTGCACGAAGAGATCTTTTTTGAAAGAGGTATTCATGGGATAGAGAACATCCTTGAAAGGAGACCTATATTTGGCCCTGCTCTGTTAAGTGCACAACCTTTCACCTAAAATAAGGCAGACTGGTGAGTTATCAGTGAAGTCAGTCAGGAAAGACAAATGGCTTACTTCTTTAATTTGGGGGATGGAATGCCACATCTGAGTTAAATTTACTCAAATGATGGCTGCAGGACCAAAATACAGTAGTACAGGAAATTAATTGTGGTAAAAATTTAAAATGCTATAAAGAACTGTGTTAATTTAATTTCCCGTTACTTTGTGGAACGCACAGAACATAAAATTCGCAGAACGACTCATAAAGCCAGAGCTATACTTTACTCTTCTGACGGGGAGGCCCTGGTCTCAGCTTCATGTTGTGATTTTTTTGTTTTTTCCAAGAAGAGGTTATCTTGAAAGATTTTTTTTTTTTTTTTTTTTTTGGTCTCTGTGTGCAAAAAGGCAACACAAATTACACCAGATGCTGCTCCTTGGATCTGGCAAATTTTTGTTCATGAATCTAAACCTGAATTAAATTTCTCTGTCTCAGCTTTCTGTAAAACTGAAAGATTTTTTGCCTAGTTGTGCCTGTCTTTGACAGGTTCCTGCTCATTGATTTTTTTTTAGCTCTTTATTGGAAGATTGTGGAGGAAATACCAAGGTTCCGGTTCTGCTGGGCACTGACACTGTGACCCTGGATAAGATACTTACCTTCTCTGTGCCTCTCTACTTCATTTGGAAAATGAGAATAGTTAAGATTACCGCAATTCATAGCAACAAGAGAATTAAGTCATTTAACGCATATAAAGCACTCAGAAAAAGATCCGATGCACAGCATACACTTTAAAGGATGCTGATTATTTATTATTGTTATTGTTGTTATTTTTGTCCTTGATTCAATGATCCAAATAATCTTTCCAGTGGAAATTCACAGAAGTTTATGTTCTTCCACATGTATATACAAGACTTCATGTTACATTTTATCTGCTCTTGAACTTACCTCTGTGTAGCTACCATCAAAAGGAAGAAGATGTTTTTACATTCAAGGGACTTTAACATCTATTTGTTAAAACAAGATGTCCCCACCAAAAATTTTAAAAACACAGAAACACAGTAATAGAATAACAGACTCTAATATAATGGTTCAAATTGAATACCCACGTGAAGAGTCTGTTGGAATTCATCAAGGCAGGAATTTTTTTAAAGTTGGTGCAGCCCAGCTTTATCTAGAATCTAGCTTGCAAATGGTTCGTATGTACGGTTACCAGATACAAGGATTGCCAGAGGATACACAGCTAAATTTGAATCCCCAGGTAAACAACCAGTCATTTCCACTATAAGTATATCCTGGATGTTCTTATACAAAAACATTTTTCATTATTTACCTGAAATTCAAAATAACCTGGGTGTGTTACAATTTTATTGGTTAATTCTGGCAACTCAAGTCACAGAGTATCATTATAAAAAGCAGGTGCTAATTGCCAACTTCTAAAATTTGGGGGATTTTTACAATGAAATACAAATTGTTGCTTTTTTGAAAAATTAGCAGATTTGGCAAAACTGGACCTAAGAAGCAATAACAAATTGGACTTGAAGCTTCTGTTCCCTTCCCGTGAGGCGAGTACTCACAGTCAACACTGTCTTCCCCTCCTCATTGTCTTTCTTCATTCCTTTGTCTCTAATTTCCATCACTTTCTCCTGGAGACCTTTGGTTTTGAAATCTTTACTCTAATGACTAAATAGGAATTTGGAATTTTAATGTATTTTGCTCATTTCAGCGTGCATGTTTTTTAATAAAGGTTCAAAGATACAGTAATTTAGTAAATTACTCAACCACGATCTATTTACTGTAAGATCTGTAGATACTTTGCCAAGGCATTATCTCGCCAAATGAAAACAGTTCCCTCGAAGCTGTGATGTGCTAATAAGGCCTCTGGGACTTACCACCCACTGGCCCTCTTAAATGCTCCATCCTCCTTCTGAGAATTTGAGCTTCTAAGATTCTGGCAACTTGTAGATGAGGAATCATAATTCTAACATTCTGCACTCCTGGGTCCAATCCAAGGACAGTAACAGGAATTCTTGCTTTCCTTGCAACTAAACTTCATTAGCAATTTCCAGCTTAGTGTGTTTTAATGCATGGCATTCTGAAGTGGTTCAAATGAAATGAAGGATATTAACTTAACATTAGTAATTTCTTGAATTGCACTTGGCTTAATATGTGAAGAGCATTACACACATTATACCTGTCACCAGTGAGAAAGTCATACACCTGGATGGATGTAATCCTTTCATTGGTTTATGTGGACACAAACCATGAGAGAATTGTTTGAAAATCTTTTGAGATTCAGAGAAATTAGGTGTGATATTAGTACTGTGAACTGACTGTGGGAGTGTAAAAGTGTAGATAATTTTCAAAGGTGAAATGCATCTAATAAAAATGCTATCCTTTTGTCCCTGTTTCCCTGAAGGATGATGGTTTATATTTACGTCACTGACCAGAATGACAGTAGAATCAGAGAGTCAATGAATTAAAAGCATCTCTTTTCAAAACCACTCTCTGTTATCTTTTCAGTTTTTCCCTCAAGCCGACATATTTCCTGAGAATGCACCTATAGGTCCAAAATAGAAATTGCAATGTGAGGGCGTGTACCTTACCATCAAGGAGTAAATAAGCCACATATTAGTCTAAGTCTACAAGTCTAGATTCAGCTGCATTTTTCTGCTACTGTTGAGACAGAAAACATAATCCCCTTAGGGAATTGTCCCCTGGTCAACACTTCTCTTCTGAAAGCAAATTATTCAAGAAGTCTTGCTAGTGGGAAGGACCATTAGTAAAGAAATACTTATTTATTTACTGGTATTCTTAAAAATTGACGTGTGGCATTTTACTCAAGGAAAAAAGGCTTAATTGAAATTTTAATATAGCCACATCTCAAATTGAGGTAATAGGCTATTCAAATAAATGAACAAGCAATCAAATTAGCCTTAAGAATAGAGATTTACAATGTGTCAGTTTCTGGTGTACAGCACAATGTCCCAGTCATGCATATACATACATATATTTGTTTTCTTATTCTTTTTCATAAAAGGTTATTATAAGATACTGAATGTAGTTCCCAGAGCTATACAGAAGAAATTAAATTTTTTATGTTTTTATATACCGTGGCTGACATTTGCATGACTGGGTCATTGTGCTGTGCACCAGAAATTGACACATTGTAACTGACTGTACTTCAATTTAGAAAAATTTAAAAATAAAAATCAGAAACAAATTTTTAAAAAGAATAGAGATTTGCCAGAAGTGAGTATTAATCAACTCTCTCTCTTCTGAATTTAGTCATTAGCTCTAAGCCTTTGAAAAAATTATCTCAAAGTGTTGGTAAACTATTTGAAAATGAGAGCATCATGGTTATAATCTGTTGTTCAGCATCGGGTGCTCATTGCCTTTCTTGGTAAATAGTTATGGAGGTTCCCCTATTTGCTAGTCACTGTTCTAGGCACTGAGGATAGAAGAGTGGCTAATAGGGACCAGTCTCTTCTCCTAGAGCTCCTTTCTAGAAGGACAGACCCAAGATAAGCAGTGAACAAGAGGTTGTCAGACGGTGTCAGGCGTCATGAAGAAAATGAAGTGCGGATGAGGGAAGGGGCAGGAGTGAGAGTGAGAGACAGGGCTGGTGAGACGACTTCAAATCCTGGAATCAGGTTTGGGCATGGAAATAGGGGTAACAGAACACACAGAACCATTCCCGTAAGGATCTGTGTTATGAGCTTTGTGGGCAGAAGCAACCGCGAACATAAGAGCCGTAAGGTGAGACTAGCATGGCTACTTCAAGGAGCTGAAGGAGAGGCATTGCGACTGGATGTTAGTGAGCCAGGGGGACGGTAGTGACGGTGAGGCTGGGAGGTGAGTGGGCTGGACCAGGTAGGGGCATCCACGCATATGCATCTTTCAGCCCAGGACTCCCAGATGCACCTTTGTACCGTATCTGACATCACTCTGTTCCTTCCCCTTTGAAAACCTTTCTGCATCTTCTCACTGTCTGCACAAGAAAATGGACTCATTTTAGCATGCCACCTCATTCCTCACTGCGAGAATCGCTGGGACATCTTTAAAAATATAAATGCTCAGGTCCCACCCTAGCTAATCCAATCAGGCTTGACATTGATAATTTATCTAGCTTCCAGCTGATGGGAAGATACAGGCAAGGTTTAGAAACACTCATGTAGATTTATGCAATCCAGCAGAATTATAATACAAGCCCCCTGTATTCTACTGGCCACGTCAACAGGTAAGAAGAAACAGATAGAGTTAACTTTAATAGTGTATTTTTGTTTAACCCAATATGTTCAAGATACCACCGGTTCAATATGTAATCAATACAAAAATTATTAAGAAATAGGTCAAATTCCTTTTTTTCAAACCAAATCCTTGGAATCCAGTCCGTATTTTATACCTGAAGCACATCTCAATTCTGATGGCAAATGTTCGTCAGAATTACTTGACTTACATTTGGAGTACATCAAATTCATGGTTGAAAAAAGAAGGTGCCCGCACCTAAGCTGTCCATCACATACTTAAGATCTTCCAGTAACTGAACTGAGTATCATTGTCAAAAATTGAATTATAAACTAAAAATGAAATAAAATCGAAAGATTAATAAGTTCCTTAGTCTCATTAGCCACACCTCAAGTGCTCCAAAGCCATCCAGGGCGAGTGACTGCCATACTTACCGCGAGGCTTTGGAGTGTGAGTCTGATCTGTTGTCCAGCATGACACAGTCCTGGATTAAGAACTTGAGTTTTGCAGTCCGACATTAATGGGCTTCAATCCCAACTGTGTGCTGTGGGATTGTCGATTAGTCCGTGCCTGCCAGCTTTAATTCTCTCACCTGTAAAAGACGAATATTATTGTTTCCATAGTATCGTTAGAGTTAATTATGGAACCAGAGGTCAAGCATTTAGTGCAATACAGTAGACTTAACAGTTGGTTAGGTTTTTCTTCTACCCTTCCCCATTCCACCTGCCCCATACTTAATCTTATAATTCAGTTGAATCTCTAGAATGGAAAAAAAATAATAATAATAAATACCAAGACCTTCATGTCTGTGTGCCTTTGGTTATGGTCATCTTTCTGAATTTCCTTCATCTCTGTCCTTTCTTTCCTTCTTTCCCTCCGGTGTTATCTTGTCCACAAAACCCCCACCAAACAAGTTGCTATGTGTATGTTAATACAGGCATGTTGTTTAGTTCTTAAGAGTCTCTTCAAGGCGTTGTGGAAGAATTTTACGTTTTTGTAACTCCATTTAAAATATGACTTTATCCTTTGTAATCTAGAATCATATTCAGATAGGAGTTGGGATCATTTTGAGGGGATGTTGAGTTACTGAAGTATTGTTGTTGTTGTTGTTGTTGTAAAAATGCCTTCAGAGGTCATCAACCTCCAATTTCTCATGCAATGCTTTAGTAAATGCAGTCTAGGGAACGTTTACTGGTTGGGTCTCGTTCACCCAGATAGATAGCATTGAAGTCTCTATTTTAATTCAAATATCCTCTTACTCAGTACAGCCCTGGAGATGCTTATTTATTAGCACTTATTTTGGATGCAAAATTTGTTAGGATAGTAAAGATAATTCTGCTTGCTTTTTTAAAAAATGGTGAATATTAGATATTATTTAGGAAAAAACTAGGCTATTAGTATAATCTTGTGCTTTTATTTTCTTTTTTAGAAAAAGTACATTTACTTCAGAAAAAAAATCACACTAAAGTTATCTATTTTTTTCACTTAATTATAATTCATGGTCATTTAAATTTGATTTAAATGATTCAGGAACATATAGGAAGAATGTAAATATTATCCAAAATCTAAAATCCAAAAACTATCACTGTTAATACTTTGGTGCATATTGTCCCAGATACCTCTTCACTCATATATAAAATTTTACATAAATGGCATTATGTACTTACACGTCAAGCATTTTTATTTATTTATTTTTTACCCAGTCAGTGATAAAACCTTACAGACATGCCCATAAATACAGAACATTATAATTTTTGTGGGGGTATAAGAATATCATAAAATAAATTTACTATAAATTATTTTACTAATATGGCATATAAGTTTTTTACTATACACATTAAAATGAACATCCGTATTTATGTACTTTTAGACAACTCTTTTTTTTTTTTAAGTGAATCCTTGGTATTGAATTTAATGAATCTAAGGCTATACATACACATTATGTATTTTGATGCACGTTGTGAAATTTCCTTCACAGAATTATCAACAAATACTTTGTGTTGATTTACCCATGTATTCACCAACAATATGTTTTATTATGTTTTCACTCTTTGCCAATCTAGGTGAAAAAATTTATCTCTTCAATTTTCGTATCTCTGATTACTATTTATTTTCTAAATTTCTCCTGCCAATTTTTGTAGACGGATGTTCCCATTTTTCTTATAAATGTGAAAGAACTCAGAATATTAGTTTTATCAAATGAGGTGTATTTATAGCAAACATACATAGCAAGTAGTCATATTTATTAACCTTTTCTTTCATGTATTTTTCCTTAAAAATGATATCAAATTTATTGGGTCCATTTTAAAGTAACAAAAGACCAAGCAGGCTTCATCTATTTGATCAATAGTTGGCCCAAGCTGTCTAAGCTCTGCCACTGATGAGTCAATGTGATTCGAGGCTTGTATTCTCATTCTTTCTAAATTTCCTAACATACTACATGAGAGAGTTGTATGAAATTACTTATAAGGTCTAAAATTATTTGAATCTGTCTTAACATTTTATTGGGGTTTTCTACATTATCACTGAATCTTTGAAAAACATGACTTAAGTTTCTTAAGAACAGAACATAAAAATTTTGTCACTCAGCAATCTAATTTGATCAGTTAAGCAGAGTTGTGCTTTATTTTTAGTCTTTTTTAATCCGGGCCAATCTAGTTACATTAGTTGTGTGGCTTATATGGACTGGATATTCTTAGTCCTAGGATGAGTTCCCCAATAAACACGTCTCTTTGCTGCTTTGTAGCTTATGGTGCAGAAGGCTGAACTGAAGTGTTTTCTTCTCCCTGACACTCCATCTGCCAGTACAGACCCTTGACCGTTGTGCGTTCTCACGGTCATAAACATAGCGAGCACACCATTTTCTTTATAAAATGGAGTGAAGAACAACTAGAACTTTTGAACAATCCCCTTTGTGCTCGATGAGTCAACAGAAAATAGTATAATCAATGCTTTGGTTTATCTGAAACGTTTTGGACAGGTGGGAAGGGAACACTCAACATCTCTGCAATGCCCATACTTTTCCAGACTCTATGCTCAGCAATGGGAGTGTCGACAGTGATTCAAAGCCCTAAACTTGGCTCCATTGCTTCCTACATGCACAGGCAAGTCACTTTGCAGGCTCTCTCTGTCATCCTCATCTTCAGAATTGGGATTAAATTAATTTCCTGTCATGGGGCTGAGGTCAGAGGTAACCCAGATGTTAAGAATGGCTGGCATTTATCCAGTGCTCGGCGCCAGGGACTGCGGACTAGATTTGTTGTTATTTTCACAACCCTTCCACGCTTAATACTTGCCCCTCCATGAATGTTGCTTTCTTAGTTCCACAACACTCTTCCATGGGTGAAAATAATGAAACATTTTGTTCCCTTTCCAGTTACAGAGCTGTAAAGCCAGTGCTGGTTAGAGTCCTGGCTGCACCTTGCTAATTACCTGACTCCCTGTGTCCTGGGAGCAGCCCTCCAGCTAGTGCTTCGCGTCCTTACCACTGACAGCCACGTGGACGTTCCTCTGATGTGGGCAAAAAATAGCCAGTGATTTCTTAGAAACAAACCAATTAAATCTGTGATTGTCAGGGATCAGCCAAACATCCTGGCTAATCTCTAACAGTTCCCTGGTCCTCTGTTGAAGAGTAACGGGAAGCTAGTTCCTTTTCCATTGTTCTGCATCGCGTTTTCCTTCCTGGGCGCATTCCTTCTTCACTGGTCGCTTTCTCACGATTCACACATCTTCTAGGATAGTAGATGCAGGCTGGGGGTCAGTTTGGTTGGTAGAATTTAACAAATAAATATATTTTAATTACTTATGAACACTTAAATGTTAAGAATTGCAAATAAAATCTAGATTTCCGAATTTTCTTGGGGGTAAAAAAAAAAAACAGTGGATATGGCAGCCGTTGGCTCTTACTCCTACACAGCTGCAGTTGACTGGTGACTTTTTGGATGGGTCACATGCTCACTGCACTCAGCATCCCCAACGTTTTCCCTCCTTTCCATTTCCCCAGCTTTGTCTTCATTCCTCACCCGCTTGTGGATTCTGCCCTATGAGGATTGGGTTTTTCCTCCTAACTCCCATTTGCTTGCTTCTTTCTTCTGACCTTGCTCCTTCCTTCCCCAATTTCAGGAGTCAGCTCTCTGTTTGCATCTCTGCTGCTGCTTCTGGCTTCTGTCTCCATAGTAACGGGAACAGAGCGGGGAAGTGAGAAATTCTGGGTAGTACCAGCAGGGGGTGAGAGTCCTAAAAAGGAAAGGGAAGGACAAAGTCTGCATAAAGGAAGAAGTGGCAACCCTGTCCTATGTTTAAACTCTGCTGATGCCTGCCAGGCATCCTTTATGTACCACTCCTTGCCTCCTTGTTCCTCTTGCACGGAACGCCACTTCCTGTAGGGGTTCCTGGCAATGTTACATTGTGCAAGAGCTGAAGGGCCCTAGTCCCCGCTCCTCTAGTCCTGTGCGTCACCAACCACCTCCAGGCTTTGCCTGTGGAGTTTCCTGAGCATCACCTCTGGAATTTTTGGTTCAGTAGAACTGAGTGGGACCTGGGAACTTGCAGTTGTTAAAGGTGATGCAGGTCTTCTGAGGAGCTGGTCCACAGAAAGACAGCTAGAAACCAATCAAAACTTCACTTTGCGTGTAGAAAATCTGAAACCCAGACAAGGGGCAAAGCTGTCTAAGAAGCTCATGCTCCAGACAGGCTCGTGCTTCCATGCAGGAGCCAACATCTCTCCTTCATGTAAACATTCATTGGAGGGTACCACAGAGTATTTGTTTTCCAGTTTAGTATCCAATTTAGACCGGCTTTCATTGGAGCCAAAAGTAGAGAGAATTTTAATGTTGAAATTTTCACATTAAAAACAAGTTAGATTTTTTTTGGCTTTCCTTGAGAAATGGCAACCTTGCATTCCCACATAACATTCCTTAAGTTAGTAAACTTGCAGTCGCCTGAGTGCTCGAGTCTGGAGTTGATTCCAAAATAGGACAACCTCGTACATTCTATATATAATTAAACTTATAGCAAGAATAGAATGAACGGCTTGTAAGGGTTGAAAGAGGGTTTCCTGCGTGCATCTCCTTTTTTTTTTTTTTTTTTTCCCTGTTGTATGTTTTGAATTCTTTAAAAGCCTTATGAGTTGTTCAGGTCTCTTTCCTGCTAAGGTGACCTTCGTACAGGTTCGTGTTGGAAGTTCAGCCTGCGAGCAGCAGGCCACTTTCCAGTCTTGCTTTGCCATCCTTCGAAGATGGATAGCCACGATTGCTGGATTAAAACACCTCGCCATGCGAACAGGAAGTTCAGTGTTCTGTCAGATTTCCCCTGAGAATCCAGAGAAGGATATTAATTTTAAGTGAATATGTACAATTTTATTCACGGTCTGGGGAATATTATAAGATTACAGGTATAGCTAATTTTGAGAAATTTATGAGCTTTTGTGGAATATAGACTCAAGGGTAAAACCACCAAAAAGTGCATGCATATAATTGCGCCACAAATAAGCCACAATAGAGATGCTCAGTGGCGCAATTTGCAAGCCTAGCCTTAGACTTCAGGTTGAATAATGTCCCGAAGATGCAGTGGGATTTATATTTTTGCTGCCTTTGCTGTTGGGTTTCTGTATTGTCAAGGGTGGATCACACAACAATTCTGATCATTAGTAGGAGAGCTTTTTGGAAGAGGATGAGAGGCCTGGAAAGTAAAATCTTGGAAATCAACTAAATGCCCTCGTGTTTTATTAGCTAGCACTTTTTATAGCTCCTAATAAAGTCGGCTCAGAAGGTCACTTCTTGAGCACGGCTATGAATATTGTAGTGCATGAGTTCTCAAATTGTTTATAAGCAGGCTGGGCGAGGATTTCTAATAAATGCTTGGCCAAGAGAACTCTTTGATATATATATGCATGTGAATCATGCAATGAAAAGTGGAACTGGATTCCTCTTCCTCTCTCCTGCCCTCTTCTTACCTCACCCCAGGGCAGCAGCCAGCGCCATCTGCACGGAAGCTGTGGTTGTGAGAGTCTTGGTTTCCCTTTTGCATTTGCTCCCTGTGGAAATTGTGGGGTGCTACAGGGCAGTTTGCATACTTCATTTCTAACTCAGCTGAAGGACTTTGTCACGTTTATTTCCTGCTATCTTGTATCTATTCCGTCAGGTGTTTCTGAGGTGAAGCCAAGGCCCCTATAGATGAAAATCTCACCTGAATGACTTTATTTTTCAGCTCAGAAATTGAGGTGTAATTATTGCAAGCAATACCAAGTAGGTGCATGGAGGCAGGGCAGCGGGAGAACTGCAGTGAGAGAAAGGAGCAGGAGGAAGCACGTGGGCTCGCTTGCTGGAATGCTTTCCTCAGCGTTGCATGCCAGATTGACGAGTGTGAGATCAGAGGAATAGGATGCAGTTTAGTACTATCTGCAGGGACCACACTGAACAAGTCAACAGTATATTGTGATGAAGGACACATATAGTTCCCATCTCTTCATTTTTGCTATTTTTTTTTTTTTTTTAGAAAATTTGCTTTATGGGATAATGCACTCAGTCCAGTCAAACAGAACTAATATACAACCTTGCTGATGGGCAGATATTCCTCTACTTGATTTGTGGAACAGGGTGAATAGAATAAAGCCGTCTGGCCCGCGTTCAGTTCCCATCCACTTGAGTTCCATCTTTCAAACTGTAGACTTGGACATCACATCTTAGCTGACGTCCGGTTTTCCCTCAGTTGTGAAGTTAATTATGATAAGCTGATTGTTGTCTTTAGCACCAGCACCGACGAGGAGCCTTTGTAAGGTGTGCTTGCAGTTTTACTTGCTGTTTCTTTTTATCGAAGGTGCAGTTTGAAACATGGAAGCCAGCTAGTCGGTTTCAGTTTATTTCATAGTGATTTTGTAGTTTTCCTTTCCTGTCTTTTTTTTTTTATGAAAATATATGATGGACTTTTTTGTACCTAATATCCAAAAGAGATAACAGTGAAATTTTTAAAATTGTATCACTTGAAAGAAGGTAAGCATGTGAACATAAGTACCTTAACTATTGTTCTGGGGAACACTGATTCTCATTAGGGGAAGATTTTTTCTGTTTTTAGCAAATGTAAGTAGACACACTGCAAACACCACACTATCATTTAACATTTGTAATTCAGTGTATTTTTGGGAGGTGGGGTTTGGTGTTCAGACTTTTGGGGGGCAAGATAAATGATATTACAAAGTAAAAATCTTATATTGTTGCAGTGCCCATAATTTTTTTTAATGATTTTTCCTTCTTTAAATAAAATTAAAGAAACGAGAAAAATCCATTAATGACCCATTTTTATGTGTATTCGGCAAGTCAATATGCATGTCTTTCTGACTAGGTGTCTACTTGAACTTTCCTAAATCCTCAAGATAGTTCTGAAAATAGGTATTTGTCTATGTCTAAAAGTTCCTGGATCAAATACTATATTGGAGTTGGGCACTTCAGATATTTTGAGTGGGGTGAGGGGGTGGGCAGAGCAGGGAAGTGAGGAAAACCTCTGAACTCCGGAAAGGAAATCTGGACAAGACATTAGGAAATAAGAAGATGGCGCTGGGTGTTTCTATGCACTTTCCTACTTTCCAGACCAGCCTAAATAATCCCCCAAACTACTGATGACTCTTGCCACCGAATGCAGTCTTGAGGATTCAGTAGCAAAATCCAGTCCATCCTTTCAGGGTTTCCTTTCATTTAGATATGTTAGCATTAGGTGATATAGGAGTTGGTTGTTCCATATTGATACCTTAGCACTGAGCTTTTTCTGACTGTAAGGTGGAAAAGATAGCAAAAAGAAAGGCAAGTGTACATGTGAAATTATTTTTATTTTGTTTTTGTTTTGTTTTTTATTGGTTTTTTTTTTTGGAGGGGGTAATTGGGTTTATTTACTTATTTATTTTTTTAATGGAGGTACTGGGTATTGGACCCAAGACCTTGTGCATGCTAAGTAAACACTCTACCACTGAGCTATACCCTCTGTCCCCATGTGAAATTATTTTAAATTAGTGGTTCGGGAAAATGAGTTGAATTAATATTTTTATTTTCTTCCAGTAGCTGTTCCAAGCAACTCTTTAACTGTGTTGATCATTTCTGAGTCTTTTGAGGCTAGAAGCCATGAGTTGGTTATTTACAAGTATCTACTTTACTAGATTTCAGGCTGAGCACTCCAGTCATATCTTAGGGTTGCAGGGAACCTTGGCTACAATAGAAATTAATATTGTCTTCTAAGATGCCGAAATTTCTCCTCCAAAGGGAAAATACTCTTCTGGAGTAGGTTAAGAACATTTGTGTTGGTGATTTTCTGTTACACATGAAAGTGTTTCCATATTTCTTGGTTTGTGGGCCACGTTATATTTCGTTACAAACATAAAACAAACCTCCAGACGTATTATCATGTTTCAGAATGGGCAGGAGCACGTTAAACCATCAGTGTTTCATTGGCTGTCTTCGCATTCAGGTTACCCAGATGCAGTCTGAAATCTAATAGCGATTTAATTTTGTTTTTCATTCTTTCCATTCCTGAAATGTCACCACAGCCTCTACGTTATTTGAAACATATACACGCAGGGCTATTACTATGCACGGTAGTTCTTTAATTGCAGCATATTTCATTAGGTGGCACACATTAATTCAACTCTGTTGGAAGAAGGAAAAAAAAAGAAAACTGGAAGTAACTACAGGGTAGTTAACTTCATATGAATTTTCATGAGTCAGTATAGGCACTGATGTGATGCTGTTGGATGACTGGTCCTCAAAATGTCATCCTTCGAGGCCTCACACGACCAAATGAGTAACTGCAGAGTTAGCGATTTAACTACTCCGACGGATTTGTGTTAATGCTGTTTATTGAAATTTGTGTTAATTCGGTTTATTGAAAACTTCAGTCTGAGTTTAGATGCGGTGCAGTTGAACATTGGTAATGACGTCACCCACCACCATTTGCTCCGTTACCGTGTCTCCCTTCTTCCTGTCTGGGTGGGGTTTTCACAGTGTCCTGTCAGCCGGGTTATGTACGTTCATTTACTCGGTAATCTCTTATGGAGGAAGCTCTTATTGGAGCTGAGGCCACAGTAGTAAAAGAGGTGAGGAGGCTGCCTTCCCAGACTATGTTTGAGGGGAAGAAGGGGGAGACAGAAAGAAGCAAAGTAAACAATGAATTGACTAGAGGGTAGTTTTACATAATGGGTAAGTCCTGCAGAGAAAATGGAGCAGAGTTAAGGTAACATAACGGGCTTGGTAGGAAGGTCAACGTTAAGTATGATGGTCAGGGGATGTGTGCCCTGACTCCAGACTGGGGAGGATCTGGGCGGACTGGGGGAGGGGGGTGTCCTCGAATGAAGGGAGAACCATTGCAAGGGACCATGCACAGAGCCACTGGAAGGTTCGTTTTAACCTTTGGAGATGGTGTATTATGTACATCACCGAAATTAAGTAGGAAAGAGAGGAAGCGCGACAGGTAAGGGGGAGTCAGGCTATTTCAGGCTTTATTCTTCTTTATGGTGATTCATCTGCTTTGTTTATAATAATTGTCAAGCATTTCCAAGATGGCTTACTTATAAACAAATTATATTCTTCAAAAATTTTAATTTTTGAAATTCTTTAGACCAATGATACAATGATCAATCACATTTCAATAGGTAATCTTAATTTCTTCTCTAGTTTAGTTATATTATGGTTATGGAATTATATCAATAAAACATCCTTGCTTTGAATTCTTATATATTATTTAGACATAAACACATTTTTTCCCCAAGAATTGAGGTATATTTCATGAAGTTTTTGTCCCCTTACTTACTATTATTCTACGTCCTTGAGTGGGAAGGCCACATGATGTTGGTGATTATTTTCCAGAGGCACTGAACTAGGATTTATTTAATTGTCTGTATAAGCAGTTGAATTTGTCTTTCACCATCCTGTTTTCCAAGGGCCTTATCCTGTTAAACATATGCACTTTCCTGAATTCTTTTTTATTTGCTCTCTCTCCCTAATCTCCAAAGCCGCCTTATTATCTCTCACCAGTCTTGGCCCCTCAGACCAATTTAATACTACCTGTAGGTTTAATTAACTTGTTTATTTCTCTGGTCTGGACCATTAATGAAGATATCAAATGAGACCAGGCTGACCTTCCCACACTGAACATGCTTTGCCATTTAAATGCTGTTTTGCTTTGTGATCCTCAATTCCATTGTCAAAATATTTCTCCCTACTCAGAATCCAGTTTGCAAAGCAGAGTGTGTGAATCCTGTTTCTATTTAAAAAAAAAAAAAAGAAAGAGTGCATCATATATGCATGGAAAGGTGTATTGGTTTCTTCAGGACTCGTGAGGACATTTGCATTTTGAGAAAGATTTTAGCAAATTACCTCCGACTTTGCTCTTTTCCCCTCGGTAGAAAAACACCACCTCAGTATCCTTGCTCTAAAGTTTTAAGTTACGTTATAATCATTGCATGTCTTGAGGCACTTTGGTGATGGTTTCTGGACAAAATTTTCCTTGGCTGATCCCAGGTGCTGTGAGTCACTTGTGTTTATTACTATTGTTTTTATTAAGTTCTATGATTTGAAGCTTTTTGTTTTTAAGGTCTTCATTTAGAGACTTTTTCAAATATGCTCAAAGACAAGAAGAATGTTTTACAGATTCATTGCCAGTCTGTAGCAGGCAGTTCCATAGGGAATCTCTGTGTCTGCTTTCTGCCTTCGGCCCCAGTTGCTCTCGTTCCAGCACAGGGCCCGAGGCCAACCATGCAAAACCTGCAGAAGAAATGCCTGAGAACTGGTTTTGCTACTTTTACACCACCACCATCCTTCCTGTTAAAGAGGTGGCAGAAACTGGTAGGAGAAGTGGAAATGGAGGGTGCGATTTCTGGGAGGGCAATGTAGGGTCTTATGAAGGGGCAAGGAGAGGTCTCTCTCCCCAGGCCCACTGAGCAAGTCTTCAGAGAGTGACTGACCCGGATCGCCCGCTGTCTCTGCGGCATAGAGTCTGGTGCTGGGACCATTCCTGGAGAAGACGGGGTGAGAGACATGGCTTAGATCCGGGAGTAGGGAGAGGGGCTTCTTTCAGAATGGCCTGTGCTCCTGGGTCCTGGTGAAGGGAAAGATGTGTATGTTTCCTGTGGACTTTGTGGGAGAAACTTTCCTGAAGGAGGGCTCTTGGCAGGCAAGTCAGGCTCAGAAGAGCCTGGGGCTGTATTGTGAAATGAAGACTGAGAGGCATTGCTAGAAGCAGTCGATGGGGACACTGGCATCCCTGGGCGATCTGTGACGGAGATGGTGTGGGAGGAATGCTTGAAGAGTCAGCAGTCGAGCATCAGACATCTTTCATGACCACAGGACTCCACGGCCTTGACTTACATCAATGCTAGTCAAGTCAGTGGTCATGTCCCCTCTGCCTTTTACCCCTTCTCTGCTTCCCAGCTCCAGGTCTGTAAGGCTCAGAAATTGAGACAGAGAAGCTAGGAATGGGGGGAGAGGAGAAAGGGCAGGCTGTTCTGCCGTTCAGGGGATGGCAGTGGCCCTTCTCCATGACCGTGGAGTTTAGACTTGAAATGGAACTGAAGGAGGAGAGAGGGAATAATTTATCTTTAAATGAATTTTGGAGTTTTAACTAGTACCTTGGAATAGACATTTTAAATCTGGAAGATTTTTTTTTTTAACTGAAAAGCGTTTTAGTTAACTGAAAGTCACTGACAGACTTTTATTATCTCAGAGCAGTTAGAGCAGTCGTGGGGTCAGGCCAGGTTGTCCTTAAAGAGAGAGACAAGCCACCACTGCAGGAAGGGGCTTACATGAGGGTGATGGTCAAGTCTAATTTTTTTCCACCCGTACCTGGTGTAGTTCTGCCCTTTCAACCTAACATTTACCTTTTTTGCCTTTAGAGATGACCAAGAATATAAACTTAAGTGATGAGACTTTTAGTTCAGCAGCTCAGAATCTCCTTGGAGTCAGCAGACCCAGCCTTTATTTGATACCTACTCTTTGTCTCTTTGGTTGGTAGAAATGAAGCCCAGATCTGGCCAGGGAGAAGTTCAGCAGGAAATGTAAATACCAGGAGAAGGGGACAGGATGATAAAGGATCCGAGATCCTTGAGGAGCGAATATAAGGGCAAGGAGCGTATTTACTGTGTAAAAGTGAAAGAATTTGGCACCTAGCTTCATGTTTTGTAGGTGAAGGACTCTAATTCTGTGTGTGTTCATAGAAGCAAACTGGGCGCATTCTAGGAAGATAGATGATGCGCTAATCAAATGACAGCGTTAAAGTGTTCTGAGCTGTTTTTAGATCCTGGAATGGGTATTCCTATGAGAGTAAGCTACCATCTCTAGATAGTTGCAAGTGACGACTGATTGGCTAAAAACAAGGGATGCTGCAGGGGAGCCCTGCATTGGGGGCAATCTCAGATTTCATACCTTGGTGTCCCTTGCCAGCACCGAGGTTCTAGATGTTGATAGCATGTCGCTGAAGAGGCACTGCCCAGGAACCCGGACCGCCATCGCTGGGCAGTTACCACTGCCACACGTAGGCTGGCCACCTGCACCCAGAGCCCCTGCAGTGGCACGTGTGTCCCACCACGACCAGTATGGCGGCTGCCTGTCCTGCAGTTTTGTAGCTGGATTGTGTTCGCCTTTCCGGCTGTGGTAGCCAGCCAAGGGACGCTAAACAGAGGACAGATGCAGTATTAATTACAAAAATAGAAGGTTGAAGCCCCAGCAGATTTTGATTTGGTGCTACCAGAAACATCTGTGCATCTCTGATGTGTGAAGCCGTGTGTCCATATCAGCATTGGTTTCACTTTAAAGATTTAGTTTTCCGAAGTGATAAGCATTTCTGTAACCAAAATAACACAAGGTTCTGAAGTGAAGTTTCTGTATACAGAAGTTAATCTTTCATTGTCATAAAAAAAAAAAAAAAAAAAAAGAAGCACAAGTCTTCATCTGCTCAGTTGAGTGGAGTCGAGTTTGAAGGCCTGTCTGCATTCTGCATGGCTCTTCTGGGATTTAGTTTCCAAATTGAGACTAATAATCTTCTGCTCCTGCTATTTACAATAGGAGTTCATCTGTCAGCCTAGAGACACAGCCCTCTTCCTGGCAGCAGAAATAGGGCTTATAGGATTCGTTCATTCCTCCATAAGTATTTTTAAACATGCAAACATGCTGTTCACTGCATTAAAACACACACGCATGGCTTTATCTGACACATTGGTCGAGCTAACCCCCCCACTGATCTGCTTTACAGCAGAACTTTCCAGGAGCTTTCTTTAGTTGTGGTCTTCAATTCTTCTCCTACCATCCTTTCTTGAACCCAGTATCTTGATGACCTCAAGGATTCTTCCAGTTTTAAGATCATTCCCCAATGTATATTGCCATCCCAGACCTTTCTGTTGTCAAAACCGGGGAACAGAAATGGTTCCCAGAGGAGGTAAGCTTGGATATGAGTCTCAAAGTTGAGGCTAGCAATTTAGGCAAGTGAGAAATGGGCTGGCAGGCGGCTGAAAGTGAAGTCCCCAGGTCAGAGGCACGGCCTTGTGAAGCTAAACACTAAACCGAGAGAGTGAACAACAATCACCTTGTGGAATTAGGGTCAGGAACACAGAAGGCAGCAAAGGAGTTGGCAGAACACAGGTGAGATGCCACAGTTCCTGCGAGAAGAAGCACTCGCAGGGGCTAAAGGAAGTCTTTGAGACCTTACCTGTCTATAATTAGACCTATTGTCCTTGTCTCTGAATCCGGGTCTGGAAAATTCTTCCTTCCCAAAACTTATTTTTCCTTGTAGAGGCTTCACTGAGCTACCATGCAAAGGGAAAAAAAAATCTATACAATGTTTTTTAATAAATGCTGAAAATTGTATGAATAACATTTCCTCCACTGATGGTTATGAATCTTATTTTACTGTAGTTAGAAGGCTATAAATACATTGAGCTTTAATGAATCTTTGAGATAAATTATCGATGATCATGAATTTTCTTACACCAAAGCCAACTAGAGCTGTACCCCTGCAGTTTTATGGAAGCAAATTGTGTTTGTATATTATAAGTCTATTAGGAGAATCACGGTTTCCTGCTGCTGAGAGCTGTGGGTAGAATGATTTAGCAACATGGTGGTCAGTTTTCAGTAACCCTTAGGTTATTAGATACTAATAAGATACATTTTCTTTTCTGTGACACATCAGGCATTTGGAGGAAGGGGAGCAGAGCACAATAAACAGATAGCCACATGTGTGGAAATAGTTAACCATCTATACATTATGCATTTCTTCAGCCCTTGGCATTGAAGTTGTGACAAGACAGCCTTTACTGAGTGCAGTTCCCTGGATGTGTTCAACATTTATCTGGCACTGATCACTAGTATCAGTGTAGATACAGATCTCATTCAAGATATGGAATTAATGCATAAGGAATGTCTTCAGGAATGCCTTTTGTTGGGAAGATACCCTCAAGAGGACATAATTTATGCAACCAGCCCTAACTAAAGATCTCAGAAATCCACAACCACCACCTATGCCTAGGGAAGCAGAGCTCCTGAAATAGATTCTGATATTAGGGACCTGAGCGAGGGAAGCAAGTGTGTGCTGGTTTTCTTGGCTGTGGGAAAATCCATCTTCACTTTTCCCACCAAGTGGCTAATTACCAAAGAGGCAAATTGTGAAAGGGCTCAGGGTCCTAAGAAAGAAAGGGACACCAAAAGCAGGGACACCAAAACATTTCTAAACATTCAGCTGGAAGAAAAAACTGGAACTTTGCAACCAAAGGAATCTGGAAAAACTCCATTTTAATTTCAGCACGTGCATGAAATTGGGTGTTTTATGATTTTTTAAAAATTACAAATGCAAGAGGACGCACCAAACTCTTTTCAGGTTTTAGGGCTCTTTAAAGGTCTTCAGCTGACCTTGTTCTGCCCTGAAATGGAAGCAAAGCACCCCCTCCCTTCTCAAAGCACACAAGTGTCCCATGCTGGGTGCTGGTCCACTGGGGTCTTTGTGATCCCAAAGGTAATTAGTCTGAGCCCAGGAGGATGATTGGATTACTTTTATCTGCACGTGAGGTTGCAGCACGACAAACGTTATTAATGGTCATAAAATTATCTGATCCCTTTTCCACACCAGTTCAGCATTTGTCTCTCTGACCTTGTGCAGTGATTATTCTCGCAGGCTGACCAATGTGTGCTGGCTGAAGACGAATTCCTCTTTTATTGGTTTGAAATGTATTGTCCGTTAATTTCATTGATCAAAGGGAATAAAAGATCAAAGAAAGGGTAGCCCATTACATGAAGATACAAATCATTATTACTTCCTTTAATATTTTTGACGTTAACATTAATCACTATGAATTATGGTGGTGCTCCTTTGGCTGTAATGTGCAACTTCAAACACATTTCCTTTGAACACCGTATTATTGCTCGCCATGTTACTTAAGCAAGGTTTCTTTTAGCACAGTTTTTTTTTCCCTCATTTGCAACCAAATGGGGGGGAAAGCATCATGTTTGTATCTCTAGAGGCTGTGATCACACATCTGTGTACCTGTATCTGCTTTTGCAGCAAAATACTTAATATTTAATAGACTTGACTGAGCTGTGTTCTTTTCCCCAACAAACTACGCTGACTTGAAAGGCATATAAATATTCAGGATCTGTGGAATCAAAGACAAATTTGATATTTTGGGGGGGAAACTTAGGGCCGTGAATAATAGGATTGTGTACTTGATTTGAAAATGTGAAGGAAAAGATAGAAAAGAGGCCTTTGATGCATCTATAAAGACATACATTTCCTAGCCAAAGGACTATTTTCCAAGGCAGTTTTGGGGGGTTATTTTTTAGAGCTAAGTATGAAAGATTCAGTTACATAAGTACCTTAGGGAAGGTGGTTGGAAGCAATTTGTTATTTCTTCTTAACTCAGTATACATCTCTGGTTATTTACAAAAAATAGGGGTTTTTTTTGTTTTTGTTTTTGTTTTTGTTTTTTTTTTTGGTAGATTGCTTTAGTTCTTTTCTTTGAATGTCTGCCTGTGTGGTCAGTTATGACCTCACATAAAAAAAATGGATATTTGAGAGCTAGAGAGATTTTAGAGATTATCCTATTCACCTCACTGTACAGGTGGAACGCTTAGATGAAGCAGCGATAAATGATTTGTCCAAGAATTCACGGTTGGCCAGTGACACCACATGTTCTGGAGCTAAACATTTCTGACTTCCAATTTATTGATCTCCGAAAGAAATCTCATTTGTTCTCTGGCTACATTGCTTCTAAGGCATACTGATTGTTTTCAAAATAATTGAGGCTGCCTGTCTATTCTCTTGAGCTTAAAACTGAAGGTCCTTGTGCCGCAGACTTCAGGTGGAGTTCACCAGTCACTTCCCCAGCGTCTGCCATGTGATAGGCCCTGTGCTTCGTCCTGGAAATACCAAAGTGATTGAAAAGGTAGCTTCTGATTTCAAAGTCTAGTGAGGCAGACAGACTCAGGCAAAAATAACATGACAACACAGTGGAAAGTGTAAATGCTAGAAACTTCATGCTGCTTGGACCTGCATTCAAGGAAGAGAGGGCTTGCCTCTGGGAAACACCAACAGCTGTTTCAAGACGGAGAAAAGTCTTGTCTGGGTGAGGTACTGAAGAGAAAATAGGTGGTTTCCTGGCAAGATTCTTTTTTTAAAAAAGGGCATTCAAGGTGGAGAAGAAAAACTGAAAGTGCGGATATCCAGAGATGTGAAAAATTACAGGATGCTCAGAGCACGCCGCTGTGCAGGAGGTACAGGGATGAGGTGCCTGGGGCGGGGGCGGCGGCGGGGAGATGGGGCTGAAGAGGAAGACAGAGCCGAGTCCCGCACACTCCCGCCAAGGGAGCTGGCCGTGGGAATCCAGAGGAGGGCTCGTGCAGATATGAAGCATGATCTGATTTGTGTTGTCTGGACAGTGAAGAGGACTGATTGAAAGGGGTAGGAATGGGCATGGGGACACAGGACGTAGGCCATCTCCTTGGCCCAGGCAAGAGTGGCAAGGGCCTGAATTATGACGAAGTGGGGTGGTTTATCAGAGAGGATTTGGTGGCCTGGGGGACTGTGTGAAAGGAGAAAGAGGCTGTTGTGGAGACAGAAGTGTCAAGGGTGATGTCCAGAGTGTTGGCTTCTATAAATGACATGGGATACAAAGTGACACTGGGGTGGAGAAGAGGAGTGAGGACACAGTGCGCTCAGTTGTGAGTATGTTCAGTTTGAAGTTACCACACTCATCCATGAGGTCCTCGTGTCCCCCACCCAGTGGGATGTCCAGTTCTGGTTTTCAGGTGAGAAACACAGGTTGGTGGTAGAGGTGAAGGAATTGCCTGTGTGTACAAGTCACTTAAGCTCATGAGAGATTGTGAGCATCCACAGGGGCAGCAGAAAAGAAGGACACCAGGGAAATTCTGAGTGCCACCAACATTTCTGAGATGTTGAAGGGAAGGGCCCTCAGTAGAAACCTGCTAAGGAATGGGGAGCCAGCAGGCTGAGTTTAGCAGACAAGGAAAGAGTGTTTTAATGAGTCCGAAGTCTCGGGTCATGGTAAGATGAGTGCTGGAAAGTGTCCATTTGACTTGTCCATTGAGGTGGAGTATTGGTGACTTCAGGAGAGGCAGTTCCTGGCATGGTGGGGGCAGAGGTCTAGTCCGGAAGCAAGAGAGAAGATGGGAACAACCAGGTACAGTTGACCCTGGAACAATGAGGAGGTTAGGGACACCAACTCCCTCCCAAATGTAAATCAGAATATAGCTTTTTATAGTTGGCCCTTTAAATCTGAAGTTCTCACCCTGGGACTCAGCCAGCCGCAGATCATGGAGTACTGTGGTGTTGATTGACAAAATATCTATTTATAGTTCAAACCCATGTTGTTCAAAGGTCAACTGTACAGATAAGGATTCTGGCACAAAGTGGTGATGTTCAGAGAAAGTGCAGGGGTCAAGGAATGGGGCTGGAGTGGGCAGATTTGAGCAGTGTTAGAGACCGATGGGGAGGAAGACTCTAGAATGGGAGAGACTGGATCTAGAGGTGAGGAGGCACATTAAAAGGGGACATTCCTATGTATATATGCGTGTATATGCACGACTGGGACATTGTGCCGTAAACCAGAAATTGACACATGGTAATTGTACTGCAATAAAAGTAAATTAATTTAAAAAATTAAAAAGATAAAAATAAAAGGGGATGTTCCTGGATGCGCAGAGGGAAAGCTGCCTTTGACAAGGAGAAGGGAGAGTGCATGCTTTCAGGCTGGATAACGTGGGTGCAGCCTTGTTTGAGGGAGAGGAAGTAACGTGGAAAACCCACCCAAACTGCGTGATTTTGAATATAAATCCTGACTCTCTGGCTGTGTGTCCTGGAGCAAGTTTTTGTTACCTCTCTTGTCTTCAGCGTTCTCATCTGTAAAGTTGTGACATTAAGTAGCTAAGCCGTGCTGAGTTACAGGTATGAAAGGCGAGAACGCCTGTAGGGGTCTCACTTTGGCACCCGACTCCATGCAAGTGCATGCAGATGGCGGCCCTCACTGAGGGCTGGCTGAGGAGCTCTTTCATTCCTACATCCTTCCTGATCCCTTCCATCCCCTTCTGCAGGTGTGGCTTCTCTCCCTTCCCTTCTCCTTCCTCCCACTTGCAGACCTACCCTGGCACCTTCCTCATCCTGTCCTGTGGTTGCCTTTTAGAGTTGGTCAATTTACTATGCGTGGCATCCCATTCTTCTGTATTTCCGTCCCTGCACGGTTCAAAGGGAAGGCACAACCAGTCTATCATTATCAAGCTGTCAACTGTTTTCCCAGTTCATACGCTCAGCTTGTTTGCATTAAGGCACCGTAAGCCAGGCAGAGGGTCTGTCACAGTGCTCAGACCGACCTGCGCATCCCTGGGGAGCAAACAGAATGCTGCATCTCGAGGTGAAACAGTAGTTATTTGCCCACACACTCAGCTCTGGACATAAGGACTTCAGTCCGCACTTTCAGAGACTGATGGTTGCTTGGTTTTTCGTTTGTGCCCGGGGAGAATTCGTGTTGGCAGAGGGGTGACTGGAGGGAGTAAACCATGCTCGTCTTCTCTGCTAGCTTCTCCTAGAGTGAAAGACCACTTGTCTTAAACGTGATGCTTAACTCCATTTCTCGGTCCCCATCTCAAAATTTGTCAAAGTTCCTTAAAACATCCAATGTAGCCACTTACAGCCTTGCTTGTGAGCACATAGAGCAAAAAGGAATCAAGAACACACTGGGAAAAAAGGCAGAGTGGTCTCCTTCCAAATCATAGTCACGTGTGGCATAACCATGTGTGGACCCCTGCCACGTGTCTCTGTGCCCTTCCTTGCCCATTCTTACACGCACAGACACACCAAGAGGTATAATGAGATTTTTTCCCCCAAAATATTTTATTTATTTCCATGGTGAAAAAGAATCTTGTGATTTATTAGTCCATTGAAAACCCATTAAAGATCTACTTGCTTTGATTAAATGGCACCATTTTAAAGGTTAATCAGTGTCATTTTTTATATTTAAAATTTAAAGGTACAGTGCTTCTTTCATACTGAAAATTACCAGCAAAAAAAAAAAAAAAAAAGGAAGGCGAGCAGTCATTGAAATGCATACTTACATAAAGCATGGAATAAACCGTGCGAATCATTTCTTGGTCAGATCCTATGGGTCAGTACACTACTAATAATACACATTTTTCTCACTTTTAGTAACTGCAAGGTCAGTAAGAGTGTCGCTGTTTGTAGTTTTCTCCATGCATCTGTATACTAAGCAGGCTGAAGACTGTCCCCTCTCTCTGTCCTCTGATTTCCAACAGCCTGTGTTAGTGGAGTTCTCACCAACGAAGTGGAAAACTCTGCTCCCAACGGGTGGAGAAATACTCTGTTTTTCTTCATGGAGGCTTTATTCCAATTTGCTTTACTCTCTTTCATAATTTTCATAATTTTGGTTATTATGTTTAATGTCTGCATATCCCTCTTGTAAGTCGTACTGAATCATCGCAGAGAAGACCTGTGATGCCTCTGACCCTCATTCCACATCTGGGTCTCCTCCCAGCCTCTCTGCTCAGTGTGGTCCCTATGTCATCATTTTCTTTCTTAACAGCGAAACATCATCCTGTAGGTGTTCATCTACACCTTGCATTTTTCAGCCTCTGATATGTCCTAGATTTAGCTTGTTTTTTGCTCTCTTCACTTATAACGTGAGACTTAACAAAGAAATGTTCAAATTCTTCTTGAAACTGTTGAAACGAAGAAGCTCTTCACCAGTAAATCAAATATGAGCAGGTATTGGGAGGTAAATCCTGCAACTATTTAAGTGAACTTCTTGGCTTCATTAGGTGATAAGAGAGAGGCTAGTTTATATTATCTCTTGAGATTGTGAGATGCTGTTCTGAAGCGGACTTTTCTGCATTGGCCTGTGTAGAGTGTGGTTTCCTTGCTGATGACTCTCAACCTAGTGAGTCTTTAGTTGTGAGAACTGACTGTGTGGGGATGTGCCTTCTGTTGCCCGGCTTTTGCTTTTCAGTGAATCACTGCATCAGGGAGCTAGCATCCTCTTTTAGTATGATGCACACACACCTCATTGCTGGAGAGAGAAGGAAGAAAGACCCTATAGCAAAAGCCTGCATACAGCTTGCTCTTTTTGTGCAAAACATATTGAAGAAGCAATACTGCTTGGATAGTGCTATGCTCAGTGGCTTTGCCACAGACAGAAGAATTCAATAAGAAATTTTTTTTAAAAAAAAAAATCTAAATGAATTTAATCTGTATTCATGAATAATTATTTGGCTACGATTCCCTTGTTTACCAAGTAATTATGGTTTTAAAATCTGTTTGGGTTAGCATTTAGCATTTCTCCATCCAAGGGAATCATAACATTGATGGAATATCTATCAGCCCATTCTTATGAGCTAAAGTAATTAAAAAATTCTTTATTATTCTCTGTATGATAGTAACCTATAATAAATTTGGAGTGAGTTGTTCAAATATTGACTATCAAAGCAGTGTCCTTCTGCCTCTCTGAATAAAGGAGGGGGAGAATTTGAAGGGTTTTATAAAAAGGCTTTAATAACACTCATGATTTCAGAATCACCATACATTGGAAAAGAAACAAATAAGAGTTTTAATCACACCACACACACACACACACACACAGGACCAACTCCAAAATTAGAGATAAAAGTTATGCCTTTATTCATCAGACCTACAGAAACGCACTTAGATTCTGAACCTCGTTAGACTGAAATTTTAGGGCTGTTCTATTGTAAGTTATGATTTAGTACCCTTTTCTTTTGATTAACTTAAATAGAGGAGTCCACCCTATTGCTGCTAAACAAAAACACCTATTTGTGTTACTTTTTAATCTCGAGTTATCTTCTAAATTAGGAATAGTACCATAAGAGATTTAAAAAGAAAATCTACAACAAAATGAGGCCATTGGACCAGAATATATCTCAGGTCTGACTGCTATCATCATATAATATAATTCTAAGGTAACTAGCATTCCAATAGAGATTCTTTGATTTATTTTCCTTTGGAAATTTTTTTTGCAGCTATTCACATTTTCAAGTGAGGATAGTGGAGCCGAGATAGGGGTTCCCAGCAGGTACTGGGAGAACAGTGTACTTTTTTTTTTTTTTAAGAACCACAATGTTGAAACTACGTAATTACATAGTAACTGTTGACCTTGTAATTACACTATAAGTACCTGTAGTGACAAGATAAATGCATGGTTATTTCAGTCTTTTAAGCTATAGGGCTATCATGCGACCCTAACAATGTAAGCTACATAGTAATTTATTTGTAGAGTAAATAGTGCTTACCCACAAGTAATACCCACACATACGCTGCACTTGCCACACAGATCCAGAGAAACATGGCAAATCAGTGCCCTCTAGGCACTTTTATTGAAATGACGTTCAAGCCACCTGTGTGTATATCACTGGGATTATGTAATTTTTTTTTGTAGAGCACTTGGGGGTCTTCATCACTGCCTTTTTTTCCCCTAAAATTGCCTAGCGTCTACATAAATAGAGTGAACTATTTTTCACAGTAATTATTTTTTGTTACAGTAGCATGTGATCATATGGTTCAACTGGGAGTCCTTTTGTCTTTACAAGTTTTCTTCGCTTAAAGACATTTTTGCAAAAAAATAAAAACAGTATATACATCAAACTGTATTTTAACAAGTTTTCAGTGGTCATCTTTATATGAGTTTGCAATAGGAATAGTAGCTGTGAAGAATGTTGTAAATCATAAATGCTTTTGTAATGTAAACAATAATGGTTAGTGCTCACATTTATTGAATGCTTATTAGGCCCTTGGACACCATGATAGTTTTACTGTGTCTACTACTCACGTTTGGATTTCAATATACTGAATGTTTTTTGGACAATTTGATTTTAAGAAGATAAATGACTAATTTTTCAGTCATTTATTCGTTCAAAATATTTTTTTTCCTGTATCTCTGTTGTACCAGACACTGTTACAGGTAGTCTTTAAAGACTATGCATCTTTATAATGTGAGAGAAAAGTGAACCACTTACTTCAACCTAGTGTATAAAAATAATAGTAAGTGTAGAATGTAATGGAACCTATTAAAGGTATCCAGTCACGAGGGCAAAGGAGGGCTTGTGATGGAGAAGGAGTGTATTCTAGGCTGAGAGAACAGCATGTCACAAGTACCCAGAGACAAAGAAGAAGTGACATGAGGAATCTGAAGCCTCCATGTCTGGGACTAGGAGTTTGAGAGTATGAGCTTGTAAAGAGTAGACTCCGAAAGACAGGCTCTGTTCCTTGAACGACCTGATGGGAGGAAGATGGGATTTCATCCTGTGGTCTACGAACATTAGACTGTAAACAGGAGAGTGAGAAGTTACATTGTGAACAACGAATGAGAGTGAGGCACTATGGCCACCAGGGAGACATGATTGAGATCCTTACAGGAATCCAGCGGAGAAGTGATGCTACCCAGAGGCTCCTCCCAGGTTTTGTTCCCTGTGGGTCACCATTCTGGTGTATTTACTGTCACCGCCCTTCGTGACTGTCATACGTGTATCTGGGTCCAGTGTAAGTACAGAGTGGATTAAGTCTGGAACTAATAAGTCTGTGACTGGCCCAGGTTTAGCCAAGATGCTTATAATCGAAGCCTGAACTTGATGTATCATACACTAATGTTTTTAAGTTCGGTAGGTGGAAGTTTGTCACAGTGAAGGTGATTTCAGCCACTGAGGCATGCTTCAATCTTGTCTAAAACACTGAATCATTTCAACCAATAAGCCACTGGCATTCCCCCACCTCCGACTCCCCATGGCCTCTCTGTTGATGCTCTAACCAACACTCAGTTTTCACATGGCATGTTTGTTCCTTTTTTCATAAGGGTTGTGAGTAAACCTCTTTAGGAGAGACTGTGTATATGAACCACACTGAAGGGCTTATGGAAAGCTAAATTGAGGCTGTTTTTTCTTAGCACATCAGTGTATGATCCGGAGAAAAGAGGAGGGGAAAAAAAAAAAGCAAAAGACAAACTTTTGTTTGGATTCAAATGTCATCTTTGCCTGTGCTGCATTTATTTTTATTTCCTTTCTGACAAGGAATGTTAACTTTCCAGGAAAACTCAACTTCTCTAAGAGAACAGCCAACACAAACAATTTTTTTTTAAGGTGTGATTTTCCTTGAGGCTGTGATTTTATCATTTGGAGCGAATGGTGGGTTGGGAAAAAAAAAAAAAAAGAAAGAAAAGCTTGGAGTGTACATTTCCTTTACTAGGACATCAGCTTGAATCATGCTTTGGATATTGTGGCTATGGTTTTCCAGTCCTTTGCCTCTCAGGAGACCCTGATGTGAAACAAAATGGAAAAGTGTACTCACATTCTCTTTGGGTCAGATCTCCAGGGGGTCTGGGGAAGGTGAGAGAAACTTCTGCTTGCTTATGACACATCCTAGACAGACGTGGTCCCTGAGCATATTTGCATTGTGAGCATTTTCTATTGGGGCAAGGCGGATTTTTCTGAAATAAAAGCAGCATTTTCCTTTCCTTAAAGGGAGAAAATTCTCTATTTGGGTAGGATGTCCTCAAAACAAGTTTTAATACAAAATAATCAGCTATAACCAACAAGGAGCTAAATTCTCTGATCTTTGCCCCTGTCTCTTCAGCACTGCAGAACAAAGATAATATATATTTATTTTTATTTTTTCAATTCATTTAAAGCTTAAGTAGATTTCTTTATGCCTTCTATGTGTTAAGAAAAATACAGATTCTCTTTGTATCATTTTCTTTGTGCTTTTGAATTTGAATAGATATCTTCTGCTTATAATATTTGTATGTTTTGGAGTTTGTAGTGTAAATAATTGACCAGTAAAGCCATTTCTGTCCTCCATATATTATGACAAAAGATAAAGCTCATTTATAAGTGGTGATTGGCATGTTAGCCCCATCTTACTATCACTTTTATAATTATAAACTGTATCAGTGATGGTTATTTAGAAAATGAGCAGGAAGGATAGATAATAGCTCAAGAATATAATTTCACTAGTATTTCTAATTATGTGACACCTTGAATTCTACTCAATACTTCAGCATTACTTATTCCTTGAACTTTTACTATTAATGATATTCAGACTGTAAGGAAAAAAAAGGTTGAAATGCCAACATCATATTGGAAGACAAATTTACATTTCATTCCCAACACCGTAATTTAATAAAAGTTTTATGGTGTTATGGGTACTTAATTATGCTCAAAGCAGAGCTGGAATTTAACATTGTTCCACATACAGAGAGGATCTGGTGGTGCTTTATTTTAAAAAGTTCCTTTGAAAGAGCATTGTACTATATGATACACCAAATATGCACTTTTAAAAGACACTTTGGAAAATTGTGAATTACTTAATTGTATTTCATTGCTGTTTTAGAGAATAAACTCTTCTAATTACTTAAGGTGATTTAATATATGAGGTTATTGGATTATCATGCGCTGAAATATTCATTCCTCTCAGAATCGCAACCATGTCGATGTTACTATGGTATAGACTGTGTATGCAGCTTTTACATTATAAGCCAAGACATGAGTTTTCTGAGGTTTTTTTTTTTTCCTAAGTAAGTGTAACTTAATTCTCCTGGGCACCCTTGGAGATAGGGTTTATCATCCCATTCCCCTCTTCTCATATCTAATCAGCAGTTCTATTGATTTGATCTTTTTAAAACTCAGTGAGATTCATGTTATCCTCGTCTGCTTAAAATTGTTCAAAGCTTTCTTCCCTAGTGTTGACACAATCTAGTCCAAACTGCCACTTACAGTTGTCCAGTCTGGCTTCTACCTACTTCCATTTGCATCCCTCACATCCCAGCCAAACTTCACGCTGCTCCCTCCGGTAGAATTCCTCCGCTCCTCCCATTCCACCTGGTGATTTTTTTCATCTTCCCAGACTTGGTCCATATGCTGCCTCTTTCTCTGACAGAAGTTCTTCTCCAGCATTGGCTTCGTTTACTATATTCTTTATTTTCCTTTCCATTTAGACTTACAAAAGAATTATTTTTTTCTTATGCGTGTGACACCTCCATGCTAGCTTCCAAGATCCCTGCCAGAGGACTGTACGCCTCACTCATCCTCTGAGGCACTTGTGCAGTGTCTTCTGCAGAGTAGCCAATTGATTACTGGCTGTGGAATGAATGGAGCCACTCTTGGAACAGATGTGTGTACGTGCCAAAAGTGATGGAGTAGCCATACTGCTTTTCCTTTGAACGAATTTTACGTCGTGGCTCCATTTAAACTGGTTTTAACTTCAAAACTACCACCGTAAACTGTTACCCTTGTCTGTGCATGAACTTTTCCACCATTAGGAATTCCTGTTTGGTTGGAAGTATCAGTTTTTCCATCCACTTTACAGAGTATTCATCTTTTATGTTAACCACCTCATCATTTTGTAGGGTTGTGTGACCAAGATAGGTATTCCCAGATGGAGCTCTCTTGAGAGTAAGGGGTTTTTTAATGAATAAAAGTTATTTTTAAGAGCAATGCTAGGTTCACAACAAAACTGAATGGACAATATGAAGAATTCCCATAAACCCCCTCTCCTCACAGGCTTATACTTCCCTTCACTGTCAGTTTACCACATCTGAATGGTGTATTTGTTACGATCCATGAACCTAAACTGACGTTTCATTACCACTCTATGTCCATTGTCTACATTAGGTTTCACTCTTGGTATTAGACTTTCTATGGGTTTCCACAAATGCATGTCATGCATCCACCACTACCGTATCACCCCGAATAGTTTATCCACCTTAAAAATCCCCTATGCTCTGCCTGTTCATCTTTTTATCCCCACTAGCTGCTGGCAAACACTAATCTTTTTACTGTTTCCCTAGCTTTACCTTTTCCAGAATGTCATACACTTGGAATCATACAATCTGAAGCTTTTTCAGATTGGCTTCTTTCACTTAGTAATATGCATTGAAGAATCCTCCATTTCTTTTCACGACTTGAAAACTCATTTCTTTTTAGTGCTGAATAAAATTTCATTGGATGTACCACAGTTTATCCACTCAACTACTGAAGGACATCTTGGTTGCCTCTAAGTTTTGGCAATTACAGATAAAGCTGTCATGTTCAGCTTTTTTTTGTGTAGACATGAGTTATCAGTTCCTTGGGGTGGATACTAAGGAGTGTGAATGTCAGATATTATGGTGAGTTGTTTAGTTTTGTAAGAAGCTGACAGACCGTCTTCTGGTGATACTGGCTGTATCATTTTGCAGTCACATCAGCAGTGAATTAGATTTCCTGTTGCTCCACATCTTTACCAACATTGATACTGTCAGTGTTTGGGGTTTTGGACATTCTAATAGGTGTGTAGTGGTATCTTGTTTTTATTTGCAATTCCCTGATGACCGATGATGTGGAATATCTTTTCATAGGCTTACTTGCCATCTGTATATATTCTTTGGTGAGGTATCTGTTCAGGCCTTTTCCCATTTAAAAATAGGGTTGTTAATTTTCTTATTGTTGAGTTTTAAGCATTCTTTGTGTATTCTGAATAATAGCCGTTTATCAGATGTGTCGCTTGCAAATACCCTCTCTCAGTCTGTGATTTGTCTTACCACTCTTTCAACATTGTCTTTCCTAGAGCAAAAGTTTTTAATTTCGCTTAAGCCCCACTGATCTATTATTTCTTTCGTGGATCATGGTTTTTGTGTTGTGCCTAAAAATTCACAGCCATATCCAAGGCCATCTAGGTATACTCTATGTTACCTTCTAGGAGGTTTATAGTTTTATGTTTTACCCTTATGTCTGTGATCATTTTGAATTAATTTTTTAAGGGAGTAAGGTCTGTGTCTAGATTTTTTTTTTAATGTGATTTCCAGTTGTAGCACCAGTTGTTAAAGAGACTGTCTTTGTCCTATTGTATTGCCTTTTCTCCTTTATTGAAGTTTGATTGGCTATATTTATGAGTCTATTCTTGAGTTTTCTATTCTGCTCCATTGATAGATTTTTTTTGTCTGTTCTTTCACCGGTACCATACTATTTTGATTACTATAAACTAATAATAGGATTTTGACAGTGATCACATTGACTCTATATGTAAAGTTGGGTAGAACTGACCTCTTGACGATATTGAATCTTCCTATTCATGAACATGGAATATCTCTCCATTTGTTTAGTTCTTCTTTGGTATCTTTTGTCAGAGCTTTGTATTTTTTCTCATATAGTTCTTGTATAACCCTAAGTCTTACATCTATTAATGTAATTGACATTGTATTTTCAGTTTTGAATATCACTTGTTAATTGATGGTATATATTAAAATGATTTAATTTTGTATGTTAACATGTATCCTGTAACCTTGCTGTAATTGCTTACTAGTTCCAGCAGTTGTTGTTGTTGTTGTTGTTGTTGGATTCTTTGGGGTTTTCTACATAGAAAATCATGTCATCTGCAAGGAAAGACTGTTTTATTTCTTGCTTTCCAATCTGTGTAACTTTCATTTACTTTTCTTGTCTTATTGCATCATTTAAGACTTCTAGTAGGGTGTTAAAAAGCAATGGTGAGAAATGACATCCTTACTTTTTTCCTAATCTTAATGGTAATGCTTCATGTTTCTCACCATTTAGATGGAAGTTAGTTATAGGTTTTTAAAATATATATATATTATTTACTACATTGAAGAAATCCTCCTCTATTCTTAGTTTGCTGAGACTTTTTATCATAAGTGGATGTTGGATTTTTTTCAAATGATTTTCTGCACTTGTTGATATGATCATGTGATTTTCATCTTTAATCTGTTGATGTGATGGATTACATTAATCAAATTTTGCATGTTGAACCAACCTTGCATACCTGGGATGAATCCCATTTTATCATGGTGTATAATTCTTTCTATACATTGCAGATTCAGTTTGCCAATATTTTTTGGACATTTTTGCATCTACATTCATGAGGAATAGTGATGTGTAGTTTTTTTGTAATTTTTTTTCTGAGTTTGGTATTAGGGTAGTGTTGGCCTCACAGAATGAGTTAGAAAGTATTTCCTCTGCTTATATCTCTGGAAGAGATTGTAGAGAATTAGTAAAATTTCTTCCATAAATATTTGGTAGAATTCACGAGTAAATCCATCAAGACCTAGAGTTTTCCCTTCTGGAAGTTTATTAATTATGGACAGTTGCTTTAATAGATATAAACCTATCCAGATTGCCTATTTTATCTTGTGTGAGTTCTAACTGATTGTGTCTTTCAAGAGGTTGGTCTATTTCATATAGGTTGTTAAATTTGGGGGCATTTTGTTTTTCATAACATTTCTTTATCATTATCCTTTTAATGTCCATAGTATCTGTATGATGGCCCACTTTCATCTCTGATGTTACTAATGTGTGTCCTCTCTCTTTTTCTTAGTTAGCCTGGCTAAAGGCTCATTGATTTTAATGATCTTTTCAAGGAATAAGTTATTTAGTTGATTAGTTGGTTTCCTCTATTGATTTCCTGTTTTCAGTAACATTGATTTCTGCTATAATTTTTATTAATTTCTGTCTGTTTACTTGCACTATTATTTACTCTTTTTGTATTTTTCTAAGGTGGAAACTTAGATTATTGATTTTAGATCTTTCTTCTTTCCATATATATATGTATATTTCAGTGCTATTCATTTTATTCTAAGCATTACTTTTGCTGCATCTCATGAATTTTGGTAGTTTGTATTTTCATTTTCATTTAATTTAAAATATTTTTACATTTCTCTTGAGATTTCTTCTTGACCATGTATTATTTAGAAATGTATTGTTTGATCCCCATGTATTTTGGGATTTTCCAACTATCTTTCTATTATTAATTTCAAGTTTAATTCCATTGTGGTATGAGAGAAGAAATTGCATGTTTTCTTTTATTTTTTAAATTTATTAAGGTGTGAATCAAAATGGGTCTATCTTGGTGAAATTTCCACATGAGCTTAAGAATAGGTGTAATCTACTATTGTTAGAGGAAGTAGTCTGTAAAAGTCAGTTATATCCAGATGATTAATAATGCTTTTGAATTCAGCTGTGTCCTTACTGACTTCCTGACTGCTGGATTTGACCTGTCTATTTCCCATAGAAGAGTGCCAATACCTTCAACTATAATAGTGGATTAATCTATGTCTCCTTGTGGCTCTAACCAGTTTTAGGATCACATATTTTAATGCTCTGTTTTTCTACATTACACATGAAAGATTGTTATCCCTTCCTGGATTATTGATCCCTTTATTTTTATGTAATGCCACATATCATCCCTGTTAACTTCCTTGCTCTAAATTCCTCTCCTCCTCTATCTGAAATTAATATAGTTATTTCTACTTTCTTTTGATTAGCATGTTAGCATGATATATCTTTCCACATCTTTACTTTTAATGTATATGTTATAAAGACCATATAGTTGGGTCTTGTTTTTTGATCCACTCTATTTCTGTCTTTTAATTTATGTATTTACACAATTGACTTTTAAAGTAATTAGTAATATAGTCAGATTAATATCTACCATATTTTTTACTGCTCTCTGTTACTCTTTTTCTTTATTTGTTTTGTGTTCCATTTTTATGATTTTGAGTGTTTATATTTTACTTTCTATCCTTCGTTAGTATATTAATTGCACTTTTTTAAAGTGGTTGCCCTAGAGTTTGCAATATACATTTAGAATATCCAGGTTAACTTTCAAAAAATACTATATCCCATCATGAGTAGTATGAGTAGCTTATTAAAAAATCCTTAATTCCTCCCTCCCATTTCTTACGTCGCTGCTAGTACTATTTTCACTTATACATAAACTTATCTAAGGAGCTACACATCTATACAAAAGCATACATAACCAAATATATTCTTGCTGTTATTCTTTTGAAAAAACTGTTTTTAGATCAATTGAAAAATTAAGTTTTATTTTAGTTTTATTTATTCATTCTCCAATGCTTTTCTTTTTATGTACATCTAAGTTTCCAACCTATATTATTTTCATTCTCTCTAAAAACTTCTTTTAAAATTTCTTGTAAAGCAGGTCTACTGCCAATAAATTATCTGCATTTTATTTGTCTGATAAAGTCTCTATTTCTCCTTCAGTTTTAAAGGATAATTTTATAAGGTATAGAATTCTAGATTGATGGGTTTTTTATCTTCTCAAAACATTGAGTGTTTCACTCCACTCTCTTTATGCTTGCATTTCTTCAGAGAAGCTGGATGTAATTCTTATTTTGTTCCTCTATAGGTTGTTTTTTTCCTCTAGTTTCTTTCAAGATTTTGTCTTTATTTTTGATTCTCTGAAGTTTGAACATTATATGCTTAAGTGTAGTTTATTGGGCATTTATTCTGCCTGGCATTTGATAATTTCCCTGGATCTGTGGTTTGGTATCTGACATTAATTTTGGGGAATTTCTCAGTCATTGTTGCTTCAAGTATTGGCTTTTGGTTTTTTTTTTTTTTTTTTTTTTTTTTTTTCTTTCTCTCCTCTTTTTTTCTGTTACTCCCATTACACATATGCTATACCTTTTGTAGTTGTCCCATAGTTCTTGGGTGTTTTGTTCTTTATTTCTTCCCAGTCCTTTTTCTCTTTGTTTTTCAGTTTTGGAAGTTACTTTTGTCATATCCTAGAGTTTAGACGTTCTTTCTTCAATCATGTCTAATTAGTGAGCCTATCAAAGGCATTCTTCATTTATGTTAGTTATTTTGATTTTTAATATTTCTTTTTGATTCTTTCTTATAATTTCCTTGTTTCTACTTACATTATGCATCTATTTTCGCATGCCCTCCACATTTTTCATTAAAATCCTTAGCATTTAATCACAGTTCAAAAAAATATAGTCCAGTAATTCTAACATTTCTGATATTTCTGACTCTGGTTCTAATGCTTGTTCACTCCCTTCACACTATGCTTCTTGCCTTTTAGTATGCCTTGTAATTTTTTGTTGAAAGGCAAACATGTTGTACTAGATAGAAGGAATTGTGTTAAATAGATCTTTAGTAGTGTAGTGGTAATGTGTAGAGGGAGGGAAGTGTTCTATAGTCCTATGATTCAGTCTCAGTAAACTTGGACTGTGAACTTTACCAGTACTTCTCAGTTTTTCCCCATTTAGGTGGGGCAGGGTGACTGGTAGGGGCTGATGTGTCCTTCCCTTCCCTCACGTGAAAGGCTGAGAAGGTTGGATTTGGATATTTCTCTTCCTCCATGTGGAAGGCTAGAGGGAGCTGGAATTGAGCATGTCTCTTCCCACAGACAAGTTAGTCTCTGATAAATTTCTGCCAGTTTAAACTCTGGTAATAGAGTTTCACCTGAAGTCAGACCTTGTTAAGAAGTATAGAATGCTCTGGCATATTTAAAAGTGGCTTCTTTTCCTCTCCCTTGCCAGAAGCACAAGTGAATTTTTCTCCTATAATCACTGTGAGAACCTGATAGAGCTTCTGCAGGTAAAACTCACCAAAGTGTGGGAGACTCACAGTGACTGTGGGCTCCTGGAGTCTTTAACTCTTTTATTTGTCCACAATGAGCCTCCAGCAGTTTGTTCATTATAGTTCATGTCTTCTTTCCCTGGCACTGGTTCCCATGGAGGTTTCTGATTGTGGCTTTCTGCTCTGGGAGGTTGTGATTCTCTGTATCTGCCTGTCTATCTCTGCAATTTTTGAGGGCAGTGGCCTCATGTCTCTATCATATCAAAGAAGGGTTGTAATTTTTCAGTTTGTTCAGCTTTTTATTTGTTAGAATGGAGTGGCAACTTCTGAATAATTTACATGCAGATAGGAACTGGAAGTTGAAAGTTAGTTTTTAGTTTTTGTTGACTCTTTCCCTGTTTGAGTCGCTACCTCTATCTGTGTTCTGAAAATGACAGCAACATTGTAGTTAAAGCATTTCATCTTCAGAATTTCACAAGACCTCCTAGTCATCACAAGAATTTTTAATCATAGGTTAATTTGAAAAGCATGATAAGTAAAGATAAGAAACAAAATGATTTAGATTATATTAATCATTTGAGCTCCCTATTTGAGTCATGTGATGGTTTTTTTTAGAAAATGTGGAAAATCAAAACGTTGAGATGTATCTGCAGATAAATTAGTATTGGCTGTTTGAGAGTAGACACTTGGATATATAATAGGCATTCTAGAAACGCTTGTTGACTCACCAACTGATTGACTGATATAATCTACCCTAATTGTCAATCTGAAATAGTTGACCAGTAGTGTAGTACATGATGACTTTTACAAACCCTGATAATAATTAGAATGTGTTAAAAGTAACAAAGCTCTAAATAGCTATTAGTATTAGGTGTATTCTTTCCCTTAGAAATGACAGAATTTTCTTCTCTTAAACATTTAAAGTTAATGTAGTTCTGTAGTTCTAAAACTGGGCTGAGGCAACTGTGTTAACTTTAGCAAACTTAACTTGGGACCTATGAGATATTTAAAATATTTAAAGACAGCAACATCTGCTTAAATAATTATGATTAAGTTGTTTGGGCCTAATTACTTAATACATGCAGCTGTTATATAATTCTTTTACCCTAGGGCACCATGAAAATACCCTGAGACACCAAGGACTCTGTAAACAGAGAGTGCCTGGGGACTTCTGATAAAAAACAATTATCAAAATATGAGTATATGGTCCATATCAGGAAAGTCAAGACTGAAATTCACTCATCATCATTAAAACATATGAAATACTATGAAAATAAATATATGAACCTCACTTTGGTAGCATAATGGTGGTTAATTTACGGAATATAAGTAGTAATTCCTAATACGTTGATTGCAGAAGCTCCAATTTAGGTCAGCGCTTTAGGGTTCATAGTACAGTTGGCCCTTCAACAGTGAGAGTGATAGAGGCACTTACTCTCTGTGCAGTGGAACACACGGCTGTCACTTTGCGGTTGGCCCTCTGCATGGTGGTTCCACAGCTGCTGATTTAGCCAAATGGGAATTGTGCAGCAGTTGTAGTACGTATTCATTGGGAAAAAATCTGCATATAAGTGAGGCCACGTGGTTCCAACCCCATGTTGTTCAAATGTCAACTGTACCTTGGCCAACAGAGAGAATGTTAACAAAGGTCATTATGTTCCCACATACCTGTATACGCCTATTTATCTCATAGATAATGCCAGTTACAACAATACTGGATGATATTTACCAGTTGGCTGAATGTTTCCACTACTCTGTGGACAAGGCACTGGATGAAAGATCTTACCTTGTGGTGGATTGTCTAAATAGCATCCAAACATCCAAACATACATACATATATACATACATCATGCCCCAAGGGAATTCATAATTGAAGGCTGAATCCCAGCCACAGATGGGATTTGATAATCTTTGAATGATAGTTAAGGATAGTTAGTTAATGCTTCAGTTTTCTTAATAAAAAAAAATTTGGTATACCTATTTCAAATCTTTAGATGTTTAAAAAAAAAACTTACATACTAAACTTTTCAATACATACACCTTGGTCCTGATTTTAATTTAGAATAATTTTACTACTTTTGTTTTGAAATGAGAGGGTCAACCAGTGTTGCCCCCACACTTCAACAAAAACAAGTTCACATAGAGATATAATGTTCAGTTGAAATACCAGTATGAGCTATATATAAGATTTAAAATTTTATAGTACCCACATTAAAAAATAAGTAAAAAGAAATAAAATGAAATTAATTTGTGTAATACATTTTACTAAACTTAATATATCTAAAATATTATCAACATGTAACAAAAATTATTTGTAAGATATTTTAGATGTTTGCTTTCATACTGAGTCTCGTACTAGTCTGAAATCTAGTTTTTTTTTTTTTTCCATTCAGTGCACCTCATTTTGGACTAGCCACACTTTATTTTTTTTAAACATTTTTTTATTGAGTTACAGTCATTTTACAATGTTGTGTCAAATTCCAGTGTAGAGCACAATTTTTCAGTTATACATGAACATACATATATTCATTGTCACATTTTTTTTCGCTATGAGCTACCACAAGATCTTGTATATATTTCCCTGTGCTATACAGTATAATCTTGTTTATGTATTCTACATATGCCTGTCAGTATCTACAAATTTTGAACTCCCAGTCTATCCCTTCCCACCCTCCTCCCCCTTGGCAACCACAAGTTTGTATTCTATTTCTATGAGTCTGTTTCTGTTTTGTATTTATGTTTTGTCTTTTTTTTTTTTTTAGATTCCACATATGAGTGATCTCATATGGTATTTTTATTTCTCTTTCTGGCTTACTTCACTTAGAATGACATTCTCCAGGGACATCCATGCTGCTGCAAATGGCATTATGTTGTCATTTTTATGGCTGAATAGTATTCCACTGTATAAATATACCACATTTTCTTTATCCAGTCATCTGTTGATGGACATTTAGGCTGTTTCCATGTCTTGGCTATTGTAAATAGTGCTGCTATGAACATTGGGGTGCAGGTGTCTTTTTGAAGTAGGGTTCCTTCTGGATATATGCCCAGGAGCGGGATTACGGGGTCATATGGTAAGTCTATTCCTGGACTAGCCACACTTTAAATGCTTAATGGGTACCTTATTGGACAACAGTGGAGCAGACTGTCTTATTGTAGGATCACCTGTTATTGCTTATAAAAAATCCAGATTTCTTAATCTTACCTGACACTTACTGAATCAGAACCTCTGATGGAGGGTCTTATGATCTGAAATTTAGAAATTTTTCCAGCTGACTCTTCTGCATGTTAACATTTAAGAATCATTTTACTTCTAAGAGTGGTGAACAATTAATCCCTTCCCACCTTCTCTCTCTCTCTCTTTCACTCACACACACACACACACACACACACAGAGTGTTAATCTCAGTTAATTACTGTCTTTCTGGAAGAGGGAGTAAATTCTCTTTCTTCCATTTCCCCTTTCCCAAGTATATGGTGTTGGAAAAAAATCTGTGTTTTCCACAATGATTAGAAAAGACAGCAAGTAATGTGACTCTTTATAAATAAAAGGAATGCTACCAAAATATTAGTATCTTAGGTCAGTCTGAATACTCAATAATTTGTGAGTCCATTTTATATTTTCAAAATGTAAATCCATATACTTTTGAATACAAGAACATGTGAGAGTCATTAGGTAACTCCACTGGACTGCTTTTATATGCTAACTCTAAAGAATTCAGGTATAAGAGAACAGGCCTCATAGCCCAGTGCTGGCTCAGACCCTGGGGTTGGGTATCAGATAGATCTAGGTTCAAAATCCAGCTCCATGGTGTGTCCTTGGACACTAGGTTTACTATTCCCATGCGTAGGTGTTCTTTTCATGAAATGGGAGTGATGAGTGTTCCAATACCATAGGTATGGTTGTAACAATTGAATGGGATAAAATGAAGATCCGCACAGTACTTAACATGGTACGATTCTTCTGTGGTTACCACACCATCCTTTTTGGGTTTTGCCAGCTAATGAGAGAATAAACCCTAATGCTCCTCATGCATGTATTTATTTTTGGAAATATATTTCTTGGCAGAAATAATTCACTTATTTTTATTCAAAGCGTTCAAATTCCGAGAATGTCTGCTAGACAAGAGCCACATTTTGGCCATGATCAGCTGCCACTAATCCTGAAGTTGGGCTTTTCTGTTTGAGTCAGTGGTGGGCTACTCAGTGGGATGTACCAGGAACACAGATAATTTACCAGGCACAGTTTATTAGATTCTCCCCCCGCCTCTTTTTTTTAGAGTCAAAACATTTTCGGTCAATTTTATGCTTTAAGGTTGAGTAAACATTACTCAGTACTTCCTGAATGAGTTTGGGACAGTCAGGGAATTGGTAAAGATGTGACCATAATACTTCTTTTTCCTCACAGAGATCATTGATCATCACATCCCCCGAAGTATCAAGTGTTCATGAAAGTTAAAGAGTAAAAACATTAAATGTCTCAAAAGGAACATTGCATCCCTTTTCTAGAGGCCAGTGACTTTTTACACACTTCCTGTTGGTGAAGCAAATACAAACTGAATTCTTGTGTTAAACGTGTTTACTTTTGCACCCAAAACAGTAATGCAGACAGTGTGTTTCAATTAAAAGGGACCCTGGAGCAAAAATGTGTTACAGTCAGGGGTAGAAGCAGAGTGTGTCATTATCTCGTAGGCACAGCAGTCAAGATAATGAACAGCTAAGGAGACTGGACAATGCAAGGTGAAGTATGACTTGTCATGGAACTGTCAATAGACTCCGAGCTCCCTTTCCATTAGGTGCCATTGAATTGCAGGGAGGTTTTGAGCAGCTGGAGGGAAAAAGAGCTAAAATAAACGTGGCTTGAGAGTTCTTAGTAATTTTAAGCCTGATTTAATATTTTGCCATTATTACTGGAAGCCTTAAATCAATGATTTCATTGTTTAATTCCTCTTACTCTGGGAGTTGATGGTCTGGGTTTGTCCTCTGTTGCGTTGACCTTGAAACAGAAATTCCTTAAGGATTTTTTTTTTTTTTTTGTCCTTTGAGGGGATTTGTTTTCCTGTTGTTCTTCTTCTTTAGTATGGAGTGTAAGATTCAAATAAGATTTGGAACTCTAACACTGCCGAAAGGCATTAGGATACTTTATAAGTTATAATGAGAGATGGACTGAAGATGTGTTGGTTTTGCATAAACGTGGATTGCTGCTGGGCTGAGTTCAAGCGTAAGCACCCACTGTGGATAAAAGCTAGATAACAGATAGACCCCCCCCCCAAAATCATAAAAAAGAATCAGGTTGGACTTCAGATGAAAACTTCACTAATATTCTAAATCCTAGAAGATATATTGAAAATAGATCTGTGTCTGGTGATGGCAGAGATCAAGGAATAGTAAGTGTAACTATTTTGGGTTCATTAATGTATTCATTCAGCATGTATCGGATACCCACTTCATGCCAGGTGGTGTTCTAGGTCCTGGGGACAGGGGACTGACAGTCAAGGTCTCTGCTCTGATGTAGGGAGACAGATAAGAGATGAATAAACAAATGAACAGGACGACTGCCCATCGCAGTGAGTGAGAGGAGGAAAACAGGACCGGGGGGTGTGGGAGAGCCACTGAGGGTCCTGGGCATGTGCTCAGTAACGACCTCTCTGAAGATAACGTCTTTTCAGTCGAGAGGGAGAGCGGCTGGAAGAAGGGAGATCTAAGTATAAGCAGAGGAAGGATGCAGGAAGCAGCTACCATCTTTCTGGCTTCCTCTTCAGTGCTTAAGTTCGCCCTTCTTCCCCTCGGGCATGGATGTTGAGATCTTTCTGGTAAGTCTAGTAGGTTTCATCCTTCCCAAATCTTGTAGAAATGTCCAAATTGGTAGACACATTGTAAATTGTTGGAAGGTAGCTCAGGGCTTTTTCACTCCCTTTAGTCCTCGTATAAGAATCTCTCTGCTCTCATAATATTAGGGAGCCTGGAGTCTGTTCCTAAACTCACCTTTTGACTCTCCAGGGACAAACCTTGTGTCTGAACAGATTCTCTGTATCCCTAGTGCTCAGTGCCAGGCCCAGAGTAGATGCACTGTAAATATTTTCTGCATAAAAGAAAGGATGGGAAAGAAAGTCTCAAAAAGTCAAGCTGTTAAGTCAGGTTCTCATGAATAGTTCCTGAATATACTTCCAGGAAGGTGCCAAGTTCAAGGTCTAGGATCAATTTCAAAAAGAGCATAGAAATGTAAAAAACTCTGGATCTCACCTTTGGAGAACTCTTATTGATCGGGAGTGACATGTGTGCATTGATTTTTGTCTTTTTTCCCTAAGTTCTCCAGTTGAATCTTATCAGTAAGCAGTTTGGGGGTGCTGTTTAGGGAGGTAGGTGGGGGAGAAACTAAGATTTACCTTTTCCAAGGCTTTCTTGACTTTTGTTGTTTTTTACTAATTTACTCCCTTAGTAAGTGGTATATTTGAAGTGGAGCCAACAATCGAGATTATTATTTTATTTAAGACATCAAAAACAAACTTAAGGTTACCAAAGGGGAAAGGTTGGGGAGGGATAAAGTAGGAGTTTGGGATTAGCAGATACAAACTACTATATACAAAATAAACAACAAGGTCCTACTGAATAGCACAGGGAGTTATATTTAATACTTTGTAATAACCTATAATGAAAAAGAATATGAACAAGAATTATATATATATGTATAACTGAATCACTATGCTGCACATCAGTAACTAACCCAACTTTGTAAATCAACTATACTTCCATTAAGAAAAAGAATATAGCAGATAAAGGCAGATTTACATTTAAATTCGAAATTCAGAAGGCAAATGGACCAAATACAGGTCTTCTCTTTTGAAATATGTACAAAATCTGATCATCTGTACCAGCTCCCAGTCTTAACAATGAAATCAGTTCTCTTAATAGCCAGAAAGTTATACCAATTGAAACATATTTACTAGTGTCTATATTCACATCCCCAAAGCTTTGGATAGTTAGGGTTTTAGATTAGAATTCAACTTTCCCCCCCCCTATTAAATGTCAGCCGGGCGAGTTGCATTAATGACGGTGGTTATGTTTGAATGTAAATGGGGGACATCTGGCGATATCAGGAGATCAAACGCTGGGAGTCTGCAGGGTGACTCTCATCTGTTTGTCACCCAGCAGGTGTAATGGATGGCAGGCATGTGGGCTCTTTGCCCAAGTGAACGTACAGACCTAATATATCGAGGGGAGAAGTTTCCTGTGCAATTTTAAAGCATCCATCGCAGCTCAGGAGAGGTATATGGGGAGGGGATGGGGTGGATATTTTCCACTGCGCCAATTGCTTTAGTAAAATTGCCGCTTTCTAGCCTACGGGCATTTCCCTTGTCCCGTTTCAACAAACTTCCACCAGCCCAATTTGTTATTCAAAAATTTATGGAAAATGTATGTTAAAGTGAAAAGGGTACATTGTGCAGAAAAGAGAAGCAGCTTGTAAGCATATCATTATGTGTGAGCCATGGGGCCCGCAGATGGCACTTGTGCTCAGAAGCGAGAGCGGTGCCAAAAGCTAAACTCTAAATACATTGAAATCACATATCTTTACTTAAAAATGGAGTATTTTGGAAGGAAAAGCAGATGATATTTAAGTACACAAGGGGTATTCTTTTGTTCCTCATAGAATAGAGCCCTTTACCAAAGTCGTTGCCTTCTAAGTGTGCAGTAAGCCGCTGATTCCTCAAATTCCCCAGAGGATTTAGTGGAGGTGCATGGCTCAGTTCTTAATAGGATTAACCATTGAGGTAGTACCTTGCTAGGAGAGCGACCCTTCAAGTCTCCTTGCAGTTATTGAAAATTAAAGGATTTGTTTTGATTACTGTGTTCAATGCTAACAGCAAACCTTTGTTTTGCACATTAGAAATAGTAGCAAAAAAATTATCATGACATACGGGCTTCTTATTTTAATTGAAAATAAATTTAGTTCTTACACTGTGCCAATCTTTAATTAATTAGGGGGAGGGTAACGACAGAGATGAAGGCATTTGTTTGCTACTTAATATAATGATTTTCTGGGACCATATTTTTTTTAATATAGTAATCATGCTGATTTCTTGTTGGGAGTGTGGTTATATTTATTTTTCTGGGAGAATTTTTATCTTAAAGGATACAGTTCATGCTTGTGGGATGAACATGGGAAGGAAATAACCAGTTCATTTTTATTTCTTCTTCGGGAAGAGCAGTGTTATTTCCACTAGCACCTTATACAATGAGTGTTTTAGCTCTGAAATTAATTGGAATTGAGGTAGCCTTAATTTTTATCAATGCCATTAGATCTGACAGCAGTGTGATTAAAATAGGCATTATTTGTATTAAAAACTTAGAATATAACCTTTTATTTTAATATTCTAACAGCTTCATCTGTTCAGTGATTGTACTTTTAGAAAATCCCAAAATATAATTATATCTATATGACATTTGGAATATGGGATCTTTAGTTTTCAAAATATTGCCAACACATGTTACTTCCACATTTCTCCACCTCCTTTTCCCTCTCTTATTCTGAAATACTGAACACAGAGTAAATCCCTTCCAATTCAGTTGACCTGTAATAAGTCGATGTGCATGTGTGAGTGAGAGAAAATTGTGTGTGTGTGTGTGTGTGTGTGTGTGTGTGTGTGTACTGAGCAGTGTGACTAAAGGGGAGAAATATGAATTATTTTTTTTAAGGAAATACAATTTCATTATTTTCAGCCAATTACAGAGAAAACATAGTGATGGCTGATAAAGTAAGAGAAGTCCCACTGGTGCTTATTCTTAATGCAAAGATACGAATCAATTATGATTTGTAGTAAATTGATCATTTCAAATTTGAGTGCCAATAAAGCAAACTTAAAGGTGCTTCAAAAGATTTTGTACACAGACTAGATAACTGTATTGAATCTATTATTTTTTCTGTGAAAAATCTCCTACTGTGAAAAAATTATTGTAGACCAGCCCTGGTCAGTGTTCATGTATTTGGAAACCAAATTCCTTATAAACTGAATGCCCTGAACTTTTTTCCATCGGCTTCTTTTGTAGTGTTATAGCATTTGGTGGAATGCTGTGGCTGTTTGTATCCTCCTGTTATTCCGTATTCCAGGTCATGCTCTCTCCAAGGTTGACTGTGCGTTGATGTAAAGTTTTAGGTGGTTGGTTCACTTGATAACTTGTTCTCTTGCTCACCTGAATAACCTTCTCTGGGTGGTGAAAGTGTAGGAAAGAAGTTCAAGCGTCTCCACGTCAGGAGATTAATACGATGGACAATTAAGTTACTATTTGAAGCTGTCATGGGAGATAGTTGAGGGGGTCAGATTAACAATTGAAGAGTTTGCTGATAGACTGGGGTCAGATATGATGACTACTAAATTATGGTCCTGACTGAGCAGTCTGGGAAATGGGTTAAAAAGAGATGGCTACCATACACAAAAGTCAAACTCTTTTAATGATTTCGAAAGCATTCTTTTATTCCATGGGTTAGCTCTCTGTCTATCCATATTTAAAAAGACATGATGATAATTTTGTAAATCTGTTTATATGTTTCAATGCAAATCCAATGCCTCAGAATGTTTCACTGTAACTCAATCTCAAGCAATGTCTTAATGTCTTTTGGCAAGGTTTTTTTTTTTTTTTCCTTCAAGATTTCAAAATTTCTCCAAAGGACCCATGTCCATTCCTCAAAGTAAAGGAAATGAATCATCAAGGGTTCCACAGAGACCTGCAGGTTTCTTCTTGAGCCAGTTTGTCTTTGAAAATGGTATATGGTAAATTATATATTGTATCCTAATGCTATTCAGCAAGTAAACAGTCTTTATGTGATGGAGTACTGTTTTAATTGTCCTCTAAGCCTCCGTGTAAATGCTATTTTACATACTTTGGCAAAAACGAATGAACCTCAACTATCTATAAATTAATTATAATTACTGTCTGACTTAATGATTTCTTTTGCATTCCTTTTTAGATTTATCCCTCTGAAGCAAACATTATTCTAGGCTGCGATGCACGATTATTAGTTCAAGTTAGAGTGATTCTGTATAAAATGGGCCTCATATTTATTCATCCAAAAATAAGCAGGAAGAGAGTGAATATTTTATAAAACTCCAGGAATTTCTCTATCAGATAAGCCTTAAGCAAAATAAGATTCGACCCTTTCAAAATTGCCTAATGAATTGGTATTACGTGGCATGTCTTTTCCACTTCTGTCGATTTTTTTCCCACTTTTATTGAAATCTTTGAACATAAGCTTTGGATCCGAGATTCTGTATTTGAACGTTGAAAATATGATTGTGTTTTGATTGGTTTGGTGCATCTCTATGATAGGAACCACGTATTCTGAGCAAAATTATGCCAGAATTTGACAGGTTATTGTGGAAATCTCTCTGTGGGAGCGAAGATGATTTACATTAATTGAAGTGTTATCCTTAAGAGTGAAAATTCAGAGATTCCATATAGTGAGAAAACGAGGCTTATTTGCCCACATGTTTTGGAGGGAATAAAATATAAAAATAGAGAGATGCGGTTTTACGTTTATTCTAAGCATACCTTGTCGATATGTGCGATGTCGGTCAGAGGCACCAAAGAGTGTGCTCTGCTAATTATCTCTAACATATACTTGACAGTTCTGTAATCTGTTTGTCACAGCCGCAGTGGGCCTTCAGATCCTCTGGGAGGCTTCAGGGGCCTCCAGATGTTTTGAAATGTTTTCTCGGGGCTCTGTCCTCCTCAGATCCAGCCTAGCTAGCTTGGGGATATCAATGCATTTCAAATAGCATATGTGATGAGGTTGCTCTCTTTGCTCCACTGTACAAATTTGCCATTAAAAGCAAATAAAATATGAGCTCCTCTTCCCTCCCCTGTAGACAGAGGAGCATGCCCACCACCCCAGGGGTACTTTCTGCACCACAGATTGACCTCATGCTCTCCTTTGGATAAGAGAAGTGAGATGCATTGGACAGCCATCACTTCACTGGAGAGATTTCTTTGCACAAAGCAGCGTTATATTTTCCTTGTTTGTATCTAATAGCTTTGCTTTCCTGTGACTTTCGATGTGTCTTTCTGATGCATAGGACTAGATGGCAACATTTCAGGGCTTGGCTTGCAGCTCCCACTTCAATGCCCCTCCCTCAGGGTCTGCCCCAGGTCCTTAAACAGCTTTAGTGCCTGCCCATAAGCACTCAGATGCAGATACAAAGATCTGATTTCCTTGTTAACTACTATCATCTTCTGAGGGAAGGCTGTCCCATAGAAATGTAATGCAAACCCCATGTTATTTTAAAATTTCTAATAGGCACATTGAAAATAATGGAAAGAAGGTGGTGAAATTAGTCATGTTAATTAATATATGATATCAAGCATTATCTTTTCAATGTGTAACCAGTACAAAAAATGTTATCAAGTTAGTTTACATTTTTTATACTGAACCTGTGAAATCGTGTGTGCATTTTACAGCATGTGTCACTGCAGACTAGCCACATTGTAAGTGCTCTGTAGCCAGTAAATAGCCCTGTGTGGCTGGTGGCTCCTCTGTTGGACAGCATAGATCTTGAGCTTGAACTATTATCTGCTACATGATCTATTAAATGTTTATCAAATAAATAGGAGAATGGTACTAGCTGGTAGGTCTTAGTATATCAAGATCAATTAACAATTGTCTGCATCATAAAATTTATTTCATTGCAAGTCCAAATGCCTCATTATCAAATTTCCATACTAAGTTAGTAGAAAGATCTTTTATTTGGACTTCGAATATTTCTTTTTCAAGTAAGGCTCCGGTCTCTAAACATTTATAGGAATAGTAGAATGCAAAATGCCGTGAGAACTCTGAAATTCACTCGTTTGACCGCATCATTTCATTTTCTTCTGCTGTGTGGAATGAAACCCACATACTCATATTTTTTATGTCTGTGAAACCTTTTGTTTTTATGCATTAGAAAGAAGTCAATTAATTTGCATTTACTAATCTCCCACTCCTCACACTGTAATATCATTCTCTTTATATCTAAAGGGAAAATTTCTCATATTTCTTTTCAGCCTATAAACTTAATTTCCATTAAGAAAACTGGTAGTTTGAATGAAGATAACAACATCTTGCAAATTTTACTTCTATTCTCTGACTTTCTGTGAATTTGTCTAGATCATTTTGTTTTGTGGCACTTGTGTAAAATATGTAATCTGATATTTATTTAACTTTTCTGATTTATATGTTTAATGATGGAAAAATCTATCTCAAAGATGCAACTTGAGGCATCCCTAAATGACTCCCCAAATGTCAATGATATTTAATTAATTTAAATTGCTTGTTTTGTAATACTTTTAAAAAGAATATTTAGATTTCTCAAATTTCCTATAAACATTAAATGAAAAGTTAAAATAATTTGATTGAATCAGCCGTGGACCCAGATGAACTGCGATCAGTAATCTAGAAAGTACATTTCTATTAGAGAAAAGGGTTTGGAATAAAAAGAGATGGATGGCATTGTCCTATTTATGCACAATTTTGTGAATTCCATATGAATTTATTTATAGAGGGATGTCTAGAAAGGTGTTAAACCCACATGAAGCAGCAGTTATCACTGGCTGATGTGCTTTTGAATGGCTTTTACTGTCTTTGTTTATTCAACTGTACCTCTTGTTATAATTATACTATAAAGGAATTTTCAACAATAAATTTGAAAACATAGATTTCACTGTAGTTACATAAAATCCCATATGTAAAATCTTAACAGAAATTTAAATTTTGAAAAAAGATAAAGTTTAGTTGTAGTATAATTAATAAGGTATTTAATTTTAATCAATATATATTATCTGATGTGTCAATGCAGATGAAAACCTAATAAATAACATTTGGTAAATGCATTGCCTTAAAGCATGCGTTGTTTGTTACTGAATATTTGATGAGTGAAATATACTGGTCAAAAAATCATTTCCATTTATCCAATTGACAAATATTCATAATGCCTATTGTAAAATACGGGGTGAATTGATACTTCAGAAAGCAGATTTTTATGTAATTCTACGTCACTAATAAAAAAGTAATAATAGCTAACATTTACTACGTACCAGTCATTGAGTGAGTTATCTATGTAATCCTGACAACAACCCCATAAGTCAGATATTGTTATTAGCCCTGTTTTACCCAGGAGGAGTTTAAGGAATATAGGGGATTAAAATTTGCCTTGGAACTCATGGTTATTAAATGTTTGTATCACATGTTAAACCCAAGCAGTTTAATGGTAAAGCCTGGTGATTTCATCATTGTGCCATATTGAACTGAATATGCCATGTACACTGACCATGACTATTTTTATTCTACATTGTAGCAGAAGGCTTTTAAATTGTAATTAACATGATCTGAAATAACAAAGCCAGTAACATACCTCTTGCCTAAAATTAACAGCCGTCTTAGTATCATAGGGAATTCCTAACTTATCTTTAAAATAAATTTGTGATCTAGCTGAGGCAGATAGCTGACTCCTGCAGGCTTATCCAATAGGTCTGAAGATGAAGGTCAGCGACTGGCCCAAGGCTGTGCCGCTGTTTGCTGGGCAGGCGCACAAGCTCCGTGTGCTTCTACTGTTGAGTCTGCTTCTTATGATTTGGTACTATTCCTAATTATAAAAGTCGTTTTTAGATTCAACCCATTCGTGAATCTTCCTCAAAATATTCTTGCAATTTGATTTAGTAATAAAATTGTTAAATTGTGCCTCTTATTAGCATTAAAAACTAAAATTCAAGAGAGATTAAAGGATCAGAACCGCGCAAGTGAGTAAACAGACTTGATTATAAGGACACCTAATTATTACAAGGTAGGATATAATTAACTGCTAAAGTTGTAGCTATAAAGACAATGAAGGCCGCAGAGTTTCTAAGGAGGAAATCAGAGCACCATATTGCTTTGCTGGGCTCTGATTGCCAGGTTGAAAACTTGAGAAGAATAAAACAAAATGAAAACAAAGCAAGTTCACCCAAGGTCTTAAAATTCTGCCCACTCTTGTCAATTGGTCTTTTAAAGACGCGTAGTCTTGATCAGACAATTCTGCTTCTGTCATTTCCTTATAATCTGATTATCAAGGTACCAAAATAAGCATGATAGCCAAGCAAAGACAGCAAAAATTGTGATTAAGGTTTGTTGTCTGCCTGCTGCGTTCTTGAAACATTGTCTTTCTGTCTTATTCAATTTCATGTGGGTGGGATTTTGCCCTCTGCCTCCATTTTACAGATAAGTAGACTGAGGCTCGGGCGGTCTGAGGAATCTTGTCTGAGGTTATACTTACTAGTGAGAGGGACACAATTCAAACTCAGGTCTGCTGTGATTTAAATTCCATCCTCTGCAGGGCTTTGTGGCAAGCCCTCTTCCTGTCTGGAAGATCAGGCAGCTAGCACCCAATATTTATTCCATATTACCAGGAGTCTTGGTGGAGGGCTGAAAGGCTTTCAGAGGACTTAGAGAAGGTAGTGCCAGCAGTCTGAAAATACCACTTGCCCTGGGGAGGAAGGTGACTAGGAGTGTGGTATTCGGCAGTGGTCACTTCTGGGCACTGGCGATGGGTTCAGCCAGACTGGCCCCTCTCTCGCTCACCTGCATTACCTAGAACCCTGCCTGGGACATGCTGATGGAGGAGGGGCTCCTTTTCAGGTGTAGAGGTCAATTTCTAGTGTTCAGGAGGAGAATGATTTGAACTAAGCTGGGAAATTAGAACCACTTGTTTTTACCTGTTGTCACTCTTTGTTGCCCTCTCTTTCCAGTTTTTGCATTGTTTGTGAAATCCCTTTGCAAACTGAAGACATCTCCCAGCGTCTCCATCACTCCCCAGTTCTCCTGGCCAGGGGGGAGTCATTAGGAAATGAGCCCCAAATCTCTGTTGATGATTTCAGACATGTGGCCTTGGAAGGACGGTAACCACAATGACAACTCTGACAACTGACAAATACTGTAGGGTCTGTGTCCCAGGCACCGTACTAGGAGCTTTGATGGATTTTGGAGTTTCATCTTCAAAACATTTCTGTGAAATAGGTGCTATTATGTCCTAATTTTTAGGTTATGAAAGCTTAGGTTATTTGCATAGAACAAGTTGTGTCAGAGTCAGGGGACACCCCAGTATATAATACACTCCCATATCCTATTGACTGTGGCACAAACTAGCAAGTATTTGAATTTAAAAGTTGGCAAAATAATGTTCAAATGGTATGGATGAGCAAGTAATACATTTTAAAATGAAATGAAACATTTGTAAATGTGAAGAGCAGACTTAAATTCTGTATGTTGCCAGAAAGATGCATTTATTTTTTATTTTTTTTTTAATTGAGGTATAGTCAGTTTACAATGTTGTGTCAATTTCTGGTATGCAGCACAATGCTTCAGTTGTACATGAACATACATATATTCGTTTTCATATTCTTTTTCACCGTAAGCTACTACAGATATTAAATATAGTTCCCTGTGCTATACAGTATAGACTTGTTTATCTATTTTATATATATTAGTCAGTATCTACAAATCTCAAACTCCCAGTTTATCCCTTCCCACCCACTTCCCCCATGGTAACCATAAGTTTGTTTTCTATGTCTGTGAGTCTGTTTCTGTTTTGTAAATAAGTTCATTTGTCTTTTTTTTAGGTTCTATGTATAAGTGATATCATGTGATATTTGTCTTTCTCCTTCTGGCTTACTTCACTTAGAATGACATTCTCCAGGGCCATCAATGTTGCTGCAAGTGGCATTATTTTATCATTTTTTATGGCTGAGTAGTATTCCATTGTATAAATATACCACAGCTTCTTTATACAATCATCTGTCAGTGGACATTTAGGTTGTTTCCATGTCTTGGCTATTGTAAATAGTGCTGCTATGAACATTGGGGTGCATGTATGTTTTCAAATTAGAGTTTTCTTTGGAATATATACCCAGGAGTGGGATTGCTGGATCATATGGTAACTCCATTTTTAGCCTCATTGTAGTTTTGATTTGCATTTTTCTGATAATTAGTGCTATTGAGCATTTTTTCATGTGCCTATTGGCCATTCATATGTCTTCATTGGAGAATTGCTAGTTTAGGTATTCTGCCCATTTTTGGATTGGGTTATTTGTTTTTTTCTTATTAAGTCATATGAGCTGTTTATATATTCCAGAAATCAAGCCCTTATCAGTCTCATCTTTTGCAAATATTTTCTGCCATTCTGTAGGTTGTCGTTTCGTTTTGCTTATGGTTTCCCTTTCTGTGCAAAAGCTTGTAAGTTTAATTAGGTCCCATTTGTTTATTGTTGCTTTTATTTCTATTGCTTGGGCAGACTGCTCTAGGAAAACATTGCCAAGATGTATGTGAGGTAATGTTTTGTCTATGCTTTCTTCTAGGAGATTTATTATGTCTTATCTTATGTTTAAGTCTTTAAGCCATTTTGAGTTTATTTTTGTGTGTGATGTGAGGGAGTATTCTAACTTCATTGATTTACATGCTGCTATCCAGTTTGCCCAACACCATTTGCTGAAGAGACTGTCTTTATTACATTGTATGTTCTTGCCTCCTTTGTCAAAGATTAATTGAACAAAAGTTAGTGAGTTATTTCTGGGCTCTCTTTTCTGTTTCATTGATCCATATGTCTGTTTTTGTGCCAAAACTATGCTGTTTTGATGACTGTAGCTCTGTAGTATTGTCTAAAGTCTGGGAGGGTTATTTCTACAGCTTCATTCTTTTCCTTCAGTAATGCTTTGGCAATTCTGGGTCTTTTGTGATTCCATATAAATTTTAGTATGATTTGTTCTAGTTCTGTGAAAAATGTCCTGGGTAATTTGATAGGGATTGCATTAAACCTGTAGATTGCCTTGGGCAGTACGGTCATTTTAAAAATATTGATTCTTCTAATCCAGGAGCATAGGATATCTTCCCATTTTTTAAATCTTCTTTCATTTCCTCAATCAGTGTTTTGTAGTTCTCCACGTATAATTCTTTCACATTCTTGGTTAGATTTATTCCTAGGTATTTTATTACTTTGGGTGCTATTTTAAAAGGGATTGTTTCTTTACTTTCTTTTCCTGTTGATTTATTAGTGTAAAGAAATGTAACTGATTTTTGTACATTAATCTTGTATCCTGCTACCCTGCCGAATTCTTTTATTAGCTCTAGTAGTTTCTGTCTGGAGCTTTTAGGGTCTTCTGTATGTAGTATCATGTTATCTGCATATAGTGACAATTTTTATCTCTTCTTTTCTAATTTGGATCCCTTTTATTTCTTTTTCTTCCCTGATTGCTGTGGCTAGGACTTCTAAGACTATGTTGAATAGAAGTGGTGAGAATGGGCAACCTTGTCTTGTCTCGATTTTAGTGGGGAGGTTTTCAGTTTTTCACCATTGAGTACTCTGCTGGCTGTAGGTTTGTCATACATAGCTTTTATTATGTTGAGATATGTTCCCTCTATACCGACTTTGTTAAGGGTTTTTATCATAAATAGGTGTTGAATTTTATTAAATGCTTTTTCTGCATCTACTGAGATAACCATGTGGTTTTTTTCCTTTCTTTTGTGGATGTAGTGTATCACATTGATTGATTTGCATATGCTGAACCACTCTTGTGTTCCTGGGATGAACCCAACTATATCATGATCTATTATCTTTTTTATGTGCTGTTCGATTCTGTTTGATAATATTTTGTTGAGGATTTTTGCACCTATGTTCATCAGTGATATTGGCCTGTAGTTTTCTTTTTTGGTAGTGTCTTTGTCTGGTTTTGGTATCAGGGTGATCAGTTTGGGAGTACTCCCTCCTTTTCAGTCTTCTGGAAGAGTTTGAGAAGGACCAGTATGAGTTCTTCTTTGTATGTTTGGTAGAATTCCCCAGTGAAGCCATCCAATCCTGGACTTTTGTTTGTAGGGAAGTTTTTTATTGCTAATTCTATTTCATTTCTAGTGATAGATTTGTTCAAGTGATCAGTTTCTTCTTGATTCAGTCTTGGTGGACTGTAAGTTTCCAGAAACTTGTCCATTTTTTCTAGGTTATCCATTTTGTTTCCATATAGTTGTTTGTAGTATTCTTGTATGATATTTTATATTTCTGTGGTATTGGTTGTAATTTCTCCATTTTCCTTTCTTATTTTGTTTATTTATGTCTCTCTTTTCTTCATGAGCTTGCCCCAAAATTTCTCAATTTTATTTATTCTTTCTATTGTATCATTTAGTTTCTCTGTTGCCTTATTAATTTTCTGTCTGGAAGATCTGTCCAGTGATGTTCATGGGGTGTTAAAGTCTCCTACTATGATTGTGTTCCCATTAACTTCTCCCTTTATATCTGTTAATATTTGCTTTATATATTTAGGTGCTCCTATATTGGGTGCATATATGTTAACAACTGTAATATTCTCATGTTGTATTGCTCCTTTAATCATTATATAACATCCTTCTTTATCTTCATTCTTATTTTTGTAGAGAAGTCAGCTGAAAGCCTTATGAAGGTTCCCTTGTATCTAACTCTTTGTTTTTCTCTTGCTGCCTTTAGAATCATTTCTTTATCCTTAACCCTGGCCATCCTGATTATAATGTCTTGTGTGGGTCTGTTTGGGTTCTTCTTGTTTTGGACCCTCTGTTTCCTGTACTTGGATATCTGATTCCTTCTTTAGGTTTGGGAAGTTTTCAGCCATGATTGCTTCAAATACCTTTTCAATCCCCTTTGCTCTTCTCCTTTTGGGACCCCTATTATGCATAAATTGGCACATTTTATATTATCCCAGGGTCCCTTATATTGTTTTCATTGGTTTTTATTTGATTTTCTCTCAGCTGTTCTGATTGAGTGACTTCTGTTGTCCTGTCTTCTAAGTAATTTACTTATTCCTCTGTATTATCTACCCTACTTTTTACAGCCTTTAGCTCAGCTCTTATCTCAGCAAATGAGTTTTCCAGTTTTAACTGACTCCTCTTTATACTTTGAGTTTCCTTTTTGACATATTCTGTCTCTATTCATAATCTCTTTTAGTTCCTTCAGTACTTTGACCATTCCTTTTTTGAAATCATGATCCGGGAGACTATCAAGATACATTTCATTGATTGCTCTTTCAGGGGATTGTCTTCTTTTAATTGGGAGTGTTTCCTCTGCTTCTTCATTTTACTTATATTTCTCTGGCACTATGGATTATGGAGTAGTATCAGTTACCTACTGTGGTCCTGAAGGGGTTTAGTTATTTATTTATCTAAACCGGATATGGAAATAAAACTAAAAAAATTTTTTTAAAGAACAAAGAGATTTGAAAACAGAGTATAATCAATAATAGAATAACAAACCAAAGAGAAATAAAAATCAAATCGAGAGAAATTTTAAAAAATTTAAAAGAAGAATAATGATTTGAAAACAGGATAATTGATAACAGAACAAAACGAATAATCAAAGAGACAAATTTTTAAAAATTAATTTAAAAATTTAAAATTTTAAAAGGGATTAAAAAATTAAAAATTAAAAAAAGAAAAAAAAAAGAACAGAAAAAGGTGGATGTGTTCCCGTGGAGACTATGCACTCTGAATAATTTTGTTGAGCGGTCCTTCTTAAGTATGGGTGGTTGCCAAGTCTTCCTTCCATGCCTTTTGTCTGTTATCCTTTGGCTGGGGGTGTGGCCAGTGTTGTGGTGACCAGAGCATGCCCTGGCCATACAGCGGGGCCTCCTTTTTGTTCTGTGGTTGCCGCTGCTCCTGCTCTCACCCTGCTGTGCGAACTCTGCTCGCTGGTTCCTGAGGCCCTCTGGTCGTGCCCCTGTCTGTGCTGGTCCCAGTAAGCGCGGAGGTCGCGCCCCCTTTGCACGCAGTCTCAGTGCAGCCGTGCGTGGCAGGCGGGCGTTCGTGCCCCCCTCCCAGCGCTGCGTCTTTACGTCTCGCTTGCACGTCAGGTCGCTCCCTAGTTGAGTGCCGCTCTCCGCAGTGCGTCAGGTGTGCGCTCTGAGAAAATGGTCACACTGGCCGTCACCCATTCTGTGCCACAGCTACGCTCCTTGTTCGTTTGTCTGAGAGGCTTGAGTTCACAGAGGCACCAGGGAGAACGGCCCCTCAGCCTGGGACCGTGTCTGTGAGGTGTCAGAGCCCCTCCGTCGGGATTCAGGTTCCGCCCCCGCCTCGGAGCCGCGCACTAGAGAATATGGTAAATATGGCGGCTGTGGCTGCGCCCCGCCTCTCCTCTCCTGAGGTCCCGCCAATAATGGTTCCTCAGGTCTAAGGAGACAAAGGCTGCGGCGCCCCTCCCCCCAGGGCACATTAGCAGTGTTGCTTGGCTGTTTTTCGTTGCATTTTGTGGGGGACCCAGGCTGTTCTGCTCTGTGTCCCCTCAAAGCCACGGCGCGCAGCCCCCCTGCAGTCCCCCGGGGCTGCCTCAGTGCAGCCGCCCCTGTCCTCCGCCCTGCTCGGCGGCCTGTCCCGGCCCCAGCTGCAGGCTCGCGTCTCGGGCTGGGTGTCGCAGGGACCCTCTGTGCCCGTTTTACTTGGTTCTGTCTGCCAAGGGCTGCTCTGTACAGATCCGAGCCTCGGAGGCTCCCCCTCCGTCCCGCTGGCCTCTCCGTCGGGGAGGGGAGACCCAGCAAGCGAGCGCCTGTCCTCCTTTGCCGCTCCCTCCCCTCGGGACCGGTCCTGCACTGTTTTGCTTTTTCTTCTTTCTGTTCGCCTCTTCTCCTATGAGATTTGTGGCGAACTTAGTCTTTTGAAGAGGGCAATGTTTTGTCAAGGTTCAGCGGGTGTTCGGAGTGGCTGGGTGGGTCCCTGGATGTCAGTCTTGGTGTATTCGTGGGAGAGGGCGAGCTCCCAGCATCCTCTACTCCGCCGTCTTGGCCCTTCATATATTTTATGCCATATTCTACATTCCTCTATTGAAGGATATTCCAAAGGAGAAGGTGTGCAATTAAGCCAATGTGGCTCCCAATTCCAGCTTCCCTCCGTTTTGAAGATATATGGTATTTATTTGCATTTTTATTCGTTTTTGTTCTAAGTGTTCATTTGAATCTTATCTATTTTCTTTGTTTCTGTCTTCTTTTTTAACAGTTACACCCAGCTCTTTATTCCCTACACGGTCTGGGGCTTGCTTCGTCATTTGGCTTTGCTGTGGAGCATTCCTGTCGCACTCACTGAATTGCACGTGGAAGATCCACCCTTCCGGTGAGTGGCATCATAGCTACAGTTCTGTGTTTTGCTCTGCCTCAAGTCGTGTTTGCATTGTTGACTGAAGTGCTTTCATACAGTGTGCAAAATAGGGCTCTTCCAGCTCTGTGCAGGAAAGCTTGCTTTTTTTTTTTCTTTTCTTTTTCCTTTCTTCCTTATGAACCAAAGTAATTTGTACTGTCGTTTTCTCTGAAATCTGCAGTTGTCTCTCCCCCTCCCAACCCAATAGAATGACTTTACAGCTTCTTATTTACATGGGTGGATCCCCCTCCAGACCCCCAACTCCTCATCCCCTGGACTCTCTGAATCATTTGTCTACCACGCTCTGAAATGTACATATGGAAATCAAAGGTGACGGTTGTGACTAGCTGGACCACATTGTCCTGTGCAAAGACCTTTTGGATGGAAAAACTTGGCCCCCTTGACCTTTTTAAAGTTGTTAATCTATGCAGGCAAAAAGCAAAAAGGAAGCCAGTACGTCTTTCTAATGCTCCTAGTAAAATCCTTTTTGCGTTTATTGTCCCTGAACTGGCATCCTCAGTATATTTCCACAGCATCTAGCATCATATTTCGAACATCTCCTTAAGGCTTTCTTGGGCCTCCTACGTTCATTTTTCTCTAGTGTTTTGCTTTTTTTGATCTTGCTTTTTATATTTTTACAAGTCAGTTCCTACTAAGATGGCTCACTTTTGGATGGGGCAGTTAGAGGGTTTTATGGGGACAGTTAATGCATCATGCAATTCTAATTTGGAGACGGGGGACATCTGACTTAGCAAAAACATCAGTTACAGAATGATTTCAGTAATTTGAGTATGTAGAGAGATTTTATGGCCAAGGATAAAGTATGAAAAGAGATATAGTAGATATTTGTAAGGGATCTGATGGATAAATAGAAAAAGTATCTGGATTAAATTCTTTTTTCTTTTTCTCTGTTTTTTTTTTTATTATTGCTTGCAAGCGATTTTCAATGAAAATGAGGCAATGAGTAAAGGGTAGGTCTTATGTGGAGTGAGAATGGGTTTGAGGGAGGGATGATAATGTAAATGCCTCCATGAAGGAGGTGTGTATAATACAGTCATCAGACAGCCTGGTTGAAACAGTCCGTTTAGGAAATACTTATGGAGTGGATAATATAATGCCTGAATCAGAATCTCATGCAGCTGTAGTGACAATTAAAGCAGATGATGCAATAAGGTACTTACCCTGGTAGTTGAACACATAGTCGGGGATAAATGAATGTTACCAGCAGTTTTAACTCCATTTTGTTGGCAAAGAAACTGAAGTCCAAGCGGCTTGCTTGAAATGGACCTTTCTACTACTGCTGCTTTTCCACATCATTCTTATGTTCTCATATATTTTCTTGGGTGTATGGTCTGAGTGGGAACAGTCCTCCATCAGAGTATTAGTGGTTTCTTTTTGGATTGTACTGTGCTTTCATTCTGGGAAAGGCATTAGATTCAGTAATGCTCAGCCAACACCCTAACTTTCTCTGGAGCATAGTTGTTCCTAGTGTCTTGGAGGTCAGATCCAAACTGGGTTGTACAAGGAAATCTTGCTTTTAGTTAGAGCACATCTCTGACTTTAAAGTTGCTTGCACACAGATCAGGGGCCATCCCCTCCCAGATCATCTCCTGGTTCCACTTCCTGTCTTGGAAGCTTGGGTTCATCCTTGCTTCTGTTTTTAAGCAAGGGTCACCTAGTGCTCAGGAAATCCATTATACATATTGTTGACAAAAGTTGACAAACTTTGGAAGAAACAGAAGGGCATATAGTCAAACTATAGTTTCCGGCCTGTCCCATCCTAGCCCATCTGTCCTTTCCCAGAGCAAGTACTAGATGACAGCGCTGCAGAGTTAGAGGAGGTGAGTTTGGTGGGACAGGACCTGCAAGAATGGAGCCTGCTTGGGAGGATGAGATCTGTGCTTAGGATTCCCAGAGGATTTCCCTGACCTTGTTAGATCCAGCAGTTGTCCCCTGTTTTTCTTGTCCATCATCCTAATCTTATCACTTAACCTTTTGATAAGGTTTTCTGAAAAAGATGGATCTTTGGGACATGGAGGTCAGGGAAACAGGCAGGATAATGAGGAAGAGCATGTAGGTGTGGGGAGAGACAGACAAGGCTCCATGGCCTTAGGAATTTCCTTGACAATAAAGCAAATCTCAGAATCTTGGGATCTGTCTAACGTGCTGGCCTGAAAATTCATTATGTATTCTCAATGCTCTCGTTAGGTTTTGCCATCATTCTGTTAGGGAGTGCAGTGCTTTGATGATTTACTATTGCAACCAGCAGTGCTTTGAATGTTGGCTGAATAATAAGCCAGTCAGTGAGGCGGGGCTTGGTTTGCAGGAAACTACTACTTAAAATAATAACTGTAAGAAGGGCTTCATGCTAACCGTCAGCATTGTATTTCTATAGTCTATTCAACCTGTTGTCAAGAAATACCTACCTACTTGGAAAAGGACTTTGCAAGGCCTCTGCCCTCTGCTGTTCGTTCAGAGCATCATTTGCAGCCCCAAGACAATAAATGAGGGTAGCTTCCCCACGTTTTATAAACATACGCTGGGGTTTGCCCAGGTTTTCAGTTTCCTCCTAGGCCACCTCTAGCTTTTTTCTTTTCACTTAGGTTTATGTTTGAAGTTTCAAATGCTACTCTCTTGTTCATAAGAGACAGTATCATAAAGTGTACAGCTTCTCCAGCCAGGGATCCACCTTAAGCTTTTCCGTGTGGCTCCTTTGGCTTAACTGGTAGTGCGTGTAATGGTTTTTACTCCACGGTGGACTCATAGAAAACACTAGATTTAACTGTAGATTCTCATAATTCTAAGGCAGTCGTATCTGCTTTCAACCGGACGAGGATGGAATGCAAGAAATGATCTTGTCATCATATGCTTTGGGGCTATTTTTCACTATTTTAAAAATGAAGATGAAAGAGAAAGAAAATTTTAAATCATAGAAAAAAAAAACACCCTGATACTTTGAAAGATTGCCTTTGATAAAGGCTAAACAGAATCAATGTTTCTGATATTAAAATGAAACCCCACTTTAGGTAGAAATTTTGGGAAAGTCAACAGACCTACATGAAGGCTGTGTTTTCAGCAACACATCCTGCAGTGGGTGATGTGTGGATTTATTCCCTATCAGTAGAATGCAAGTGAGACATTTTTTCACTTTCTTTCCCATTTAAAGAGTTCATAATAATCAGTATGTGCTGAATATGTAAGTGACCAAGTCTCTTTCTAAAGAAAAATAAAAGATTAACACATTTTTTTCTCTAGTTTAAAATCCACTTCTATGCAAGAACTGAAATTATTAGCACCATTTCGAAAGTATTACACTGAGCTCTTTTTTCCCTTTTCTTTTTTTACCAACAGAGAAACACCCTTTCATACTCAACATCTAACCTTTAAGATGAGTGCATTTTGAGATTTTTTTTTTGCCTACATTACATGCCTGAGTTGCTGCTTAACATTGTGAGATTTACAACAGGTTTTCTTTAAATATTTCACATTGTCTCGCTTAAAGTCTTGCAATATTACACATTTCACAAAATATATTCTTGAACATTTTAAGAATAAAACAGAACTTACATAACCAGAACTAATATATGATACACATAGTTATTAAATGTATACCATATCCCCCATTTTAAAAGGTTTTTTCTTTAACATAAATTATTTTATTTAACATATAAACAAAGTCCTCTTTAATCCTAAAAACTGAAGTCCCAAGAGGTTACATATCTTGCTCAAGTTTGCATAGTTAAGAGGGAGAAGAATGAAGTTTTTTGGTCTAAACTGTTTCTCCAGATACTGTTCCACTGAGTGAGTATATTTTGAGCAGTAAAAATATGGGATCTAGAGAAAGGCATGTGTTTTATTATGAATATGATCTGACAAGCTATGATCTAGAAAATTAATTACATAACTTTCTAAAGGATGGATTGTTTTGTAAACGTCCCCTGTTGTCACTTATGCTGAAACGAGACGAGTGTGCTTATTTTTTTTCCAACCATCACTGGATGCAGATTTTGGTGTTCAAATCCCTGAATATATAAATCAGTGAGATGTTTGTAATACAAACTAAGAAAAATAATTATAAGATGCTTTTTACGTTTTTAAGCAGTTCATTGGGAAAATTGAGAGAGAGGGAATATCTTTGAATGACTTAGTTTACTATTACAAAACAGTTACAAAAAGAAGAAAAGTATTCTATAGGTGTTTGTTGTATCGTTAAAACTGTGCAAACCAGGATAAACAAACAGACAGAATTTGGGTGACACCAGGCAGTTTAACAAGGTGTTGAGTAAATAGAGGACAGTAAGCAAATGAATCCAATTTGACTGGAAAACTAAAAGATAAAAATATATTGTTAAAAGATCAATTTAATATAAATTAAATATCATCCCACATAACATAAATTATAAATCAAAAGGTTACAGTTAAGGTCTTTAAATGGATATTTGCTTGTGTGTGTGTGTGTTGTGTTCATGCATATCACACCGAGGTCCATTAAAAAAATGGGTTACAAAAGTAGGCATCTTAAGAAAGGACTTAAGAATATAGAATCACATTCATACAAAGAGTTAAATGTCAAGAACATAGGGGAAATAAATAAATACACTTGGTTCTCCTTCTTTGTGGTCGTCATGTTCTATAAAGTTGCCTGGAACACTGAGTTAACAAATGCTGAAACATTGCTCCTGGTGGGAGTAGAAGATTAGGTAAGTGTAGCACTGTGGTCGCCACGTTTTTATCAGCCAGTCAACAGATCAATACATCACCTTGTTGATGTGTGTTTCTGTTTAAAGGCTTCTTATTTAATATGTATTGTTGACTGTTAACAGTGAACTCACAGAAGACAGCAGCGTAACTCGCACCTGAACAAAGCTTACCGAGGGCACGAATTTCCCCCATAAGTCACATTGCACTTAAGCTCACTAGTCAGCCCTTCAGTGCCACGCTTCAGGGTCACTTTTAAATAGCAAACTCACCAACAAAATGTACAAAAAAATGTAAAAAACGGGGCACTAAGTAGACATTGAAAAGGACACTTACGATCTGAGTGTGGAAACAGTTCATTGTTACCAACATCGCAGCTGGAAGCCCTGGCAGCAGGTGACTCGAAGTTTTCCCTGCTCTGTACGTGACTATGAAAGTGCCAAGAGGCTTGATTCTAGAGTTACAAATATCTTTAGTTCCTCTGTAAAACAGAGAAACCAAAAGTGGATAAACCTGTGTTCAGTAATTAATGTTTCAGTATTTTATCTTATTTGGAAATAATCTAGTTACTCAATGAATATTCATCACTGAATTTACCTCACTACAGACGGTCCCTGACTAAGGATGGTTTGACTCAAGATTTCTTTCAATTTTATGATGGTGCAAAGGAGATACATGTTTAGTAGAAACCATTCTTTGAATTTTGAATTTTGCGCTTTTTTCAGGTACATGACTCTCTCGTGAGGCTGGGTAGTGGCCATGAGCCCCAGCTCCCAGTCAGCCATGCGATCATGAGAGTGTAAACCATCAATACAACCATTCTGTTTTTCACTTTCAATACAGTTCTCAGTAGAGTCCATGAGGTGTCCAACTCTTTTCTTACAAGCTTTGTGTTCGGTGATTTTGCCCAACTATAGGCTGATATAAGTGTTCTGAACACCTTTAAGGTAGGCTAAGCTAAGCTATGATGTTTGGTAGGTTAGATGTATTAAGTGCATTTTCAACTTCGTATTTTCAACTTACAATGGGTTTCTTGGACCATTATCCCGTCTTAAGTCAAGGAAGGTGAATGCAACATTAAGGTTTCAATTTACCAAAAAGATCTTGGAAACTATTTTAAATAGACATGCCATAAAGCATAATTACTGTTGAAAAGGTCATTTATAAACATTGATCTTACTTGCATCTATTTAATTTATTTATTCATAAAAATTACGTTTAGGTTACTAATGAAAATTTCATGAGACATTAGACAGCTAGCCATCATCCTAAGTTATCTTTCTTGCCGACGGATTCTGTAAGAGAGATAACTTGTGCTTACTTGAATTTTAGTAAACCTAGGTAGAATAGAAGTATTATGTTTAATATTGGTAACACTAAAAACACACCTGTTTTCACTGAAACCAACAAACTTAAACTAGCTTTTATTTATTGAAGATTATCCTAGATCACGTGAACTTCAAAAACAGTTTGGTTAGTTTCTGTATTTCTGAGAATATACTTGATTTATATAAATGGCTGTTTGTCTTTGAGACAATTAAGTAGAGCCCTTTATGAACTGATTTTGGTAATATCATCTGGAGGTAGGAAAACGTATATATGTATATACGTAGACATATATAAACTTACTGATGTCTTAGAGTTTTCATTTTTAAATTTTAGCCATGAGACAAGGAAGATAACGAGAAAGTCACTAATTTATAAAGAAACAGTTGAATCCGAATTGCATTTCTGGCATATAGAATAAGTTAATGTTACCTTCTCAGATGGCTATAGCTTTTACTAATATTTGTGGAGAAGACTTTAAAGATTTTTTTTATTCACCCAGTTTCCAAATAGCCTCCTGAAGTTTGCATTTCAAGAGATGGTTCTGGGTTCTTAGAGAAGGCCAGGTAGAATATTTACATCCCAAAGGCCCAGAGAAAGGATTTCAGTTTCTCAGAAAAGGGATTTTTGTCCCCTCAATGTAGATTTTTACAATACCTGTAATCCTTTCAGAGGGATGGGCGAGGTTTAGGGGTTGATAAAAGGGTTAAGTAGGCTTTGAGTTATTTCTGGAGTCACATTTCTGTTCTTGTAAAGACCCAATTTGTAAGACAAATACAGTTGTTCTTACATTTCTCAAAGAATTGGGCTGTAACCTGAATGATGTCCAGAAGCTGATCCAGCCGTCCAAAGGCAGTGTCCTCCAGTTCCTTCTTTATATCAGGAAGAAGGTCTTCCTCTCAGTTGGAAATCACAAGATTCCTGTGTTCGAGATACAGAGCTCTGTGTCTTTGGAATGTGTTAGTAAAATCTTCCACAATTGTTTCTGAATGTCTGTCTTTCCCTTGTGTAGTTTCATTTAACCTTTAGGAAGGAGACCTGAAAAAAGTTCCTATAAGGCTCTGAATATCAACTTTTAATTGGGTCAACTGCTGACCATAGGTCCACGTAAAAAATAGTCCTTTTGAATATCTTGTCAGGTTTCAGCCAGGGCAAACAGTAAATACTCCTGACAGTATTGAACAACCCCATGGACACAAGATGAGTCCCCCAAAAGAGTGAGAAAGATATTACCCTCCCAAGATCCAGAGCCACTCTCAAAGACAGCCAGAAGGAAGAAAGACTCAGACAGCTCCCCTGAGAGCTGGCAGCACTGGGTAGGACCCGAGCCACAGACAGAGCGCAGTCCACCCTTCTGTCTTGCCATGCTTGGGGGGCCCCCCATCTGCCAGTTGCCATGCCAAGTTCTCTGAACAGAAAATGAAACAAACAAGAAGCAGTATCTGGGAGATACCAGGGAGAGACAGGATTCATTCTCAATGCTTTTTTTTCCTGCTAATCTGAGCTTGCAAAGAAAAGACTCCATGAAATTTTACTTTCCACTCTTGACCAGGTATCACAGAGGTCTGGGAGAGCTGGCTTTGGAAGGAATCCTCACCGTTTGCCAACTTCTGCCAGTTCCCCCAGGATCCCCTCTGGGCTCTAGAGTAAGTGTGGTGTCCCAGCAGGTCGCTTCCTGGTCACTGGCAACTGTAGAGGAGGAATAATGATTGTCCCTTAGGAGTGAGGGCCTGGTGGAGACCCCTTTTTCTCTAGGGCACCTCATAAATGGATAACCTTATTTAAGTTGAATGAAAGTCCTCCACTGTAATTCAAGATCATCTTTCTGTAAGGTTAACCTACTTGTTTAGCCTTGAAACAAAATTTCATTCACCCAAGTCCTCACCCTGGACCCAGTCCAGCTTAAGTCGGACCCAGTCTGGTTTTTAAGACGGACTCAGACCAACCCCCTCTGGTTCTGAACCCAGGCTGGACAAGGACATGCTTGGACAAAGCCTGAAAGCTCATTCTGCAAAAGCTGGTAGGACTCAGGAAAGAGGAGGTGGAGGAGGAAGAGAGGAAGGGAGCGGGGTTTGAATCTTTCTGCTGCCACTTGTTAGCTCTTTAACCTTGAGAAGGTTGTTTACTATCTGAGTCTCACTTTCTTCATCTATAAAATGAGATGATATCAGCTCCCGGCTAACGTCGCGGTGACCGTTTTGAAGGGGTTGGCAGTGAATGTCTAGCACGGTAGCCGGGATGTAACAGGCCCTCAGTAAGTAGCCCGTGTGATTATTCTGCAGCGTGTTTATCAAGTCCCCAGCCATCATTCACGGCTCATTCTGTGCCGCTCCGTCTCTGGTGCTTTCCCTCTGTGCGCTGCCGCAATGATAACCACACTGATAACTCTTTCCTCTGAATTTCATATCACTTATTTCATTTTTCCACAAGAACCAACTTGCACTTCCGATGCAATTGAACTTTTTAGAAAGCAAAAAAAAAAAAGAAAGAAAAAAAAGAAAAAAAAAGAAAAAAGAGACTTACAAGCTTCTCTTTACCAGCTTATTTAACATACTCTACTCTCTTTAAAAAGGCAAGCAATTACCTTGTAGTGGACTAATTTTTTCAGTTTATAATTATGTGAATGAGAAAGGTCATGTCAGTAGAACCTCAGAAGGTGAATTCCGACCTAAGTAATAGTGGGAAAAGTATAATTTAATTCTTACCTCTCCAGGTTTCTGTTTCTCCTGCAATGTGGCATTAAAACGGCTTGCCAGGGGTTGCAAAGTAAATGGTGAAGCTGGAAACAAGGTCTGTCTGACTTAGAGCTGAGGTTTGGTCAGTGACTGCCCTTAAACTTGACAGGTCTGTGAGCTTGAGCAAGTTACCACACTTTTTAGAGCTGCAGGTTCTTAAGTGTAAAAGTGCTTCCCTCATGGGCTATTAGGAGGAGTCAGTTAGTTATGATGTGTAAAAGTGCTTAAAACAGGGCTGGACTTGGAGTAAGCACTTTAATTTTTATCATTATGATTTTAATTGTTATTTTATTGTTATTATTATTACTACTATTAGTCGTGGCAAAGGCATCCTCACTATTTTTGTTATTATTTAACATTGTTACCAAAAAAAGCAATGTAAGTATCCCTGGTGGTACAGGATGTTTAAGTGATTAATAGAAGAGTGAAACAGGGAAGCAGAACGATGAGGAAGTTATTCCCATTTCAGATTTCTCTGATAAATCCATCACTTCAAGAAGTGCATCTCAGTTTGCCTCTATATGAGTTTTAACAACTTCCTTAAACTCGTTCTTTTCTCTATTTTAGGGGGGAAAAAAAAAGATAGGCTCGGACTCAGAGCTTCCATTAGCTAACTGTATCTAGTTTGCAATTAGGAGCATTTTAAAAATTAAATTAATTTTAACAGCCACCTCGTATTCATAGTAAATAGGACTGTTTTGTATACTTAAGTCTTTTATAATTGACTTTTAAAAGAGTGTGTTTAAAGAACAAAAATTCTTCAAGATAAGTAAAAATATTAAGAAATAATGCTGATGGTATGAGATGGTGACTGTTGCGAAGTTAGTGATGGAAATATGATGGGGAAATCCTGCCTGGGAGGAACCTGGCAAAAAAAAAAAAAAAAAAAATAGAAAAAGAAAAAAAAAAAGCAGTGAGAAAACAGGGAAGACTGTGACGAGGATGGAGGGTTTACATGGAGAATTCGTGGAATATAAGGCCAGTGAAGCTCTCATTTCCTCATTTCGCCAAGGAGTGGTGTAAGTGGGGGTCAGTGAGGCAGCACTGGGCTGTGGACAATTATTGGAAAACCTCTTCTCTAAATGACAACATTCAATTGAGGGTCATCAGTGACCACTGCTTTTTTTTAATTTAAATTCAGGAAACCTTTTTGGAATGGCCAGTTTGATTCAGGCTTTCCACCTTAGGAAACTGAGTTCCTCCAGGGCAGCCACTGTGGCTGGCTTCCTAAGTGCTCTGTCCCCAAGTCCTAACCAACTGGTTGGGACATTCTAAGTGCTCAGTGAACAGTTCTGAATGAAGGAGTGAATTCTGTCTCGTCAGGCTCCTTCACTGAGTTCATTTTTTATTTGTGTGATTACATCCGAAAACTTTGATGGGCTTGGCATAGAGCGCATAAGTGAACTAATTGAAAATGTAGAAGATAGATGACCTTCAGTGAGGTCACCAGTGTCAACACAGAAGTGTTTTCACAGTCAGATGAAACACTGGTAGCACAAATTGAGATATTAAATTGATTCAGGAGACCCAAAGTGCACACACATGTCACTCCTGGGATGCCTCTATGACCATGGGGGCTTCAGGAGAAGAAATATGACTGACCACTGAGTTTTCTTGAAGGATCACATCAGTTCTAATGCATTGCCAGCCGTGGGGTGGAAGATCACTTCAGTAGTGCAGTGGAGAGCAAAGAGATTATGCTCCCTCACAGCGGTATTGCTGTTTTCACAGGACATGAAGCTGAGTGATTCGTGGATTAATTCTGTACTGTGGTCCTGCGTATGTGTGTCTGTGTGTTTTAAGTCGAGGTTGTCAAGGGAAATGCTTTCAGAAAAGTTGCCTGCTCTGTCCCTCTGGAGCTTCCTCTTTGTATACATCGAATATTAAAGATGTGTGAAATCAGCCATTTATAGGATGATTCCGCTTTTGGTGTGCTTTCTATCTCAGGTACAAGAATGGTGATTTTTTAGCGGGAGTACAGGGAGAGGAAGGTTATAGATATTTTGTAATAAGGAATGTTGCATCACTCTTTCCCAAATTCATTGCAAAGCAGTTAAGTTCTGACTACTTTCTCAAACACAACCCTAGACTGACTAATAGTCTGAAGATGTCAATATGATATCCAAGATTTTGCCTCTAATTACCTGTCAAGCTCCGTGTTGTGGGATTGCTTTAGAGAGAACCATTTTAGTTCTTTATGTATACAAAGCAGATTGAGAATTTTCCCAAAGTGTAGTTATATTTCAGACCAAATGGTGAAATTCAATAACAACAACAATAATAATAATAAATTCTGGAACTGAATAATAGCTCACGTACAGAGACCACGTAATGTCATGGATTGGTTCTGCTAGGAACTAACATACATGCAGTATCTCATTTGATTCCTGCTACACTCCATGGGACATGCCACACACATACCTTCTGTACTCTCTAAACCTTCTCTTCATCAATCAGCTGTACCTGCATTTTGTTTTTCAGTTCCTATTGACATAACAATTTTTTCACAGTGTAATTCAAGCCATCATTGTTTAATAGAAAACAAAAAGACCCATGTTTGTTTGCTCAGTTATGTCCCTATCAGAACCCAAGCTGACGTTATGTATTGTAAATGGCAGCTTTCTGAACAAGTTAATACCCATTCAGTGAATGTCTTGACCAAATATTCCAGGCAAAAGAAAGGCATTATACATACTTTTTCGTTGTACGAGGCTCTTAGTCACAGCATCACCTACAACTTCTTTAACTCAGGGGCCCTAGTAAATTATTTGCCTGATTCAACTATGATAGAATTATTTATTTTCAGATTTATCAACTGGAGATCATGAACTCCAGATTGCTGTTTTGTATCCTTGAAGGCCACCTTAAGTGATAAGGAAATTCCTCTGACCTTGGAGTGACTCCAAGAGACAATTCAAAGGCAAGACTCTGTAGCATTCAAGCAGAACTCAACATAAATTTGAATGTGCTCTAAAGAGGGGGCAGTTGTCACCATGGTGATTTTATTGTTTCCTAGACTGAGCTCAGAATGAAAGTGGAGGAGTTTTCAGAGCAAAGATGCTGGAATAGGTGAATTGAAGACCTGGGTGTAATTTCTAGCCATTGTTAGAAACTTAGTTTGAAGTTTGCAGCCTATGTTTGGGATCATATACCCAAGATAATGATTGTTAAGGTAGCCTGAGAGATCACCCTTCTTTTGTTAAAATATTTGCAGTTAATTGCAAGGTTATCTTATCATTATCAATATTTTGCTAAAAGACATTATACTCACACTGATTTTTCTGTGACTAATAATATTGAATGTTTACCATTCCTTTGCTATGCACAAAATGTTTTACATGTGTTATTTCATTTAATAGTTAAAAAAAATCTATGACATACTGTAATATTCCATTTTAAAGATGCAAAAAATGAGGGAAAAGAGACAAAGACTTTAAAGTTCTTTTGAGTTTTTGCTTGGATCTGATTTTAGGTTTTTTTTTAAACATTTTTTATTGATTTATAATCATTTTACAATGTTGTGTCAAATTCCACAATTTTTCAGTTATACATGAACATATATATATTCATGATTTTAGATTTTTAATGGTGTGTCTGTATGAAAAATCAGGATCTGATTTTAATTATTTAAAATGGTGTATCCTTATACAAAATCAGATTAAAACCCCCATCTTCATGGAGATTGCATCTGGTAGAGGTTTCTGTAGGTCATACAGTTAGTAAGTGGCAGAAGTAATAGTCAAACCTAGGTTCAAATTCAAAACCCTTTTAAAAATAACTAGAATCAGAGTGTCAAAGCATATGTGAATATTGTATGATGTGGAAAGCCTTGTTTAAGGTTGGCCGTACCTACAGGTCAAATTTCTGAACAATACAGGAAGGAAGATTGCTGATGTGAGTCTGGAGTGCTCACAGCTACTTTTGTGCCCTACTTTCAGAATGTCAGGAGTAAGCTACCAGGATGTAATTTCTTTCCCATCCTGCATTACCCAGAAGCCTCTCTGGGGATTCCTGTCAACCAAAATTGAAGGATGATTCTCTTCCATTTGGGAAGGGCCTTCTCTTTAAGTGAGCATAGAAAGCAGAGATTTATCAAAACCAACCCTGGCTGCCATGGTGGTGACAGATGTCACAGCTAGACCTCCCTCAAACAATCCTGGAATGACTCTTTGGAATTCTACATGTGCCAACAGTCGTTTTCAAACACCACAATTTTTTGCTTACGCTCTCCCTCCCGCTTTCTGTGTGAACTTCCTCAGGATCTTACCTCTGTAGCTCTGTGAAAACTTTAAAGATCAAGGGAACATTTCTCTCCTCTTAGAGAAATCACTGGGTCTCTGGCGAGATGAATATCTTGATGTATGTTTATCAGCACTTGGCAGTATTAACTTTCTTCCTTGTGGCCCAGAAGGTCCTGGTATTGTTCACCTCCTAACCAAAAAATAAAAATAACCTTCCTTTGTCTTCTTTTTAAATACTTTGGAGAATTTCTAACCAGTATCTTCATGTCCCTGGAGCAAATGCACAGGAGCCAGCTGCTAAGTGCTGGTGTTTGCATGCACCTGTTTGTTTATTTTTTAAAATGTAATTGGGAACATGCCTAGAAGCATGAGTCTCTTTCTCTCATGCACTTGAAACTGATATAGGCACACAGAAGACAATCATAGCCTTGTATTGTGCATCTTACACAACAATACAATTCTTGCATACATAGTTTTCTAGTGCAATCTTGCAAAGGTATGATGTTTAGAAATGCCTGGAATGCAAACTTTAAATGGGGAGCTGAGACACTAAACATTAACCAGAAACATTAATGAAAACACAGCATAGCAATCATCACTCTTTATCAGGGTCTACAAAGCTGTTTATCAATGGCTTTTAATGCTGGTTGCATTTTAATATCATCTAGGGAACCATAAAACATACACACACACACACACACGCACACACATATACATACATACACAGATCTTGGACTCCACCTTTAGTGAGTGTGATTTAATTAGTCTGTAATTGAGACAGGAGGGAAGGAGGCAGGGCACAACCATTAAAGGAATGACACAGCAATTAAAGATAGAACACAAACTTGTTAGAACCAACTTGGCTAAAGATGGCAGAAGATTCAACTTCCAGTAGACCTTGAGCCTCATTCTAGGCTTATTGAAATACATGAACATGCTAATGATTTACCCACAGGCGCCATGACAGTTCCCAGGCTAACCATAAAAGGCCAAAAAGTGGGCAGAGGTCCAATTGCAGGAAATCCCTGCCCCTTTCTCAAAACAGCTGGAATAATCCTCCTATCATTAGCTTATGAAATTACCCAGCCCATAAAAACTAAGGATCCCATGCTCTGGGGCCACCTCTCACCTTCTGAGATGGCCCACACCCTGTCTATGAAGTGTGTATCTATCCCCAAATAAATCTGCTATCACTTTACTAAGTCTCACTCTTAAATTCTTTCCTGCAGGAGACAAGAATCTCTTCTCTGGCAATAAAGTGGGGCCAAATACCCATATTTTGCCAAAGCTGTGTGATACCACGTAATTGAGCCTGAGAACCATAACACCTACCTTTCCCACCTGATCTCTGGGCATTTGCTTCCATGCTCATGTGCTGCCGTCAACTGTCCTGCATTCTGTTTGAGCATCCAAAGCTCATTTCTTCTCTAGGATCTTTGTTCTGTCTTTTCCCTTCTCCTGCTCTTTACCTAGGTCTTTGCCTGGCCATTCCTTTTGTGCCATTTAGCTCTTAGCTCACAGCCCATCTTGTTGGAGTCTACATAAGCAGGACCTTGTGGAGTTGTGCAGCACATGTCAAGGGAGGCCACAAACTAGGGGATAACCTTCCCTGACTGTCAGCAGGATAGTCTCAAATCAACTCACTTTTTTCTTTCCCAAGTTACTGAGACCAACTTATTCATTGGATTATGTTTTATTTATTTATTTTTTACCTCCTATCACTAGAGTGTGGGAACCAAGAGAGTAGGAATTTACTCTGATTTGTCTAGTATTGTATTTCTGGTACCTGGACTAGTACCTTGCATACAGTAGGTGCCTGGTAAACATTTGTTAAATCAATATTTCTGTGTTTGGTGCTCAAAGCTGAAAATCTCTGCTCTAAGACGGTGATATAAGGTAGTTGAAGTTCATCAGGAAATTTTAATAGCTGAAGTAAATACATTTCCAGTAAAGAGAGGGTAGTCTCTGGCAAGATGTTGGGAGGGTGATGTTTGTAAAGGGAGCGGTAACCCTTTAGGGTAGAGCAGGTCATGCTCAGTGTAGCATGAGCTAGTTGGCTTTGCTGGGATGAACAGACTATGATGAAAATTAACCCAGCCTCATGATATAATGAAATCATGCAACATGATAACGGTATTTGGAAATAGATCACAAATGGTGTCTAATGCAAATATCTCTAAACAATACAATTGTAATTGCCATAGAGAAAATGCTGTTTCTCCAATTCCCATAAAACCTTGATTTTCAATTAATATTCTCAAAAAACTAAGCAGCTAATAATAATAAAACAACAACAACAATGCTGACCGTTTATGGAGTGCTTCCTTAGTGCTGGGCATTGGACCAAATACTTGTAACGTTTTAACCCTTGCAGGAAACTTATGAGGTGATCCATATTCAGAGTTTACCATCAACAAAACAGACTTAGAGAGGTCGAGCCCTTGACTGAAATCCTACCCCAAGTAAATGGTTGCAGTGTCATTCGAGCCCAGAATCATGAAGCGAAAAGCTGCTGTCTTCACCCAGAATGCTGCACGCCTTGGTTTGGACCCAATTTCATCAGGTGTGACCCTGATGATTGTCTGTCTTTCATACTAATGACATCTCACCAAACCAGAATTTTAATAGAAAGTCCTGAAAGTCTTCAAATTATAATTGCTTACATACTTTTAAAGTCCAGCATTTGAAGCTTTAAATATACCTTCACAAAGGAGGAATTTTATGAATACTGCTCAGATCCCCAGCCCACAGAAGCCAAACATAATTCTGAACATTTTCTTAAACAAGAAAAAAAAACTTTTATTTTGCATGTTGTTTTACATCCTATGGATAATTTTTAATTATAGCAGTAGCATATAACATTTAGAATAGACAAAATATAAACAGTTTGCCTGCGTTTTAATATACTGTACTAATATTTCAGCAAACTAGGCCCCCAGAATGCCCGTTCAGTCTTCAGTCTATACTTAAATTGATTGCTCATGCCCAGTAATGGTTTAATTAGAACAGATGAAAAAGATGTCTGAGTGATCTTTGTGCCGATGTCAAAGGAGATTGGGGCTCCTTCAAAGAATTTAGGTGAACTGCAGTTGTTTCTACTCTGTGTGATTTCATTTCGAACAGGATCATGTTTTTCTTTTCACGTGGTGGCATCATCCCTCTTAAAGCATGTTAATAGAAGGTGTAGGATGGTGGGAGGGTTTGGACAGGACGTGCAGCTCAAAGATGCAAGAAAATACAAATGCATTCGGTGTACTATTGAGCATCAGAAATTAGAGACAGAAGAGGAGGGATGAGTGCAGAGAGAAATTTGAAAGAAGAAATGTTACTTGGGTTAGGCCCAGTCGCCGGGCCGTTGCTGGCTTGCATCGCTTTACTTGTCCAGAGTCCAGGGTATGGGGCTGCCGGTAAGTTTGGAGCTGGGTGACAAGAGGGCATCAGCTCTAAGAACTCAGTGGGCCAGGCTTGTCTGCAAGGAGGTGCTTCTGACTCAGGCGAAGGGCTGCTTTCTCTTTAGTGATGGAGGATTGACAGATCATATAAAAAAGGTAATTCCTGTTGAATTCAAGTACCAGTACAAAGAAAGTACTAGGTTCTGATAATCAGCCTCAATTGATATTGAGTGCACAGGTGGGCTTATTTTACTTTCCTGTTTTTTAATGATTTATTACTGTCAGAGAAGAATGGTAATAAACCATTCCAGTGTATTTCCTTCAAAAACTGGAGCTACTGCTGGTTTGTTTTTAAAACAAATAGTTAATTCAAAACTAACAGAATTCTCCTTTAAAAAAAAAAAAAAGATGGTAGCTGCTTATTTACTTCGTCTCAAAGGTTTTTTTTTTTTAATTCAGTCTCCCTAGCAACAGAGACATCTGTCTCTATTCTCTTAGTCATTAAAGCCAAAGAAAGTAGCTGCTTCAAAAATAATAAAGGCAATTTCTATGAATTGGGTAACTGTTAATTGTTGCCAAGAAATCTTAGTGAGATAATGAGGCATACAGCAATTGACAAAGATCTTTTCATTGATGTATGAGCTTCTAGCTAGCCCACGGTGGTTAGCTAATATATACAGTACCATCGATGAGGCATTGTGTGACTTGCTATGTAACACAAATAGAGAGGTGATCTTTCCCTCTTTCTAATTTCTTTCCGAAGTATGCCTTGCTGTGATTTTTTTTCTGATTGCTTAGTAACTAATCATACCTTGGGATTCCAAGGAATATACTTGCCCATTACATTTCATGAAAGTGGAAAGATTTGAAGCATTCACAATGGAGATCAATGCGACAAATAGTAGAGGAGTTGGTGGTGGTGTTAAAACACAATATACTTCTTATTTGAGTTGTAGATTCTGCAAAACCATTTGAGCGAAAGTGCTCAAAATTGCACTCGATTCGAAAATGTATATTGGCATTTGTGCTAAAAATGTTTGCAGGCCCCTTATAATGAAACCCCAATCACCCTCTACAATAGCTTCACTAATAAACACCAAACAGTTTTTCAACGCTTTCTGCTTTCCTAGCAGCCAAGGAAGCAAATTATATTAAGTCAGTATTTTTTATTATTGGCCCCTATGTTTGGCACATGCCTGGCTGTATGTGAAACTACTGTTAAATGGGTAATAACAGAAGGAGAAACCAAGCATGTAAAAACAGCTTTTTGTGATTTTTTTTTTAAATCAGGAAATATGCTTCCGATAACCAGATGTGGAATAGCTCGTCACATCATTGGCCTCAGGAGCCTATTTTGGTCTCTTAAAGGCGGGTGGGAGTCGGATGATTACTAATAGGAAGTGTAAAAATGTGCTGAATCTAGTTTCAAAATCAGGTTGTGTATAACATTCACATAGTCATAGATAACTATCAAGGCAAATACAATGAATGTTAAATGTATATCAATTCTCATAGAAATTTGAATAATAATTTTGATTTTATTGTAGTGTGTTGTGATATGCATATAGTACAGTTAAGAAACAGGAGCTAAAACTTGTTTTTAACCTCGCAGTGACATTTATTTCACATTGAGCTCTGGGTGGACGTAGCTTAGTACATCATGCGAGTCATGAAAACATTGCTGGTTGGAAATTCGATGAGATCTCAGAATAAAAATGTAGGCATAGTTAAGCAAACTGTTTGGAGATAGTTCTATAATTCATGAAGTACTTTCTTTAAAAATCCTCTAAATACAGATATCCCTAGTAAACGCTGATGAATATAAATGAATACAAGGTATTCTCTTTTATAAATTACAGTTTTTTGTCTGCATAATTTCACACTGCTAAGGTGACAAACTGTTAATTTCCTTTCAAGATGCCTTTAATATAATGAAAGTAGAAAGAATTTTCCTAACAACCAAGTAGAAAGAGACTCGAATAGCTGTTGGTGACTTTTTTATCGAAAGTTTAAAAAATTCAGTGTAAAGAAAATCTTGGCACTTGATGTAGCACTTGTAACATACTCTGGAGGCTCTCAAGAGTTACAGTGCAGGCTTTGTGGATCAAGTTCTACCATATTGTCTATCAGCCTGTCACTTAACAGCAGGTGCAAGCCTGGAAAGGAATGTTGCCTGAAATGAGGGCCCTGTATGGGGGCTTTGTTTCTTTCTCTAGATAAGAGATTGGGACACTGTGGCCTGTGGATGAAATTTGACCCATTGCCTGTTTTTATGTGGTCGGTGAACTAAGGACTGTCTTTTTTTTTTTTTTTTTTAACCTTTTTCAGTTTTATTAGGTAGAATTATTACAGTTTGATTGCACACATCCATCATATTGCATGTAAATACATATATACAATATACTGCACATATTTTTAGTTTACATAAACATTGCTTCTAAGAACAGATTAAATAATTGGAAAAAATCAAAGAAAGAAAAATACTTTGTAACATGAAAATGTATACATTAAAACATCAGTGTTTAGAAATGAGATTTTTAGTGGCTCAGGGCACACCCACTGATGTACCTCTGGTCTATGGCTGCTTTCTTGTTACAATGTCACGGCTGAGTAGTTGCAACAGAGATGGTCTGGCCCAGAAAGCCTAAAGTACTGACTATCTAGACCTTTCCAGAGAGTTCTCTGATGCCTGCTCTAGATTTAGGTTACAGTGTCAGAGAGAATTTGTTAAACTGTGACACATATGATATTTTCTAACACTAATAAATGCAGCTAACGTTTAAAGAGAACCTTACTGTGCCGACGACTGTGCTAAATATTTTGTGTGTCTTATCCCTGTGGATTTCTACAGTGGCTCTCCGAGGTGGGTGTCAAAATGTTTCCCACTTTATAGGTAAGTAAACAAACAAAAGATTTGCCCAAGACCACAAAAATAAGGTTTGTCTGAGGGCAAAAATCCATATTTTAACAACTGCACTATAGTCATTTCTATGAGCACCAGCCCTTACAGGTCAAAGAGAAAAAGATGAACAGTTCAGTAGAAAAACAAAGGAGAAGAGTAGATATTTATTTCCTCAATGAAGACAGACAAATGCCTGCTTGCCCGCACAGCTGTGAATTTGGGGATGAAGATGAGAGGATTTATTGAAGCCCTTTCTGGTTTTCTGTCTTAGAACCTGAGATTTGGATTTCTTTCCTCCTCACGATATGGTTGATAATTCAGGGGGTCTCCAGAGCTTCTGAAAGATAACTTTCAGATCCCCTCACTGGTGTTTCCACTGGCCAGAACTTCATTGTGCTCACAGACACTGTAGGAGAAGTGGATTCCTCTAGTGGACTCTCTATGAGAGAGAATTCAATGGGGAAAAAAATAAGTTGTTATGAGCACTAAACAAGTGCTCCCGGAGGGTCTGGGACATGATTCTGTGGTGTTGGGAAAGCTATTTAAGCCAGATTCACTTTAATAATCAAAGATTCCATGGAAACAGGTTCTTATGGGGAGGTTCTAAAGGTCTTAGGCTACTTCCTTGCTCACTCCTGTTTTTTTGGTCCTGTGCTTTGTGCTAGATTGTCTTTGTATAAACTAGGATTCTAATCTGTAAGCAACCTAAGTAGAGAAGGAACTTGTTGGAAGAATGTCAGGTAGCTTATAGAATCATCAGGAAGCCAGGAAAACAAGATTGATAAAGGAGACAAGAACAGGTGCAGCCGTTATGGAAAACAGTGTGGAGATTCCTTTAAAAACTAAAAATAGACTGAGCATATGATCCAGCAATCCCACTCCTGGGCATATATCTGGAGGGAATTCTAATTCAAAAAGATATATGTACCCCAATGTTCATAGCAGCAATATTACAATAGCCAAGACATGTAAATAACCTAAATGTCCATTGACAGATGACTGGTTAAAGAAATTGTGGTATATTTATGCAATGGAATACTACTCAGCCATAAAAAAGAATAACATGATGCCATTTGCAGCAACATGGACAGAGCTGGAGATCCTCATTCTAAGTGAAGTAAGCCAGAAAGAGAAAGAAAAATATACCATATGATAGCTCTCATATGTGGAATAAAAAAAAAGAGACACAAATGAACTTATTTACAAAACAGAAACAGATGTGCAGACATAGTAAACAATCTTATGGTTATCAGAGGGGAAAGAGGGTGGGAAGAGATAAATTGGTAGTTTGAGATTTGCAGATACTAACTGCTATATATAAAATAGATACAGTAAGTTTCTACTGTATAGCTGGGAAGCTATATTTAATATCTTGTAGTAACCTATAAAGAAAAGAATATGAAAAGGAATATATGTATTTGTATGTGTGACTGAAACTTAATTCTATACACCAGAAATTGACACAACATTGTAAACTGACTATACTTCAATTAAAAATAAAAAAGGAGGCAAGAACAGAAGGGTTTGGCAAGAAGAGCTGCAGTATATGCCCGACTGAAGAGTTGGGCTGAATGGGATACTGTAACTAGTATTGGTGCCACTGAATGCTGCTACCTCGATCAGATTTGACCTGTCCCTTCACCTTTGTGTCTTTCCTAAACATTCACAGTCATGGATGGGAATAACCAATTGCCCAGATCTTCGACTATGTGCATTATTTCATCAGCTACATGTAGGAAGGAAGGACCATGAGGCCTTTTCAGTTTCCAGAGTGTGCAGGAGAGGGTTTGGATATGGTGTAGACCAAATTCAAGTGAACTTATTGCTATATTTGGTGACACCCTGGAATGAAAAGATGATTTTCATAGTCCTTGACCTTTGATGCAAAGTCATCAAAGTGCTGTGGTATCTCTGGGCAGTGATTCTTGGAAAGCACCGCCAAGGGAATGCTCACTGACCCAGTGGATGATGAGAAATGCCCTCTGACATCTTTTTAAGAGTAGGGACTGGTGACCCCTGAGCTGAGCTTTGGAGGGAGAATAAAAATGGACAGGTGACAGGGAGGACTTAGTGCACTACAGTAGGCTATTAGCACACACCCAGTAATTACAAAAATTAAAATGTTGCTAATTTGATGACGTATTTAAAGTTTTTAAAAATCACCCCAAATGGCAACTTCCTGTTTTATCTATCACAGTTTTATTGAGATATAATTGACATATAGTAAAGTATACCTATTTAAAGTATGCAATTTGATGAGTTTTGACAAAGGTATACCCCCAGGAAACCATCATGGTAATCAATTTCATCACCTCCAAACTTTCCTTGTGTCCCTTGGTAATCCATCCCTACCTCCATCTCCATTCTCACAAAACCACTCTTCCGCTTTCCGTCACTGTATGTAAGTTTGAATTTTCCAAAATTTTGTATGAGTAGAATCAGTCAGTATATACTGTTTGCAGGGGGAGTGTGAGATCTGTTTTCTTTCACTCAGTGTGTGGAGATTAACCCACGATGTTGTGTGAATCAACAGCTTATACTTTTTCATTGCTCTTTATAATTCTGACCAAAGAAATGAATCAGGAATCTCCATCACTTATCACTATCTAAAAATCTAACATTAATTTTTAAAATTTGTGTATACAGCCCAGTGAGAGAATCACTAAATTTCTCCAAAATTGATCATTTTTGAAATGGTTTCATTAAGAATTGTGCTACTTGTATGGGTCACCTGGAGAAGATCTGGGTGAATTTGCTGCAAGTTGGCTTTCTTATCCCTTTGAGTCAGGAAGCCAAATCTAATCTGCAGACTGGGAAAATCCTTGTAAACCTCAGTTTCTGTGATGTAAAATTAGATTAAGTCCATGCATTTCTTAGGAGGCAGATGAAATTTCCCTGCAAAATGAAATATTCTTGGAATTTATTGGCAAAGATATGTTAGCTCTAACTGTAAACATATGTGTAAATTCAGCAAACCTTTCAAGGGCTTCTAATATGTGCCAAGTACTGAGCTTGGTTGCAGAGATGTAGAGATGATGACAGCATGGTGCCCTGGAGGGACTTCTAGTGCAATGGTGGTACAGGCTTCAAGAAGGTACATTATATACAACAGTTTACAAACAGCTGTTTATTGAGCATCTATTATATGCTGGGTCTGAACTGGATCTTGGGGAAGTGGCTGTCCTGCTTCAATCACAGAGCTTACTTCCTAGTGGAAGAGACAGATGAAAAGTGATTAAATACATACGTAGGCAGGTTGAGTAGAGGTGATACAAAATTTTATGGTGGAAATAAACAGGATGAAGAGGTAGTAATTTAGGAAGCCCATTTTATAGGAAGAAATCATGGACAGCCTTGCTGAGGAGCACAGGAGTTAAGGGCAAGAACATTCCAGGAGGTGGAGAGAACCACAAGCACAGACTGGTGTGTGTTTCATGGTTAATGGAACACAGATGAGGAGGATTTGGCTGGGAGAGTGAATGGGGAAGAGTGACTGGAAGTGATGGTGAAGAGGCAGGCAGGGGAAGATCCTGGAAGGTTTTATCAGCCATGATCAAGAGTTTGGGGTTTTGATGTTAAATGAACCAGGGACCCCCCAAGAGGAATTTAAAGGAGGGAATATCTGATCTTTTTTTCCCCTGTAATGTAATTTTATTTGAAAAATGAGGTCAAGTTAACACAATAAAATTAATACATCAAATTCATACAATTAAATGGCACAGATTTTTAAGTGTTCATATTGAGTTTTGGCAGTTGAACATTATTCCTGCATAACATCACCATCCAAAATGAGATACAGGGTATTTCCAATCCTAGAAAGTGGAAGGATCTTGTGGCCTTTTCTGATTTGCTTTAAAAATACCAACTCAGAGAAAAACCATAGGCGGAGGGGTAGGTTTCACCTCTGTGTAGTTATCTGACTTGAATTCTTATTTACCTCTCTGGAATCCTAACACTTTTTAAGAATCACCGTTCTCTTTTTTCTGGCCCCAGTTAGTTACTTACCACAGACCTCCTGATATCTGATTATTCTCTTTCAGACTTTCTCAGGTACTTTATTTTCAAGGTTGGTTCCTGGTGAGATTCTGGTCTCTCCTCTCTTCTACTCGTCCAAATTCTATAAGCCTTACCAGCCTCAGCTCAAATGCTGCCTTTTCATAAAGCTGAAAGCCTGTAATCCATCCATTCCAGACAGGCCTGTGTTCTCTGAGCACTGACAGTGTTGCTCAGCCCTTCCACATTGGGTTTTTATTTATATTATCTAGTGGAAGGGTAAGCAGAAATATATGGTGGTAATGAGAATGAATATACTAAATGATTTAGAGAAAATAATCACTATGGTAATACAGAGAGGACAGGTTGGTAAATTCTACCTCAGTGAAGCCTTGTCGTTTTTAAAGGAGAAGTCTTATATGACCTGTAGGCTGAGCCCAAACACACTGCGTTTGGTTTGGTAAAACTGCTGAAACTGTTTGGTGTTTCCCTTTATCTTGCACTATGAGTCATTTTTTCTGCGATGTACTCAGCCAGTCATGAAGGCTTACACACTCCAGAGAACACTGGATGCCTTTCTGCCTGGTTCAGACTTCACTGTCTGCTGCCTTGTTATCCATCTAAATGCTAACTAATGCCTTTTTTTTTTTTTTTTTTTTTTTTTTTTGGAGACAGTCAGATGCTCAAGGCACTGGCTTGTCAATGGTGGGTGTTTGCTTGTGCTAGTCCTGTGGTCTTTGGAGGTAATGGATCTGTGGGATTTGCTTATTTTCAAGATGATTTGATCGAGTGTGCTCTGTGTGGGTTGAAGTATTAAAAATTCAGGATGTAATTTATAAAGAATGGCAGAGGAAACGGGTAAATGGGGCCTTGGCCAAGACTTTCTTTCTTATCAATGCTGCCATTACAAATATTTAACTGGCATCAAGGTAAATATTCAAAGGTCAGTGTTAACATGCTGTTCATGGGTAGAGAACGTGTGTGGTCCTTACTGCCTCACTTTGCTCCTGAAATGTAATGATCAGCGTCAGGATGGCCAGATATGGAAGCTTTGTATCATCTTTGGCATTCGCCTGTAAGTAGTGCACCCAAGAAATGGCAATGGTTATAATCCATTTTGTGTGTTTTGATGCATTAGTCACAATCCGTTGTTTGCATTTCCGTGTGTTTAAGATCCAACATCAGTGAATTAGATAGTGCTTTTTGGCAGCAAGACAACGACACTGAAAATTTATATATTTATTCCAAAGGAGAGTTGGATTTATTTCTAATGCAAGTTCTATCTTCGTCATTTCTTGGGGTCGGGGAGTGGATAACAAGACCCTTTCTACAAGTTCTTTTTTCATGGTATGTGTTTTTATTTTTCATGTTTTTCACATCACAAACTTAGAAAAGAGCCTGGCACATAAGAAGTGCTCACTGCTGTAGCCCAGGAACTGCTCCTCGGTTCTGGCTTCTTGGGGCAGCTAGTTCTTTTCTGATGGTGCATCTCCTCTGTGCAAATTACTTCTAATTTTTGTTTGTGTTGTGGTTGCAGCGACAACGATATTTGAATGACGTGACTTATCATACAAGTAATAGCGTGCCAAATTTTGTCTCCTTGTCTCCCCCATTTAAAAAAAAAACTCTCTTGAGTCATGAAATTCTATTCCAAGCAAATCAATTTTGCTAAAATAGATTACTTTTATATGGTCGTCATCTGGGAAATGATGGCTATCATTTCTGCTCCAGTGTGTGTGTGTGTTTTTTTTAAAACCCTTAACAAGAATCACAATAAATAACATGGGGAAGTAGGTGTGTTTGACCTGATGGAGCCCCGTGACATTTAAGTGCGAATCACACAAGTGACGTGTTAACAGAAGAGAATGGTTATCATATAATCACCCATGCCTTTGCTTCTCGTTTCTAGCTGGGGCTTTCTGCTTACGTATTGATAATAAAGGAGAGCTATTTTTGAATGGTAGGTGAGTCTTAGCCCTCTTTAAAATCCACGTGTATAAGAAAGCATTGAAATTTGAGATCTGCACTTGCAGGTGCGGGCCATACACCTAAACGGAGCATCCCCCGGGGCTCCGCTCCCATTGGGTACTCCAGCCTGGCCCTCATCCCTCTCTGAGCTGTTCCTCCCTGTTGTTTCTGCCTGTTTTCTTAGCAAAGAAGAGATTAGCAGCTTTTAAATGCATATTAGAACCCAGCTGAGACATTATTCAAGGTGAAAACAGTAAACTTGAAAACACGCTGTAGAGAAAGGGAGCCCTGTAAGGAGGGAATGGTCAGTTTAGAAGCTGAGATAGCTAACAAGGGTTACTTCTTGACGCCCAGTTTCCATGCCTAGGGAGGTTGCTCCCACAATAGATAGGAAACAAAGGGAGACAGTGATGGGAAACAACACGACCTGAATAAGCATGGCTTTTTCTCTTTTGTAGCCAACTACGCAGAGTCACTAGTGCTGTTTTTGGAACCACGTCTGTGTCACTCCTGTGACACATCTCTGGGGCCTTGCTACCTTGTGGATGCCTCAGTCCACACCAACCTCTGGAATTAGCACCCGGGCAGTCAGGGCCCAGGGCCCAGGAATCTGCTGCCTTAGACCTTTTCTAAAATGTCTGTGCAAGAGCTGTATTTGCCGAAATTGTATATCTTTTGACTTTATTGATACAAAGCTGTTAAGAGAGTGGGGTGTGGAGCCTGACCAGCTGGCTCTGTACCCTAAGGTCCACCGCTCATTTACTCTAGTTACCTGACCTCTCAGTTGCACGTTTGTGAAATGGGAGGGGAAGTGGTGTGACTTTTCAGGGTTGTTTTGGGACTTTGGTGAGACCGTCTCTGTGAAGCCGTTTGCACTCTGCTTGGCACATATCACATGTGCTTGTAAGGGTTCATTGTAGTTGTTATTAGACCAGTATAGTTGTTATTGTTTTATTAATAAAAGTAATAATAATTACGTCAGAGTGTACCTGTAACAGACGCGTAGAATAACTGTATCAACAGAAGCCTCATATGTTTTTGAAGTGTAGAAATGACCACCTCTGGAGCTCTCTCTCAAAAAAAAAAAAAAACCTGCAAAAAATGAAAAAAGAGAAGTGAACAGGTTTTCTGTATTTGGGCTATTTATTTCAGCAGCTTTCAGGAGAGATGCAGTAGGCTGCAGCCTGGAGAAGGCTGCCTTGAGGGCGGATGACCGGCTCAGAGTCAGCCCTGCCGTCTTATTCATTGGCTGAACCACATGACAGGTTTCTCCACACTTCCTCACCCTCCAGTGCCTTCACCTTTGCCAATGGCCACGGCCAAAACCTGTGTGTAGCTCCCCCCACCCCCACACACCTGCACACCGAAGGCCATCCATCCGGCAGTTCAGAACATGCCTGTCACCTTTCCCCCCGTAACGATGGCCTTTCACCATACTCATTTTCAGGCAAGTCCCCACACACTGGGCTTTTGGCGATTAGAGGGCTTTAATTATAGCTATTAGACAGACATCTGAGAGAATGACAGTGTTTTGCCTCTGGTCGTCTAGCAGAAACTGGAAAGGGGGAAGGTACAGACAGAGATGGGGTGCGAATGGCTCCTGCTGTTCAGTTGCCAGTGGCACCTGCGGGGATGTGAGATGGTGATACTGTTTCTCTTCTGGTCCCAGTAGACCCACCATTGTCACCTGGGGTCCCTGGGCCACCTGTCTCCGGTTACCATGAGTCATCAGTTGTGGCTGCCTCCAAAGGCACCAGGCCTCTCCCTCTTCTTGCTGGTAGATCACTTTTGTTTTTCTTGAGACCAGATTTTGGAGGACTGAGAGGGTCCTTCAGATTGCTCTTTATAAGTACATTAATGCATTTAGACTCAGTCCTTTTTAAGAGCTGAATGTTTTCCTTTTTTTCCCATGTAAGGAAAGCATCTTTCTTTCTCACCATCTCCTTTGCCCCTGCCTCATTCTTTAACATACGTGGTGCCTGAGAATCAACTTCTCAGGGTGTTCTTTTTTTTTTTTTTTGGCAGCAAAGTGAGTTTTATAAAATGCTTCCCTTGTATATCTGTTATAAACAGCCATCCAGAGAATTAATTCAGGCTATTTTCAGACCTTTTTCAGACATTTTGATGACTCAGAATCTGAATCAGAGCAAATAGAACAGGATCTAAATACTACAAGGTGACACAAATTCAACACAAATAGGAAAGGATTAAAAAGGCAGTAATTACAGTTATTCATCTTTAATTAGTTTATATTGAGAGAAGTAATGCTGAAGTTCTGGAGATGTATGTTTAGGTATCATTTGCATCATTTTTCAAATATATAGTCCTAGGAATATAAAGATAACTGAAATTTATGGACCTTGTAACCACACTACAAAGGGTCTCTCTCCTTGCTTGACGTTTTGAATGCTCCTCTTTTCTAGTTAATTTGAGATTTATATTCTGTTCCTCACAAAAATCAACAGTGTAATCAATAGTGTAATAATCAATAGATTGATCTGCCTCAATTCTAGTAACTTTTTTTGGCTTTGTTAGTTATATAGAAAGAGTACATGGTGTAATTCTTGCCTTCAAGAAGCCTCTACTCTAATTCAGGGGAGAAGACTCATATGAAGCTAAGGGGAAATTGTATATCTGTTTATTCAATAACTACTTGCAGAAAATACCAGCTATATTCCATACATATTATTTATATACGAACAGGTTTTGGGTCTTGAAGAAGTAAGGAGTTTTACACAGTATCCCTTGCTGGGAGATTGTATTTTCCAAAGATGGGGCAGTAGTAGGGTCTCCCGTGAGACATGCTCTTCTGGAATGTGGTCTTGCCTCTCGCTCATCCAAAGATAGAGTCAGTTTCCCATCCCCTTGGTGGAGACTGGTCTAGTGACTCACTTGTAACCAACGAACTTCGGAGGCTAGGTCGGAAAAGGTCAGGCAGCTTCCCCTGGATCTTTCGGGATGCTTGTTCTGCAGACACTTCCTCTCAGGGAGTGTCCTCTTGGAATCCGGCTGCCATGCTGTGAGACCTCAGGTCAATGGGAAAGGGCCTGGTATAAGTGCTCTGACTCCAGCCTTTGGGTCCTCTGTACCCAAGAATCAGACATGAGTGAAAATGATTTCAGACCCCAGACCAGAATCTTCCCAGTGGAGGCCCCATACATTGTGGAACAGACGTGGTTCAGCTGCCTATGTCCTGTCCAAAATCTTGACCCAAAGAATCTGGTGTTTTACGCTGCTGGGATTGATGCACTCTTGCCAACATCTGATGATAGAGGACTGAGCAAAACGGAGACCAGTGAAAGAGTGCTACTGACATGCCCGGGAATAATAATCAAGTCATAAAACTTCCCATCTATTGTTTGCTGTGTGCCAGGTTTTGTGACCCAGTGCCTATGTAATCTTCACCAGGTCCCTGGGTTTGGCATCATAGCACTTCCCACTGTGTAGGTGAGGGAACTAAGGCAAAGGGAGGTGAAACAGTACACTTACATAGCAAGTGACGGAAAAAAACTTGGAGCCTCTGTCCTTAACTGCTTGGGTCGATGATGTACCTAAGGGTTAAATACAGTTCAGTCTAGCGCTGGCATATGAGTTCAGAGATAGTATCACTCTGAGGTGGGGTGGCTTTAGACTTTGTGAGGAGATCAAGTCTACACTGAGCCTGGTCAGGTGTGTAAGATTTAGATGAGCATCATCGAAGAGGAGAGGCAGGCATTTAATGTGGAGGTAACCATGGGAACAGCTGAACTAGGAAAGGAATTCATGAGTGCATGGATGGAGAACAAACCAGGAAGAAGAACTGAGGAGGAGGATGCTACCGGGTGCTGGATTTCTTCAGAGATAGAGGGTCCTTCAGAGATGTAGGCATCTGAGTGTTTGATCTGGGAGGAGAATGTCTAGGTTACCAGTTCAGTGGAAGGTGACTCCAGCAACAACATGGCGGCTGGGCCAACCTGGGTGGGGTGGGCAACCAGGAGAAAAGACAACAGCTCAGATATTGTTTAGTTAGCCCAAGAGAGTATTGGGTGGGTGGCACACTGATACAATTAAGGGTAAATTTAGAGAAGTTTCAAAGAAATAAATGACACAGCTTAATAACAGGTTGCATATAAGGGTTGAAAAAAAAATAGAAAGTGGTAAAAATGGTTTCTAGCCAATGAGGTCAGAAGTGTGATAAAAATCTCTTCCATCAAATATTGCCAGAAACAGTTAATGCTCCTGAAGGGCAGTGAAAGCATTAAAATTAGAATTGATTAGCATTAGAATTGCAAGACTAGGGTACTGCAAAAGTTTGACAAAGCTCACACAGTAATAATAATAACATAATGCGTTATGATTTTATTGCCTTGTATACGAGTGACTGTTCACTTCTCTGTGTTTGACATGCAACTATAACATTTGGTACTCACTCTAAGACCGTGAATTAGACACATAGAGCAGGTGGCTGTCCCAGGTACGGAGGTTGTAACTGAGTCTTGTAGCGCTTAAACTCCTAGTTCGAGATCCCACGATAGATGAGAACTCATCCTGGGACCATGTCCTTTGACTCACAGTCCACTGCCCTTTCTATTTATAAAAGCACCTTTTTGAATAGATATTTGGACATGGTAGGCAATTTTCTATGCCGAGAAGCTGAGGAACACAAATATTCCCAGTATTCTGTACCTTCACAGTATCTTGTGGTTTCTGGCTTAGAGGACCAGCCTTGCATGTAAGACCTCATCATCTAAGCAGGCTTGGATTAATGGGTAAGTGAAAGTGTGGGTAAGGTTTGAGGAGGTTTCTTGAGCTCATTCTGTCTACAGATTGAGTTCAGGGACTTTTAAAAGCTGTAAATAAGCTAGTTTTCAGTTTTCGGTTACTCAGAGCAGAAGCCCCAGGAATCCCTGTACTTCTTCACCCTTTATGTGCTGTCTTATTTTTTTTACCTCCTGATCGTCTCTAGAATCCTTGCAATCTCCTTATTCATATTACTACTACCATTGTTTACACCCTTTACGTGTTTCTTGGAGTAACTCAACAGGCTTCAAATTTGTCATTGTACTTTCTGCCCACCCATTCCAATGATTTTCCATGAAAATTTGACTATGTGTGAATTATCAGTGGTTTCCTAAGACATACACATGATTTACCAAGCTCTTTGGCATCTAAGGCCCCTCAAGGCTCATTTAACCTCTTTAATGTCATTTTGTGTAGGTCTCCCTCGTACTTCACATTAGAGTAATATTGATAGAATGATGGGTTTATAGACACTCAGACACGCATGCGTGCGCTCACACAAACACACACACACACACACACACACACAGATGCACGCCTGTTTCCTCTGTATCACACGACGTCTTTCCCTTCCTGGAGCATCTTCCACTGCTGTTTGGTCTCAAAACCCCACTCATGTCTATTTATCAAATACATCCTTTTTCCACCGAGTCCAAAAGTGTCAGTCCCTCCTGCCTTTGTACCATATGTGGACCCAGCACAAACTCCATCTTTCCTGGATCAGCCTGGATTGTAATTATCTTCATGTCTACTCTGCCTACTAGACTGTAGACCCCATGAGGGCAGGGACGATGGTTGTCAGTCTCTTCATCCTTTGAAGTTTTTACAGCGCTTGCCGTATGGTGGTTGCTCATTAAATGATTGTGGACATGAGAAAAGGCAAACATGTTTTGGTGATAGAAGATTTTTGGCTGGGAAAGGTCACTACCCTTGTGCCACAACCATGAATTTATCAAGCACCTGTTTTCATGAAGCGCTGTGCTGCGTGTTCCTCAGAACAAATTACACAGACCTGCTTCTTGACCTCTGAGAACTTATTTATAATTTAATACGTCTATCAGGCATGAGGGCAAATATGGAAAGGACAGACAGTAATTGAATTACCAACATTAAACACATATACAAATAGGTTAGATTAAATATTTACTTTGCATGTGCATTACCTTGTAAAGGGTAATTGCATTTTAGCAGCTGGTGAGTGTATGGGAACCATTTGAGTTTTATGTTTAGACAATAGGATCCTCTCATAATGATTACAACGTAAACTGCATTTTGATGTTTTTATGGGTGAAGATGGACATTAATATTCCCTCTGAGGTTAATTTACATTACACTGCAAGAAGAAGTCATAAATCTTGGATCAAGTCCAAATCTAGACACCTCTGGACACATTAGAGCAAATGTTGCTTATCGGTGGAACGCCACCATTTACAAAAATATGGAATCTGAAATATATGTGTTTTTCGTCAAAAGCAGGAAATAAGGTATTTGACAACATGCATTTGTCTGCTGAATGTGATGGAATATGTGATGAAATATGTTTTGTCAATAAAATAAATTGCCGAACAAAATGTAATCCTTTCTGCAAATGCATTTGGTCTCCGGAATGAAATAAGCTACAAAGCGCATTTTTCCTGAGTTATTTTAGATTTGCTGTCTATCAAAAACCACGGAGAAAATGTGTTTTGTCAGACGCTGTATTTCAAGGTGTATAGATAAAATATATTTAATTAGGAAAAAAAGTAGACTCAGTTCTGGAGGGTCAGTACATGTTCATAGTATATTGATGCAGTTTAAATGAGTCTATAATTTTTGACTCGTGAGGCTAAATTCTCTTTCCAGTGTTGGACGCATTCTTGAAAACATTCAAGTGATACCCTGATGGTCCTTGAGCATATTCCTAACACTTCTACTGTGCAGTGTTATCATCACATCACTGAAAGAGTTAATTACATGACTAATTAGGTTCTTTTAGTTTCTTCTCCTCCTGCTCTGTGAATTGGTCCTTGGCCCCAAGGCTCCTGAGGAATTTCAACTTACATAATTAATTAATGCAGTTTAACCCTTCAAATGGGACTCAAACACCCCACCTAGTTTAGTATCACTTTAGATTTCTGGTTAGCAGTCTGTATAGCAGCCTGCTATACAGTGGACCAGTTAATGTCAAGTGATTACGTGTTGTTAAGTTAAAAGAAAGTGTAATTTTTAGAAAAGGGATCAAAAGAGTTATATGTGTAGAAGCAGCTCTGAGAAGAGTGAAATTTTATCCTACAAATGAAAGATGATGTGATGGGGAAAGTTTCTGGTCTTTTTCTCCTATTCTTTTTTTTTTTTTCTTTTTAATAAGAACACACTTCCTCACTTGTGGTATCTCCTTAATATTTAAAGGATTGAATGAGATAATGTCTATAAAGCTCTTGGCTCCATGCCTGGCATTGTTTTTTATAATGGTTTATAATTTTCCAGTATTAAATAAACATTGTTCTATTTGGTTCTCAAGCTGTCAAGCATGCATTTCCTTTTTATGGAGGAGTAAGTGAAATTCAGAGGATCATGCGGGATGGACCCGAAGGAGGGACCCAGCTCTACTGCTGGGGGAGAGGGATTATCTGTGGAGAAGGGAACATGTGAACTATATCCTGAACCATAAGGAGGAAATAAAAATGCAGGAACTGCACGGTCATTATGAATGTAGTTGGCTTGTTGATTGTACTGTTAACTACTACATTGCCAGGGAGAAGGGCTTAATTTATTGGGAAATGAGGCTAGAAAGGTAATCTGGAATCATACAGTACTAAGGAGTTTTCACTTGATTCTAGAGGTACAGGGAAGGATACTCATGAGTTTTGAAGCAGGGAGCTGGCGTGAGTCAGCTTACATTTTAGAGAACTAGGTTTGCTGATAAATGTGAAAGGGGATTAGAGCAGGGAAGAGACCTGCAAGCCAGATTGTGTGTCGGTCTCTCTCTGTTGTACTCCAGGTGAGAGACAGAACCAGACAGGTGCCTGTGTTAGTAGGCATGAAGGAGATGGGATAGGGATTTTAAAGACGTTTCCCGGTCTAATCAGTGAGAGGTCATACATGGTGGGGAAGGCATGGGGAATTTGAGAATAACAGAGAAGTTGCAGAGGAAATGAGGCCATTGATATAGATAGAAAATGGAAAAAAAAAAGTTGATGATGGTAGAGCAGATATATTTGGTTTTGAACATAAGGAATGTAACCACAAAATCAATGGGCAGATGTGTTGTAAATATGGATTCTAAGTCCAGGAGGGAGGCTCGGGGAAGGACTAAAAATTGGAAGGACTATTATTATATTTGTTTTTATGATTGGTAATAGATGAATGAAATACCTTTATAAGAAAAAAATTTAATTAATATTCAACATAATGTATCAAAAGGAAATTTGACAAATATGGAGACCTAACTCTCTTGTATTCCTCTCACTTTTCATAGGTAATGATTATTGAGAATGTGCCAGGCTCAGGTTAAGCTGCACGTTAATTATCTTAGTTAATTCAGAAAACTTGGAGAAAGCTGGAGGAAGAGATACTAGCATTCCCATTTCCCAGTGAGAGCACTGAGGCTTGGAGAGATGAAATGAATGGCCCAATGTAGAACAGGAATTCAGATCCTTGTCTGTCTCAGAGTCTGTGTTCTTAAACCACACCGCACGTGGAAATGTTCAAATCTGATTCATCTTCAAGGCATCTGGTTCTCAGTGGCTATACTCACTGGGGTTTCATGGAGAACCTAACATCTTTGATGTGAAATTATTCACAGCTACCCAGCAGAGGACTTGACCTTCAGAAAGCAGACAATGGATATTTATTCCTTTCTTTTTTCACCCCAATTCTTTCCTCTCTCTTAACCCTTCTAACACCCCTTCTGGATGTTGTTTAAGACCCATAGTTCTCTCTACTTTCATCATAGACATTGATACACATTATTTCTCTCCTACTGGACTGTAGGCATTTTGAATCCAAGCATTATCTTGTCTTTCCTCAGTAGGCAGCCCAGGACCTTACACTCTGCCTTGGTTGCACTGACTCACTTGTAACCCCATGAGGTGACACTGTAATTATCTCCATTTTTAGAAGAGAAATATGTAGCTCAACCAGTATCTCACCCAGAGATTCAAGAAGAGTTCAGTCATAGATGAGGATATGAACCCTTGTCTAGAACAAGAAGAGTGCTATAGGTGACTAGTGCCTTACACATAGTAGGACCTCATCCTTGTGGGAACAAACAGAAACAAAAGCACTGTTTTCGGAGGCAAGACTTTGGGGGCATGAATTTTAGTTCTGTTATATGGCAGATTTTTTTTTTCTTTAGTCAGTGCTTGTGGTAATAGGATTCTGTCTAATATGACTCATTTCAGAGAAGACTTGAATAAAAAGAACTCCATAATAATGCCAGAAAATTTAAAGTCAGTCTGCTGGAGTATCTGAAAGGCACACGTTCATTACTTAATCTCACCAATCCAAATAATGAACAGGGGAGTCCACAACAGAATTAGAGAGATTGTTCCAAAGCTTAGAGGCTAATTTGATTTCGTACGGAATGTTAAGAAAGGGTTTTAAAGAATTTTTAATGAAAAGGCAATTAACGTTGAAACCTTCATTAATGGATAGTTGAGAGGAAAAATCAGACTTCTTGCTGAGTTTTTGACTTTTTAACTAATTGCAAAACTTTATGGTATTTTTACTGTATATTAGAAAATGGTAAGGCACTATCTGTTTAATACAGCCAGACCTTATGGGCAAATAGAACACTTTTAAGGGCTTTTAATTTTTTTTTTTTTAAGTAAAGAGGACAGAGCCCCCAAGAACTAATTATAACTGAACCGCTCTCATTTGATAAAATGGATGTGGAGTAATGAAATGTTCACTAAGAAACACTAATTTTCACTCAGCTTAAAAGATTCTTGAAACTATTATTTGTTACCTCATATTAGCCTACATTGACCAATTTCGCATACAACAGAAAATGGACATTTTATAAGAAAACTATAAAGAACAGTCCTGAGCATTGAACAACAGCCACAAATAGATACTGATTAGGAACATTGGTTTCTCAATTCCAAATTCTCTAAACCCTTTAAATACGGTTTATTTCTCACTTTAACTCCAAGGATTAAAGTGAATGGAACATCTATTCTTTGGTTTTTCAGTGTTTAGTTTTGGTACCCATATTTCTCAGACTTTGCCCTAAAATGTTGGTAACTGTTATGTTCCCCATCCCCTACCACCTGTGTGGTCCTCAGGGCCTGAGAGTGATGGAAATAAAGACAGAAATCTTTTGGCTGGCAGATTATTAGAGCATTTTATTGGCCATATGGTATACCCTCATGCCATGGAATTAGGAAAAGTCTCATTTCTTGCCTTTCAGAGCAATGCAAATAATTTTTGTAAGCTCCAGAATTAGATTAACTTTCTAAGTTGCCTCCCAACAATTTCTTTTGCTGTTACCAAGGTAACCAGCTACCATATGGTAGGGCAGGGGCAGGAGTGAGAAGGTTGCCCCCCCCCCCAAGAGCTAATTTGTTATCCAGGCTTTGTCCTGTGGCTAGTCTTTTTATATGTCGTATTGTCCACCACTGAATTTGATAACAAATGTCAGACATCCTAAATTTTAGATTTGAGGTATTGAATAAGTAAAACAGTCTTTCCTCTCCTTTTTCATCCTAACCTTGTGTACTGGGGTGTGGCAGTGTTAAAGAACTGGACACATGTTTCTTTAACGAAAACATTACAATGCTATCTGTTGGTGATACAGAGAACAAAGGAGAGATGCATGTAGCTGCTAACCAATCAAAACCATCCCACCTTGAGAGGATCCATGGTAGTAAATGAAGAAAGAACCGAAGTCTGAAAAGTCACTTCTCCCTCCAGGTTGACTGCTCATTCTCTGTTCATGCTAGAACTCATTTAATCTTAACTATATTAGGACCCAACACACAACTTCATAGGCATTTGGCATAGCTCTTCCTGGATTCTCTGGTTAATTGATTGTCAGTTAAGTACATCGTGTCAAAGACTTTTCCAGAATAACTTTGAAATAAGAAGATCTGGGCTCCACCTCTGCCACTTATCAGCTTTATTACCTTGGCGATTTCTTAATTTTTTCTTTGATTTGGAATCTTTGCTGTTTAAATATAGGTTCTCCTGAGCTGAGACTAGACTGTCTTATTTTATAATTAAAACATTTTTGGAAGCTCAGAAAAATACACAGTATCTCTCCATGATGGACAATTTGTGTACGACCATTTTTCAGGCATGTGTTTTCCTTTATTTGAGGATTTGTACTTTAATTGTGGGGGGGGGGGATAAAGAAATGTGGCAGAAAAACAGAAAAATAGCAGGTAAATGCGTTCTTTCCATTGACTGGTTGTCCTGGCCCGGCAGCTTCTTCTCTGTTCTTTCTCTCTCTCAAAAGAAGTAACTCCTTGAATAAGCTTCTTTGGGAGTGATGCAAAGAAGCTAAGGATTTGGGATGATAAAAACTGTGGAACTTATGTTTTCATAGACTTTAATGCACTTATGCTCTTTTAAATAATGTTTCAGGAATGTTTCTATAATACCTCTCCCCATTATATTTTGGTTTACTTAGGTCTGGCTATATGCACTGGCCTCATTTATGAGTAATATCAGTAACCTTTCTGTTGTAGTTCTTTGGTAACCTGGAGTGCAAAATATTACAATATTGAACCTTGAGCAAGATCTCAGTGATACCACTTTTAACTGTTGATACATTTAAGTAGTTGAGTTTTAATTTGTGCCAGGGTATAACTCTTTTGTTCACTGACACTATTATTATTATTATTGTTGTTGTTGTTATTGTTATTGTTATTATTAAAATCTGGCATGTCCATTAAGCTACACAGAGCAGAAAGAAACCAAAGTGACATCCTCTGGTGTCAGTCGTTGTAGGCAGGGAGGGCTTATTGAGCTAGGAAAACCGATAAGAGTTCACAGCCATTTATTGCAGCTAAGGAGTTACCTAAGTCCCCTCTCTGGGCTCAGATTTGTCATCTAGCCTGTATTTGATGTCCACATTTACTGTTGTTTGTATTAAAATGTATACTGAGTCTGCATTCTATACAACAAATCTGCATTTTGCTACTTTACTTCTATTCCTTTCTTTTCTTAAGTCACAGAAATCATAAAACATAGCCGTTCTGAGGAAACCTTTGTGCTAAAATAGAATCTATTTATAATAGATGAGATATGTTAATTTTAGGAGACTGTTTTATACACTTAGTCTGGTGAAATTATCAAATTAACCAGCCTGTATCATGTTTTTTTCATTGTCACTTTCATTCCCTTTTATTATGCCTTCTTCAAATTACTCATGTAAGTGATGTGTTTCCTTATTTCTGCACTAGATTTATTAATTTGTTCACTTGGCCATATGTTTGGACGCCTTCACATGAACTGGATATCAATTCCCTTGTCACTTTTTTCTCTTTTCTGCCATATTGTGAGTTGACACCCAAATACACCCTGCAAAATGTATGTTAGGCTGGGACATTAAAATGATTGACAGTGAACTTGCAGGGTGAGGAGGAGGCTAATCCATATATGACACACCGAAGCTGTTTTCCTGGCAACAACTTCATCATTGTTTCTAAACATGAGAGATGAGCCAATGTACCTAAAAAATCATTCAGGTAAACAGCAAAGAATTTTGTTTGGCAGGGCATGAATATGATAGTCTTTCTCCTTCTCACTCCACTGTGGTAAATGGAAATAGATTCTTCCCACCTAGATTAATAGCTGTTTTGACTCAGTAAAAGATGTGTAAATCTTTGGCAGTTTCCTTTTGAGTCGATCCTCTTGTGTGTGTGGAATAACATCTCAGAGTAGTTAAGGTGTGTCAGGCTCTTGGGGAAAATATCGACATGTACACTTGGAAGGTAGGCTGGATATGTAGCCACTTGTAGGGGTAATACATTCTTTTGAGAATGCATTGAAATCCAATGATAGCCTCTATCCAAAATTTTGGGCCAATGTCTCATATTATTCAGTATTTCACATGATATGAAGCAAAGAGAAAAATCGGAGGCTCGGCTGGATCAAAAAATTGTATGAGGCCTAAGAAAAGACTGTTCCCAGATGGAATTCGCTGAATATTCTGTTTCTTTGCATTTTCATTATAATTAATTCTTTAATATTGCCAGTTGAATCTCACGAATTGAAAGTGTTCCAGTCTATACAATCTGGCATCATGCTGCTCTTCTGAAATTCCAGGGAGCTCTCCTAAGGGAAGATTGGGAAATTCACAGTGTGAATGGAGCAATTAGAGCAGAGGTGTGGCATCGAGAGATAACGGGCCAAGTAGATAGAGCTTCATGACAATGGCCTCTTTCCAAATGCATCCTGGTCGGGTTTGCACATGGTAACACGAGTTGGAGAAGAGACATGCTGCTCTTTGGAAAACAGGATACACGTAAAATTTTACATTGCATGGTCTCCAGACCCTATCCTGAAAGAGATGTGCACAGAGGGGAGTTGGAAGGAGGATTAGATGAGTTGCCAAAGGATGTAGAGCTGCCAGCAAGGGCATGTGGGAGTTGAGGGCAGTGGGAAACAAGGAAGGACCCAGGCCATTTCCTGGAAGATAAATTACGGATCAGGGACCCTCACATAACTGAGGATGGATAATTTAGCAAAGATGAGAACATCATGTGTCTGTTCCATTTGTTTTGCAGAAGAGAAATGGAGGGAGTCACAAAGAGGCTCCACATATGCATGCAGTGGTGGGTCCAAGGTCCATCCCTTGATATCTTTCTCTAGGATTGCCCTGAAGGCTTCGAATATTCACTCTTTTAAGATGTTAAACACAGAGGAAGTGTCAGACTCCTGGAACCTTATGTAAAATTCATATAATCTTTTATCTTACCTTATGACATTTTAATTGTAAAGGCAAGACGTACTCATTGTAGAAAACGTATAAAACTAAAAGGGAATATTTTCTCTCTCCCCATTCAGAGATCACTGTGGTTAACCGTCTTATCCTTAGTCCTAGAAGACTGAGAGTGAACACAAAGATGGTAGGAATAAAACTCATAGACAATGAGCAGTTTAATTCACAAGTTTTATGAGGCATCATTAAGGCTGCGAAAATCAGGACAGGCAAAGGGAACATCTGAGCAACGCTGGTGTCCCCATTTTGCTCTTTACAGGCATGAGGCCAGAAGAGTCATAATGATCTGTGGCCTTTGTTAGCACCAAAGAAATGGTCCCTAATCTTTAAATATTATGATCACCCCCTACCCCCGAAACTATCACCAAAAGACCCACATCAATTTCCAGAAAGACCTTTTTGCTTTCTGTTTCTGTCAAAGTTTTTTATTCTATCCATCCATCCATCCTTCCATACTGACAAAATTGAATTGATAATATACAGTATTGGACTCTGCCCTTTTCATTCATTTAATACTTTGAATATTTCCTATGTCAGTATGCGAAGACTTTTCCAAAAACATGGTTACAAATTATTAGCTCACTTTTAAAGAAGCAAAGGTAGGCCCACCAGATTTTTATTCACTTGGGAAAAACCAGAAGGGGTTAATTTAATAAATTCTTATATTAAAAACCTCATCACTAAGTTCTGAGGGCAAAATGTATTGATCTTTCTACTTGTATCATCAGGAAAATAATCATGAATGTTTGCTAGAGAAGGTATCAGTTAAAATTAACTGTGAGAGACCTCTACAAGGAAAGAACACATATTCAGAGGTCTTACATAAGTTAGAATTCTTCATGAAAATAATTCCACATCAAAACCTTTAATTTTTTTTATTGAGCCTTTATTTGCTTGCTTTCTTTTCTTTCTTTTTTTTTTTTTTTTTATTTTACCTTCTCTCTTTTTAGTGAGCCCTCAACAGCATCTGTAATTGTGTACTGAGTAAGTCATGTTAATGGATTCCATAGGTAATTTCCAAAGGTTGAAAAGGCCTTTGACTTCAGAGAAATTGAAGCAATTTTGAAAGAAGCTAGAGAGGTGTATATGAGAATCCTTCCCATACACATGAATAGTGGAGTGACATTTGAATTTGACACAGAGAGTGAAAAGATCAGGTTGACATGTGGCACCCGAGAAGGGAATGCCGCCTCATCCCTGCCTTCTCCATTTGCCGAGAGAGAAGAGGTTCTGAAACTCTGAATGAGAAGTAAAGGGCATTAGCATCGAGTGAGAGTTACAGGAGTCAACCTGGATTTGCAAATAACAAAGTCATCTCGGCTCAACTCTAGGAAGACCTTGAAGCTGAGATCCAAGATCACATGCTTAAAAATGAGTAACTTTTGTTAGAGAAGTGTGTGTGGGTGACCAAAGTTGAATTTGCACAATAAAGGGGAGATCACAGAAAGGAAGCTCTGAAGGAACACAGCCACCTGGGCTGGTCTGGGGAGTCTGATTCAGGAGGCTGGGCCAGTCTCAGAGTCTACAAAACCATTTCTGAGAGGTGAACATCTTCCGCTTTGGCTTAAAAAAAAAAAGAAAAAAGAATCTGAGGGCACCTACATTGACATTTTATCTCCTTTGAAAGATGGACTCCTCACTGCAGATGTATGGACCTATTCTTAATAATAAAGGTTGCATTTTTTCCCCCCTGGATTCTCTCCTCAAAATTTAGGGCACCCGTGGCCCCTGAAGGCCATTAATTCACAGTTGTACACCCAGGATTCAGATTGTAGTTTTAAATATCACTGCATTTGATTTAGTTGGAATAAAGAATAATTCAGATAGGGAACTATTCATTGAAATTCACCTCCTCAAAAGCTACAGTCTGTAGTTAGCTGTCTATAAATAGGATTTCTGCCTCTGTGTTGTTAGATGCTGTTAGAATAAGAACATGTTCATGTATTATTTGGGAATCTAAAAATAAGTCTGGAAATAGCAAATAAATTATAGTGCAAGGAAAAAAATAGCATAAGCAATATTGAAAGAAGAATTTTAATTAGGGAATGCATGAAACATTCTGCAGTAGTAATGTTTACCTATAATAAATAAAATGGGTTTAAGGAAGTTGAGCGGAGTGTTTAAGAGAGCTTGGGTCTTCAGAGTCCCACTGCCCAGATTGAAGTCTGCATTTGCCAGGAAATCCCTGAGAGTTTTCGAGACGGTTGTTGAATTATAACATTGGAATAATAACAACATGCACACCAGACAGAGTTGTTTTGACAGGGCAGTGAAATGAGATACCTGTAAAGCAACTAGCACATCGCGTGGCACGGGGTCAGGTCTCTGATACTGCTTGTTCCCACGTGAGGCAGAGAACGCCTGTGCTAGCTCGGATCCTTTTGCAGATGTGGCAGTGGAATTACACATGGGGGGATTAACTGAGGGAAATTATCTGCGAAGGATGAAGGGGGAGAAGCAGGCGTAGTGGGGAGAGTTCTCAGGCAGTCGTGTAGGTCTGACACCTGTCGAAGAGGAGGGCAGGAAAAACAGGTGGAGTCGGGAAGTCTCAGACTGCAGCAGAGTCCTGAGAAAGCCTGGGGCAGTTTGATGCAAAGTCCTTGTGCCAGAGTCATCTGTTGAGGTCTCCTGTCCCACTGGAGGAGGCCTGTGCGGTCATGGGCTGGGAACATTCCAAGAAGGGCAGGGACTCTGTGAAGGTGGTCATGGGTGCTGAAGGACATCTACTAGGGAGTTAGCAGCAGCATCCCACAGTAGAGGCGTGTGAATGCCTTCCTGCCACGGCCAGGGCCACCGCTTGTGATTGGCTATAATAGTTACACATCCTTAGTATTTATTCATTAACCCATTTCTTCACTCCAGCATTTTGGTAGCTTGTGCTCACGGTACCCTAGCTCTGAACCTCAATTCTCACCAATGAAATGGGTAAAATAAAATAGGTATTGCACACTTCTTTCAGGACTAAAGATTTGAGACGTTATATGTGGAAGCATTTCATTTTTCATAGTAAAAAAAAAAGGGCTTTGGAAATGTAAGGTAGCTGACAGCTATTTCCTTTCAATATTTTATAATGCAAAAATTTTCTTTCCAGTAATCTGGCCTTTCCATTAGCTTGACTTGGTAAGACTTTATGAGGACTAATTTTCACATGAAAATTTGTGTCTGTGAAAACACATAGACTCTCTTATCTTTGAAATTACCGAGCATTTCAGGTTTACCAGCAGAACGGTTTGATTTGATGATGTGTGGTAGTGAATCCGCCTCCACTATTCAATACCCAGTGCTTGGAACCTGAGGAATTCAACGCACTGAGTCCATTTTAAAGATGCTGCTGACTGAAGCTCAGGAATACTGTTAAGCAAGGCATCGGTCCATCGTGATTGTCATGGGGCCTCCTCACAAGATGACTGGGACATAGAAGGCCCCCAGCAAATATTTTTTGAATGTTTCATTGAATTGATTTTACCTGATTAACTTTTCAGGTTGATCTCTGTGATTTTTCCTCATAGAAATTAGGGACCCTAGGGAGGTGTAAATTGGGAGTTTGGGATTTGCAGATCCTAACTACTACATATAAAATAAACAACAAGGTTGAACTATATAGCACAAGAAACTATATTCAGTATCTTGTAATAACCTATAATGAAAAAGAATATATATATGTATATATGTATGTATAACTAAATCACACTGTTGTATACCAGAAACTAACACCACATTGTAAATGGACTATACTTCAATTAAAAAAAAAATTAGGGACCCTAAACATGAAAAACATAGAACAAAACATGATGAAAGCCCAAATCCCTGATACTTGTAGAAATTAGAAAGAAATGGGTCTGGTATTTAGATCATACCTCTTAGAATCACAAAAATCACCAAAAAAAAAAAAAAAAAGGGTTGGGGGTAGACTCTTAGTGTTCATCTAATCCTGCTTTATTCTGGAACAGGCTTTCTCAGCACGAGCCTGGACATTCTTCGTTGTTGGGGTGCGCTGGTCCCCATGCCTTGTAGGATGCTCAGAAGCATCCCTGGGCTCTTCCACTAGAGCACCTGTAACATCCCTCGTCCTGTCTTCCAGTTGTGACGACAACAACAAGAAAAATACATTCAGAATCGCGAAATGTCCCCGAAGGCATAAAATCATCCCCGGTTCATAACTGCTGATTTAGTGATGAGGCAATCAAGCAAACCTTGAGAGTGTGAAACAAGCCACCAAAGCCTTTGGCAAAGCTAGCACCACAACTCAAATCCTGGGACTACGCATACTTTCTACTGTGGAATGCTGCCTCTTATTCAGTGCATAATTACATGGGTCTTCAGTTGAGTTGTTTATTTTTTTCACGACCATTCCTATTTACCCATTCTTCCAGTTTGTGGGCTGTTCGGCATTCTACACATTTTACTGCACAGAAGGCAAGGCTTGATACTCCCTTCTATAGAGGATTAAAAATGAAGTTCCTCTTGGAGATAGAAGGGGCATGTTCTGAAGCCCAAAATTGACAGGGAAGAGGGAGTTCAACAATCTTTCTCTTAGGGACTGACTCGGGGATGTAGGATGCTTTCTTTGCCCAGCTTACACTTAAATTGGAAGATATATCTGTACACAAAGATTTCTGTTTAAAAAAAAAAAAGCCTGCCAAGTGCAGAAGACACCTCTCTAAAGTGGCAGAGAACAGAATGATCTTGCAGGGATGGTTGAGTGTAATTTCAGATAATTCTGTATCAGGTTTCTGAGAACCCTTTTGGAAAGCTCTGTTACATATTAGAGCTGGGTCTCAAAGAAATGGAAAATTAGTATTTTCTTTCCCAGCCTACAATTTATTGATCAAAGAAAACTTATTTTTGGCTTTGTAGTGTTGCGACAATCTGAAGCATATTAATAAAGAAAGAGTTGCTTCTTGGGGAGATAACCTTGATGACTGTAATTTTTCTCATGAGTATCAATGTGCTTATGTGCCGATATATCACAAGTGAAGGGGGAGGGAGGGGAGCAGATGTCGCCTAGCAAGGGCAGCACAGAGCTCTGTGTGTTTTGCTTTGTCTCCTTTCAGTCTTTCTCAAGGAGTTCTCATCCTTCGCTGTTTATTCTGGAGAAGGACTTGAGATAGTATTATAAGAAAAGAAAGGCTTTTGGATCGTGAAAGTAGAAAAAGCTGACAAGGATTTGCCTAGTTCTAATCATTGGGTAACCTAATACTGTCATCAGCGGACCCAACCATGATTTGTTCCTGTTTGTATGCACACGCACATTTGCTCCAAAAGCCACCTGCTCACACATCCCTGCTCCGCCTCTTAGTATCCTTGTCACCCAGTGCAGATTACTTGGTCTCTCTCTGCCTTGGTTTCTTCACCTGTAAAATGAGGAAATTAATAGTACCTAACTCAAATACAGATGCAATTAGTTAATGTTTTTAAAGTATGTAGAAAATTGCCCAGCACGTAACCATGTAATTGTCTTTTTCATGAAAATAAAATATTTAAGTATTTAAGATGCATAATGAGTGTATAATACGTAGTGAAGCACTCTGCTAGGTGTTGGTGACTTACTACAACAGAAAACAATCCGTCAGAGACAGGCAGACTCTCAAAGCAGGAAATAAATCGCGTTTTAAAAAGTTTACTTTTGAGTTCTTGTTTATTAAATACTTGTTTCACAGAGGCCACTGTGATAGCTACAGGGGAGGTAGAGGTAAGAGTCAGCACTTCTGTGGTCTAAGAACTCTGTCTGATGGAGGAGGGAGGGTAAAATGTAGTTATAAGAGAATGTGACAAGTGATGTAATAAGGATTGACACAGTGTGATGTTTCCATTGAGAAACTTACGTCTCAAACCTAGGCGTGGGCCTTGGAGGTAGAGAAGAGTGGAAGGGGGCGTGGTGTATGCGTTGTGCTCTCAGTGAGAAAGATTGACTGGGACACTGGACACAGAGAAAAAGAAGTGAGCCCTGGAGCCTGGTGAGGAGCACAGTGAGGATGAAGGTCAGTGCCATGGCATGTCTAGGTCAGGAAGGGCTCTGCAGTTCGGGGAGTGTAGGTGCTACCTTGAAAGAGAAAGGAGGCCATTGGGACATTTTCAGTTGGGGAGTGGTCTGGTCGGAGAGGGAGGGATTTGAATTGATAAACTGCAGTCTCCTGCTGTGGGGAGGAAAGGTTGGGAGAAGGCCAGAGGAGAAAAGGCTGAAAGCCCACTTTGGTGATGCTCCACTCAAAGGTGATGAGGCTGGAACCTCATCCCCTAGAGAGCAGTGAGGAAGTAGTGAGGGACGTGGAAACGGCACATGCAAGACTCCAGGAGAATCATGCTGACCGTTATCCCGGAATGGGATTTGAATTGAAGAAAAAGCATGAAAACCAGGTTTGCTGTTTCTCAGTGTTGCATAGTCTTATCTGCCCTTTCCAGACCCTGAGAAGAGTAGGGAAAATGCAGAATTAGCCATCGGGAGTCGTCTTTTTGAGATATTCATCCATCTTAGAACGCTGTGGACTTAGATTCCTTCCTGGTACTTCTTGCTGCCCTCTTCCTAGGTCCTGGGGCATGGACCTAATTTTTTGACACTTTAGATAAGATTGTAAGATTTTCTTTGGCCCTTGTCTTCAATCATAGATATTTGAGCAGAGCCTGAAAGGCTCATTAGAGATCATCTAATGAAGTGGTGGCAGAAAACTGTTTATCTCAGATGCCATCAGCCAAGTCTTAATCGTGGCTGCTTGGAGTGCTGTATTGACAGAGAATATGAGTCTCATACGGTTGGTGGAAAAGTGACCAGATCAACTAAAGATGCCCATCATGGGGGCAGTGGGGTGGAGCAGAAGCACATAGGCTTTGCCTGTCCATTTCTAGGGTAAAGGATCCAAGCCCCATAGCATCAGTAGACTTGCCAAGGGTCACCGACCTAGTTAGAAGCATGGCTGCAAAGAAAACCATGTCACGTGGCTCCCAGAGCTGAGAAGCTTGATTCATTTCCTTAACATGTTCGACTGGGGTGACTCTGTGGCCATGTCACCTTTTCATGTGTTCTTGTTTTGAGTGATAGATTTCCAGCTTTTAACAGTGCAGACAGGGTCCCTGCTTTTAGGGAGACCATCTTCTAGTGGGAGGTGGGCAATAGATAAACAAGTAAGGAAGAGACTGTCAGATGGCAGCTGAAGATTATGAAGACAATACAAGCCTGGGCACAGTGATGAGAAACAGTTAAAACATGGCAGTGGGGCGGCAGGTCGGGAGGGTCGCCTCAGAAGAGAGGACATTCTAGCCGAGACTTGAATGAGAAGAAAGAGCCACTGGGGCCAAGATCTGAGGATTGCACCAGGCAGTACGGAGAGCAAGTGGAGACGCTAAGCTAAAAGGAGCTGAGAGTTTAAGGAACAGAACAGAGAGCCTGCAGGGTGGAGGCACCTTGAGTGAACGGGACCGTGGGACCTGGTGAGATGTAAGAGTCAGGCGGGGTCCAGATCGTGTTTCTGTGTCTCTCAGGGATGGGAATCTTAGCATCTTGCTCGGTGGCCCCAGGCGGTCGAAAAGTGAGGGGCTAGTCCTCGGTCTCCAGTTTCTTAGTGCGGTGCTTTTGAAAGTCTCCATGAGTACGTAGCCCTGTCTCTCTTTTCATAGGAAACTCCTTGATTATAACTGCCAAGATCAAACAGCTGATAGGATCAAAAACTTGGCTCTATATAGATTAGAGTGGAAAATAGAAACCTGGAATAAGTGTGTTTCCTTCAAGTGACCTTAGTAAAACATTCATGGGGTGCTGACAAGTACTTTGAATTTATACAATGGGGAACACAGTTTAAATACTTTGATATATTGCAAGCCGCTTCTGGAGAATCTCAAAAAAGATTGTGAAGCTCATTTAAATCTTGTAACCGACCCTGTGAGAATAGGTAGGAAATAGCGATAGCTATTTTTTTTTTCCAGATGGATAAAATGAGGCAGAGAGTTTAAATTACTTGACTTCAGATTTCTTCCCATAGTCTTGCATTCGTGGATTCTTTCCACGCACCTTAATTTTTACATAAATCTCTGGTTAAAATCCAAATTGTGATAAAACATCATTAAATTTTTTCAATTTTTGAGGTCCCAAGCTCCCAATTTATATACATACCTTACTAATTATAAGTAAGGAATAAAATGAAGTGAATCTTTCAAGATTCATGTGCTCAAGCAATACGCGAAGGCTGTTGAATTTGATTTGGCAGTTTGTCCCTAAATATTTCCTGCTGGGGTGTATTGTGGCCAAGTTTCAGGCTGCCCCGTTTGATATGTGCATATATTCCATTAAGTGTACTGTCCTTTCCCCTCCCTTTCTCTCTCCCCCAGTCTCCCCTCCCCAGACTGATTTTCCTGTTCTCTGCATCCCGTTCCTTACAGGGTGCTCCCCAGTGACAGCTTATGAGCCTAATAAATCCAGGCAAATGTGTAAATGGCTGTTAATGGTCCACACTCCCCTTCAGCCTAGCTTGTATACACTTTCATGGTGACCTTTGACGGTTAATACCTAACTTTCAAAGGAATGACTAATGGCAGAATTAGGAAGCCAAGTAGATTTGGAGGTCAGCATTGCAGCTAATTGAGAGTAGTACATTTGGGGGAAGTTCAGGGGCTTTGTGTGCCCCTCCAATCATCAGGATATGCCTGTTCCCAGAGCCAGTTCCCATCCTAAAAGGTGAGTCTCATTATACAGGATTTCATGGACATCAAGTGTGTTTCTGACATGGATGTAAAAAGGTGTGAGCTTACCTAGAATGTTTCTCAACAAGTTAACAGAAAGGTCTGTTGATGTGCAAAGTCATACCTGGGGAAGGAGGGATCTGCAGGGTTACGATGATTAACATCTGCAGAATCATTTCTTCATCCACGTCCTAGGAAATATTTGTCCCTACCAGACTCTTTCCAGGAAACAGGCCAGATTCTGGCTGTTCTTTTTTTCTCTCTTGACCATGATCTTAACGCCTATTTTAAATTGTGATAAGCCAGTGATGTAACTCATAAGGGAGGCATCTAGAATAAACAGACCCTGAAATCCTTTCTCAGTGTATCCCCTGATGTAGAGCACAGGGCATAGACACCTGGCTACCCCTGGATGTGGACAGGAAAACCCATGCTAAAAGGATGCCTCACATTCCAATCTGAAAGCATATGCATTTAACTAAGCTCCCCAAATACTGCTCTTTGTAATCTCCCGGTGTATTTTTTTTTTCTTCCTCAAAAGAAAAGACAAATGAATCTTAAATTCTGCTTTCTATATAAAGGTATATGCAGGTATACACAGAAAGGAAATTCTTCTCCCAAAAGTACAGAAAAAGAAAAATTACATTTATATCTAGGCAAGTTATGCCACCTTCTAGAGCTTTTAAAGCATCAGTAACGAATGTTCTAATTCTGTTGAGAAAGGTAAGACTGTTGGCTCATATAATTCTAAGTAAACCTGGTTTGAGCCCCAACTTGTTATAAAATCTTTTAATTGTAATAATTGTAGGTATGTATTTCCAGGCTTTCATATGTAATGTGGACCAGTGGTGTCTAGATGGAAAAATAGCTTCATATGCCATCAGTTTTGTTTGCCTCGGAATAATACCCCTCTAAGAGTGAAGTGATGTGGGTTTTCTAAGATTCATTTTATGATCTTGGGTTCTTTACTTTTTTGCAGGACTTCAGATTCCTTAGCCATAAACTCAAGGGTTACACAGAAGTTTATTTGAGGTTACCTCTCATCTTTAAAATTCTAGAATTTCGAGAAATAAAAGCAAAAACCATAAATGTTTTTATAAGGACTGTTTTCCTAAGGACAGAAGATGTCGTGATGTACCATCCGGGGTCCATCTCCCTGATACTAAGCTGTGGCTCCCATAGCAATGTGTCTGCATTGTTTTATTTGATGTCCACTTTGGGATATAATTATTTATGTACTCACCTACCTTCCCTTCCTAGGATGCAGATCAAAACAGATACAAATAGGACTTTGTATAAAACCTTGCCCCTGTGAGGCATTCCGTACACGCATCTCTCTTGGATGGTTGCCTCCCACAGAATGTTCTTGTGTGGCTTATCGAAATGGGCGCTGTTGCTTTAGTTTTAACTTCCGATATGTCATTCACTCCTACCTTTGGTAAAAACTTTCCTGAGCACCTGTTACGAGCAGAGCACTGTGCTTGACGCTGTGAGGGTTCTACAGATTCCATCTTCTGTCCCAGGGAGCTTCTAATAGTGGTAGTATGTGACCACTCGCACATGCGAGAGTCACCAGCGTCAGGGCCGGGGCAGTGCCTAGCAGTAGCCAGCGTTCAGTAGATGACAGAGCTGGTTTCCCCATCAGCTACACATACACTCTCTAGTGTTAGTATTTTCATTATTTTTGGAATCAAAGATGGTCTAAAAAGACCATCCTATAATGATTAGATACTGCTTCAGATGTTGTGACTCTATCATTGGTGTCTGGGTTTGGTTAAAAGTCTTTGGTGCTGCTTGGGAAAATGTGTGGTGTTTCCTCACAGTAGAACTAGGCATCCAATCCACTTTCGGGACAATATTCAGAGTAGTTCCTGGAACAGCAGTAACAGCATCTCCTAGGAACTTGTTAGAAATGTGAGTTCTCATTGGGTTGAATCAGAAACTCTGGGGTGGAATCCAGCTATCTGTGTAGAAACAAGTCCTCTGGTGATTCTCATGCCCCCTAAAGTGTGTGAACCACTGTTCCAGGATATCGGAGAGCCGTGGTGAAGGTACCTGCGGAGGAGCGTGTCACAGTGAAATGCCAAAGACAAAAAGAATAGGAATTTTGCAACCACTGCTTTCTCAGATTTACAGCCTGGGGAGGAAGCTAGTAATCGCTATGCTGAGTGCACAGTCACAAACTCATGCATACTGCAAACCCAACATGCCGGTGCAGGCATGGTCTGTCCCAGGAAGAACTGAAAGTCTACAGTTTAGGCAAGTCCCACTAAGGAATGAGTCTGAACAGAATTTGTGCCTTTGATGCTGTGCAGGTTCAGGAGGAGAGTCTAAATCTATTTGATTCTAACAGAGCAATATGGAACCTATTTAATAAGATGCTTTTGTGCATTTCTTTACCCTGTACCATTCTTGGAGTTAGTGGCCATATCCTCTGTGATTTTTCATAAGCTGGCTCATGAATTATCTATACAGATATGTGCATTTACAAACATATACGGGAATATTCACCGAGGACTATAATATTCAGTGGGTAGCGTGCTTTGTACTATTGGGAGACAATTAATATGGATTAAGTACCAGCTCTGTACGAGGCACTTCCCTAGGTCTTTTACACACGATGTCTACACTCAGATTTCTTCAAGTAGGAATTGTTAACTCTGCTTAAATGACTCAGTAAAAGGTAAGTCACTTGCTCCAGGTCGTACTGCTGGTAAGTGACAGACGAGGGCTCAGTCGGGTAATTTGGCTCTAGGTTCCTCTCTCTCAGCCACTACACTGAGAGTTCATGGGACAGAATGAATTTCTAATTAAAAGTATGTGCACAGACAAACTCTGCCTCATCAATGTGCACTTTAACTTGACGTGTATTTTTCCTGTCCCGAGACTTCTCATGACTTGAAGAAAAGGTATCAGGCACCATAGTTAATTGGGTTTGAAGCAACCTTCAAAATGTCATGTGCACATTCAGAGAGGCTGAGAATTCTAATGTCTATAGATATAGAACTTGAGCTAGTCCTAAAATATGGCAAACCGGGACATAGCTGTGAGGATATATGAGCGTGGGTTTGGGGAGGGGAGCGATATATATAGATGATCAGGCATATTTCAGGGCAGCAGCCACTGGGAAAGAAGGTGGTGTCTTTACCAACTGGCACAAAACTGATCCCACATCTTCCCCCTCCAACTTCCAGACTCTTCTCTGTTTCTTGGCGTATGGTTAAAATGTCCTCTCTCATCATGTATTTCCTGCAGCTTGCCCTTTTGTGACTTCTTTCCTCCCTCGAAATACCTTTGATGCTAATTTCATCTTTATGTTAAACAACAAAAATAAAACCAGAAGAACACACGGTGTGTATTTCCCTGATTGCTACTCCCTCCTTATCGATTTAAGGTGGAAGAATTATAAACTACAAAGTCGCAAGCACAAGGAAATGCATTCATTTCCTAATAGGAAGAATGCTGATGGCATAATACTTAATAATAAAAACAAATACAGCTGTAATGGCATCCCCTTATAGCACCACTCAGAATGTACTGCGCATTCATTTTTTGTTGGTTTGATTTCTGAGATAAATCATATCCATGCTATTTTACCTTAAAAAAAAAAAAAAACTGCATCAAGGAAAACCCCAAAGATTATCACTTTAAATTCCAGTTGTGCTAAGGAAGGTTTCAGGTGGCAATGTTTCCCTGGAGCGTTGGGCTTAGTAAGGTAAGTGCATCAGATCCACTTCTGTGAACGGTGGATGGCTCCAGACTGTTTTGTTATCATTTTGACTTCTATTTTCATGCATAGTTATTTTGATAGTCTCTGAAATCAGACCATGTGTCATGGAACCATGATTCACGAGACAGACTTGACTTCACAGGTGCATTCACCTCACCTGCCTTTACTCCTCATTGAAAGCTGCCCTAGGACATGAAGCTTCCTCGGCAGGGTGACAGGTAGCCACCCGGAAAGGCATCTGTGGCCAACAAAAGCAAATCATTTTGATTTGGGTCAAGAAGAAGTGTTTGGTTTATTTAGCAGAAGCAGGAATGTTTCCCAAATTTGTACTCTCTATAAAAACGGTCCCTTTGAAAAAATAAGCTCTCAGTGAGAATTGAGGGTTTTCAAAAATGAGCAAAAGCAGTTGTCTATAGGGGAATTCAAAAAGCAATTTATAGGCAGCTTTCCCAACCCCAAAAGGCTTTAGTGAAAACACTGCTTTTATTCATTTTCTTTAAGTTTGCAGGTGATTAATACATCTTCAAATGAACAGTTTAGAAATTTTCATAACCTTCTAACTGTGAGTCAGTGGTACATCTCTACCTGCAAGAGTGACTTGATGCATTCATTTGACTACAATGAAAGTGTCATTTAGAAAGCCATTAGAACAGAACCTTAAAATTAGCATCGTGACCCTACAAGGAAACATTAAATGGGTTGAAAAGTAATGGTCTTGAAAAGGAAAGGCCTGCCTTTAGAGTACAAATTTAAAAAAAAAAGAAAGAAAGAAAAAAGGAAAAAAAAAAAGCCACTAATGAGTAATTACTTTAATGAGCCTCTGGTCTCAGAGCCACTCGCATTCACTTGCATTTATGCTGAGAAATGTCCGATGGTGTGAACGTTAAACTAGTCATTTCAGTGCTTTTTGGTTCAACAAAGCAACTGCATATCCCACACTTCTCCATGAGGTGCCTCTTTGGCAATTGACCTGGCATCAAAATGCAAACGCTGCCCAGGCCATCATCCCCACCACTGCCTGGAGGAGCTTCCTAAGACACGAGGGTTCTACTTGGAACCCTCCAGCACCTCAGCAGCCCCGCTGCGTAGGGTCTGTCACCACAGAAGGCACCTTAGCAAAGCAGTTAATGCTGAAGACGCCAGTGTGTGAATGCTGAGTACAAATACTGCTTCTTTAGAGCCTTCTTGTGCCTCCAAGTCCATACATGTTACAAGAGCAAAACTACGGTGCTATTACAAGGAATTGCTTTGAAGGATGAATGAAATAGCCTAGAAAAAAACAACTTGGCACAGTGCCATCCTTAAGAAGACGAAAAAGGTACCTATTATAAGGTTGGGAATAATATTTCTCAGTATAGCTTACAAAGTCCACCAAGAACTGGCCCTGGGTTTACTGGTTTACTATAGAAGGTTATTGCTTGCCATTTCTACCCCCCGCCCCACTTCTTGCCTCTTCATTTGTGTTCTGGTCCAGGGGGGTCTTAAACTTGAGCCTGAATCACAAATGTTCTGGAAGACTTGCCGGGCCTCACTCTCAGAGCTTCTGAGTCAGTAGGAGTGAGGACAGGCTAAGGAGTTTACAGTTCCAACAGGTTCACAAGTGGTGATGACGCGGCTGGCCCCTTTGAGAACCACTTGTGTCATCTCCCCTTTCTAGAAAATGCCACTCTTCTCTCTGCACCTGGGCAGTTGACACCAGGGCCCTGCTCAGAGCACCTCACTCAAGCCTTGGCTAATTCCTCCCACCAGAACTGGCTTTTGTTCTGTGGTGTGTCATCCTACCACCCTTGGGTTCCATTAGCTTCTCTAGCACTGACCCCATCGCATTGCAGGTGTTCAGTTTGCACATTGTGTGTTTATCTCCTGCCTGGGCCAGCAACTCTTCCCGGGGCAGGGAACATGTCACATCCATCTTTGCAATGTCAGGTCATATGTGCTGCCTGGCACAGGGCAGCTACTAAATAAACTGCTAGAACAAATGAACAAACAAGCATTCTCCCCGTGCCCTTTGTTCAGTCCTGTTGCCTTTGTAAGAGTGGTTTTCCCCTTCAGACACGCTGTTATTTGTTGACTATAATAGTGAGTCCTGGCTAGAGTTTCATAAGTCACAAAACCTTCCCAAGTTGCTGGAGTAGTTCCTGCTTCCCCTAGGCACTCATTGCTCATAAGTTTTGTTTCTTTGTCCTTCCTTCATACTGAGTTCTTTAGGACGGCACCTACGCCTTACAGATCTCAGTGCCCCCAGAACCCAGTCAAGGTGCTGGGCCTTAGGAGACTCTCAGGAAATGGGTGAGGAGTGACGGGATGCGGAGAGAGCTGGTTCAGGGCCAAGGCAGCCTTGTCCGGGAAGTGGGACTGAACTCATCGCTGGTGTCCTGATCTCTCCACTGTCTTCCTGAGACCCTCTCCGAATCTCTTCCAGAATCAGTTTCCCCCACCCAGCAGACCATATGAGACACAGAGAGTGTAGTTAGAAATCTGCTCTCCAAACTCAAGCAAAATATGAGAAACCCCAAACTAAGCAAGAGTGTAAGAATGAAGTGGAGATGCTGTTGGAAGGGGAACCACGGAATAAGAAACCTCTACATTGACAGGTTAGAATATTGAGCTTCAGGGTCTAGGCTGAAAGTAAAAGGTGTTTGAATCCTAGCTTCTCCACCCATCTTGTGCTTTAGTTTTCTAAGTGTTGGTTTCCTTATCTGTAATCTATGGGAATAATAAATTATCATGCATATTAAATAAGAGGATGCCTGTAAAAAAAATACTTAGCACAGTGCTTGGAATGTAGGAAGTATGCAAGACAGAGCTGTGTGGCGTAGCTGTGATAAACTCTCAGTGCCTAAGGGGTTGAGGCTATGTCATGTGCACAGAGGTATGTGATTTTGTTTTTTATCCACAAAGAATTTACAGAATAGCTTGGTAGGAAAAGCTGACCACACTCAAAAGAAGCCTTTGATTATATGTTGCTCAGTATTCATTACTCAGGAAATAATCCAGTGCAGAGTTTTGCTTTATTTTTTTAATTGAAGTATATAGTTCGTTTACAGTGTTGTATTAGTTTCTGGTATACAGCATAGTGAGTCAGTCATGATATATATATATATGATATATATATATATATGTATATATATTTATATTCTTTTTTGTATTCTTTTTCATTATAGGTGATTACAAGGTATTGAATATAGTTCCCTGTGCTCTACAGTAGGACCTTGCTGTTGATCCATTTTATATATAGCAGTTTGTATGATTGTAGGTTTCAACGTGGTTGGAGTTCACAACAGGGACAGAGTGCTTGGACTGCAGTTACACTCCATGGCTATGCTGTCACTGGGGAGCTGGAGGTTAAGAAGTCATTGAAATATAGAAAATAAAAGGAAGGATCTGGGCCCTTAGAATTTTCCTCGATGTAGGCTTCCGTGTGGGTTATTGCAGATTGCTATCGGCATTTATCTTTTAAAGATAGAACAGTGTAAACTCAATTAGATGACTTGGGCACAACGCACAATTGGGTAATCTGGACCTGATGCGCAAACGTGTGAAGAATGACACGGGAGTGTTGATGAATTTCTATGGACATATAGATCAGTATGTGTGTGTGTGCTTTTTATTATCTGCAGATGCAGATAATTTGGATAGACAAAAATAATAGTAGTCAACACACAGAGTGTTGTCTACATGTCAAGCCTAATTCTAAGTGCTTTAATATTTATTTAGCCATGCAATCCTTAGAACAGCACGAGGTAGGTACTGTTCTGATGCTTAATTTATGGATGATGTGACCGAGGCACAAAGAGGTTGGGTCATTCACAAGGCACCACATGAACTCAAAGCAGTATGGCTTGTAGGTCCATGGACTCAAGCCAAACGTCACTGGCAGTTCCTGTTTCCTTTTCCAGTCCCCAAAGCTCTACTTGTTGCCTGCCGGCACAGGCAAGGTTGAGCAGGTGGGACCACACCCAGGCTCTGTTTCCCTTGAGCAACACAAGGCTCCCCGACTCCACCACTGTCCATGTAGTGACAGTGATTCAGTATATTCTCTCCATGGACAGTTTTTATTGCTACCACGCTTGGGATACCCACACATTGCAGATGCTAGTCCCATACTCCTGTTTGCTCAGACAAGTAGATTTGTCACTTGAAACAATCTTTTAATTGTTTCTTTTCCCCTGGCTTCTTTCCAGGGCTTTGTAGCAAATGTTAAATGCTGTTTAAAAAATGTTTTTCCTTCTAGTGGAATAGGTTAGCATGTGTGTTGGTTAACTGTGGCATTTTGAACTTCCCACTTGGTAACTGACAGCCCGTAATTAAGCATAACTTGCACTCTGACCATGTCTACATGTCGCTTTGTAGCCTGTCATCAAATTTCTGTTGAATGTTTTCCGTGAAAATGGCATTCAATGAAATACTTTCTGGGTGCGCAATATCTCATAATGGTTAGGTTAAAACATTCTCCTGATGGGCTGGAGACCTGGAAATTCTCTTACCATGTTACAAATGTGTTTATTTCTTCTTGAAGCCATAGTTTCTATATAAAACATCAATTGCACATTTTCCTTAGGGACACAGAGGCTCAAATTAGGGAATAGAAGGTGAAGAAATGACATTTCTTGAAATACCTGATATGTACCAGGCTTCGGGCTGTGTGTTTTTCTGACTGCAGGATGGGGTGATATACCGCCTACCTGTCCAGCCTGGACAGCCCTGATTGAGGGTCTGTGTCCTAACACCTTAGCTAGAACATACGGCTCTGATCGGGGGATTTGTCTCCAATATCACTGGGGTTCTTGGTCATGATGTCCCCTGCCTTAACTTAGGGAAGCCTTACAAGCTACCTAGCAGCTTCCTTAGGGATCCCCATCATGGTTACCTAAACACTCCAGAGTAGCACTCATCAGTAGCATTTCAGAGTTCTGAACCAAGAAAGAAATAATAAGAGGATGAGGGAGAGATGAGATTGTACCCTCTTTACTAATAAAACCGATATCAGTAACTGGAAATGGAAAAACACGCTGTGCTAGGCACTGGCAGAGCTTGGAACCCTAAAGAACTGCTGTGGGTAAAGAAGTATCAAATCCCTTTAAAAAAATTCATTTTGTTGTTGTTTCTTGTTGCTTTTTTTGCTTTTTTAGTGGCATATAACTTATAAAGAAGGAAGTCAAATATCTTCTACAGCTTGATCAAATTTTGTGTGTGTATGTGTATATATATATATGTGTGTGTGGGTACACACACACACACACACACACACATACCTGTGTGACCACCACCCAGATTTAGCAGGTTTCTAGCATCTCAAGAGGCTCCCTCCTGAAGGAAACCCCTCTTCCAACCTCTATCACTGTACGGCAAGTTTGGACAAGCCCTTTCAAATGTTACAATCTGGAGGGACAGAGTAGCATTTGTGCATCTTATGAGATGCTTCCTCCCAAGGTAGGCAGAGGAGGAGAAAGAAGGAGAGAGAGAGAGACTGAGCTACTGCTGAGCAGTTTTTCCTTTCAAATTTGCCAAGGGATTAAGGCCCTCCTCCTTCCCCTGGGAATAATTGAGGGTGGCATCTAGGTTGGTCAGGCGTGTTATGCTAATAGATCGCCAGTCACAGGGGAGAAATCTAAGGAGTGGAGAAGCCCTCCCCGGACCTGCATTAGGTGTGTGAACCCCTGGAGGGCAGATGATGCTATCACAAGATGCACCAAGTATCACAGGATTAACGTGACACGTCTTCCGGGAGCATCAATTTTACTGAACAAGTTGGGGGGAAATATTATTTTAATAGGAGCACAAATACGGAGATATTTATAGAACCGCATATAAAAATTCACATGAATTTTTAAAACGAAACACAATACTTCAAAGCACTTTCATGCTTGCTTTGGGCTGCTTTGGGCTAAGCCCCCAGGTCCCCCAGGGGTACGTGTTCATTCCTCTCTGCCTACGGTAACTTCAGTGGGGAAAGTCTGGGAGCTCTCCTAGGACACCGAACATGTCGCATGAAACATTTATTAAAGCACGAGCATGAACTTGGCAGTGTTAGCAGATTGAAAAGCAAGGGGAATGACTCAGGATGAGAGAGAGACAGTCATCAGAGAGGCATGTGACTGAAGAGGCAGATGCACAGCATAGCACCCAGTGGGTAGGCTGACTGATAAGCAGGAAAGAGCGAAGCACGAGGGGAGAATGGGAAGCATACAGGCTACAGACAGAGAGTGGCTACGACAACAAAGGAAGGGGAGGAACTGAAGGTCAGTGCTGAGGCAGATACAACCTCCCTGTCCACCTGCTTTTATGGTCCAGGGAACCTTGCCACACAGCCCTGCCCAGCTCTGTGAGGTGTGTCTGCTTTGGGATTTTGTTTGCAGAGAGGCAAGGCTCATTCCAGTCCCCTGGAAGGTTCCGAGCACCTGGTTGATCACCTGACCACTCCGTAGACTAGACCAGGCTAGAATAAGGTGGAGTAGGATAGGATGGGGTGGGATAGAGTGGAATGCAATGGAATAGAATGGAATTGAGTGGAACAGAAGCCCCATCCTATCAATCAGGCCTTGCTGTCAAAAGTAGAAAAATCAAATACCTATGGAATCTAGGCAGACAGAAAAGATGTATCGCTGCCAGATGTTGATTATTGCAAACACAGGGGCTTGTAGTAAACTTGAGGGCAGGCGCCTTATTTAAAGGTGCTCAAGTGACAAAACAAACAAATACAGAAATCTGGCTGGCTAGCCAGTCCTTTTCTGCTATTCTGCACATTTCCACAAAGAGAAATCAGGGCCCAGAAAATTAAATATTATTAATATTCCTAAGGCCACAAAACCAGTAAAAGTTAAAACCAGATTTGAACCAAAGATCTTTTTTTTTTCAGAGATTTTCTTTTTCATTGTGACATCCATTTCAGAGTTTCTAAAATCACTTACGATTGAACACTACAGACCGCAGAGACAGAGAGCCATCCTCCTCCACAGAAATGCGGTTTGCAGAATCTTTATCCATAGAATAGTTAATCAAACATAATACTGCTATTTAACAAAATACAGTGACAGCTTTGCTATTTTAAATAGCTTGTTTCAAAATAAACAACAGCAAAACTGGAACTCTTGAAAGTCAAAAGAAGAAATTGTTATTGATTTGGGGGAAAAAATAATTGCTTTAACAGCAGAAAGATTTTAATATGAAACTTAAAAAGAAACTGTCAGTGAGCGTGGTCAAAGGCTCTTTAATAGCCAGATATTGGACAGCTTTTTCACAACTGTTACCTTGGTGACATCATTTTATATAATGAATTTTGATTTTTTTTGGTAGGGGGGCAGCATATGTGTATAAAATCCAATAAAACACTGAAAGGAAAAAAGATAAAAATTAGTGGAGGTGAATGACTTTCCTAAATAGATAATTGTTCATAGCATTCATTGTTAGCAGTAGATTTTTATAACGTACCCTTGCTACATTCTAGTTCTTGTTTATTTTTATGAGAGCTCAGTCATGAATGTTGATTTCCCCCAGTAAGTGGAGAGTTGACAAAAAGCCTGGCAAAGTGGAATTAGACTCGGAGCCTGGCCTGGCTGGTTCTGTATATTTCCTTTATTTAGAACCTATCTCTGACCCATTTTTTCCCCACTGTTTTACTGGACAAACACACATTTCATTGGCTAGAACCATCACCATCTTGGCAAAGGAAAATTAGGGTCTGTTGGTAACGTATTTTTCTTCCTGATTCTAGGCTTTTGGTAGAATTTAAGCATTGGTGGTGTAACTCTAGCCACAGAGGCTGCAGTAATGACTTTAAAACACCCACACAAAAAATTACCTCTCTCCTGGATGTGAAGCCACAGAGGGAACATTGTTGTCCTCTCACACTTGTGAACAATTCTATTGTTAAGGATGGTGTATTAAGCCGGTAGCCTTATTCATTAATACAAAATACAGCAGAGTACATTTTCAAGTGTGTGCAGTGAACTGCATATGCAGTGCACATTATTGTCATCAGAGCTGTGCTCCGGGAATTTAGCTAAAACTGTTTAGAGGCACACCATAATAGTTGCCTGTAATTGTTTCAAAATTGCCTTTCTGGGGTTTAGAGCCCAGTTTTTATTATTGTTGTTATTTATTAATCTCATTCTATGACTGTCAGACTGATCCTGGTTTTGCTAACACTTTCAAAACAGGAGCACTCTCCAGTTTTATTTCATCAAATAATCACAGTACGACACTTCACCTTTAAGTGAATTGAACCCTCATACATTTTTAAGCTATTAACAGAATTCCTTATATTTGGCATAGAATTTATAGATCCACTGAAAGCAAGTGTTTGCCAATATGCAGAAAATTGTATTCCGTCTCATTTATTGAAGTTACTGTTTAAAAAAAAATCTCTACATCCTTGGTTCTTAACAGATGAAGAAACAGATAGCATGTATTTTGACAGTTCTTGCAGAAACATATAATGAACTTGGTTATTTATCCTGGTTCATTGAGACTTATGTCAAGAGCAAGGTAAAGTAGTGGATTTTGTTACCAGTAGTACATTAGTACATCCGAGTTTTCCATTTTAATGAGACAGGTAACAAAGTAGCTTCCAACTCCGTATCCCACCCCACTCATTAATACAGTATACAAATATGGACAACTTCTAAGCCCTGTATTTAAGGAGAGAGGGTGGTTAACCTTTGAGTATATGTATTACTTATATTTTATGCTTAAAAAGCTTGCCATTAGACCAGTATTTTCTAAATTCAGTCCTTTATGTATCTCTTCAGCTATTTCCCTTGTCCACATATCAACCCAGCGGGGCTATTATTTTTTAACCTATGGTTCTATGTCATCCCTCCTCACTGTGGTCTGGACCTCAAGTGGCTGAACTAATCAACAAATAGTTGTCCAGTCACCAGCCTTGGTCCTCAGGATTGTGAGTCCCACCACTTCTTAGTCCCAAGTCCCTCCCAGGCATTGACACCAGTAGAATGAATGAGAAGCAGTGCAAGTGCCGCTAGGTTGGATTCATGGTACTGGCTGTGAATAAACCAGTAGAAGAAGTAACAGGGGAACACAACATCCAGAGAATCTCAGGACTGTAGCCATGTTAAACCCTTGTACTCACCCATGTTTGCTTATTCTCGTCCAGATTTCTCCCCATGCCTGTCTCTGTGATAAAGCTAATCAGATACATGTTGTCCCCCCTCAATTTCTTTATCACTTCTGTGTTGCTTTTTCATTGTAACATCCTTAGAATGGGGAACGGGTCCTGCTGCCAAGATGGCCAAGAGTGATATGTGCTCAGCGCAGGCTCCTTCTTCCATGTGTTCCCATTCCGGCTGAATCTGTGGCTCATCCCAGTCTCACGGTGGGCTGAAGTTCTTGTCCTCATACTGGGTTTTTCATCCCAGAGTGTCAAGATATTTTATATGTTTCTCTACATTCTCTGACCATGTTAGTCTTCTCAGGCTGCTGTAACAAAATGCTCTAGATTGAGTAGGTTGGATAGCAGATACCTGCTTCTCACCATTTTGGAGACTGGAAAGTCCACGATCAAGGGTGCCAGCTGATGTGGTTCTTGGTGAGGGCTCTTTTCCTGACTTGCAGATGGCTGCCTTCTCCCTGTGTACTCACCTGGCAGACAAAAAATGATCTCTCTCTCTTCCTCTTCTTCTAAAGCCACTTATCCCATCATGAGGGTCCTACCCTCATGTCATCATTTAACCCTAATTACCTCCCAAAGACCTGTTTCCAAACACCGTCGCGCTGGGAGTTAGGGCTTTAACATATGAATTTGGGGGAACACGGTTCAGTTCATAGCACCAACCTCCTCTGTCTTTTTGTGTTAATTAACCTTGATCTCCCCCCTCCCCACCCCTTTCAACATTACTTAGTATTTTTATTGAAACGGGACTCCCTTGTTGTACTTAAAATACTTTTAAAAGAAAATATTAGATCAGCACTGTAGGTTGAAGCCAGTACCATTTGCTTAAATTGAAAGGTGAATTCACAAATATAAAACTGTCGGGGGAAAGGATAAAACCCCTTTTCTGGGTCTTAATGTGCCCCCCTTGGGGAGCACTAGTGAAGGAGGAAAATGTGTGCGGGTTCTAAATTCAGGCTGTGCTCTAGGTACCCCAGATGTCCGTCACTGATGCAGCTTGACAGTGGGTTCAAGCCATGAGGTTTCTGTGTAACTGTGCCAAAGACCTTAATCTAGTTTAGAACATATCTAAAGTAGGGAAAAACAAGGAAGGCTCCTATTAATTTCATCACTTTCTCCTCTCTGAGTCCAGATTTATGGTCAAGTCATATATATTTGTTTCTCGATGTGAGCTGTACTGACTACCGCCTTGTTAACTTTAATTGGTGGAACTGTGATCATTTAGGCTATTAACAGAAACTAGTCATGTATTTTCAAAGAAACTGGTATAAATTAGAATCTTTCATTAAAGACCAGTCAGGCATTTTCACATTTCAAAATCTGACACCATTGCTTTCTTGATGGGGCAGCAAACTGACCAGAAAATTTCATCTAATTCGTTTTCTAAGGGTAAGAGTCAAGAAAATAAAAATCCATCTATATTAACAGCTTGAAATATTTATATTATCAATTCTGGCATAACTAGTTCCAAGAGTAAGATTATAAAGTGATTTAGCCAATGTTGCTTGAAAGTTAGGCATCGAGAGTCAGCCAAGGCTTAAGCCTCATTACTGTCTGTTCGGATCTCTAATGTTTGCTTTCAAAGATTTAGAAAAGAATCAAAGATTAAAAAAGAAAAGAATCAAAGAAGTGTTTACGTAAAAAAGAATCAAAGAAGCATCTAGCTGGAGGTAAAATGGCAAATCTTGCTTTTCTAAGAGCACAATATAGCACTTAAAATGTACTGAAAAACATTCCACGAATGCTTTTTAAACTGACTCAGAAAGAGTTTCTTAAGGAAGCCCAGGGGTGACCCAGGATTGGAGTGATGGACGGGGACTTCATGACTGCCTGGGAGTATCTGGACAATTAGCTATGTGGGAGGCAATGTGGTTGGTTATGAGAACCTTGAAAGAGTGGTAGCCTGATGTCTTATAAATCTGGTCTACCACTTAGAAACTCTGATCTTGGACAAGGTATTGAACTTTATAGAAGCTAATTTTTTTTCATTCATAACTGTACTCGTATGGGCAAATTTCAGTGATCTATTCTGCACATTTCTTTTCCTTCAATCACTTCTATTTTATGCAATCTGGCTTTAAGTGTCAACATTTCCTCAACTGATACACAGAGGAAGACAATGAGAATTAAAATGTTCCTGTATCAGAGTTGTTTTGAGTGAAGAGGTTAGAGAATATGTTTTATGTATGTTACGTATGTGAAAACCTTTTTTTCTTTTTAACAATCTATATACCATCAAATTGTATGATACATAGATTTGCATAGTGGGCATATAACCAAATGTCAGCAAGAGTTTAGGGCATAAAACTCTAAACTTCAGACAAATTCATAAGCTTCTGGACATAGGCTGTTTTTTTGTTTATCTGTAATCATCTTGGTAAAAATAAATTCTAGGAGGCTTTCTGACATACATATTTTTATAAGAGAAACACTTTTCCCTCAGTGAAAGTCAATCACCAACTCATGATAGTATATAATTTTGCCATACAGAAAATTTTATTGCAGTGCTATATGTAATTCTTACTTGTGTGACTTATCTGCCCCTTACACAGTCTACAAAAGATTTAATGCAACTGAAAAATGACCATACATAGCAGAAGTGTAAATATGAAAACGAAGTGATTCAGGACAAAGGAAACGTAAATATGTCTGAAAAGTCGAAACCAGGGATTGTAATGACCTCCGATATGCCGTTACTTGCTTTCATGACGGTTCGTTCTTTGTGGCTCTTATTGATTAGAGAGAAAGATGCTAGTTGCTTTAACGTGTATTTTTATATTTTATTCTAACACTGGCATCATGAGAAGGATTTCATTTTCTTTTCTGCAGGTGATGATGCTTATTTTTTTATAAAGGTCCAGTGACCTGCCTCAAGTTTCTCTGCTAAAAAGCAGCAAAATTCTGAATTGAATACAGTGCTAATTCCGATGCTGATTTGACGTTCGATGAATGCTGAACACTGCCATGTCTGATTGCTATGAACTGATTCAGTATTTGTTACCTTCACTTCTCAGCTAATACCCGTCCCTCACAACCCTGGTTCCCTTAGGTAGTTTTATGTTTTTAGAAGCTAGGACTGAGTATTTCACATTAATAAACACTTTGCCTGAGACCTGTAGAGCTGAATAGTGTTTTTGGAGAAGATTTAGGAGACTTGTAATATGAAAAAGTACCTTTTTATAGAATCTTATGTAGGGTGGGGCTGCTGTATGAATGGTGACAGACTGCTCTCGGGCTTTTGTAAAGTAGAATGACTGTCCCAGCCTCTGCTTTTGGATTCCTTAGGAACCAAATGACTGAAGGGAAGAGTGACACCAGATGGGAGAAGGATTTGGATGGGTAGTGGGAGTTCTTTTCAGAAACTTATTATCAGTGACTTAATAAAGAATAAAGTCAGACATTTAAAATGAGCATGCAAGCCCTGTCCTACGCCTGCCATTAAAACCAGGAAGACTGGGGCAGGCTGCGATATAGAACCTGGCGTCACTGCCCCCTCCCATGTTTACATTGGGACTTGTATTCTGTTTTCTGCCTCCTTCAGTTTCTCTGAAACATGGTTGGTAGATTTTTTTTCCATTCAGTCGATTTCAGACTGCCTTTGGAATTTACATCAGCCAGATTTTACCCCCGTGGAAGTGTGATCAAGAAGGAAGGGAGACCACATACTGCGATTTGCTTCATGCATACGCAGCTCTATTTTTATTGTATATTAGTCAATGGAAATTAATTGCTAATTACCCAAACATTTCTATGATAATATTTCAAGCTCTCTTGTAGCAGATGTGGCCCAAACTATATTTGGAAGGGAGTCCATGGTATTATCTTTCTTGATGGAAATGATTGCGTGGGGCTTTAAAAAAAAAAAAAATTGCACCATTTTTTTTTATTCCAGAAAGAAAAATGGCCCTTGTGCATTTGCAACATTTGTTACATATTCATACTGACCAGAGTAATTACGCACTGACTATATTAGCAAACGTATACTCCGTCAACTTTAAGAAATTGGGAAATGAAATTAAGCACTGTGTGGCTAATATATCCGTTTATATGCTCGTACATACATATAGATTGTTTAAATAACCGTCACCACGCTGCATTTGCAGTCATTGGCAATGACAGCCTTCTTTTATTTGGGCACTCTCATGCTGAATTATTTCTCTTTTTTTTTAAATTGCATTAGATGTCTGTCCTTCAGTGTCTGAACATGGCTTTTTCATTTCCCCTTTATGAATGCTAATAACATACTGGATGGAGCAGTGGCTATTTTTAGTAATTCAGCATTTCCTTATATTTATACTGTGACCAAACTTGAGAGAGTTTAGCTCTGATTAAAACAGATAATTTTCTCTTTTTACGAAAAGAATAATGTGGGACTGATACATGGCGAGGACAAAAGGAATTTGATGGGCACAGTGTCAAAGCTTAATTGTGTCAATAATTATTTGTGTATTAGTGCCAAGTTTTTAATGAGGAGTAGTCACTTGTGTGTAATCATGATCAATGACAAGTAGTTAAAATATCTTCATGAAGTGGCAAACTGGGGGAAGAAAAGGAAGCAGTATCAACCTCGCCTAGGGTTCCTTATATACCAGCACATCTGAAATGTACAAGGAGAATTAGTATTAAAAAACTGAACCTCCTGGAAGGATGTTGATCTGGGGGTGTAGGTGCATGTGTTTATAGAAGATTTTTTCCATGCATTCTAAGCTGGTTAGGACCTTTGGGGAGGAAGGACTCTCACTGACTTTCTCACCAAGCTGTACCTCCTGCCCGGAGACCTAGCCCCTTGTAAGTATGTTTTCCTTGCTATGTTATTACAATGGCTCCCGTTCCATCCCCTCCCCATGCATGCTTTCCAAGTCTTTAGGACTTATCACCCACCATCTTGAGGACTGTTGCTCTACTTTGTTTAAGGTCCTGACGTTTTTGAAGTGGCTTGCTTTTAACTTTTATTCATATTTTGAAGCTAGCAAATCTGAGTGGTCCACGCCGCATGATGTCCTACAGAGGAGGAGGAGGTAAAGGGCTCACAGACACCCTGAAGCATCCATGAAGGACCGGAGTCCTGCAGTGGCTCGGATACCCGCTTTCTGAATCTCCACTAAGTGTGGTGTCAAGTATAAGCTTTAGTAGTGGTGTGGGAGAAGCCCAGAGACTGGGTCCCTTAAGTATCAATTTGCTCGCTGTCATTGTAAACTTTAGTATCTGCATCCACTAGCCTCAAGTTGTGAATGAGGGCAGCCCAAATGAGTGCAGCCCTGTGGTGCTTCACAGGCGTTGGAATGAACTTTTATTTACTGATGAGCATGACAAGGCTTAGATGTGACCATGGGTATGTGGAACTGAGAGAGTAGCTTATTAGACGGTGTGCTTGGCAATGAGGTGCCAAAGGAAACAGTGTATGGATTTTTCTAATTGTGTTTGCCTTTACCTAGAATTCAAAATTAGTAGGAGTGGGGGATCATTATTGAGTTTTCTGTGCTTTACAGTCATTTATTGGAATCCTATATTTTATCTCCTTTATTATAATTTCCTTCAATCTAATTTTTCCTTTGTAAATGATGTTTTCTGGAGCTGGAAATTGATCTCATAAATTCTGGGATTATAAGGAAGACTTTTTTTTCCCCCTACTTCTTTTGGTATCTTACCGGTGAGCTCCTTCCTGTATGAATATTCACTGAAAGGGAAACACACACACACACTCCAACCACAGAGTAGTTGCTAGTAGCAGATTTTGAGTAGGCCTTAACCACTGAGTTGAAGTCTGGAGACTTGCTGACATTTTGAAAATAGTTTTTAGAACAAAAATGTCAGATGATCGGAGCTTTCCATCATGCATGAGCAAATTGTGCAGCTGATGCTAACTAAGCCGATTCCCACCAAGCCGTGTGAGGATGGATGACCACTGCGCTTTTAGGAGAACTAAATATATCCACGTGCATCTCCCACACTTCACATTTCGCACATGCCAGGCTCTGCCAGGCTTACATATGAGCTGCCGTTGACCAGCCCCTTTCTGGACCAACACGATCCTGGCAAACTGCTGTTATTTTTACAAAGGAGCCATGGGCGACAGGACGTCATTACACGCTTCAACTTTGGTCCAATGGCGCTGCCCGCCTTCTGCAATGGCTCATCAAGACAGCTGTGCTGCATTCACATTGAAATGAGGGGATTTTTTTAAAACCCAAGCAGCTGTATTCTTCCTCCTTAAAATAAAAGCTTAGTTTCCCCAAATGGGTGTGACGTAAACATCTCATTAAATATTTTTAATTTTGTAAAAAAAAATATTTTAAATGGCAGCAACGACACGGGTGGTGACAGCGGCTTGCGTGTGTGTGTGTGGGCTCCTGGGAGGCCGTCCCGTCACTCTTCTGCTGCCTTGGCATACTCTTCCCACGAGCAGGGGTCCAGGGATGGATGCTCCGTGTCACAGGTGGCAAGAGATTCAGAGACACGGAGAGCCTACTCCAGCTGTTTGTTGATGTTTGATTAGGTAAACTCTTGTCTCCAAAGGAAACCCCAGTGCTTTGTTCCAGCCCATTTCATTTTCTTGAGTTACAGTGTCCAATATCAACTAAGCCCAAAAAGGGTAGAGCGTTTCTTTTCTCTTAGATTCTCTTTGGTTTCTCTCCTCTGTTCGTTGGGTAGTGTCATGCGCTGGCTGTGATGTACTAAACAGTTAACAGTCTCTGGAGGGTTGATTCACTTTCCACAGACCAAGAGATCCACGGGATCCATTGGGACCTCATTTCTTTCCTTCACTTTTGGGAGGAAGTTATTTATAAGCCCCCACCTCCAAGCTTTATGCTATTAATTAAATAATGATGCGAGAGGTGACTTTGGTCTTTTAGTGTGAGAGCAGCCTGGGTGCCCCATCGTTAGTTAAGAAAGCATCCCCCCAGAGGTGTGTACTGTGGTCCCTCAGTATTTGCAGGAGGGTTGGTTCCAGGTCCCCCTCCCACTCCTCTCACCCCACCCCTGGGGCAGATACTGAAATCTGTGGAAGCTCAAGTCCCTTACACTCAGCCTTTGGCCCCTGCAGATTCTGTGGATATGGAGTAAAACTCTATATTTATTGCAAAAAAATCCCATGTATAAGTGGACCCGTGCAGTTCAAAGGGTCAATGTTTGGTTAAAGGGTCAATGTATTAGTTTTCTAATAGTGCTGCCATAGCAAATTATTACAAGCTTAGTGGATTCCGACAACACAGATTTATTCTCTCGTAATTCTGGAGGTTAGAAGTCCAAGTTGAGTCTTACCGAGCTAAAATCAAAGTGTCAGCAGGGCTGTTTCCTTCTGGAGGATCCAGGAAAGAATCTATTCCTTGGTTCTTTATCTTCTAAGCACTTCCCCCTTCCTTGCCTCTTGGCTGTATCACTCCCGTCTCTGCTTCCTCCGCACCAGCTTGACCTCATCTCTAGAGCCTCCCTCTGCCTCTCTCTTAGGAGGACCCCTGTAGTACTGAGTCTGCCTGGGTAATACATGATCATCTCCCCATTTTGAGATCTTCATCTTAGTCATCTCTACCAAGTCCCCTTTACCACATAAGGCAGTGGATTCTCAGTCCTGGGGATTTGAATGTGAACATCTTACGGAGACTGCTTGTCATCCTCCCTCAAGGATGAGCTTGGGAGGGGGCTGGATCTCGATGTGAATTCTAGTTTTGCCAACTGCTACCCATATATCTTTGGGCAAGTTATTAACCCTCTATTTTTTTTTTAACCCATAAAATGGGAATGATCCTGCCAACTCCACAGGTAATGTCTGAAGAGCAACAGGCTTTACGTAGTAGGTGTTCCACAAATATAATCCCCACCTGACCTTCAAGAAGTAAATGTAGAAAGAATGGAGTATTTGGAACACTTCACAGTCTGATCAGGCCAAATTACTGGTCAACAGAAATGGCTGGCTAGGTTGTTTTTGTTTTTGTTTTTGTTTCTCTGTCAGTGGACTTCACAGTTAGAGAAGTATTAATGCATGTAGGAGATTTAAGACATTCTCATTTTATTTGTGTCACTAAGAACCAGGGCATTTTCTCCCCGCATCTTCTCATATTGGGCCGCATCTTCTCATATTGGGTCATGTGCACTGGTGGTTTTTGACAGATTCTTCCTGTCACCCAGCTGCCTTGTGTCACAGGACGCCCCTGGGACTGAAAACCGTCTGACTGATGCTGCCCCCGTGGAGAACAATAGGCATTTGAATTTGATTTGCCCATCTTCCGGGAAGACAGTCAAAGTTCCACGTCAGCGCGGCCGAGCTGACAATGGGCACCCTTGTACTCTTTACGGCGTGTTCACCTATTATGATGATGATGTCATTATTCACATTATTGCTTTCAGTATTATTATTATTATCCAGTGACCTCTGTTCTGGGGTGGAACTCCCTGTGACAGATGGGAGCCTCATTTATCGGACTGCTTTATGCTGCACAATTCCCCTGCCATTCTGAGTTTATATTGAGACGGGCTGCTTTCCGAACAAAGGCAGCCTGATCACAATTTGTCAGTGTACTTGGTAGCTATGTATCACCAAAGCTCTCTGCCAGTCCTTCTGGGACCCAATTATTTATGGAGCTGACAATATGGGATAACTTGTCTTGTTACGAATGCCACAATTACAATAAAAGCTTTGCTATCTTGAATGGGAAGGCAGCGGAAGTTCTGGTTGGTCAAAAATTCCATTAACTAAGAGTTAATTCACATTGCTCCAGGTGATGTCTCGGGGCCCCAAGTGAGCTGATGAGATCCGTGGGGAAAGTTCTGTTTCAATATTCTTTTCTGTCCAGACTTGGGAGATCCGTTGATAACCTTTGTTCCTGTGCCTTCTGTGTAATACAGGTTTGGGGTTTTATAGCTCGAGAGCAACCTTTCTTCTGAGCCATTCTGGACAGAATTTACCAAGTACTATTGGGGGTGGAAAGAAGTGGAAGTCGTGGGCTCTCCCTGTAAAGTGCTTATAATTGAATGAGGGGAGCGATCTAGCTCAAAACTATATTTACCAACGCAGATGACAGAGAAATAAATTATCAACCAAGTACAGCTTGACTGCCTCGAGCCTGAAAATGGACTCGAGTGCCAGGCCAGTGAAGAGACCCCTTTATTCTCTGACATCCTTCACTAACTCTGGTGTCACACTGATTTTAAATCAAATCCCTTATCTCTGCTTTTGAGATACCTCGAAAAAGAAAAAGAAAAACCCTGAAAAGAAAGGACACTAATTAAGCCTAAAAGAAATGAAAGTTTAAAAAACAAAAAAAAGGAAGAGATGAACAGAAAAGTGAAACAGTCATGATTTGATATAAAAGAGAGGGTCTTATTTTTAGGATGTGAGATGATACATTTGTGGCATCGCAAGGAATGAAGGAACCTATTTTCAGGGATAGGTCATTTGAATTTGAATTTTTTGCCTTCTTGGCTTGACGGGTCATAAGTGTCACCTTTGGATTTCAAATAGAGGGCAGATTTACAGAGACACACCTTCTCCTAAAACATATGCTTCTATAGCTTTGGTTGTACACAGAATTATTTTTATCCCTTTCTCTCTTATTAAAATAGTCTTTGAGCGAAGCACAGTGCTTAAAAGATTAGAACTTATAGGGAAACATAACATATTGTATTTAAATATGCTAATCTTTTAGAGGAAATGAAGGATCTGAGCCTGCTCATTAAGAAATAAATTAATTCATCACCATCGCATTCATCATCAATCATCATCCAGTCGTGTCCAGTTTTCAATTAAGTTTTTCCAAACTGCTTTGTGCCTTTACCAAAAGAACTGATTATCTGTGATGATGATTTTTTTTTTGTGGGTGTTCGGATGTTGATGGCAGTTGAATTGGCATAAACATGCTGAATGTCTTTTTTATTCAAGTAGTTAAATGGTAGCTGTTCGGTGCATACAAATACATTATGATGACAAGTAAAAAAAAAATCTTATTTTTTATAATGTATTTTAGTGGTCAGATATCCAGCTTCTTGGATTGACAGGGAACAGTTCACATGGGCGTTGCTAACGCGAATGCAGACGTGGAACATTTATTAAATGGACATTATTCGTCCATTCATTCCAGCATCATTCCTTGAAACCATTTTTATTAAACACCAGTAATAGGTTTCCAGTACAGCGCTAGGTAGGTGCTGCGTGTCCAAATCAGTCCATATGACTGTCCTCTCCCTGCCCTGATGGCGCTTCCAGTCCGTATTACTCGTTTCCTTGTTTTGAGATGTATTTTCACTCTGTAACACACTGCGCATCAGTTTTAGCAATTACACACTCTCCGCCTTACTCTAAAGTGAACACCAGAAGCTGCGATCACTTCCTCGATGACCCCTCCGGGTGTTACACACGCCTCCCTAACTCCCGGAGTTAGTAGACCTTCCACACCGGAAGAACAATTTCGGGCTATCTCTTTAAGGTTTCCATGCGGAATGAGGATGTATGAAAATGACTCACCATGCCTGCCACTTATCTCTAGATTCCTATAACATGAAGATGATCACAATCTGCCATCGTGCTGTTAAAATGATGCATCGCCCCACCAGCGCTCTGAAATGATCGAGTGTTATTGCAGCCTCTTACAAGTTGGGCACTGAGATAATTTGGCTAGTGTTGGAGAAAGAATGTTCCACAACCCCCGTGGCTCACCCTTCATTGAATAAATATGGCATGCCGCTGCTTTTGTTCTCCCCGTGTATGCAAGAGCAATTAATGTGTCAGAAAAGAAAAATCACAAAAATGGGCAGACTTTTTTTTTTCCCCTATGAAAATTGCAGGACTGCGTTCAATCCGCCTTAAAATGATTGTACAACATTACAGGATGTTGTTATCTCTGAAATATTAGATAACTTGTGGTTGGCATTATGTTTCTTATTGTGGTTTCATGGCTTCTGTGTCCATTAAGGATCCCACAGTGGGTTTATGTGATTTCTTTAAAAATGCCATCGGGCTACCAGTGTTTACAAAGACACCTTGATGTATTGTTTTCTTATCTAGATAGTTTAAATGAAGCTTTTTTTTTTTTTTTTTAATGCAAACATCTGTAGATTTTAGCCAAGAGAAAGGATCAAGAATACAGCCAGGCTTCTACAGTTTTTTGCTTTCTAGTCAATTAGTTTTCTGATACTTCAGTACAGTCTTAGGAAGATTCATTAAATGTTTGTGATAAGAAAGGAATCAAAATGGTTTGCTGTTGCTAGTATTCAGAGAAATGAGAGGGGGGAAAAAAGGAATTCAAAGGCTTTGTTTTTTTGTCCGTTTTGTTTGTGAATGTAGTCCAAGCAAGTCAGTTAATTCAATATGCTGTACCATAGTAAGGGCTCAATAAATTTATGTGAATTGAATGAACAAATGAACTAAATCTCTTTAATGATAAAACTTATTACTAAGCGTAGGAAGGAACTTAGTTCCTGATAAATTATTAAGCTAGTCCACTAATTTCCTTTTATAGTTTGAATTAGAACTAGTTCATTATCTGAAAACAAAAATGAGTATTTTCATTTTACACTGTTGCATTGTATATATTTGTTTTTCCTCTCCCCTGCTAAATTATAAGCTTTATAAAGTCTGTCCTGTTTACTCCTCTATCTGGTACTTGAGACAGCCTGGCACACATCAGGTGCTTACTGATTATTTATTTAATAGATTCTGCAGCCAGAAAAATGACCTAGTGTGTTTCTGAAAAAACGTACACATTCAAAAATACTTGGCATAAGTGCTGCTTCTGATTACATTATATGGAGTATTTTAAAGAACAGTGCATGTGGTTGCCTAAAATCTTGAGCTATTGCAACAGAGCCTGTATAGTCCAACAGCATAGACCTGATTTTCTGTCCCTTGCACAGGTCACAAGGCTTCTGAATACCCTGCCTTTGTCAGGCTTCCCCTCTGCGTGAACAGCTGCCCTGCTCTCCAAGTCCCTTTTCTCCTGTTCCCACAAGCTAATTTCTGCTAATTCTTGAAGACTCAACTCCATCAGTTCCTCTTTCAAAAAACCTTCCTTATCTCTCCTTGCCACCCTCCTCGTGGTGACCCTTCCACGTTTTTGTTGTCATCTGTAACTGTCTCCTTACTCATGGCGTTAGCTGTGACGATCTGCCTGTGGATCAGTCTCTTCCACTAGACTTGGGAGGATCTTAAAGACAAGGATTGTGTTTTATTCACTGTCATAGCCCCAAAGCCTAACAGAGTGCGTGGCATAAAGGGGGCTTTTGTCAGTGTTGTAGGGAAGGAAGGGAGAGAGGAAGGAGGGGAAAGGATGGAAGAAAGATGAAAGGGTAAACAAATCAAAGGAGATGCTTCAATGACTAATACAAAAAGGTTACCTCCACTGGAGAGCCACCATAAGTTAGAAAAAGGAGGGGGAAATACAGGATTTACTTAAAAATTACTATATGTGTTAGGCGTGTTTGTCTATATGAAAGACCCCGTTCATTTCCCTCTGTCCACTCCATGGCCTGCTCCTTTCTGACTGTCTGTTCCCCCTCTCCTTGGGTAGCCATCACCATAAAATTGCAGCACATTTTAATGATCTCCTATATTGTTGAACTTAGTGGTGAAATCTTCATTTCTGCTTGTATTAGAATTGTTACAAGCTTGCTTTTGGGAGTTCAGGGGAAAAAAAGTCATCATTATAGGGAAAAAAAAATCTGTGTAACAAGCTTAAATATTTAAGCTTGGGGTCATTTAAATTTAATTAGCTTATCGTCTTGTTTTCAAAACACATCTTAAGGGCCAGAACAGGGTTTTCTGGTCCTAGAATTGGAAATTTTTATGAATTGACTTCTTCAAGTTCTCATAATAATAGCGAATCCTTACATAGTAATTACAATGCCAGTAGCTATTCTGCTTTACAAGATCAGCTCATCTAATTCCACAACAACCCAATTAAATACAGTTTATATCTCTTGTAGATGAAGAAACCAAGGCCTATGAAAGCTAAATAATTTGTCCAGGGTCACACATCCTGGACAAAGTTTAGTTGAAATTCTGACCTAGGTAGTTTAGATTCCAAGCTAACTCCTGTCAAACCTCTCTTGGGATTTATCCTGGAGCTTGGGTGATGGCAAAAGCTCTTTTGTGGCAATGGTTGAAAGCACAATGATGTTTCATAATGTAAACCAGCATAGTATGATTATTAAAATTTCATTTTCAGGAAAATGGTGGGCTGGGCTTGGCTACTTAAATACATTATTTACTGTGATCATCACGACGATCTTAGGGAACTGGTGATCATCTTCTCTGGGACTCATTTCAGGATAAATCAAGACAGTTGAACCAGGACTACAACACAGATACCCTTGGAGTCTCCTGACTTTTCTTACTAAATCTATTGATTTAAAGTATTTGGTAAACTCCTCCTCCAACAGGAATGACTAAGTGTTGTTAAATCTTTTATTCTTAGAGAGCAGACTGGGAGGACAGGGAAGAGTAAAGGAGATCTTGGGCATCTCTGCCAAGTGAAGATCAGTTAAAATGGAAAGTAAGGAAATTTCTGAAACATTATTTTATTTTTCATTGGTGATGTTTTATGAACATGCCTTCTTTCGACAAGGTATCTATCCATTGAGTAGAGTGAGGCATACTGATAGATAAGTGTTAGCTCACTATGTAATGCTCTTCAGTTCTTAAGATCTGCTTTCTACCTACACACACTTCTGACACCAAATGTGTAGGTTTTCCACACCCAGTTTTCTGTGCACACCAACTGGGTGTCCTACAGTTGAATTCACTTCTGGCTTTAACCACCCAGAGTGAGCACAGATCCCAAGGGTTAAGGGCTCAGTCCCACAAGACAGTCCTCTACTTCAGATGAGCTTTGCACATCCTGGTGTTTCTACGCTGCTGACTGACCTAACCACCACGGGTTACAGAACTCAGGAAAAGTTTACTTATGATTGCTGTTTCGTTGTATAGGATACAACTCAAGATCAGCCAAATGGAAGAGATGTATATAGGACAAGGTATGAGGGAAGGGGTTCAGATCTCCCATGCCCAGTCCAGGTGTATCACCCTCCTGGCCCTGCGATGTGTTCACCAGTATGGAAGCTCTCCAAACCCCAATGTTTAGGGTTTTTATGGAGATTTCATTACATAGCCAGGTTTGATTAAATCATTGGCCATTGGTGATTAAACTCAATCTTCAGGCTCTTTCCCCTCCCCAGAGGTCTGGGAGTGGATCTGAAATTTCCCACCCTCCAGTCCTAAAGTGGGTTCCCTGGGCAGCCAGCCACCCCACCTACTCATTTTTTAAGAGTTTTCCAAAAGGCACCTAATTAACATAAACTCAGGTGTGATTGAAAGGGATGTGTTATGAAGAACAAATCACACATCTCTCTCACCTGTCAGGGAATTCCAAGGGTTTCGAAGCTCTGTGCCTGGAACCCAGGACAAAGACCAGATGCATATTTCTTATTATACATATCACAATAGCATGCCAACATTTAGCATTCATGGCTGTGGAGGATAATTTGGAGGAAAGTGGAGGAGCCCTCCTGAAGCTGCTACTTAATGACCATTTTCACAATTTCGTGGCCCTAGTTGGTACCTTTAATGTTTGCAGCTAAAAAAAGCAGGCTCTTTTTTTCCTCTTTAAAAATGCACCTGAAACCTTTTGGTAATGTGCGGTTTTCCACTCTACGGGAGGCCAATAAATCCCTGTTGACTCTCTTTACATTCAGCAGCTCCAAGTAAAAGGGAGAGACGGCATGTCCATCCAGGCATTGCACATACTATGGCTCTTTCGCACGCTCCATTTAGATGCCTAACAGTTAAGCCAGTGTAGTGTGTGGGGCTCAATTTGGAACCACCGGTGGAGGCACACAACATTCGCTACTTTTTGTCAGAGGAATAATCACATTGGGAAAGCAAGACACTCTACACGCTTTCAGGCGCCTCTGATTTCTCCTACTTATTTCTGTACTGTGCACTGTTGTATTTTTTTTCTGTTTCTTCACGAAGCAAATTTACATGGAATGGGGCAGGCACTTCATTCTGAAGTCCGTTCACTTTTAGAACCTGAAGAAGTAAGGGCTGGGCTGACAGCCTAGCTGAGCTGCGGATGTCATTATGACAGTTGTTTTAGGCACACGGGGTTCGAATCTGCTGGTGAATTTGTCCCGAGACTTGTTTTATGAGAGACTTGATGTCACAGCAACATGAAAGCTGGTCGGAGAGAGTGTGTCTTGCCTCTCAAATTGGGAATTAAGTCGACGTTCAGTTTTGTGGGTTTAAAGCAGAGATGACGTCTTCACATAGGTCCCCAGTTTCTAGCTTCTACATAGTGTTCAGTTGAAGGGCAGCCTCTCAAATATATAGTCCATGGTAAGCGTATGTGTTAGACATGTCTAGACACATCTGGAGGAAAGTTTTTTTCTTTTTTTGAATTGTTTGCTACAAATAATGCACCCTAGCTGACAGAGTAGCTTGCCCTCTGTTGGCAGTGTTTAGTGACTTGGACTACACTGGGGTTGTAATTATTTTAAATCTTCTAGACGTTAACAATAAATGAACGTATTTTATATATATATATATATATATATATATATATATATATATATATATATATATATATATTCCACTTGGCTGTGATATAATTATATATTTTTAAACATGTCAATCTGGATCCAGTTTGACTTTAAGAATGAGGATGGAAGGGTTTTCTTCTTGATGTTCATTAGATATTTATTAGATAATTAAATAAACGTTTCATCCTTTACCCAATTTGTAAAAAATCTAAAAAGCAGTACGAAAACCCCATGTCACAATTAACACAATTATCAGACTTGCCAGAAATTCAGAGCCTTTTCTAATAGTCACCCTCCCTGTTTTCAAATCTATGTTTTCACCTTTACGTTAATAATGTTACCAAAGAGCGTTTCTGCCACTGCTGTAGAAACTGTAACAAATTCAGTCCAACGTGAAATCAATAAAAGCTGCTTTGAGCTCGGTGAAATACAAGGGCAGGGTCTCTTTGTGCACAAAATAAGACTGAGTGCTGATTTTCTGCTGGAGATGAATATTTCTGCTTGTATTGTCCAGAGCAGACAGAGACTGTCAATAATCAATTGATCTGAAGCTAAATGATAAAGATGATGAATGGGTCTGTTCTTGTGTTTAGGTGTTGAAGAATAGGGCCTTTGTTTTGGATGTGAAAATTACACTCACTGAAGGGATGGAACCAATGACAGATTTTGTTTGGAACATGTATTTTAAAACTTGCCAGCATTTTCCATGGGCTGAAAATATTTACACCTTTGTAGTGTACCTGATCCACACAGGTAATTGTAGAACTGATGAGAGCTCTCCATTGCCTTGTTAAGTTATGTAAATTTGGTATGAATCTGGGTGGTGGGTGAAGGAAATATGTCAAGATGCAAAGGATTCCGATATTCCTTTAATTGAAAAATACACAATTTCTAAAAATTGAAGGAAAGCATAGACTAGTTTGAACATGATGATAGATTTGAATTTTTAAGTGTTTTAATCCTAAGGAAAAATCTGTATTTTACTTTAAGAATCTTCTACTTTTTTTGTGGAAGACATCAACTGATTTCTGTCATTGGTTTGTCAGAGTGAAGCATTTTTATTCACTAGCAATTGATCTGTAATCCGGCTCAAACTGTCTGTATTATCTTTCTCCATTGTTGTCATTTACTAATGGTGTGACTTTGTACAAGTCACTTAATTTCTCAGTTTCTGAATTGCCTGATTTGGAAAACAGGGCAAAATTAGCCTAATTTGCATATTTGCCCTTAGGTACAAATGAATTTATCACATATAAAGTAAACAGAAGAATGTTGGCCATGTAGAAAGTGCCGAATACATACAAGCCACTTTTATGAAATATTCCAACCCTGTCTGCCTTATGAAAGCATAAAAGTCATGCATATTGCCTTGTTATCTTTCATGGTTTCTTATTGGATGAACCTAATTATATCATAACCACCTTGATAGTAAAGCTTTTGTCATATTCTTTGATATTGCTGATGAGCTGGTAAAGACATAATTGGTTGCATAATGGGGTCTATTCTGTGGAGCCAACGTTAAGAATTCACTAGACAATGCATGGATTTTGGTCTGTCAAGAGGATTAGTGTAAGTGATGAAACCAAAAAAAGTTCACTTCTTCAGGGACCTGCCGTGTTGTGACTTTTGAAAATATAAAATGATGCTTTACAGAGCACAAATTTCCAAACTATGTTTTATGGGATGCTATGTCCAAGAGACATGACTAAGGATCCACTTTCCAACCTAGTCCCATTGTCATGGCCCAATAATACTGAGAAAGCAGAACTCTCAGAACCTTTAATGTGCTGATGTGCCCTGAGATAATTCAAGACGGGGAGGTAGCAGTTTTCACATGTGCCCTGAACCCTTTTTTGAAGGGAACGTATCTGGTGCTCAATATAAAGAATAGGGTCTGAGAAGTGATGCTCTAAGTCTGGCCAGGACCACAGGTGCAACATTGGGTTTCACTGATTCCACAGTGCCAGGATAGTTTCTGCACTATGGGAATTCCCCAATTAAGTACTGACATTTAAAAGCGATTTCCCAAAAATGAAATCAAATCAAGCCAAGTCAAATGCATCCCCGTCACTCTGTCTCTGTCATCCATTTGCATTTCAGTACATTCACTCCTCCACACTCCTGCTGCATGTGTGTGGTTATGGGGCATGCGTAGAAAAGGACTGTCTGAGCAGCCCTGGTTGTCTCAGGCCCTCACCTGTCTTCTAAATGATTCCCTGGGCCCCATATTTTACTAACTGCTTCTTCTGTTGTCACTCTTGAGTTGTCTGGGTATAGCCATAGCAAAGCACTTTAGTTTTATGATTTTTCAGATGTCTTGTTAGCGGGCAAATGAAGTGACGGGACAAGTGGGTTTTGTCTAGTTGCTAAGGAATAAAAATAACAAGTACCTTTATTACTTTGCTGACAATCTATTTATAAATTTCTGAAGGAGGTGCCTGCAGAGGAAAATATGCATGTGTTTTGGACATACCTGAGGTTTCTCAAATAAAATGATTTATTGATGGCCCCTGCTTTATGCTTCTTTGGTAGCATGCACAAATATTGTTCCTACACTCCAGGTAGGCCTTGGGCTTGGTTCTTTAATGGCCATTACAGAAATGACATATGGCAAAGGCTGTTTTGCTCACCTCCTTCAGGCCTTTGCAAATACTGAATTGCATATGGGATTTCCAAATATTGTAGTGTTGTCACCTTAACTGCAAAGAATGGAAAAAAAGAAAAGATGCAAACTCCTATCTATCTATCTATCTATCTATCTATCTATCTATCTATCTATCTGCCTGCCTGCCTGCCTGCCTACCTACCTACCTACCTACCTACCTACCTACCTACCTACCTACCTACCTACCTATCTACCTATCGATGTTTGCAGTGGTTATTCTGTAATGGAAGTTAGCCCATGAAATCATTCTATGAAAGCTGTGAACATTTTCTTGGTTTTTATTCACTACTCCTCCTCCTAACATCAAGCCCTTTTTGAACCTCAAGTCACAGACCAGCTCTTCAGTTACTAGCCCATGCGTACCTCTCACTGCCTTGCCAGAGGTTGGGTCCTCACACGGCTGGGAAGTGGCAGATGGCTAGAAGGGCATTGTGGGTACTGGCATGCAAATGAGTGGTTCCAGCCAGGTTGCTCTCACCTCCTGAGAAACCCAAAGAGAGCAAAAACAGCTAACCTGGTTATACACCTGGCCTTATCAAGCCCTTACCCAGAAGAAAATGACAAAAAAAAAACTTCCTGAGCTAGGAGAATTTTGAGTCCAAATGGCTAAGCAGAGCACCTGTTGGTGTCTCTGACATATCTCAGTTGCATGTTGGTTGTATTTTAAGGGGGTTTCAAACGTAAGGGAATGTGGAAGAATGGTAAAATGTAGTGGCCTGTTGTTTCTATGTGAATACTGTGGTATTTCCGACTTTGGAAAACTCACTTTTTTTATTAAGGAACTAAGCATTGCCATTTGTTTTCATGCAAGTGTGATTCATAATAGCCCAACATTCTGAGTTAATAAAGCAAGTTTGTAGATTTGCATATCGCTGGTGCTGTGATAATTTTGGCAATCTGTTACAGTGGTAAAAATATCTTATGTAGTCACCTCGGTGTTTCCATTTACTTTATGCAAAGAAAGGCTTCCATCCTGCTCTTGTTCTCCACTATTTAGGTTTCAAAAGGCCTCTCCCTCCTTGAAAACAAAAGGGTACCACATGGTTCCAAGATAGAGTAAATCAAAGTGGAATGAGAGTGGTTTGTTTATCAATAAGCTTGTCATTTAGAGTGAGCAGCTTCCCTGCTCACCAGGTAATGATGTACATTTTTCATGGAGTACTTAAACATGCAATGTCCCAATTGCTACGTATTATTATGTCGTGATGGTATGCAAAGAATTTATAGTCAAATGACCAAAGATGCTAGGAGATGATGAAAAAATCTGGAAAATTTCCACAGGTGAAGAGTCTTTTGCAGTCAGTAAAGATTTTTAGACTTGTATGTTTCCTTCTGATGTCTGGGGTGGAAAAAAAAGGCAATTTCGGGAGGAAGACTAGTTTTATATTTATATGAACACTAAGGACTGTAGTTGCTTATTCTTTTTTATATTAGATCCCATGAACTATATTGTAGAATTACTGCTTAGGAATTAAAGAATCATAAAATTAATTGTCCAGTTTGTTTGGAAGGTAAGATTTTTATAAATCTATCCTCAAAGTCTTATCAACAAAAATGCCTTCCTGTTGGTTATTTAATTGATACTTTTGTCTTACAATATCAAGATATGGGGGCAGCTAAGCGACATATAAATTAATTGAACTCTGTAATGAAATAACAGTTTAATTAGTCACTTATGATGTACAATCGGTAGGGAGAGAAAAATTCAGCAGAAAATGGGACACTATCATTACTCTCATTTTGTGTTTTTTTTTTTTTTTCCTGTTGCAGCACAAATCAAGCCATTTTGTGAACACCAAGATTGATTTTTTTTTTGACTTTGAAGATTTGTGACGTGGCTTTGACTGAAATAACTGACATGTAAAAATTTATTTTTTATTTGCACTTCATTTCCTTTTCACTGGTTAATCATCTTCTTTTAAAATAAAACACAGATATAGAACTGAATAAAATAAATATATAACTTAGTAAGTTGTCATAAGGCAGCATCCTTGTAAGTACCACTCAGGTCAAGAAATAGAATTTGGTCAGCACCCCCACTGCTCCTACCCAAAAATCCTGTGCAGGTCACATCCTGTCCTCCCTCAAAAAGTAACCACGAATGAAATTTTATATGAGCACTTTCTTATTTTTCTTTATCACTCAGGGGTGTATTCCTAGATGTCATGGTCTTGATTTGTCTCTTTGGGCACCATTTTTAAGTCTCTTTTAATCCACAGTCCCCCTCCGCCCCCCCCCCCCCCGCATCATTTCACTGCCTTTGCAATTTATCTGAAGAGACTGTCATTTCTTTGTTTTTAAAGTAGTGATTTTGACTTGATAAAAGGTATCCAAATGGCTAGCATAGAAATTTTCCAGGAGATGCTTTGTAAAAAGTATTCAGTTAGCTCCTAGTCTTTCTACCACCTACCTTGCAGTTCTGCTTGAACAGCCAAGCACATCTGAACACAAACACTGCCCCAGTGACACCCTGCCCAGGGATGGGATTCTGAATTACAAGGAAGGGTTCATGTTGCTCTCTCCCACTGGGCACTGGAGAGGGCAGGTAGACTGGGAAGGCTTTCTCTCTGCAGTTACTCATGGTGTGGCCCGTTTGAAATACCAACAGTCTCGAGAGGTTATAATTCAGAAAGCTGGGTGGAATGTACAAGGTTGGGAAGGAGGAGGTCGGTGCAGACAGACAGATGAAAGTCTCTAAACGAGTTGGGCGCCATGTCTCAGGCAAGAAATGGGAGCTGGAAGTGCTCTTTGGGCACCTTTTCTGTGCCACGCTTTTGTGCAGGTTTCAGCTCCTTCCCACAACAGTATTTGTGAAGCGTGAACATCCTAATTTTGCAGGGGAGGAATCTGAAATTCTTTCTTACCAAGAAATAACCTTCTAACTGGTCTCCTAGTTTCCTTGTATGATTTTTTAGAAAACTTAGGTAGTACTACTCCAGTATCTTTGCACTTAGTTTTCTCTCAAGAAAAGTCAGCATGCCACACTGGTCCTGGGACCTTTTTATTAGTTTTTTTTCCCTTCTGTGGAACATTATATTGGCACATTTTGCTTATCTGGGTCTCACATCTTGTTCAGGCCTCGATGTAATTGTCACTTCCTCAGAGAACTTCCCTGTGCTCTCCATCTACATTAGTTTTTCCCTGTAATTATCTCTGCTACTTACTCTTTTTTCCTTTCTGCCACTTATCAACACTCTAAATATACATGTATTTGTTTAAATTACCTGATGTTGGGGTGTGTCTGTTTTGTTTACTGTGCTGAGTTGGCCCAGGACTTGGAACACCACAGATGTGCAATAAATATTGGTTGGAACGCAAAATTGAAAGGAGGTTCAGAGAGGTTAAGTAACTCATCCAAAGTCACACAGCTGATAAGTATCAAAGCTAGAGATTTAAAAACACACGCCAAAACCCATGTATTTTCAACTGTAGTTGGTTTTCCTAAACTGTGTTTCTTGAACAGTAGTATCCTGATAAATCTTAATAGAGGTTCTAAGCACACACAAAAAAAGGATCTATGTTCAAATAAACTATGGATATTAAACAGTTATTTAAACGAAATTGAACATATTTCCTTCCCATAGGACATGTGACTTTAATAGGCAAATACACACTGTGATTCTCCAAGAAACTGATAGGGCATGTGGCATTTCTCAGTAGTGTTGGCCATGATTTACTTCTTTCAATTAAACTAATATCTTGTGGGACACCAGTAGTTAGCAGAAGGCAGCATGAGAATGGCTCTAGTATGCCTTGCTTCTCCCTGGGCAGTAAGTAAACGGAAATTTCTATCAGCAAATCTATCAATATATCTATCTGTCTGTCTGTCTATCTATATATTTGTTTTATTCTTTCTATCCTCTTCATCACTGTGAATATTGGGGAACTTTAGCTTAAGAGAACAAGATTAGAAGATAGAAATGAAAGAAAGTGGCATGGCTTGTAATTTGGAGTATTGTGGTGAAGATATGGGAGACATGTATTTTAAGAAATAACTGATTAGAAAATATAAACTAAAGAAAGTGAAGTGGCTGGTAACTTAAAGTGGTAAGCATTTTCTCCCCCACTTTAGCATGCTGTTAAAAATGACTGAGAGTGATCTTAAATGCTGACTTCCCTTAATGGAGAAAGTATGAAATTACAAAATAACCAATGTAATCACACCTTAATCTTGTTAAATTGAAACACTATAATCTACATTCAAATTTCACATATGGTCAGTCTTGCAAGAGCTCGGTGCATGAACCAAAGCACTATTTGGAATTTTAAAGAGTCTTGTGTACCTCTCCAAAGCCCGTTTACTTCTTTATGACAAATATTTCCCTGGGACTGGGGTAGGGAACCCCAAGTTAAAAACACAAAAAGCAAGTAATTCTTTTTTTTTTTTTGGTAATTGAAAGAAAAAGAAGTGTATTTCCAGAAGCCTGACACTCATGAACAATTCCACCATAAAGAAAGCAGAGTTTATTTCAGAAAAAGGTAGAACTGGATGAGGAGGAAATAGGTTTCAGCAGTATTTTGCCTATGTAGTATTAGTCTGTTGACAAATGGGATTTTTAAAAATAATAGCTAAAGTGAAGCATTGTTGTCTAATGCTGGTTGAGTGTGTGTTAATTGAATAGGTGTGATATGATAGGAATCCATTGTCTTGTCATGGAACACATATTGGAGGGGAGTTTCAAGAAAAGAGATGCCCACATTTTGGAGGGGGGTTAATTAGGTTTATTTATATATTCTTGGAAGAGGTACATGGCATTGAATCCTGGACCTTGTGCATGCTATGTATGCGTTCTACCACTTGAGCTATACCCTCCCCCCCAAAAAGATGCCACATTTGATTTGGAAAAAAAAAAGGGGGTAGCCCTTTCATCAGTGGGACCACCAAATGAAAAGCCTCTTGAATTTCTGGTTGCCTTTCTTAATATGAATATATATATATATACATAAGATACAATGATATCTTATTGGAAATGTGTATGACTTAAAAAAATTCTGGAACTAGAAAACGAGAATCATCATAATGGAGGAATAAAAGAATATTCATTTGTGAGTTTTCCGGACTTTTCTATTCCATCTGCTACGTGCCACTGTACTAGGTATTAACACTTTCAGCAACGACTTGGAAAGTTATTGAAATCGGCTTTTCCGTGGGGATTTCTGATTAAGATAACCACAGGCAATGCTACTGATGGCGTTCCTGACTGCAACATCACAGGGAAGATTCGGCTCTTTTATTCATTCCAGCCACTGTGGCTTCCCAGGAAGTCACTTGTCTCTGGAGTATTTTACTGTATCTATAATAAGAGAAAACAAAAATGTTTGAAGGTTTCGATAGACACAGCCCCCAGAGCCAAGGCCTCTGGAGACCTGGAGGGAGAGAAAGCTGAGATGAAGGAGGAGTATCCACACCCTCTGTGACAACGATGCTCAGTTGTGGTCTTCCTCCTTGAGCCTTCCGCCTGCTGAGAACTTTCAGGGGTTCCCTGTAATTGTGTTTCCAGTGTCCTTTGTTTTAGGGTGCAAGCATGGTGACATCCACAGTGCTAGAAAAAGTAAGCCCTCTCCCCAAATCAGAGACCCGTGTGTCCTAGCACGGCAAGTTTCCAGCTTAAAATAAGGGACCTCTCTCATCTCAGTAATGAAAGGGGCAGGATGGGAATAAAAAAGGCAGAGGGACCAGCATTCACCCAAAAGAGATTCAGAAGATGTCTTCCTCCATCCAGGAGTGGATTCCTGGGTGGCTTTGGGTAAGATGCTTCAGCACTCAGACCCTGAGTTTTTCTCTTCCATCAAATGGAATTGTTGAGACGTCACATTTTATTATAAAAGGACCTGAGAGATCATGTGTATTTCTGTGATGTATCTTCACTAGAGATGTAACTATAAAAGGCATGTAGCCAACCAAGTATGGAATATTAGACTCAAGTTTTGAATTGAGTGAATGCACTCTAATATTCTTGCTGTTATGCTCCGAGGCTAAAATACCCTATTGCTTTTGAGCTTACATAAGCTGACCTCATTTACTATGGGAACATTTTAAGTATTTAGGAATATGAGGGTAAGCAGCATAGAAAGAATAATTCAATGTAGATGTGAGAGTCTTTTTTTAAAGCTTCATTAACTGATAATTATTTGAGTGCAAAACAATACTCTTACTGTTTGATAAATGAATATTAGCCCATGTCATACTGATAAAAGTCATGAACAGAACTAGACCCCTCTGCATTTCGAGGGGGGAGGGGGCTCTGTTATTTTGGTGCTAATGGATTATGTTCATTTTGGGTAGATAGATATCTCCAGTGACTCAGCAGGGTTGACTTAAATTAGATTTGCTTTTCTTATTAGTATGTGCTGAATATCTGATACTGGTCTTACATTACAATCTGCGCTTCATAGAATTTATCCATCATGACCTAAAAACTTCTATGATAGGAAAATTGGATCACAAAAATCACGATTATGTATTTATTTGAAAGAGAAGCCTTGTGGGTCTTTCCCCCCAAAACTGTATTCTCAGAATCAGCAATATGGAATAGCTTATTAAAATCTCTTTACAATGTGTGCTGTTTTGGAGTCTTTTGAATATTAGTTCTTTGTGGATATTAACTTCTTATAATGGAGAGTCGTATTAGTTGGGTAGGCTAACAGCTGTAATAAATAACCTCTAAATGTCAGTGGCTTAACATCGTGAGGGCTTATTTCTTGCTTACATCACACAGCCTTTTGTGGGCTGGTGGGAGCAAGGGGTAAAGGAAGGATTCAGGGGGAACGGGTTCTGTCCATCACAGCATTCAAGGACCCAGGCCCCTTTGTATTGTGGCTCCAACCCTGTCTCGGTACTTGGGGGTCTTCTCTATTCAGTGAGTAGCTGAGAAAAAAAGAGTAAGGATTATAAATGGGAGAATTTCCTCAATTGTTTCAGCTTGGAATTGGGGGCCTCATTTCTACTTGGGCTCCACTGGCTGGATCTTTGGCATGAACTTCAAGGAAGGCTGAGCATGCTGTCTGGCTGAGTGACCACAAAGAAGACGAGACACAGATCCTAACGAGCATTAACTGTCCGTTATGCAAGACCTAGATGACAAATTAAAGTCAATTAAAGACAGGTTTGGTGAACACAATCCATGAAAGCCTTATGCTGAGCAGTGGTTTCTCTACTGTGGAGTCATTGAAGCAAATAAGACAAGTAAGGTGTGCCAATAATCATATGGTAATAAAACATAGAGCATGGTTATCCATCCAGACATATATCAGTACTTTTTAAAAGAGAGATTAATTCTTAACAATTTGGGAGAATTTGGAAATTTCTTGATATTTGGGCACTGGCACTGGGCTCCAAATTCAGCTCTCAGAATTTCCCTACTCTCCCTGCCGTTTGCTTCCTGCAAAATCCTAAATAAGATTTCTGAACCTCACTTTGTCATCTATAAAATGAATATCGTAATGCTTGTCTGTTTCATGATATGAAAATGAAGTTCAAATTTGGTAGTGAATGAAGAAACATTTTGTAAGCGGTCATTCAGGTATCAAATTAAAGCTGTTGTTACTGTTGTTATTATTATTATTATTATTATTATTAATCATCAATTTTTAATTTCATGCCCACAAGTAAGGGTCATTTTTACAAAGCATTGTTCTACACACACATACACCCGTGTAGATGCACAAACCGAATACATGCGCGCACGCACACACACACACACACACCCTTTCAGGTAGAAGAGAATGAATCAGATGCTCCATCTTTTTCAGGCTTCAGAATGAAACTGACAGGAAAATGCCCAGGTATTTGATTTCCTGGTCTTTGATATGTATTTCACCTGTGCCAATTTTATAACCTGTGCTTGGACAATGCTGTCACTTATCTGTGTCTGTCCAGGTAGGCTGGACATGGAAACCTTTGTCCTTTCTGCCAAGTAATATTGTTAAGAGCTTCGGACACAATTACGTCTGTGCTTGTGTTCTTTAAACTGTAAAGTGTCTATGTGGAAGGGGGTTTTATTATTATTTTCACTGTTTTAATTTACAAATATTTATCTGGTTAATTTGAGTCCCCTGTAAGAAAAGTTATTTAAATCACACCTTCACACAAACTTCTACCGAAATCGAGGATGCTTCAAATAACACATTAAAGCAGCAAGCAGAGAGGAGGCATTCATAGCTGGTGCCCATTATTTTTTTGTTGTTGTGGTTAACCTTCTTATTACTGATCATGAAATACCCAGATTGCTTGTTCTCAGTAATACTATAACATTTCTCTCTGACAATTTCACATTCTTTCAGAGGCACAGGGCACAGGGGTTGGGAGTCAGGGAGTGGATGGTTTCTCAGCCACCCCAAACCCAGCTTGTCTCAGTGCCTCAAATCAGTATAGACATGTGTTTAAGATGCTGTCCAGGGTCTAGATCAACTAAAGCCAGGTCACCGGTTTGGTTTCAAATCCCCATACATGAGAAGACCAAACCTCCCACATCATTCCTTCACTTTCAAGCTGGGGCCACCTGGATGATTGTTTCGGCAAAATGCTTGGCCAGTAAGTTGTCAGAGTTAACATCCAGGGGGAGGTTTCACAGCAGTTATTTCACTGATGTTACTGACATAGACCTGGGGAAATACAAAGGGCTAGTTTTTTGTGGTTTTTTTGGGGATCAGCAAGTTCCACTTGCAAATTCTAACAAACCATAGAATCTTCAGTGATTTGGGACTGGAGGGAAATTCACGGGATAAAATTAGATGACTTTTTAAATGATAACTTGGAGACGTACATGACTTTTATTCAGTTCCTGTTCATCTACTCTGTCTCTGGTTGTTTCTGGACGACAAATGCCATGACCAAGTCAAATTCAAACATTGTGCAGTGTCCAGGCCTTCTTGATCCTTCCCCTATCCTAAACTCAGCTCTGGACCTCTCTTTCTGACAGGTACTGTGATTCCCAAGCATGTAGACACTTTTTAGCCACTGCTAGGAGTATCTTCTCCCTCCTCAGCCTCCTGGAGAATAGCTACTTATTCTTGACACTTCAGTTTAAAAATGCCTTCAACTCTATTCAATATCTTGTAGTAACCTATAATGAAAATGAATATATGTATGTATATGTATGACTGAAACATTGTGCTGTACACCAGAAATTGACACACTGTAACTGACTATACCTCAATTAAAAAAAAAAAAAAAGCCTTTCTCTGGAAGGCGTGCTAGGATGCACCAGACAGAATGAAGGCTTTCCAGTATGGGATCACATAACACCCTGAATGTAGGACCACTACAGAGCTTTCGCCAGTATATCCTGACTGCTCCCCTCTGTCTCCCTCAGGCCCATGGCGAGCTCTTTGGAGACAGAGATGGTGTGTGTGTGTGTGTTTGTTTTTTTTTTTTTTTTTTTTTTGCATCTCCAAAGCCTACCACCTGGCCCGGCACTTTGTAGGTATTCGGTAAACACACAGCGAGTGAATGGATGAATGAATGTCCCTCTTAGAAGGAGCAGGGGGATTACCAGTGACTGACAGTTCTGCCTACTCAGAAAAGTTAAGAATTACAAATTTAGACCCACAAATTTAGAGTAGGGAGAAAAAAAAAAAAAAGGGTAGTAATTGCAGAGGGAGGGCAGCTAAGCATGTGGCTGCTTTGCGTATTTACTCATCAGACCAGACTGAAGCAGCCTTAATCAGGGGAAAATCAATCTGCCTGTTTTCAGCATGAGCGTAAACATACTGACGGTAGAGGCAGTCTAGGTGTTCTGAACAATCTCACATCAACCCTCACGTTCGCTGTAGCTTTATTTACTTTCTGCGTAAAAGTTTGAATTGTTTATGCTTACCTAGAACAGAAGAATTATCGCCTTCAAGCAGTGTTTTGTATCATGTCAAGCCTGAGGTGAGATGTCTCTTCATTTACAGAATACAGCCCAAATCCAGCCTGGCATTTGGACTCCTCTCCATTTGCACTAAGCATCCTTTCTATTTGTCAGCCCTCTTTGCTGAAATTGTCCACACATCTGTTTTGGGGTTTTTTTGTTTGTTTGTTTGTTTTGAAAGTCCACCTCTTTTCTTTAAGACTGATCAAATTATCATTCCTGAAACTTACCAGATGACAGGTCCCTGGGGATCTCTCCATCCTATGAATTTTCATCTCTGTTCAAATAATCACATGCTTACTTCAGACATGTTCTGAATACTTTAAAAAAAAAAAAAGAAACTATATTTAACGGAATCAAACCTGAAAACTTTCATGAACCTTTGTGCTTTGTTTTCCCAGCTCTCTTTTTCAGGTGACTGAGAAGGAACCTCACTTTTTTGCTTTCAGTTATAGCATTTAGCGCAAGAACTTGACCATAGTTAAGTGTGCGATACATGTGTGCGGATTCTTGAAAATGATGCCTGTGTTCAATAATACCATTAAACTTTAGGACAGAAGCATCTGTGCAGTAGGATACAGCACTTACTTTGGGGTCAAGAGTTAGGTATCAATTGCGGGTCTCTTCCCTCCTTGGCGGCATGAGCCAGGGCAGTCTCCTTCAACTCTTTATGCTTTGATTTTTCTCATCTGTAAGATGGGATGATAGTAGTTGTGAAAAGAAACACATGGAAATAAAATCCACATCAAGGTCATACATCATGGTAAGCAGCCGTTACATGTGATCCAGTATGAGTGACGTATTTTGTAGACACGAGGGTTGGTCAGCCTTCCTGTGCTCACGTCCCTAGTCTACCATTTGCGTGTGGTCTGCTACCCTGGGCAAGCCACAGGATCTCCCTGACCCTCTGTTTCTCTCTCTCTACAGTAAAAAAAGGTACCAGTGCTCTCCTCACAGTGCTGCTTAGAGGAATCAGTGAAGCTGCATGTAACACACTCAGCGCAGCTCCTAGACCATATCCAGCACTTAATAAATGTTAGCTGCTATTAGTGTTCACAGTAGCAGTGATGTTCATTGAGAATTTCGCTTGCCCCTACCCACATGGCCATTGGAGGAAACGATATCGTGTATCACAGTAAAAATGATCTTTCCAAAAATAAAGTCCAATTAAATCCCATGCCCCTTTTGTCCCTCCTTCTTGGTGCCATGGAATAAAAGGTAAATGGGCTTTAAGTGGGGTTCAAGTTGATAGGACAATCGTTTGCAGCTTCATGTGTCATTTCGTGGGGTTGTGATTCTGTAGGAGCGAGCTGTGTAGGGGAGGCTTGCCTGAGTGATTTCTGTGTATCTGATGCTTAGCACAACTCCTAGCAGAAGGACGTCTGTCATCATGGGAAAGTGTGTGGACCCGGAGCAGGACACCGGGGACACACGCTCCTCAGGTGTGGTCAGTCCTGTGCCTCCTGCAGGGTGCGTGCCACCATCTGAAGGACTCACGCTCTTGCTCACGTCAAACAAGTACCTATATTGATGGGAGTCTTTACATGGGATCTGATTTCCTCTTCCTCGAGCCTGTGCTGTTTCTAAGAAGGGATTAAACACACTATGGAAGTCCTTGTAGGAAGATACACAAATATGATTCTTTTCAATTCCTTCTTGGGAGAAAAATGTACAAACAAGTTGTTACTACTATTTTCCAGCCTGGGAAAGCCTCATGGGTGTGCAGGTCACTCTTAAAATAGGATTTGGTGTAAATCTCAAATTTGGGATGTCCACCTACTGCACAAATGCTAGCCAGGTATAGGGGCGGAGGGTGTGTGCGTGCGTGCAGTTTCTTAGAAGAAGAAAAGTTGTTCAGGACACATTGAATGTATCAACCTTCTGGGATAGTGCTATGCAATAATGTGATACACAGTATTTATTTCATTTGATTTGTTGGATGCCGTTTTTTCCTCATTCTCATTTGATCCCGGTTTTTCCTTCTCAGCATCTTTCATTGTTTGCCAGTCCACCCTCTTCTCCTCCACAGCTCTCTCCTGGACCTCCCTGTCTTCTCTGTGTGGAATTCGCTCTCTAGGGGATCCCATCCTGGCCCACGTCTCTAATGCCACCTAAATACGGAGGGCTCTTGTCTCTTTGATTCTGTTCCAGCCACACCCACTTCCTTCCCTGCCTTGAAAATTCCAAACAGGCCTCCGCTTTCGAACTTGCTCTTCACTGTTAACTGTAAACTCACTCTCCCTGGTAGCCGCCGGGCTCACTCCATCAGTTCCTCCAGGTCTTAATTGTCATTTTTGATCTTTTTTATGAGAAATCCTTAGCAAAGTTTCTCTTTCTTTACTGCATGATTTTCTCTCTCAACAAGAAGTCTGAATTCATTCTTGGATTTGACCAAAATCTAGAGCAGAGTCTAAAGATACGATGTGCTGCTGCTCCTGACCACATCCCTTGCCCCAATCTCTGTACGCAGAATGTACCTAAAATACACATGTTAACTATGGAGACAGATTCCCTTCTGGCTCGTTGTCTGTAATGTGGGGCCCAGAATTCTGAAGTGTGAAGATTTATAGCAGGTGACACCTAAGCTGTTTTGACAGCGGTACCTGTAAAGTAGGAGTGCTGGACTTTACCTTAGAAAGTGCTCTTTGAGAATCTGTGTGCCACGTACATGAAACAATTGACAAACTTGAATTTTATTACTCACCATTATTATCGATACCCTTTACAGTCCTAAAGGTCTGCTTCCTTTCTCTCTGCTTTACTATGGCAGGTGAGCAGAATACCAAAGAGAAATTATTCATTCAGACACTTCCTTTGCAATAATTATTTCGAATCCTTAAATCCTGACCCATACCTGTTGGGGGCCCCAGATGGGCTAGGCTACCTGTGTGGATAATTGGACGGCTCCTCTGGGTACTGGTTTTTCCATCACAGCTTATAATGTCTTTGTTCAAATGAACAAACTTTGTGAAATGGAGGAGGCAAAGATGATTATTATGACCAGGAGCATGTTAGAACCTTGATTTTTTTTTTTTTTTTTTTTTTTTGGTTTGTGTACATCACACCTGTCTTCCTAAGTTAATGAAGGAAGAGTGAAGACTTGCTACTTATCATTTTAATACAGTTTTGAGTTTCCCAAGAGAGAATTTCTCATTTGTCTCAGGGTGATTTTTTTTGGGGTGTGTGTGTGTGTGTGTGTGTGTGTGTACTTAAGTTGTCCAAATGATAAATAGTGCCCTAGGTAAGTTGCAGGCTGTATATGTAAGAAAAAGTAATATTGCATTGGAAAGTTTTCAGATAAAGTAGAATTCAATTTTGTTTTGAAAGGCTATGATGAATGTTAACCACTTTTTTGCTGAAATTCTTTTCAGACATATCTTAATCTTTCTTAATGATCCATATGTGATTTTTTTTAAAAAAAAAATCATATGAATAATAAGGCAGGATATTCCAGTATTAATAATGTGAGGGAACGGTTTGTTCTTGGTTTCTTTTCTTTGTCCCCTCCTCCCTCCGGAAATAAAGACAGGTCTAAGCATACAAGCTATAAAGTGAGCTGAGTTTTAGAGTGTTTTTTTTTTTTCTTCTTCTTTGTTACCAGAGTTCTGCAACTGAGAAAATTATTTCCCTGGTTTCCTCACAATGAAATGCTGCGTGTTTCATTCAAAACAACAATAATGGAAAAAATAACCTGTGTGTGATATGTCTAAACACCCACAAATAAATAGTGATTGAGATTAAGGCCACCCTCAACTCAGGCTTATTCTCACACACTTATGTAGGCATGAAGATTTTAATTTTCCCTGTCACACGAAGCAAATGCCACCTCTGATCGGGCGGATTTGTTTTGGGGGTTCTGCCTACTGCCTCACTTCCCACAATGCTGTTTTGACACATAATGAGTCCCGCTCAATACAGGCCTTGTTTCATGAAACAATGAAGAACCACAGTTAGTAAATAGAGTTACCATGTGACAAAGTTTTAATTGTGTGCCCAGCGTTTATATCATGGATGCCCTGTTGCTTTGTGTGAGGATGGTATCATGATGGTTGTTGGCCTTCGAAAAATTTTTTTAAACTTTTTTTTTTTTTGAGAAATAGAACCCCTTTATCTTAGATTCTAAATATGCCCTGAAACATAATTAAGCATCCCAGATGGTATACTTATTTAGAAGTTGATGTCATCAGTCATTTTATTTTCAGATGGCCAATGGTAGGACTGTTTGCATTTCAAGTTTTAAATGAGGTGACGGATTTAACAAGAGCCAGGCTAGCTGATGTGACCCAGAAGCTAATATCGTCCCCAACACTGATTGCTTTCTTCTATCTAATGTTCTGTCACTGTGTGAGACATCTGGACTTGAAATGTGGCTTTTGCATTTGTTCTTCCTCTGTCCTACCCCACATCTAATTAATTGCTAAGTCCTGAATTTTCTACTTCTTCGGTGTTTCTCCTTTGTCGTTTTTTTGTTTGTTGGTTGGTTTGTTTTTTCATTCTGCCTGTCATTATTCTAATAAAAGGTCCTTGTTTTTTGGAGCCTAAACCACCCCAAAGCTTTGGCTTCCCTGTTTGAGGTCATCCCCAATTCGAAACCCATACACAAACTTACCAGATTGCTTTCTGAAGGTTTGGCAAATCTCTCTTAAACATTCTGAAAACCTCGTTCAAGTAAATAGTAAATCTTTGGTGACAGGCCCTCTGTGAGTCTTCCTCCTGTTTTTCCAAGCTGATCTTCTAGAATATCCTCTGTAGGAACTTGACATCCTAGCTAAACCTGGTTATTTCTCAAGATGCCTCTTTTTCCCCCTGAGACACCTCCCCACCCCACTTCTCACCCCTCACCCTCGCCCCCTGGCCTTTCTGTTTACCCAGTACTTTCTTTGTGTCTAAACACAGCCTTTTAGCTTTTCTGAAGTCTCCCTTGAACCACCAGCCAGGTAGGGCTACCCCACTCTCTCCCAAACTCGCTGAACTTTTCCTGCCATTTTGTTACTCTACTTTACTGGGCTGTGCATTAGAATAACTTTACATATTGAAATCTTGTATCTTTACTACAAGTGCATTATTTTGGAGCTTTGGACTAAAGGCTTCACAGTCTTATTTATTCCTCTGCCAACTTTGAAAGCTAGGTCCAAATGCAGCTCAGAAATCCACATTAAGCCCTTGCTTCCACAGAAACAGAGGCACCATGCTTGTCTGACTTCAGAAGCTTTGCAGAGGTCTCAGTTACAACTGTTAGTCTTTGTGACTTGTCTGTTGGATTTGCTGTCCTTTGAGGGCAAGCCTTATTCTTTTACTCAAAACTGTGTCTTCTATGTCAGGTGCCTTACACAAAGGTTTATATTTTCTGAAAGCTATTAGAAAAAGATATCAATTTAGTAAATAGGGGGAAATAACTCTATCGGGATGGAAAAGAAAGGAGTCTCTGTGTGATCCCTGTGGGTTGATCTGGGTGGGGACCTGGATGAGGGGGTGTGTTTTTAATGCTGTCCCCTCCCACTTTCAGGGGCCGTACGCAGCTGGACCTAAGAATTGTATCTGGGACGTGGTGAAGAGAAATTGCAATGTCAAAGCTCCTGCAAGTTCTTAGCATTGCTGGAGGTGTTGACCCAGGGCAGCTGGCTCTTTAGTTAATCACATTAATGATGCTTTTAGTTATAAAAGTAACCACCAAGTGTAATCGAGGCAGGGGAAGTTTAGACAAAAGGGAAGTAAGTTTGTTGTACATGATAAAGGGGCAGGGCTCCTTTCTCCAGTTTTTCACCTGGCAGCCTAAAAAGGTGTAATGGATGGTGTTTGTGCTGAATGACTAGTACGTGTATATTAAGGTATCATTTGAGATATTTGTAAATATAAGCCCTAAAACATTAGAATACAGGGGATCGCTACGAGTCTGGGAAATAGCTAATTAGACCAAAATCAGAAACCCATCTCTGTAGGTCTTCTCCTCCTAGAATGGAGAAGGGTCCCAAGTTGTGTGAATCTGCAAATGTCCTATTTGAGCTGGTTTTCGATCCCTTGCAGATAATGTGCTGAGATTCAGGAAATACAGTTTTCAGTTTTCTGCAGCCCTTTCCTCATTTATTTGCATGTATTCCATGGTAGGGTCTCTGTCAGGGTTGTGAAGCAGTGACACTTCTTGTGTCAGATATTCGAAGGTGCACTAGATTAATGAGAACTGACTTGGTCTGATGCTGGGGACTGGAGGGGGCGTATCAAGGCTCAGAGAAATCATCTAGTCTGCTGAGAGGAACAGTTGATGTGAAAGAGGATAAGGGGCAGGAGGCTACTGATATTTGTGTCAGGGAAAGTCGTTGAAATGTGGCCTGAAAGAGAATAAAGATGCAGAAGAGGGCTGAAGTTAGATGTAGTGTCACAAGGTCCTACAAATGAATTTGTATCACTTATCATTGACTTGGCCTGAATAGCAAAGTGAGGTCTGTTTAATTAAGTGAAAGTCAGCACTCTTTACTAGGGGGAGAAAAAAAACTACCACAGATGCGTATGGTCCCTGTTGTGAAACATGGAAAGCCTGGAGGTGGTCAGACCCACAGAGCATCAGGGACTCTCCAGGAACAGGATGGGAACCATGCGGTCAGCTCCTTACACCGCCCCCTCCCCCTCCATGGCATTCTTAACCTCAGAACTGTGATCTCAGTCTCACAGTGCCAAGTGACAAATTATAAACATTGCTTTTAGAGGCACATTTAACCTCATATTCCCCGAGTCCACTTGACAAGTGAAAGAGGTGATTAATATAAACTCACTGACGTGGTGGTGTGGCATCCCGGCCACCACAATGGCTGGCTTTTGAAAATCACCCGTGACACGTGGGAGTTGGGGAAGAGCCGCATGGCTGGGCCCCCTGCCAAAGTGAAACTTCCCGAGTGATGCTGGCACCTGTCTGCATGTCAGGGCCTATGCCCTCAGACCTCGGGGTGTTTCTGCCTTTGTCTTTCAAATTCGGAACTCTGTCTTCGGGCATCCAGATTTTCTCCAGCTTTATGAAAGCAGCCCCAGAGCAAGGTGAAGGAAGCGCGTTTCTCATCCTCGTCGGGGGCTCTTGGTCCAGCGCGATGCTTTAGTCCTCTCTCCCAGTGGGTGAGGATGGAGCGTCAGCACAGACAGCAGAGTTAAGCTGGAACGTCCTGCCAAGACTCACCATCACAAAGGGTAAAACTGCTTTATCGATCCCTTCCACACTGTCTCCCACCGTCGTGTTAAGCCTGTGGCGAGTACAACCTTTACAAAACGAGATCTGGAGATACGACTTACTTTCTAACTTGAACGCGGACTTGAAAAAAAAAAAAGAAAAAGAGAAAGATGGATAAAAGCGTGTTTTGTAGGAATGGCGTGGTGTTGGCATTTCAGAGCGCAAATGATAAAAATAAAATCAAAGCCAAGCATCTCAACAGAGGGAAAAAGTCACATTGAGACTTGCACACAGGCGTCTAAAATCGGGCCACTGTCTTCCGTTTAAAGCAGAAAAGAACTTCATTTGACCACGTTTTATTGAATACTCCAGCTTTTTTCCTTGTTACTTTGAGAAAGGCAACATGGTTAGCATACATTTTTAGAGATTAGATCCTCATTTTTGTCTCAGACTTTATGAACAGGAAATATTAGTTATGTCAGTGAGGTTAGGAGAGGGTCCATAGACCACTAGACTTTTTCAAAACTATTGATGGTTTATAAGCCATTACGCTTTGTGATTCTTTTCCTCTTAATAAGGCATTCCACTATCAAGGAGTTAAAAAGAAAAAAAAAAAAAAGCATTTGCTGAGAGCTGCACAGGAACGTGTTTTTAATTGGCACTGTCTCCCTTCTAAGGATAATGGGGAAAAGCTTATACTTCACTGCTTGCATGATTTTTGATTTTACCTTTGTTTGTTACAATGCAGAATTAAGGAGGAAAAGAATTGGCCATGAGGTACCTTTTAAAAAGGCTTTTCCTTTCATTGTACGTACTAATGGGATGAGAGAGAAGTAAAAGACAGATTTATTTTTATGTTTAATCAAGTCCAATAATTATTGCATTGTGGTAACTGCTTTGAGCATTACATTTTCGGTAAGTAATTTATCAGCTGCATTCTTTTTTATTTAATTTTTAATTTTTTTTTTTCCTGGAGGGGATTAGCAGTCACTATGGGATTTATACACTGCAGGCTTTTTTTTTTTTTTTCTTCTTCAGTAAATAAAGCTTATTGACGACATAAGCTACCTGAGGCCTTGCTGAACTTCCGGTTTTATCCTGACATCTTTATTTTTAACTCATTTTGTTTCTGGCCCTGACTGAAGAGTTAAGAACGTCTGTGTGGCTGGTGGGACCTGAGGACAGAAGACGAAATTGGTGGTTAGGGAGGGAGACCAACTTGCTCCAGTTTGTCCCTGGCATTCCCAGTTTCAGCACCGGAAGTCTCAGGTCCCCAGAAGCTCCTGGGTCCCAGGCAAAGCAGGAGAGTCGGCCACCCTGTGTGTTGGAGCTCGAATGCCCCGATAGCAGCTTCGTGCGGACGGTTCTAAAATAATAAAGATGAAGTTTCCCAAGAGTCAAGAGCGAGATCACAGAGCAGACAGGAAGGATATTCCCGAAAGGCAGGACTGGGAAACACTGGACAGGGAGCTGGCTCAGGCCCTGGGGAGTCACCTTGCTCCCTTTTGACCTGATGCTTGCACTGCTTCCTCCTCACCTCTCCATCTCCCCCAGCTTTTTTCAGATTCAGTGGCTCATTTACAAATCCTCTTCTGTGAGAAAGAAATCATCCAAGCCGGATGGACTCGGTTACCCGACGGCTGGTTCAGTATGGCTGTGAGCGGGCACTTCGATTTCTCAACCCTAGTGATTCTTAGTTCTGTAAGGAGCAGATCAGCATAACGATCGGCCAGAAATAACCACGGCCTATATGTGCATGGTGGTATTCCTAAAAGGCTTTGTGGGAAATTTGGGTACAGCAGCCATGGTATTTTAGAACTTAGGGCAGTAAAACTGCTGAACTGGTTGGCCTGATTTTCCCTGAATTGAAACTGTTAACGTTGTTATAGAAACAAACCCAAGGGCAGCCCTTACCTCCTCTCTCTTCCTTATCAGAATTATTTTCCCTTCCTCCCCCCTGTTCCTTTCTCCCTTTTACATTCCTTCCTTCCTCCCCTTCATCCTTTCTTTTAAATCAGCACAAGTGTTTGCATTTTTAGAACTTTGGTTCTCTGGTTTTTCGAGGAAGCAGCTCATTTGTGTTGAGTGTGTGTGTGTTTCACACGTCCTACCTGTCAGTCAACAACGATGAATGACATACTTTTGTGTAAAGCAGAAAAGATCTAACTGTGCCTTTGGCTCAGCCTAGGAATAAGAAGTAGTGTTGTGTAAAGCAGAAAGTACCTAAATGAGTTCCCACTTGCATATCAATGTATCAGTGGAAAGACTGAAACTCTACATAACCAGTTCTGCATGGAATAAAAATGGTGAGATATGTTGGTTTCAGTGGCGAGATGGACAAACATGTTAAAATGAATTTGCATTGTAAAACAGCACGTGCAACAATATACAGCTCTTGCATTTTTGTTTTGTTATGAAACTTAAGAAATCTACATATTACGTGTTGCCCCAAATCTTAGATTTCTTTAGAAGGGATTTAGAATGAAAATGCTTTTCCTTACTCTTCATGCCTGGGTACTCTGTATGCGGTGTTCCCTGTTTATTTCTACCAAAAAAAGCAGTCATTTGTAAGCAGCAGATCTTACTTGAGTTTTCGTTCATAATGCAACTAAAACTGAGAAAGATTTTGTAATTTTTGATAACTAATAATCCTTATCAAATTTAAAACATAGGGGCAATTTGCTTTCTTGTAAAAATTTAAAACAGTAGCAAAACATTTCAATTAAGTGTTATTTTATCATTTGCTTCTTGGGTGCTGAGATGAAAAACAGCATTGCTAATGATGTTGATTTAAGTTTAAAAATTCCTACAGAGGGGAAATTTCTGCTATGATATATATGTATGTATATATATTTATATATATATATATATATTTAATGATTTTTCTCTAAATTCAATTGAATGAATGAAATTATTCTTCAAATAGATTAGTGGGGCAGCTCAATGCATCCATTAAACATTACATAAATATTTCTTATTTTCTTGAAAGACTTTTGTTGCTTTTTTAAAGTACTCTTTGAATCTTGTATTTTAATTTAAAGCTTCATCCTGATGTTTTTTGTCCATTTTCTACTACACAATTAGTGACTAGAAAAATTTTTTAAAGAAATGACTTTAGAAATCTTTATAAAATTATTTCTAAGCTTTTTATGCCCTTTATTGTTTTTACAACCTTAGAAAATTTCTAAATTAAAAAGAATTCAGAACTTCTAATTTTACATTTGCCTTTTTACTCTATTCCCAAATAAATTGTTAGAGAAATAACTTATTTTTTAAGAGCAGGTGTAGAAATATAGTGAGTTTCCATATAAGTCTACCAATTTCCTATGTTTGTAGCATTTCAGACAGAGGGTTCCACTCCTCTTCTGTTGCTTTAACAAGGAAGTTCCTCCCAAATTACAAATAATAGTAATAACATCATGCTATTTTGAGGTAAAAACTATTTGGGGAGATCTTATAAAATGTGTAAAGTGTCCATTAATATAAATGTGTTATTAAATATTTACACCTAATTTTAAAAATATTAACATTGTGTTTAAGCTCAAGAGATTCTAACAGTAAAGTGAATCTCTTTTTTTGTTGTTTTTTTAACTTATCTCCCATTAGCTCTTTATTTCTGTCCTCTTCCTCTTTACCACAAATGCAAGCAAGGAGAACTAATGTTATTTATACAATTTAGGGAAGGTTGCATTTAAAGGCCCATTATGTCATTTTTCACCGTGATTTGCTGTAAATCATCCCTCATTGTCGTCTATTTTATCCCTTGCATTCACACACATGATTAGAAGTGATGGCACAGAAGGTCAAGCATGAAAATGATGCTGTTTTGATGATGCATTCAGCTTGGTGTAACTGATATTTATATCGGTCCTGACTCTACCACTTACTCCATCTAGAGCTTCAGGGAAATCGACTCCGTGCAATTTCCTGGTGTGCAAATCTGATAGATGTAATACTTGTTAATAACACAGATGTTTAAGTTGAAGTTGCCCTGTTAGCAAAATACTTATTTACCTAGGAAAAAACCTGATAACATGTTGTTAAGCCATCTTTCTTGTCAACAAACGACACATTTCATATCTCCCTGAGTTTTGATAATTTAGACGACCACATCGTTGTCTTCAAATACAACTGTACACCCAGAATCAGGCCAGTGATCCATTCTCAGCAAATATTTGCTGGATAAATACACCATGTTTAGGCTTCCCATAATATACGGACCCAGCTGTTTGATTTTCCATTTGGGGAAATGGCACTTTATTCTCCCTTAAAAAATGAGAGATCATCTAGCTTGTTTTAAAGATTTGCCAGCCTTCAGAGTCTCTGACTCTGTAATGTATGTATTTTATATGTAAGTGACTCACATCCAAGCAACAAAACTTGCAAAATCAGCGTTATGAGCTACCTGAACCATAAGATAAAGAAAAAAAAGGCCACCTACTGAATTTTTAAAACACATTTCAGATACGAATTTCAGAAATGGAAATGTACTAATGTAATAAATATACTGCAACTAATATAGTAAATTTATTGTTAAATGCCCATCTCATTTTACACAGTAAAGGTAATTTTACAATTTTCTTTGGAACAAAGCTTTCTAACATTTATTTTTTTGCCCAAAAGCACACACGATTTTGAAATCTCCATATTCAGGAAGATAGGTTATTTTTAGACCCATTTCTGGTCACTCAACCTGTGTACACAAAACTCACTCAGAACAGATTACTTGGTGTTTTCAAGAATTATACTAATTCCTGTTGTTGAAAACATACCCTTTGAAGATATAGCCCAGAAAATGAATTCTTGGCTCTAAGCATAGTCTTGAACCAGAAAACAAGGAGAACACAAAGTGAGGAAGTGAAGTTCATGCTGCCGTAACCGAGAACAGGCAATTTCTTTCCAGCCTTTTTTGCCCTTATTGCAGAAACCAAAGTGCGTACATCTTTCCTCTGGCTGGGGCTTGTTAAATACAAACAATGGTTAGCATTTATATAGCACCTTATACTAGGTAGGAAAGAGCCAGAAATACTGAAAATGCCATTTATAAATAATACGTAAACATAGAGGTGGTAGCAAGTTTTTGTTTTTATTTTGTTCTGATTTAATGGGGTGGGGTAGAGCAAAGTGTCTCATGTCTACCATATTTAAATGTCTATTGGCGCACTTAAAGAGCGTTCCATGGTAGTGATCGTGATCAATTTGCAATGGTTGGGGTCTCTGAGTGCCTGACCCTTATTTGTACATATTACTGTACAGGATTAGCAGAGTGGCTCTGAACCTATCCAAGAAAGTCACCCCGTCTCCGCTTCTTGTGTCCTCATCCCATTTTTGTGTTTGCTGATTTAACCCCAGGTAGTCTGTTCTATCGCCCTTGGGCTACTTTTTGGGGACAGCTGCAAAAAGGAGAATTTAGAAGGGGCCAGTTTGGTGTAAAGGTCTGGAGTGTAGGTCTTAGAGCCAAAACCTGGAATTCTGTCCTTGTCCTGCTAGATAATATGATGTGGAAATCTGTCTTCCCAGGCGTGATTTCCTTAATAATCCAGCACAGCTAGGAGGGTCAAATAATGCTATGTACATAAAAGGACATGTATATTTGACATTCCTTTTTTTTTTTTTTAAATCTCAAATTTTTTGTCCAAATACCCTTTTATTTTGTTAACTTTACCCTCACCCCTCTCAAAGGTCTGTGTGTTACCAATGTTTCTGTCTAGTCCCTGTGTTTTTTTTTTAATATTTTTTATTGATTTATAATCATTTTACAAAGTTGTGTCAAATTTCAGTGTAGAGCACAATTTTTCAGTTATACATGAACATATATATAATTCATTGTCACATTTTTTTCTCTGTGAGCTACCATAAGATCTTATATATATTTCCCTGTGCTATACAGTATAATCTTGTTTATCTGTTCTACATTTTGAAATCCCAGTCTGTCCCTTTATTTGACATTTCTTGAGCATGCACACCAAGCAGTAAAACATGTAAACACAGTCTCTAATGTATGTATATATTTATATATAAATTAAATACGTTTATATATATTTATATATAATATATAATATACTTAATATATTTAATTATATAATAAAGATACATATTTATTATATATATTTGTATGAGATATATATAAAGTAAATATGTAACTGCACTGATATGCCATGCAAATTGTTAAATGAAAATGAATATTTTTCTCCAAAACAAGATAAAGAAATCAAAGTGAATAGTAGTTCTCATGTTTTCTTCCTTTTATCCCAGTGATTTTTTTTTTTTTGCCCCCAAACCTGAGGGATGCAACCCAGTTTGGAGATGGCTGTTTTAAATAATATGGAAAATGCAAGGTATAATTGATGCGGACATTGCTAGTTTAGTATGGCTGCAGACTGAATTCTAGACTTCAGCTGCTGTACTAATTCTGTTGGGGTACATAGCTGTATGTCTACTTTTTTAGCACTCTAAACAGTTCAGGCGCCTACATTAGGTTAATGCGTGAGCAAGCAAAAAGGGAGGCCAGGACCTTGTAAGTTTTTGTCCAGTCTGAATATTACTAAAAGTCTGCGGCACTTTGGAAACAGTGATAATTGACATTTGTACAGTACCTAACAATCTGCACATCTCTTTCAGACACATTTAACTCATTCAGGCCACCCTATTGCCTGTAAGTTAGATACATGCAACATACTGATTTTATAGATAACAGACGGCATCTTCCTCATGTTATGAAATACCGCCTGGGTCCAGTGCCTGTGGAAAAGGTACTTCCCACAGCACCTTGTTGCCGTAATTTTTTGCTTCCATTGATTGTTGAAACTTTCCAGTACAAGAATCCTGATCGGATATAATTTCTTTGGTTTTCTTCCTGAGAAGCATACTGAGTAAACCAATATATTATCCTTTGCAATTTCTCCACTCACCACCTCCCTCCCCCTGCCTTCCAGCGGTACGTGATTTAGTGTTAATTAGAGCTTTTTTTTTCTTTGCTTACTATAACCCATTTAACACACCGGTTTCAATCCTTCCTCTTAAAGCTCAGAATGTAGTTGATTTGGGGATTTTAGTGTGCTTTTGTGTGACATTGTACGTGACAATATCATTTTATTTATTATCATTTATAGCGATTCTTGTCCTTGACTAAAACCCTGAAATAATGTGTGCATTGTTATGTGTATATGCATACCTGCAATTTTCTGGACTGAGGTTTTTATATGTGTCACCAGATTCTCAAAGTTCTGTGACCCACAATCAGTCACCGTCTTGGGTTTCCAGCTCTTCCTCAAGATTCGTCTATTCAGTGTTGTAGAAACTTCATGATGTAACCACAGGACGAGCATGGGTAGGCTAGGTCATTGGGTTCCATCTCTTTTGGAGATGATTTGTTGACTGGAGTTGTTCAGAAAAATGACATGTACCTCCAAGCTGCTTGCACACCCTTCAGAAACCTTCAGAGTGTCTTTGAGGGGGCAGGAAGCAAAGCCTCTCTTACTCCAGATTTGAGGGTTTTGTTGTTATAACACCTACGTTCTCACTTATGCTGTATACACAGAAAACTGCTTCCTGCGGGTCCCCTGACGGCCGAGATGACTGCTGTGAGTGTCCGGGGTCCCGTTGGTGTTGTCTGAGGTAATCTTTCAGCAGAACCCTGATGATGTCTGGCATTTTTCTGCTTGATGGTTGAGGGCATTTATCATTTAGGGTAAGAAGAGAAAACATTTTTAACAAAGTGGAATTCAGCATATGTCCCAGAGGGTGGCTTTCATGATTACAAGTTGAATCAGTCCTTTCAAAGACTGACTTCCCCCGCTGGACCCCAATTTCTCTTTGAAAGTCTATTTCAAGAGGAATCTTCATTTCATGACACTAAAATATTTCAACAGAGAGAAAATAAAACAATAAAAACAGAATATTAGCTATCATCTCACCTGGGTTTATTGTCAGACACTGCATCTGAAAGACAGATCTCTTTCCTTTGACCCTGAGGCTTAAGTCTGAGTCTGGGGGTGAAACACTGCAAAAAGGGTGAAGGAAAGGAGTTCTTCTGTCACACGGATTAAAACAGCTGCTCTCCCCCCGTCTGTCTTCAGACAGGCTTGCTGAGGCAAAGAAGGAATCAGGTGTTGAAGGAAGGAAGCTGTGAAAATGAGTTGTCTGACAGCAGGCCGGGAGGACTTGAGCGAGTTTCCTTTTGGGAGACCAAATTTGGAAACAGCCCTCGGGACAGTGTGGAGGTGGCTTCTCTGTCAGTCACTGCAAAAAGCGTGGGTCCTCACAGGCTGCTGAGCCGAGTGTGGGGCACAGCCATGTGTCCTGTGTGGGGAGGTTACCTGGATACAAAAGAAAACACGAAATCCAAATTGATGATCCCACCCCGGGCTAGAGATTAAGTTCCAGAACTAAGCAGATTGTGACTAGAAAGTCCGGTGGTGTGAACAGAAATCGTAGTTGCCAATAGAAGCCGCAAGGCAGGCCAACCCGCCTTTCAAAAAAGGGATTGTTACATTGAAAGGTTGAGTGTCAGTCTCCTTTTTGTGCATCACATCATGTTTGAAAAAAATCCAGCAGCATTAACCACGTGTCTTCCATTAAGCATTTTTTTTTCCTGTAATGTGAATAACCCCTCCTTACCACCAACTACAGCTCCAAACTTCTCTGTTAATAAATTGGGTCTTACTTTCTTGGTTAGATTTGCTGGCAAGGTTAGTATAGAATGCACTAACCAATTTTTAAATAGTCATAAGAGAATCATTCTCCTGCTTTGATTCCTCCATGCGGCTAGACGTCAAAGTGCTACTCCAGCACAGCCTCAGGTGTTGTGAACATCAGTTTGTCCCAGGGAAGCGCTTTCTGATTTAACAAAGCTCGTCCTCATTGGTCACTTGCCTTTCGAGGAGCAAATGGTGGAAGGGAGGCCGACGGTGGATCCTGCGGGTCTTGGGAGGACCGCGTCCTCTGATGCCGACTGACAGCCTTGGCCAAAGTGGCACTTCCTCACCTGTGGGGCGAGGAGCGGCGACATCAGGTAGACTTGAAGACCCTTGCTTGCTTTTGTTTGAGAACTGCTTGTGTCTTGCATCTTGATTTTTACATGGTAGATGTTAAGGGGCTGGCATTCTCTCCAGATTAACCAAAGTAAGTGGTCTGGGGGATTTTGCATTTGTTTACCCTGAACCTAAAGGTAAAAAGGTCAGACTTAACTATTACATGGGGTCTCTCTTCACCATGGAAAGTGACTCTTAAATTCCCATCAGCAGTAGCTGTTGGGACGCCCCGTCCCCCACCCTCCTCTCCGCCCCCCAACCTTCCTCCTCATATTCCTCCCCATTCCTTCTTTCTCCACTGCCTCCCTTTAGCTGATGTAAGTTGAATTGAAAAGTTAGCAGCAGTGGGGTTCTCATTCAGTCTGTTCTCCAGGGTACTTGGTTGTTTGGAATTCACAGCCCTCCCTGCCCTCCATCCTGTTATAAAGGGGGTGGAGGTGCGGGAGGATTACCGCTGCTCTTAATTTTCCAAGAACAGGTGAAATACATTCTGTCGTGAATAAAACACCCCAAGCTGTAACTTTTGAGGCTATTTCACATTTTACCCCCTGGCAGAGGTGTTGTGTTTTGTTACAGCAGCGTGTGGAGTTGTTATTAGAGTGTTATGGAAACCAGGTGTTAGAGCTGATTAGCCACTAATCTTCCATCTCTGGGAGCTTGGCTCCAATCTTCTGTTCATCAGAATCATTCTGTTGCGTTAATTTATTCATCCCGGCTCTAAGAACCTTGTCCAATCAACATGGTGGTCTCCGCTGGGTCCCTAATGCACTATAGCCGAGATCACAAACCTGCTATATGACACATAATTCAGGATAATTGGCAGTCAGTGCTCAAACAGCCCCGTGATTAAATGGGGATGGAGATTGAAATAGCTTCTCACCTATTAGAAGGCGGTCTCGCTAGGCCAGTGGTGGTCTTCAGCCCGAGCCACTGCTGGAAAGGGCTGCCTTACTTTTCCAGCTTTATGTGGTTTGTGATTGATGAGATAGCACTTCTTTTTCCTCTTAATATTTTACCTCTCAAAACATGAAATGAGCCACTTAACTTTATGTTTCCTTTTTTTAGACTCCATCTCAAGTCTTCATTAGTAAATCGTAATGACTGCTCAAATTATAGGAAACCCTTCACTTAGTATTAAAGGGAAATAGACCATTCCCCCCCTCCCTTCTTATGATGCTTTTGTAAACAGCTCATTTTTGACAACTAATGGTTTATAGTGCCACAAAGGGAAGAGTTTGACAAGGTTTTTAATTTTTGACAAGTAATGTGACCAGTTCTCTGTGTCTTGAAACACTTGCTTCTGGTGGAAGTAATTTAGCACAGCCAGGAGGAATCTTCAGGTGGTAGTGCAAGCTGCATTTGCACTCACTCTGAACATTGTTTCTTATGTCCCTGAGGTCTTTAAAATTTTAGAAATAATATGTTTTTTCAAATTTGGAAAAGACAGAGTGATAAAAATCTATGATACCTCTCTATACAGGGAGAAATTATTTGGCATTTATTTCCTTCTGGTCTTTTTGCCCATGAAGTAAACCCGAAGTTATGTGGTGGGTTAGATCAGTTAGATTCATGATGTTCTGTTCTGGTGAGGTTCATGTATTTGCTTTTTAATTTCAACACGTGTTTGTGCTACTCTCTAGCCATTTTCTTGTGTGAAGTAATTCACATCTGTAAAAAGTGTCTGCATGAATCAGTTTCCCCCCACATCCTGGGAAAATGACCACAGTAAGAAAGCTGCTTGCTACAGCTTGAGATGGAAGTGATGATACAATCAAGCAGTTCATAGATAAGTACATAAATGAATGAACAAGTGAATAAACAGACAAACTGATGGTCTTTTGCCATAAAACTACTTTATAAATTACTGGAGTTTATAGGATCACTCATGGTCTGAAGGAGACTTAAAGTTTTCCACTTACATTTACTTTGGTTGGGGAGAAAGTATCTTTGGTTGCAGTATGTGTGAATTTAGTTTCTGAAAGCCACAATTTACAACGGGGGGGGGGGGGTCAGACTTATTATTTCAGTGTAGAATTTTTTTAGCTTCATGTTATAATTTTCACACTCCCAAATCACAGCAACCGTCGATGGTAGATTTGTATTATTCTGACATAGACAAGTAACAAAATTTAAATGCCCAGTGCCCTATTTGGAGGCATAAGCATGTTTCTTTTTCTTGTTTTTTTTTCCACTGTTAAAAAATAATACCTTACTAAGTACCCTGTACTATAACTTTTTATTCATGGTTTCGATGGTTTATCGTAAATTCTCCAAATTAAAATCTAGTGAGACATCAGAGTCCTATAAAAGTCTAAAATTAAAAGAAAATTACTGGAAATGAACTCAAAAAAACTTCCAGTATGGCAACCTTAATGTACACTTTATTCAAATTCTTTGAGGCAGACTGGCTTTGAATACCTGATGTTTACACGGTTGTAACAATTCCACATTGGCATGGCTTTGTTTTATTCTTTTTGGCTAATTGAACTGGAATATCTCCATGAAATAACCCTACCCCAGATGTTGGAGTTGAAAGGGTACATACAGCCTTGGAGGGTCACCTTGGATGGTCACAGTCCTCCCCATCAGTAAGGGTCTACGTGTGAGGTAAGGATAATGATGATTTCCCCAATCCAATGTATACATTCTGTAATTTGGGATTTTTAGGGTATGGCATTCAGGCATCAAGGATGAGAAAATAGTTTTCTGGACAGGACCAGTTGTTACTGAAAGCAATAGCCTGTGTTAAGATTTAGGTTCTCTGCCTTTCAACACAACTCTCCAGTCCCTCTCCCTACGACCCACTTAGATATGTGGTAACAGAGGTGCAGCAAGAGAGGAATGAGATTCCTGTGGGGGAAATGTTTTAAGTTATTGTATGTTTAGGGCTTTTTTTTTTTTTTTTCCATTTCTAAAGCCTCCACCCTTGAGCCAGGCTAGAATCTGTATTCTTCTTGATGCCCGTGGTGTGATGTAAGCTACGTGCCCAGTAAAGTCTCTAGGGATCTATCTAGGTAATTTATTTCTCCCCTTAGTACTTTACCTGAGGTTTCTGAAAACTATGGCAGTAGGAGAAGAAGGAGCTGGGTAGGCTAATACATTTTCTAGGTCAAAACCTATAAATATTTTTAAGGCCCACTGGCTTTCTCTTCTGTACGCACTCAGCATCAGTGTTTGAGAGAAGGAGGCTTCCCCAACTCCTACTAACCTGGATGTGCTCACTGGTTGAAAATACCTAATTAAGCAGGTGGGCAACACTATCTCCTTTGTGTTATGATTAGAAGCTCGAACATTTTTGCATGAATTTATTAACTCTTGTGAAATATCAGTTTGTTTTTCTTCAATTTTTAAAAATCACGTATAGATATGCTTAAATTACATTTTTTCTCCTTTATTGTGTAGCTGGTAATATTTTCCTATCTTTGTGTGTGTTTTAGGCATGTTGCACATCAATAAAAGTTGCTGGGAATATATACATATATATGTGTGTGTGTGTATATATGTGTATATATGTAAGTTATTTTTTGTGAATGAGATTGATTGAAGACTGTATTTCTGATCATTCCAGGAATGCTTTGTCGAGGATGCCATTTCTTCGTGTAGATAATCATCCATGTGCTTTCACATATGCTTGAAGTAGATAGATTTCTAAGACAGTCTCCATGATCCCCACCCTCTTCTGTATATGTCCTGTGTAATACCCTCTCCTTCTCTCCCTGAGTGTGGGTGGGACATGTGGATATGATGAGAGTTCATGCCTATATTTAGGTTACCTTCTGTGGCAGAAGCAAGGGATTTTTCAGATGTAATTCAAGTCTCTAGTATGTTGCCTTTCAAATAATTTTAAAGGGTGAGTCTGGCCTAATCAGCTGATGCTTTTAAAATAAGGACCTGGAAAGCAGAGAGCTTGTTCTTCTCATTGAAGGAACAAAGTGCCATGTTACGGAGAGAGCCAAAGCACAGGAAACTGCAGATGGCATCTAGGAGCTGAGGGCTTCAGTTCTACAACCACAAGGAACTATATTCTGCCCACGATCCGTGGACTTGGAGAGGACCCCAAGTCTCAGATAAGGCTTTAGGTCTAGACATCACCTTGATTCTAGTCTTGTGAGACCCTGAGCAGAGCACCCAGCTAAGCAACGCCCAGGCTTTTGACAAATAGAAACTGTGAAATAATACATGGTTTGTTTTAAGCTGCTAAGTTTGTGATAATTTGTTACACAGCTATAGAAAACTAATACACTTGTCATCCACAATTCTGCTTCAAGCATTCCCTTGATAAAAGAATTAAATTAAAGCCTCGAACTAACTCATAGTAGTTTCTTGCTAAATGTAATGTTTTGTGTATGTAGAAAGAAAAGGGTCAGAGACCAACCACAAAAAGGTAGATAGAAGTCCAGTGAAAAGAACATACTTACTCAAATAGAAATATTTTTACTGAAGTACAGTCAGTGTACAATGTTGTGTCAGTTTCTGGTGTACAGCACAATACTTCAGTCACGTAGGAACATACATATATTTGTTCTCATATTCTCCTTCACCATAGGTTACTACAAGATATTGAATATGGTTCCCTGTGCTGTACAGTATAGACTTACTGTTTATCAATTTTGTATATATTAGTTAGTATCTGCAAATCTCGAACTCCCAGTTTATCCCTTCCCACCTCTTCCCACCCTGGTAACCATAAGTTTGTTCAAACAGAATTGTTGTGTCGTATTTTTTTTTGGCGTGGTTGCAAAATTTTATTTATTTTTTAAATTCTTTTTAATTGAAGGATAGTCAGCTTACAATGTAGTGTCCATTTCTAGTATGCAGCATAATGTTTCAGTCATACAAATATATATAGATTTGTTTTTATATTCTTTTTCATTATAGGTTACTACAAGATATTGAATACAGTTCCCTGTACTGTACAGTAGAAAACGTGTCATTTATCTGTTTTATATATAGTAGTTAGTATCTGCAAGTCTCAAACTCTTAATTTATCCCTTGCCACCCTCTTTCCCCCTGGTAACTATAAGTTTATTTCCTCTGTCTGTGAGTCTGTTTCTGTTTTGTAAATAAGTTCATTTGTGTCATTTTTTTTAGATTCCACATATAAGTGATATCATATGGCAGTTTTCTTTCTCTTCTGGCTTACTTCATGTAGAATGACAATCTCCAGATCCATCCACGTTGCTGTAAAGGTCGTTATTTAGGACAAGGTTTTGGTAAGCCTAACAGGCACTTTATATTCATTTTCTTGCATGTTAGTAACAGGAGAAAATTCTCATTTTGATAATGGAGAAAGGGGTGCAGTGAAAGCCTCTGCAGGGTCGGCAAGGACAAGCCGTGGTGCGTCTGTACAGGGCTGTGTGGTACTAGGAAACATGTGCTGTAATGACATAATCTGCTGCAAAGACTTGCAAGTGCACTCCCAGTGGCATCAGATGGGCAGTTTGTTTAGGTGTGCTTATAACGCATTGAAGAAGTAGGTGGAACTCACCACTTGTGAGCAATTCTTCTGCCTCTTAATACTTGGAAGCTGATTCTTTCACACAAAAGAAACATGATAATGTAGCAGGCACAGGGAAGGTGATCTTGCTGGCACCGTGACATGTCACCACATCTGTGAACAGCACCCATACACGGCTTCACAGGAGTGAAAGCAAACATTTTGTTTTCAAGAAAAATCCTTCAAAAGCCCTCATTGTTCAAGCTGGATCATTTGTTTTGACGTCCATCCTTCGGCGGTCTAAGCCACGTCCATCCTTTGGGGGTCCAAGCTAGATAGAGCAAAGCTGGTACTCGCTGCCCCCCCCCCAACCTCCCTCTCATCTCAGTGCAGCCAGCACCAGTCAACCGTCATGGCTTTTCTGCCAAGTCTGGATTGCAACACCAGAATCCATTCAACACGGTGCCTCCCCCCCCCCCCCAGCTACGACCAGTGGCTTGGTGTTGGTAAAAGACGTGCAGACTTTTTGTTTGTTTAATTCCCTGTCTCAACTTGCTGTATGTGTGAGGACACTGAGGTCTAGGCAGGATAAGGGAACTCCCTGCGTGCCCACAGCTAACCAGGGGCAGAGCAGTGAAGTGGAAACAGGTTCTGGAGGCTTGTAGCCCGGCATACGCGTATCAGAACCGATCAGATTACGATGTGTCATCGAATCACTGAAATAGGGTAATGAAGAAGGAGACCCGTTCCCTCCTGTTGGTGTTGAGCCATTACCACCGTGGCTGGGAAATCGCAGTGCATTAGCCCTTTGCTGAGATGTCCTAGGGAGTGATGACTTCTCACCCTCTGGGTTGTACGAATGTGGAGCTTATTCATGACGGCAGTGGGTAAGGATGTTCTCTGTACCTGTCTGGCATCATGGGAAGTTGAAGGAAGAAAGGAAAACAGTATTGCAGGACATAAATACCTGCAGTCGATGTGGGGGGCTGGGGGAAGGGGGGGCAGCAGAGGCATCTTACAGCTTATATGGGATCCAGTTCCCCTTTCGTACAAGTTCGAGATCAGGACTGGAAAACACCTACGTTTGCGTCTGAGCAGCCACCACAGCATAGAAGCACAGACTGAACACTTTTCTCTCAAAGGGGAGAGTCCTGCTGATGGGGGGAGGAGTGTGGAAAATAACTCATCTATCTTGTTCACCCCAGGTGTCATTTTCATGTCAGTTCCTATTCTTTTCAAGCCATTAAAAGTCGGACATTGCAGTTGTCTTCAGGAAAGACAGACAACGCTCTACAATGTGTTCCTGACACCTGGGGGTACATTTGCAGCCTGGTACCCCTGGGAAATCACTGTCTGTGTGCAGTTCTTGCGACTGTTAAATGGAAGTGTGAATCCTATTCTCCACGTACACCCGGGACACTTAGGCAGACGATACCTCTGTTTCCTTCAGCATTTTAGCTTCCTTTCAGTGGAGCCCGTGAATTCGTTCCTCTGTACACAGCCTGGGGAAATCTCTCTACCACACAGTTTATATCAGATGGAAGGTGGGGGTGGGTGGGGGCAAACAAAAAAAAAGGCCAAATAACATTCTTCTCAACATAGAGGAATGGCTTCTCCATTTTCACATACAAGCTCTTCTAACCCTAGGCAGAGTCTGAGGCCCCAGGGAGGTAGACCTCTTTGCAGGCGTGGATTGAACTTTTGAAGTTCATCCTGTCATTTGAGCCTCTTACTGTTTCTATCTGAGGTTTTCGAGGCTATGAGCTCTATAAAAATAATTCTGGATCCTTGTCCACTTTTAATGACAGCAGCAACAGTGAAAATGCTGCTGATGACAGTAGCTGCCCTCAGAATAATCATTTACTGGGTGTTTGCTCTTCGAGGACCTTCCCAAAGAATGCGTTGATTTAGAGCGCATTTGACAGAAGTTGTGTGGTGTCCTGTCCAGGCGCCTTTTATTTGTCCTAGACATCCCTGTTTTTATTTTTGTGGACAATGACACTGAGGCTCCCAATAGTGAGACATTTTGCCCAAGATTATTAGCACCGCCAGAAGCCAGCTGCAGGTCTGTCTCATTTCAAGCCCAAGTTCTCTGCATGACATCTCTAGAGAAGAACAAGTCACTGCCAAGGGTGCCTCCTTGCTTTTGTGCCAAGTCAGAAGGTTACACCAGGGGTTACTTCACTGGTAAGGAGGCCATAGTGAGGTGGGACGCCCCATAAAAAAAGACCGGCAGGACCCCCAGGCAGGGCCACTACTCCCTGCCAGCACCATCTGGTTCCCTGACTCAGAGGCTCTATCTCACTTTTTGCCTCTGAAACAGCTTACTTCTAGGAAAGTGGAACTTACCCCCAAAATTCTGTTGGTTCCCTGAGCTCACTCCTGATTGGTTATTTCTCTCACTCCTGATTGGTCCATTTCCCTCCCTCCTGATTGGTTACTTCTCTCCCTCCTGATTGGTCCATTTCTACAAAGCTTGTTCATAATTAGTCAACTTTTGTTATACTTTATTTGCATATGATGTTGCAAAGTATAAACTGGCAGCCTATAAAAGCCTGTGTAAACCTACAGATGGGGTCCAGAGCTTGAAGTGTTAATTCCTCTGGGCCCGCTGGCTTAATAAACCTGAGTTCTCCAACTCTGCCAGTGCTGCTTGGTCTCTCGCCCAGATCCAGGTTGCTCTCACAACTGAGCTGTAACACGTTTTTCCGCAACAATAGCAGCGCTCCTCCCCCACCCCCACCTCGCCACAGTTGAACACAGCATACTAACATCATGGCAGAAGCCGCTTCCCCGGTGATGTCTCATCCCGTTCTGTACCAATGAAACATTAGAAAATGCATCAGACTCATTTGATTCACAACCATCCAACTCATCATAAATAACAGAGGATGACACATGAGGCAAAACACCTCTTTCTTCCCAAAGTCTGAATTTCCTCTCCTTCGGCATGACCCACTTTAGGCAAGATTTCCACTAATGAACACATAAGCTAGTTTCTGATTTCTAGATGTACATGAAAGCTCATCTAATGCAGAATTAACCTGTCTTTATTACTGGAACTGTAGACTATTAAGATAGCACGCGGAGTGACCGAATTACGAATGTGGAAGAGATTTCCATGGGAGGCACCTGTGACTTTATGAAAGCTGTTTCCCTTCTTCTGAAATTGAGTTTTGAGTCAAGGATTAATGAAGGTGAGAAGGAACAGGGGGTGGGGGTTGGGACAGGGAGCAGCTCTTGAAGGTCACATACTCCAACTTTTGGTCTCTGGACAAACCCAATTTAGGAGGGATCATTATCCCTGGGAGGTACTGACATTTGCAACACAAGGTGTAAAAATAGTCAAGCTCTGTAAATGTTGGCTGTGAGAAACACTTCCTTTGCAGTTTCTTATTAATCCTTATGGATCCCCGAAGTTGAATGTTATTTTTGTCTCCACTGTTTGGATGGGGACACTGAGCTTAAGTCTTTGTTTCTTGATACAATTTTTTTTTAATTGAGCCAGTTACAGTGTGTCAGTTTCTGGTGTACAGCATAATGTCCCAGTCATGCATATATACATATATTCATTTTCATAATCTTTTTCATTAAAGGTTATAAGATATTGAATAGAATTCCCTGTGCTATATAGAAGAAATTTGTTTTTTAAAAAATTTTATGTATACAGTGGTTAACTTTTGCAAATCTCAAGCTCCCAAAGTTGTACCTTCCCACCCCTTTTCCCTCAGTAAGCATAGAGTTGTTTACTATGTGAGTCTGTTTCTGTTTTGTAGATGAGTTCATAGTGTCTCTCTCTTTCTTTCTCCCTTTCTCCCTTTCTTTCTTTCTTTCTCCCTTTCTTTCTTTCTTTCTCCCTTTCTCCCTTTCTTTCTTTCTTTCTTTCTTTCTTTCTTTCGTTCTTTCGTTCTTTCGTTCTTTTCTTTCGTTCTTTTCTTTCTTTCTTTCTATATATGAGTGATATCATATGGCATTTTTGTTTTTCTGGCTTACTTCACTTAGAATGACATTCTCCAGGGCCATTCATGTTGCTGCAAATGGCATAATTTTATTCTTTTTATGGCTGAGTAGTATTCCGTTGTATAAACATACCACAACTTCTTTATCCAATCCTCTGTCGATGGACATTTAGGCTGCTTCCATGTCTTGGCTATTGTAAATAGTGCTGCTAGGAATACTGGAATACATACATCTTTTTGAATTAGAGTTCCCTCCAAAACTTCATAAATGACTCTTTCTGTTTTCTTATTTTTCTGAGCTTTCTACCATCTAACATGTACCTCTGTATTTGGCTACCAATTTTTTTTTTAATCATTGAGCATATTTTAATGTGAAAGACTTTAAATATGTTTAAAATAAACTGAATAGAATAATTAACCTTCATAAACCCATAACCCAACTTCAGAAATTAATAACATTCTACTTACTGTATTATCTATACCTTCATTTATGCCTCATTCGTTCCATACAGTTATTATTTAGTCACAGGTTTTAATGTAATACATATAAGTGCAAAAAATCTCAACTGTGAAATCCTCACTAGTGTGTATAACTGACTGTGTAACTCACACTCCTCTTGTGTCTATTGTGTGTTTCACCTCGTGAAGCAGTTGATCGATTCTGGATCCTGAATGCCAAGGTTGGCAGTAAATTCTGGGACATGCCACTGGGATTCACCAAGGAATAGGGCAGCTGCTTCTTTTTTTTTTTTATTACTCTACTAGAGATGGACATTATTGGGACCATTTTTACTAGTGATCCTTGTAAAAGGCAAGATGTATAAAATCAGAGAGATTAAGTAACTTGCCAGAAAGACACAGTAAAGTGGCAAGACCAGGACCCAAACTCACCTTTCAAAGCACAGGTTTCTCCTCCAGCACAGTTTGCTAGAAGCCAATCCATCACTTGTTTCTGTAACAGAACCTCACACGTAGCATTTGCTCAATCAACATTTGTTAAAAGAATGGGAGAGAGGATATAGAAATTGGATTACAAGGGTCCGTGACCTTCTTAATACTTTTGTCTGCTGCTGGCAGAACACAGTCTATTGATTACTTGTGAGCAAAACCTGCTCCTCACTGTAAACCGCACATTCCCTGCAACCCTAGGCGGTACAGAACATCAGAACGTGGACCAGAAAAATGAATAAACTGTGTCCTGGGACTTCTCTGGCAATGACTTCACTATGGTGCACCCCATAAGAACAGATGAGTATCTATCCATATAATCATAAGCTGGGCCACCTCAACGTGGTCCTCTAGACACTTTTCAAACAGTGACATCCGCTTGGGCATACACCAGGTTCTCTTTCTGTGTTCTTGGTTATGCAATGGACTTTTGCTAAACAGTTGTTTCTTCCTGGAATATGATACATCTGTATCAACATCTACATGTCTATCTACCTACCTACCTACCTACCTACCTACCTACCTACCTGTCTGTCTGTCTGTCTGTCTATCTATCTATCTATCTATGTTCCTCTCTGTATACAGAGAGAGAGGGAGAGAAATTGAGAGAAAGAAGGAGAGAGAGAGAAAAAGGAGCAAGGAGTGAGAAAAAAAGAAAAAGAATGAGGGAAAATACTTTTTAAGTAGTCTGAGAAGGGAGTTATTTGTATTAGAATACTCTCAGATGATTTAAATTATTATTGTGGAGACGGTCTCCACCAGAAACTGCAAAGTCCCCCCGCACGGGGCCGAGCAGGTAAACAGCAGCAGGTGATGGGAGCTGAGCGAGGATGCGGGGATCCCCAGGAGCCCGCACCTTCTCTAAAAGGGACCGTCGCTCTTCAACTCCATTAATTGCACAATAAGCCATAGAGGCTCAGTGTTGCGTGTGCATCTGGTTTTCTAATGAGAAACCGGATATCCAGATGCTCACATGAAGTATCCTGCTTTCTGAAAGTTGGACAGTAATTTCTGTTTTCAAAAGTTGCACGCAGTTTCCAGGCAGGGCTGACATCACGCTGGCTGAAAGTAATGTGCTGGAAAAGAGAGTCAGCCTGTGAGCAGCCAGTTGACAACTTCTGATGATCTAGGTGTGTCTCATCCTTCCTTCTGGTTCACCATTTCACCCCGGAACTAGATTGGGGACCTGGCTTGCTTGAAGCCATTAAGTAAAGTGGGAGAGTTAAGACTAGAATTCAGAGGACTTCTCTTTTTTATATTTTCTTTAAAAAAAAAATATTGGGTAACCAAAGTTTGCTGAAAGAGTGCAGGGGGGAAGTCAGAAACACCATCTTACTCTGTGTCCCCCACTTGGCGAGAAAGATCACCCCCACCTTTCAAATAGGTGAGGAGAGGACGTACCTCCGGGCCCCATCCCAGCTGTGTCATTGATCACCCGCCACCAGCCTTGTAGCACACACGGTTGAATTGCTTTTCCCCTGAGGGAAGCAATGCCTCCAGGTGTGCTAATAATAAAATTAATAGCTTAGAGAAACTGCTTGCTCCAGCAGCAGCAGCAGCGGGAGAAAGGAAGGATCGATTTCAGTGTTTAACTGTCCTAATTCCATAGTGGGTACCCCACCTCAGCCCCCAGTGAGCCATGCTGGGTCTCACAGTTAATCAATAGCGGCCTGATTTAAAACAAAGAACCGGTTTCAAGATTAGAAGTCTCTGTGAATAAAAAGGTGTATGGTAAAACTGTCAGAACCCTTCAGTTCCTGTCTTCATACTGCAACTCCAAGGGCGGTCACTGGCTGGTATGGAAGGAAAAGAAAGGGAAAAAAATCACCTGCATCTGTGCCCTCCTACCTATAAACAAAAGAAGGAAACTATGCAGGCACCGCTGCTGCTGCTGGCGTCACATAAATAAGAATTTATTGAGTTGCTCTGTGTTTAAAGGACTGTAAACATAAAGACGTGTGAATACTTTCAGTTGCAAGGAGAGTGATCTGTTTCTGTTCTAATCGCCTGCTATCTGCCAGTTCAGTTTATACCTTCTTGGAGCTGGCGTTCTCATCTATCCTCTGGAGGGAAGGATCATGTTTGCAGTCAACTCCTCAGCCACTGTTCACCTGTCCCTCTCCCTTGAGTTTCCAGGCCCAGCGCTTTCGAAGGCTTATAATTCTGAATTTCTCAGTCTCCTCTCCCGCACCTCATCTGCCTTCCATCCTCATGACAGTAACCTGATGGCCACACGCTCCCATTTCCAGGAGGGCAGTGAGCTCCCATCTCCTCTGGGAAGGCCTTCTCAGCGTCGGCTGTTCTTTCTGCTGGCCTGCCCGACTCTTCCAAGCTGTGCCCTTTCTCTTGCTTCATGTTTTCTCCCTTTTGTGGAGTCAGCTCTTTGAGGGCAGTGAGGAGGGCCTTCCTCCCTTTTGACATGTTTCTCAACAGGCTCTCCAATAAGTGCTTATGTTATAACGTGAGCTCCTAGAAAGAAAAGATGGCTTTTTTTTCTTGCCTATTTATTGTTTTAAATGCCAATGGAATTATTTTAGGGAGCCCTAAAATAGCCCCATCCCTACTTTGTTCATCGTGTATAATTTATACGTGGGTTAAGATATAAGTATCTTTGCTTTGTCCCCCCCCCCCCCAGGAGGAAAGGGGGTAGGCTGCTGGTCTGGCGGGGGCTGGTCCTCTGAGGTGCTACTTGGCAAGGCTGGTTTTCTGCAAGCTCCCTTTTCTTCACCACCCACTACTTTCTCTGACGATGAGCCAACCGAAGAAAAGGGTTGACTCTCTTCACTAATTCAAAGAGAATAGAGAAGAAGTGCCTTCCCACTCCCCACCTTTTTTCTCTTTTGTGTGAATTCTCCAAAGGCAAAGCATTTAATTTGAAACTGAAAGCTGGCATTAAGTTTGGTTTTTTTTTTTTTTTTTTCCTCCATATTTATTTTTTACAATGATGGTGGGAGTTGATTCCCAGTATGGGTTCTTTTCAATTCGTTTTCCCGGCATGAGAGACCATTCCACATCAGTTCAGTCCAAGTGGAGCCTTTCACTTTTCAGTTAGCCCTTATTTTTTGTCTCCATTTTATTACATTAAGTTCTACTTCTTTCTTTCTTTCTTCCTTCCTTTCTTTTCCTTCCTTCCTTCCTTTCTCTTCCTTCCTTCCTTCTTTTTTGTTCTCTTTCTGTGTCTCTCTACTTCTCTCTCTCTCCATTTCTTTCTATCTCTGTTTCTCTCTCCCCTTCTATGGGTGGAAGGGGTCTAAAGATGATGTCAGAGCAACTTTTCTGAAATTCTCTCTCTGAAAAGAGTGTTTTCTAAATTCGAATAAGAGGTAGGAGTGGGGAAGTGTTCTACAGAAATGAGATCTAAGAATAACTCTTCCTCCAATATAAGGGATCTTGTGGAGAATTAAAACTCCTTTTTTGTTTACAGTGTTTAATTAAGAGTCGTATCTCCAGTGATGCCAGGCAGTGGGAGGTGCCTGAGCGTGACTGCACGAGGTAATTCAAGTCCAGCAGCCACTGCTCTGTGCAGTCTTAGTTCTAGAGATTTTCCCCAGAAATTTAGAAAGGGTGTCCATTTTCTCTTTGGAATCCAAAGATTGGTAAATTTGAAGACTGTCTCATTTGTTTGATCGTAGAATCCGCTGGCAAACCAAGCCAATTTCATTTACACACTCTTAAGAACCCAGAAAAGTCAGAAGGCACTGAGTTCCAAGACCCATGCACGTTATCTTCCAAAGGGGTCCTGAGACAAATGAGACATTCCAAAGACAGAGCCCGGGATGGGGAAGAGGGACATAGAACATCATATCCGGCCCTGTTACTCTGCCCCCGGCTTCCTCCATTTCTTGCCACTGGTTTTCAGTTTCTCTTGAGCCTTCTTTTCCTCTTTTATTGACAGAAGTCAGAGTGAGATCAGGATTTTCCTAACAAAATCACGCACTTTCCGGCCTGCTTGGTTAACAAGTAGCTATTGCTTAAAGTGAGAAGTATCTGTAGGTAGCAGGTCATGTTAAGGGGACCTGAATTTTGTTCCCAGGAACATAATATTAAAAGAAAGGTAAAACTGTTATTGTATGCCAAGCACTTGATTGGAGTTATATTGCCTTTTAAAGATGTGATGCTGGTGAATGAAAAAGAAAAAGGGAAAAGTCCAACTTTAATGACCTTCATTTTACATCCTGGCAAATGAATGGTAATAACCAGAAAATAAGAGAAGATCCAGGGAGTTAGGATTCATCAATATTAAATGTAATGGAGGGAAAATCACAGATTCTTAAGAAATTAACTTGAACAAATGGTGATTTTAGTTACGACGTTGTCATTTTGAGTAATGGTCACGAGCACAGTGGATCGCTGCGGGTACGCGCACACTGTAGAGAGAGAGAATGCCTTCTGATTAACTCGGGATGTTTTTTCCTGATGCTTCAGCCAGTTTACAACTGTACTGTATATCCCTTCATTTTGAGTTTATGATTGGCTCCGAGAGCTCTTTGTGTGGAGATGCGTGTGTTCTGTTTTCATGATTAAGCTTTTTGTGATTAGTCTCCATTTTCTTTTTTTTTTGTTTTAACTTTTACTCTGAATAATATGCCATGCCTTGGGAAAACTGATCGGCTGACGGATGTAATTGAGTTCAGATGCTGTTTCCTTTTCTCTCCCCACTGTTTCCTGTCCCCGCTCCGTTCTGGGTGGTTGCTGGCTGCCTGACGACCCTGCTTTGCAGGGCTGCTGTTTAGCATTTTCTTGGAGTGAACTGGTTTCTTGCACAACCCGAATGGAATTGACTTCAAGGCAGGCAGTTGATGGGAGTCCAGAGAGGCTCCTGGCCTCACTCTGGACCCATTTCCTCCAACACTCACTTCTGTGCGCCCCCACAGTCACTGCTGGAGGCAACAGTTCAAGACATAGGTTCTATTGACTTTTCATGGAAAGAAGCACCACATGGCCAAACTCCCTAACCTGTTAAAAATTTCCTGGGCTCCCCGAATGTCTTCTACTCTCTGAAGCCATCATGAGCTCTTAAACGCTCTCAGATCCTTTTGGGTTCTCGCTCTGAATCTTTCTCCAGCATCTTCTGCTGCATCTCCTAGTCTCTTCTCTCCTTTCCTCCCACAGGTCTGCCCTTCCTCCGCTCTTCTTTGTCAGCCTCCTTCTCTCTGGACATACCCAATCTGCACCCCCACTGCCTCGTCTTGCTCAGTAAAGAACCTACCTTCCGCTGAATGCCCTCTTGTCTGCAGGGAGAAGCGAGGGATGTCAGTAACTAATAGTGGTTAATTATATTTCTCATCACATTGAAATTAACCTTGCTTTGGTGTTTAGGTATCCTATGGGAGTAAGCAAGGCCACTTCTTCATTTGCTGGTTTGGATAATCATGTCCACAGTGGTATTTATTCTCCTGTTCCCCTCTTCAAAATTCTCCATCTTTGACACAAGTATCCCAACTAATGACACCACCAGCCTCCCAGTCACACAGGCGTAGCTCCGAGGAGCACAAGACCCCACTGCTCTTGCTTTGGATCAGGACATCTCTGAGGGGTAACTGGTGCTCTGGGGTCAGCTGGGAGAATGAGGGGAAAGCCAGTCTCTGTGGCTGCGGCCTGAAATCGTACCCTTGTTTGACTTGCTCCCTTTTTCTCCCCTCTGTATCCTGACAGCGTCTCCACAGGGAGAGCTTCCCTAATAAATCTTGCACTTGAGTCCTCCTCTCAGGTGTTCAGGCTCTGCTTCCAAGGAACTTGAACCAAGGCAAAGCCAATGAGATACTATTATCCATATTTTAGGGATGAGAAACCTAGGTCAGAGCGACCGTAGGTCATTTGCCGAATGCCACACGTACCTTGTAAAGGGAAAAGTTAGAAGCAGAATCTGACCCCAATCCAAATCAAAACACGTGTTCTTTTCCCCTACAGTATCACCTTCCGGTGCCACTCAGATGATTTTCCAAAGAGTAGTGTTGACATATACTCTGAGACCTTCAGGGTTCCAGTTCTGTATTCCTCACCCTGCCTTCACTCCCTCACAGTCCCTGGCTAACCTGACGCCCCAGCCTTTTCCCACTGCATCACTTCTGGTACCCTATCTGCCCAGGTTTGCAGGACTAACTCAGTGTTCTTCACCTGCGCCTTCGACTGGTCAAAATTTGTGCCTCTTTTTCTCACACCACCATTTCTCTCTGTGTTACCTTTCCTTCTCCTGGCCTCCATGGTGCTTTGAGAACTGACCCCCGTGGTCCCGATGGATGGTAGAGCTGAACTCTCACGACTCTCTTGAAGCATGAGGATGTTCCCAGACTGAAGCACTGCTTTTTTCCCTTGAACCAGTGTAGCAATTTATAACTTTCTTTCCTATCAGTCGGGTCAGTAAGGAGGCAAAGTTCTCTGCATTTGAAGAAAGAGGACAGTGGAGGCTCTCCCTAAAAAAAAAAAAAAAAAAAGTTAGAGATCATTGATTCCAGTAGAACCCCAGAACCCTCAGTGGATTAGAATATGTCATGCTACAATAATAGGACTATAGCAGATGCTTTTGGTGGTTATCTTGATTTTGGTGATGATGGATTTTTTTCCCTCAATTTTTCTTTCTTACACTTTCTTGTATTTTCTGAAAGATATCAAATAAAAATGTTGCTTCTGTGGGTCTGATGAAAAACTGTAAACCTTACATAAAGAGGGAAAGACAGGAAGATGGAGAAAGAGGTAAAGAAAAAAGAAGAGGGAAGAGAAAAAGAAGGTAAAAAGTGAGGGAGGGAAGATGGGGGAAGAAAGGAGAGAGAAGATTTAGTGGAGCTACAAAAATGTGGGGAGGTATAAAATCCAGGAGAAGAGAAATGGGTCATTCTTAAATAATAATGGGGAGAGGTTAATACCTGCAGTGGAAGGAGTGAATGGATAATGTAAAGTTTTTACTGTGGATGTTATGTTCTCTCTATTTGCGGCTGTTCGAGATTATTATAAGGCCTTAGAAAGAAAAAAAACTAAGTGGTGATTGACTGGAACTGGAAGAAATAAGAAGTAATGACCTGAAACTAGTGTGTGTGTGTTGAGGGGGTGGAATAAATTAGATAATAGAAAATAAAATTAATAATAGGGTCAATTAGACAACAGAACAATTTCACAAAGAAAATAATTGAAGCAGTATCACCGAAGCTTTTCAGAGCGAGAAGAGATAAATCAGTGAGAAGATTAATGTGGACAAACCCCAGTGGAGCAAGGTGGACCAGAGGTGAGAAAATCCGTTCGGCGATCCAGATGAAATGCGTGCACAGATTTCCTGGGGCGGAAGCCAGAAGGGTGCTGCCCCTCCCTGCAGGAGTTAGAAATGCATGAAGGTCTTCAGTGGAATCCCATTTAGGATTTTGCCAGTCTTAATTCTAGAATTCAGAAGGGCTGCATTTTCAGCATCGGGCACCATATGCCGCCGTGTTTAGAACTGCCTATCACACCAAGGCCAGGGCAGCCTGGTGTCCTTGTTTGAGGGCATCACTTCAGAGAGGATGGCACAGTTACTGTTACCTTCAAATGAGCATCTTGTTTGCTGAAAGCTTCCTTCAAAAGCTCAAAAATGGTTGTTCCCAGTAGGGCCTCTGAAGCGACCGTGTTTGAGCTGGACACATGAACACAGACAACCGTGGTCTGAACAGCAGACCTCCTATATGTGTTACATAGGTGAACGCTGGGAGCTTACTCATCAGAAAGATCTGGGTTTTCTGAAAGCCACTCCTGCCTTGCCCAGTGATTAGCTGTTGTCTTTGACCTATCACTTAAATCGAAGAGCCTTAGTGTTTTCATCTATGAAATGGGGAGAATGATATGTTTGCTCCACCACTTTGGTATGGTGATTACACAGTAATGTGATGGACCTCGTACAATGCCTGGTACGTGGGAACTCTTTCCACGAAATGTGTGTCTTTCTTTTGTTACCAGTGCCGCTTCTTCTTTTTAACTTCTACCCCCACATTAAATGTGATGTTGATCTTCAACTGACATAGCAGATTTATCTGTAGATCTAGCCTCCTTTTGAGCTGCAAGGGGTTAGAGAGTGTGAGGGAGAATTTTTTTCTTTTTATTATTCCCCCCCCAAACCTGTTATCTAAGATGCCATATTACTTTTCTACTGCTGCTTTAAAATCACCACAAATTTAGCCACTTAACACAATACTGATCTGTTATCTCACAGTTGACCTGGGTCACATGCCTGGGAACAAGATAGCTAAGCAGGATTCTCTACGTTTAGCGTCTCACAAGGCTAAAATCAAAGTGTCAGTAAGGCTGCCTTGCTTGCTGGAACTCTGGGGAAGAATCCACTTCCAAGCTTATCCAGGTGGTTGGTGGAATTTAGTTCCTTGTGGTTGTAGGAATGCAGTTCCCATTTTCTTGACATGTGGCTCTCTTCATCTCAAGCTAATGACACTTCCTTGAATCCTCATCGTGCTTTGAATCTCTCCAGATTCCTCGTCTACTTTTTTTTTTTTTTAACTTTCTTTACTGATCTTAGCCAAGAGAAAACTCTGCTTTTAAAGGCTCATGGGATTGCAGTACACTTACGTAAATCTGAGAGAGCCTTCCTCTGCTAAGGTCAAATGATTAGTAACCGTAATTACATCTGCAAAGCTCCTTTTTCCATGTGATATATTCATTGGCATGATGCCGGAGGGAAAGGGTCATGGGCAACAAAACTCTGCCTACCATAGATGCATGCCCAAATATCCAACTGCCTCACCTAGATTTCAGTGCCAAACTTTACCCTACTCAATACTGAGTCCATCATCACTTCTGACACCCTCAGAAATGCTTCTGCTTTTGTGTTCTCTTTTTCTTCTCCTGTCCCTTTTCATCGTGGTGCCCATGACATCTTACTTTATTATTTCTCTGCCTGCCTTCCTTACTATAAAAGGTTCCATGAAGGGAGGGGCTATGAGCTGTTAGCTTTGGGATCCCCAAAGCCTGCCACAGTTCCTGATACAGTGCTTGAGGAGCAAATGTTCTCATCTATGCTAGAGAGAACCGGGCATGTCTCAAATCCCGTGACAGATAATTGAGGCAGATCATGTATCATGAGCAAGTGCCTGACTTAGAATTTTAGCTCCAAGCTTTGGCCATTGAATAATCTTAGACCTATAAGTCACTTAATGTATTTAAGCCACAGCTTTCTCTTCTGTATAATGAGGCATTAAAATAAATTGATGTTTGCCCATCTTTTCATTGTAATCAAAGATGTATTTTTATCTCCCAGAGGACTTCAGTTTGAAAATATTTTTAATATCAAATCATATTTATTCAGTAGTAAATAAATTTCCCCCATGTGTATCTGTCAAAACCATGTGTTACTTTCAAGCACACATAATCAAAAACACTTGATTGGCAGTGACTGTAACTAGCGTTACTGTGATTTGACATAATCATTGGCACATCAAAACAATAAAAAGAACAGAAAAACATCTTGAAGGAAGAAGTAGGATGTAAGGAAGGCCATTGGAATCAAGGTTTTAAATAAGATAATTTTGTATTAGAGAAGGAAAGTGGGTTTATTTTTGCATATGACGATTAGATTTTAATATTGAAAAAAAACTCAAGGAAATGATTTTGAGTGTCCCCCTGGAAACTTGAAGCTGCTGGTTTGATCAGGTTGAGTGATCTGATGGTTGGAGATTGAAGGATCTCAACATTTATCCCAGTTCTGAATTTCTGGTTCTTAAACCTGATTCTGCTTTCCATATGCTCTCGTTGGGACACTGTGGTGATTCTCTGTGGACTGCGGGGGGATCTTTGATGTGATACATGTGGTTGGGGCCGTGTCTACATTCAGATGCCTCAAGGTGGCCTCACAGATGAGCAAGGAGGCGAGGCCAAAGCAGGACAGAGAACCCACGGGTGCAGCTACTGAGCTCCTGCCAGTTGTTGTCCTGAGAGATACAGGGCTGGTGATGATGTCAGATCTTCTCATCTGAAAGTGAGGTGGAAACCTGGATTTTATTTGTGTTACAGAGTTGTGTTTTTAAATATCAGCAAGGAATTCAACGTTCACAGATCCTGTGCAGACCATGTAGAACACGTCTGCTAGCTAGATGAAGTCCGCCGGTGGATGTTTCATAGCCAGATGTGCAGCTGGAGAATGGGGGCCCCATCAGGACCAGCAGTTCTTTTGAGTTTTCTCTGCACCAGGCCTTCTTCTCCACCACTGGCCACACAACTTCCTGGTGCTTTAGTTTCCCTCCAGTGAAATGTGACAGCATTCACGGGGGTCCTTTCTAAAGTGCAGAGGGCTGCGTAAGTGACTCCTGCAGGATATTCCTACTTAAATCTTTCATTGAATTTAAGAAGGAAGTCATGTTATTTTAAAATTTAAAGTCAACTTATGAGGGAGATGTGCATTGTATGGAAGATGTGTGTGTGTGTGTGCACGTGCATGTGTGCATGCACATGTGATATGAGAGAAGGATGAGAACAGAGGAAGAGAGAGAGAAAGAGAAAAGATTTGATATACAAATTATTTTATGTTGCTTCTGATAGTCATGACAAATAAACACATACTCATTGCAATGGTATGATTGAGATAAACTGACATAGCTTGATGCCTGTTTTAATCATTCTAAGCTAATAGTAGATGATTAAGCCTTTGGGAGATGAGACGAAAACATTCCAGGGTACCTTGTCCTGGGAAGAAAGCAATGGAATAGTTCCAAATTTGAACTGCTAACTTTGACGTACTTGGAAATAAATAAGTCAGGCATTCGCCAAAGAGCACTAGAACTACATGGACATAGTTCATGTTTTCTTCAGGCACAGGGAATGCACCTGTGGCCTTAAGATTTAGACTGCAGGTCGACTCATTTCGGTATCTTTGTCGTGAATTAGAGCTCTTCTAAGCGTTTCCATTGAAGATGTAAAGTCACAGGGACTTTGCTTCGTGTTGTTTAACTGCTCATCCCCTTAATAAGACCACTGTGGTTGAAACTAAGCTAATGAGGACTGTCATGTTCTACCATGCCTGGGTTTGTCTGTGTTCCCAAGGTAGCTCTCTGCCCATGAGCATTGCTCCTGATGTCCAAACACGCGTCAGGTCCCGCCAGCGCTTAGTGGGAGACGTTGCCTCTTCCTTGGTTTTTGGAAGCCATTTCATTCTGCTTCTTGGTTCTGTTCAAGTCGGTGGTCAGAATGAGAACAAAGCTGCTCTGTGAAGGTTCCTCTCAGTCTTGGGTAGGAGGGAACAGTGACCATAGGAGTTTCTGACTTTCTAGGAGAGTCAGCTAGCTGGAAGACTGAGGAAGAGCTGCCAGTTTCAGACAACTTTCTCCATAGCTTCTCGTGTTCCTTCTTGCTCAGTTCTCAGGAGGCCTCCACGCTGTCTTGGTACCTTGGGCTAGACTTGCTCGAGTCCTTTAAGTTTCCTTTGCCTTAGGTGTCAAATGAGGATCATAATAATACCTCTCTCCTCATACTGTTATGAGGAAATGAGAACATGCAAGTGAAAACCACAGCTTTCCTGGAGAATGGAAAACCCTCAATAAATGTTAGCTATTTTTAGTAATATTGTTATTCCTCAACTTATACTGACTGAGTAATTAAAGTTTCTAATTTAAGGCAGCTAATGATTTTTTTTTTTTTTTTTGCATTTCCTGATTTTGGTAAAAGCTGCTTTTTTCCCTCATGTAATTCACCCAATTCTGTGGAAATGCCCGAATTTGATACCTCATGTTCCTCAGGGTCCAGGGCTAATTTCAACTGCTAAAAAGAGAGAGGGGGAAAAAAAGTTCTATTTTTGAGGGGCTAATGCCTGATACTAATAAGGCTCAAAAATACAGTCTTAGCTTAATATAGAATTCAATTATTCAATTATATCAACTCTCAGTGGCCACTGCATTAATATGGCATTTAGTTGTGTGCTATTAACTTTTTCCTTTGTGTCTGGCTTACCTGGTATAATGTAAACCTCTGAGTGTAGGAAACCATGCCTTAACATCTTTAGCTCCTTGCAGTGAATCACACAGTGCTAGAAACGTAATAGACTCATAAAATTGATGACTAAATTGGTTTAGCCCATTGCATGGATTATTTCATATATCTCATGTGACAACTCCATAAAACAGCTACTGTTGTTACTGTTATTCCTATTTTTACACAATAGGAAACTGAGGTGTAGAGATGTAACTGATCAGAGGTCATGTATCCAGCAGTGGTCGATACAGGACTGGTACTGAACAGTTGGGATCAGAGTCCATTTCTAACGACCCTGCTCAGCTTCTTCCTGAGAGGTGAGGTGAATAAATGCATGCACTAAGGAATGTAATCATAGTCTGTGAAGCACTTCTGTATATTAGCATATTTGTCCTACCTAAAAGGAAAGAAATCTCCCTTTTCTTAGCTTAATACTCATTCTTAAACCACCAGATATATTTCTTTGCACTTTCAATGCCTTTTCAATGACTGCCTCTACACACTTTTCTTCTATGAAGTTTGAGCAATATAGTTCACATGTCATTTAGTTAGTTTTGTAACAGTATATTGAACAAACACCACAGGCCAAATTGTTTGCTAGGCACTATGGGAGAAAAGCTGTCAATGAGAATGTGGTGCCTTCCCTTTAGGAGAAAACCAACTAATAACCCCAGAGAAGTAAATAATGATAAAACAAAGTAGAGTGTGAAAACACGGGACACACACATACCTGTGCCAGCCTTGTGAAAGGAGAGACTTGAGGGAGAGTCCACGAAGGCCTTTTGAGCTTTGAGAGACCTTAAGATTTCACTTTGGTCTCTTTTTGAAATCATCTCTTGTCACCTAATTTATTTCTTCTCCAAAAAACAGTATCTTTTCCACAATTCCACTTTTGTTAATCTGGTTTCCTAGAACTTTCTGAAAAAATATAGTGACTCTTACGTCTAACTTGAAGCTACAATCAACCTATTAAGGTTTTATGAACAGTAAACAATAATACCATTTCAACCATAGGGTAGAATATGTGTGATTGTAAATTCTACATTGAGACAACTCTGAGGATAAGATTCTACAAAATATTATGAACATTTTTATGAGAGTTGATAAAATTAGATGGTCTGATCACCATCTATCATTGAGATATCCATGTGGACTCAGAGAATAATCATGTATAATGCATTTGGGCTTAAAAGACACAGTAGCCAATAATATAATATGGGTTTCCTTAGAAATAGATTTATTATTCACAACGCTGTGTTGAAGCATACTTGGCTAAGGAATGTGTTTTCCTCATTCCTCCAACAGTATGATAACATAAAAAGAACTCTCTCTTTTTTTTTTTTTTTCTTTTGGTTTTGTTTTTGTGTCCAGTGCTAAATTAATAAATTGCCCCCTATTCTGAAGACTGTAATCCCAGTGGGCAGTGGGTGCTCCTCTGTATTTAGTACCTTGCAAGAAAATGACTTATTATTGGCAGCCCTGCCCATAGACTGACTGGTTATGATGACTGAAAGATTACAGTTTTTTTCTCAGTAATACTAATGATGGCTGTCATAGATTGGTTATGTATTATTATATTATAAATACTGTATGTCATATATAATATGTTGACTGATGATACTTATCATTTGCCATCATTTTGCTAAGAGCTTTACATACATGATCTCATTTTCCCCATAATGACCCCATTGAGGTCAATTTTATTAGTCCCATTTTACAGATGGTAAGACTGAAGCTTACAGAAGTAATGTCCTCAAAGGCCAAATCCTTTTAAATGTATGGTACTTTCCCACCAGAATCCTTCTTTCTAATAGTTTCAAACATTTATGTCTCACTGGTACCCCAAGTTCTGTTGATTTGAACAGAGTAGAGAAGAGAGCTTTTAGCTCTGGGGCTTGATAACCAGAAAAAAAAATTTTTTTTAGAAGTGATTCTTCAAGTGGAGTAGAGAGAAGAGAGGCAGCTCAACTGAAAAGCTTCCCCAGATCAACAAACCTGCGGCAGCAGCTTCAGGTGAAAAGGATTCTTCTCTCCCCAAGAGCAGAAGCAGTGGCAGCCGTCCCGCCATTCTCTGGGTCCCCGTTCATTAGTAGTCAAGGTTTCCATTGTGCTCAGCAAAACAGTCACAGAAAATAAATGTGCTGTACAGATGGGCCCATAGAAAATCTACTTGATGCATTCTTGAAAATTCACAGCTAAATGACTTTGAAGAGACAGGGGTTATTGTGTCCGTGATTAAAATGAGGTGTGGCATGAATCTTTCAGATATAACGCTTTCCCTGGAGAGCTTTTGAAGCCTGATAAGGTGCGAAGTGGTCTCCGGCCTCTGGTTCGTGGATGTACCATGGCTTATTGAACCATTCCCCTGATGATGAAGTGCATTTCAAGTATATTTGCTTTATACAAAGTTAAAGTTAAAAAACTATATAAAACAAAGCTGCTTTGTTTTCATATACGCTGAAGCCTTTCATTTAGGATTTTTCAGCTCGTATTTTCAAAAGGTAGAGGTATTAGAGCAATATTTCTTTGGACCTACACCACCCACACCAGAGTTTTCTGATTATTATCTGATTGCTTGTCAGAAGTGCAGTCTGCACTCTACTCCATATGGACGTGGGAATAGAAACCAGGAATCTTCATTTTTAGCAAGGACCCCCAGATTATTCTGGTGACTAGTATGTCGCACTTTATGTGACTTTGAATTAGTACAATTTAATATGATTTACAACTCAGCCATAATAAAATAAAATAGATATTATATGCAATGTTTGAAATATGATTCCTTTAAATTACCAAAAAAAAATATAGTTGAGCTTTGCTGTTTTAAAGCAGACCAGACCATCAGCCATGCTAGTTTAGTTGTTAATTTGAAATGCCTGCTCTGTTGTGTCATTGAACCACATTGTTTTTTACTTATAAATAATGCTGTCCAGTATTGCTGTGTCATTGTTAAGTTCACCATTGCTGTATATCTTGTATATTATAACTGTGCCACCTAATATTTACCAAATGGTAATGTCTCTCATGCTAAATAATTCTGAAAATTCTTACTTCAAAAAGGAAGTTACACATGATGATTATTTTGTGAAGAAAATCTAACAACCACCAATGGACCCTGTATTGTTAATTTGGGATAGTGGCCTCTATAAAACATTAGAAACAATTCCAAGAAAATTAAAGTAGAAATAAACCTATGTTGCTAATCATTGAAGATCTATATTCTCATGGGAAAAATGCACCTTGAATAGTGTGAGCTTTGAGTTATGTGGGGTTTTCAAGAATTGAAATTTGGATAAAAATGACCTACTGGTACATGAGAGTCTGAAAAGCTCTGCAGAGGTGGTGACCAATTTCTTGCCAAGTTGGCCACTATAAGCCATTTTTCACAAGGATTATCTGGACAGAATTGGAATAACAGTCCTACTATTCTTGCAAGTAAACCTCTGGATGAAGGGATGCAGGATCATAATGTTGACCAGCTCAGGAGGAAAATGCATGTGATAGTCTCAGGGGGAGCCATTCACACTGCAGTCTGTGTGGATGGCACGTCTTAAGAGTTGGGCACAGCTGTGGCCCTGAAACACTAGTGTGCTCCGGAATGTTTAACAATTGATGCTGGGACTGGAGGAGCCCCAATTTGTAGTATTTGCCATTTTTGATGGTGTAGGTACTCCCACCATGGTCAGCTTCAAAAAACTACCAAACTGAACATCAGCTAATCCAGTTCCAGAAAATGTTAACAGTCAGCAATTCTGAGCTGGTCCTAGCTGGCTGCAATCTACCCTTACCTGAAGGGATCCATGGGTGTGAGAGTCCTTAATTATCCAGAAGCCCATAACCCTTTTATAATAAAACTTGTAATTCAGAGCCCTCCCTCATTCCTTATACTGAAGAGGCACAAAATATAAGACCCTCCTCTTTCTTTTCTTGGCCTGCTTTGTTCCTTGTCTAGACATCAGTATGACCGTCACCGTATTGTTTGGATATGTGACCAATGTTCTCCAGTTATCTTTATTTCTTGGTGAGCAGAAGAAAAAATGTGTGTGGGGCTTACAATTAAGTAGGCTTGACATTCTGATTTGATTAGCAGTAATGGACCCCGGGGTTGGACTGGAGATTGGCATTAGGATGGGATCATATGCAGCAGAGGAGGAAGAGTAAGCAGCCCATTGATTGAATATGATGCATTCACGGAAGTTGACTTAGCAGCAGACGCATTTACCTTATCATGCAGACATAGATCTTAGCTAAGGGGCTTTCTCCATTTTGCCTTGTGCTCTAACTCTAGCAGGGCATTTTCCTTTTTCTTTGTTTCCTTTAAGTCCCTTCCCTTGCCAATCTCCTGGTCTGGGTTTTGATTGTCTACCATCCCTTCAGAATATGTTTCTTTCTGCTTCTTTCTTAGATTATTGATACAGTTCTCTCTAGGAGTATTTCATCCTCTAGAATAAGATGGAGCAGAGAGAGGTGCTGTCTTCCTTAGAATCCCTTTCCTTTATTACATCTTCACATCCATCTCTTCCTGCCCTTCAAGATACAGTTCAAACAGCACCTCCCCCTTTTGAATCAGTCTAGGTGAACATGATCTCACACTCCTCTGGACTTAGTTGGCACTGGTTCACAGCTCTGTACGTGGACATCACTTGAGAAGCTTTTGAGAAACAGCTGATGTTGAGGTGCCACCAGGGATTGAGAATCAGTCAATCTGGGGAGGGGTGTGAGTATCGGCATGTTTTCCAGAAATGCCTCATCCATAGCCAGAGTGGAGAACCACTGTTCCACAGTGTCATAGTCTCTCTCTTCCATCCACAACTCAGAAATGGTTCAGGCTCCATAAAGTGTGTAAAAGAAAGGATGGCTCTTTAGGTTGAAAAGGGCTGGTATGGTCAGCTGAAGGTGGTGGACAGCTCCCTGGGAGCACACACGGAGCCCGTACCCTACTGGAAGGGGAAATCATTGGAAGAATAGGTGGGGAAAACTCAAAAGTCATTTCCAGGCATCTAGAGTAATCATGGAACTGAAATCCGTTACAGGGAAGTGCAGTCCAATGCCTCACATTCAAAAGAAAGAAATTGAAGCCTCAGGAGATTTTTCCCGGTGTCCCAAGTGGCCTTCCCAAGATCATATAACCTATGTTCAAAGGGCTAAAAGATGAGCTCATATTTTTAGAATGTACACACTGGGCCAAACCATTTTATATAAAGCTTGAAAGATCTAGGGGGTTAGGGCTGCTGACTTTCTGGCCATTAGGAAATCCAGGTATAACTTGCTTTGGCCCTCCACATTCGTGGATACCGCGGACCACACATTGTCTATTACTATGGTATTTACTATTGAAAAATACCCACATATAGGTGGACCCACACGGTTCAAACCCATATTGTTCAAGGGTCATCAGTTATTAACTTTTTTTCATATATATTTTTTTTCCTTTTTATTACTTAGTAGTATTCTGTGGCATAGACATACCACAGTTGGTTTATCTTTTTAAATGTTTTATTGATAAAAATTTACATCTCATAAAGTTCACCTACGTAAATTATACCATTCAATGATATCTATGGATTATATCTGTAGAGCAGTGAAGTCATAACCACAAGCTAATTTTAGGACACTTTTCATTACCTTGGAAAGAAAGCTTGTACTCATCAACCCTCATAGCCGTCACGAGGCAGGTTCAGTTTTGCTGTGCTTAGCGATAGGACTGAGTCAGGGAGAGATTTAAGCATCTTGCTCATTGTCACACTTCTAGTTAAGGGTAGAGCTGGAATAAACCACTCAGGTGGGCACTTTCCAAAGTCCCTACTCCGAGCTGGGGCTAGTCCAGCCATGCTTTCACTCACTCTGTGGGAGGGGATTCAGTTATTTTTTTTCCCCTGCAGATTATTTACGGGAAAAAGATCTTACTGGGAGGGGAAAGGAACAGAGGCAAGTCTCAAAGTCTTTCCGTCTCCACTGGAGGCTTGCCCCACCCCATGGAGTCATTTTCTCGGGGCCACTTTGTGCCCTTCTTCAAGCCTGGTCCTTATATTCTACCGTGTCTGTTCGCTATTTAGTTTTCCCTTCTCCGGTACAGTATCCTTGAGTATCAGGACCATGACGGATTATGCACTTTTTTCTCTTTCATCATGTCTAATGCTGTCCTTAGCCTATGTACTGGTTCTTCATAGATACTTGGAACAAATGAGTGAATGCCTGGTTCCTGGTAATGCTCGAGGCTGGCATCCAGACAGCAGGTATTCTAGATTTTAATATCGTTAGGTTACTGGTGGAAGATTTTTTAAATTACATGCTCATGATGTCATAGATAATAGAAGACCATATTTGTTGTATATAAATAGTGCATTTTCTGGTAAATTATTGGTATTACTTAGTTTGGTCATTTAAAAAAATCCATAGCAAATACACATAGATTTATCCTATTTTAGGTTCTTTTTGAAAAATACTGACCTTCAAGTGGTAAAAGCTTCGTCATGATTTCTTAATGAGTTTCTAAGAAAGAACCGTGAGTTCCTAATGTATTTTACTCATAATTATACCTTAGGATTGTGTTTAGAAAAGTAGGTGGCCTGAGTCACAAATTCTAGCAGAATCCTTTGGAGTTTTAATTACACAGCACTGCCACCTAGCACCAACCACACAGGGTTTTTTTTTTCTTTTCTTTTCTTTTTTATTAAAAAAAATACAATCGATGTTTTTGTGTATTTAAAGTATTATTAGGGGGATCAGTGTACAATCTTTTAAGAAGCATGGACAGAGATCTCTTCAGGAAGGATATGCAGTAGCTTCCCACCAATGTTGTTTACTTGAAAACCCTTGTGATCGGGAGTGAATTGGTGTCAGTGAAGAAAGGGGTTGTGAAATCTGCGGAAGACTTTCAAATGTCAGAGCTGCATATTCATGAGTTGCAGGCACCTGTGGCCTCCCTGTCTTCCTGCAGATCCCGTTCGCTGCAGCCTTCAGAAGGGCGCTGGTTTCCAAATGGCACCCTTGTTTATTTGCATATAAATAAATATATAAAGGAAATAGTGAGGAGCAAAGACACGTAGAATTATTTCAGGTAAGAAAAATACTCAGTCCCTTCCTTGGAGAGGATGCCGGCTTGAGCTGAAACTCCGCCTGGGAGCGGATGACACCCGTTGCAAATCTGGATCCCTTTGGCTGACAGGGTGGGTCAGCAGATTTCCTCTGCCAGCCTGGGAAGTCGGTAGAAGCCGGCTACCAGGGTGGGAAGGAAAAAAAGGACATCAGTCCTCTTTGCCATTTCTATTGGGTGTCCTGCAATGTGATGGACAATGTGATTGCAAGACCCAGTTCTCAATCTTCTGGGTTCCCAAACTGTGCTTAAAAAAACACATCAAAACAAGTCAATACTATTTAAGAAGGGGGGAACATCACACTTAGATTGATGCTTTACATAATGAGCCCTTTATGAGATGTAATGCCAACTGTTAATCAATAGACATGCCAGAATTGCCTCTAATACAACCTTGTAGAGTTTTTTTTTTAATTAATCCTTATTAAAAATATTGACTTGTTGCGACTTGCTGGGGCCGCTCCTGGCTCTGTTTTTTTTTTTTTTTTTCAATCCTAATTAGGAGGTTATGCTTCAGTGCTTAGGCTGCAGATAATAATGGAATGATTATTGTCTTAAAACCTGAGAATCAATGTAAGATACTATCAAATTGTGCCAAGTGTCCCAATTATGAAAATGACTAGAGAAGTTAAAAGGTTTACATGAGTGAAAAATTTTTTTTCTGTCTTATACTCTTTTTTTTTTCTCGTCTGCTTCTTTCTACAGTTTTCTTGGGATTGGATAGGTGCAAAACTTTTGTTGCCAAAGGGGCTTTCTCAAATCATTGAAATACAACATGCCATCTTCCGTGACCGTTGCCACCTTCCTTGTCGTAGGTGTTTAAAAGGATTCCCTCTCCCCACCCCCCACATCTCAAAAGGCATTTGTGCCTTCCTATTGACAAAGGTTCTAGAACAAAAGGAAAAACAGAGCGTCCAAAGATTTCACCAAGGGGAGGGAGGGAGTTACTAATTGAAAAAACTTGTAAGAAAGAAAGAAAGCTAAATGACTAAAAGTGAGAGAGCTGGTTGTTGCCTTTCCAAGAGGCTCAGAGAATCAGAGTGGGGAAGGATGTACTCATAATGCTAAGAGTAATAGCCATTAAGCTGTATATAGTGCTTCCTTACACAAATTGGACATTGTTCTAGGTTTTTTTTTTTTAATTTCTTAAATGCTCAATATTGCTAATTATCAGAGAAATGCAGACCAAAACTACAACGAGATTATTACCTGGCATCAGTCAGAATGGCCATCATTAAACAGTCTATAAATGATAACTGCTGGAGAGGATGTGGAGAAAAGGGAACCCTCCTACATTGTTGGTGGGAATGTTGTTTGGTGCAGCCATTATGGAAACCAGTATGGAGATTCTGCAGAAAATTAAAAATAGACTTACCATATGATCCAGCAATGCCACTCCTGGGCATATATCCAGAGAAACTGATTCAAAATGATACATGCACCTCAATGTTCATAGCAGCACTATTTACACTAGCCAAAACATGGAAATGACCCAAATATCCATCGACAGATGACTGGATAAAGAACTTGTGTTCTAGGTTTTTTATGTGCATGAACTCATTTAATATTCATGATAGTCCCAGAAGGATTGCACGATTATTATCCCTGCTTTACAGAGGAGGCAGTTGAGGCAGGGAGAGTTTCGCTGACGGTGTCTAAAGTCAAGATGGGGAAATGGCAGGGCAAGGATTATGAAGCCAAGCCTCTGGCTTTCTTGTCTGCCGGTGCTCTCAGCCATTGTGATCCCCAGATCACCTGTCAAGCACAGCCTCCTCACTTGGCCCTGGAGGAAGGTGGGTGAAGCTCAGCAAATGTGAATGACTTATCTCAAGGTGTCCACCAATAGTAAAGGATCCGCTATCCTGTGTCAACATAGCTTACAAAGCTTGATCCCTTCCAGCCTCCAGGTTGAAGTCTTTATCCCTGAGGGTGTTCAGACCAGGGCTGGCTGTGGATACTGTGCAAAGCCCCTGCCTTCGGAGTCACCCTGGCATCTGCCCTCCCCGTCTCCTCATGACCAGCTCTTGACAGAGCCATTGTTCCTATGAAAATTAGGGAGGGCTGGTTAGGGGAGGGAGCCCCACTGTTTGGCTCTATGTTTGTGAATAAGGAAAATGTTTTCCTTCTATAGTCTCTTTAGAGACAATTAAGCATTAGCTTTTGTGGGATGCTAAATTATGAGTGAATTTAGTTTAAAGTATGTGAACCATGCACCCTTTGAAATTTGCCTGAAAAGCCTCATTATAAAACTAATGCTATGAAAAAGCACTCCCTTTCAGATTAGGGAAAGCACCTGAATAGTTTTCATAAGTGGCTGCGCATCGTTTGAAAGCATTCTAGTGTTGCCTGAACCGCTTTCAACACACCTTTCAACTAGGAAATTTCACATTCAGCATGTCTGTAGTTCTACAAGACTTTCAATAATATTTAAATTGGTTAACTGTATTTCTTTTATATCTTTTTTAATGCTTTTATTGATTTGAGGTAGATAAACTTGATTGTGCATGAAATCTTATTTTTCCACACAAAGGAGGTAGGATTTTAGTGTCTACGGGGAGAACCGCACCTCTAAAGCAGACTAGACCTCTGAGATGCGAGGGTCTGGGTCACAGAGAAGTTTGCTGAGGACTTTGAACTCTGCCGGTACTGATTCCAACGTTTGTTTCCCCAAAAAAATCAGTGCTGGGAAAAGAGGCTCTGGATAACATCTCTTTATTAAACTCACAGAGAAGAGAAAAGACACGTGAGATTTTGATATGAAAAAAAAATAATAATAAGTGCTTCTCTTAAAAGCTCAGGTGTGTTTTTGGGGGAGTAGATTATAGACACTCAGATTCTTACAGCCAATAGTGTTAGATTCTTTCAGTCACAAGGAAGCTAAGAACCAAATTTGTGGACATTTCAGCTACTGTGTGTAAGAATACAGTAGGCAATATAAAGTAAAAAAGAAAAAAAAATTAAAAAGACTGTGTTTTATAGGCCAAACTGAGGACATAGCTGATTTCACTGCTCATACATATAAATTGAATTAGATTATTGCATCCCAATTAAGACCGGCTGTGTGACACTTGAAACCCTGAGCTGGACCAGGGCACCGATGTTCTTAGAGAATCTGTGCATCAGATCCAGGCATGTAATACACTGTAGGCTGATGAGAGTCTGTGGCACTGGGTTCCAATCTCAACTCTGCCACAATTTAGCCTTGTTACATTGGGCAAATGACACCCCCTCTTGGATAATCCATTTTCTCGCCTGAAAAAGGGGGGTGTGGTTCTCATCTTACATAAGCAAGTGATGAGAAACTCCGCCACACTCTTTATTGTGTGCCTTCTGCGTGTCTCTTACTTCACAAGGGTTTGGGGATGCAGACAGGTGTGATGCCTGCCTTCCTGGGGCTTACAGTCTAGTTGTGGAAGTGGCTTGGGAAGAAGACAAATGTTGAGGCCAGTCAGTGCTTGTAAGCGCCGCCGTAAATCATAAGTGCATAACTGAGTGCACAAATAAAACAAATGTGCCAGATCTTGCAAATGAGAAGAAAAGCAATGAAAAGGATGTGTTGTAGTTAGGATGCTGAAGTGGCATATTTTTGTACTTTAGTGCCCAACCCTGTGCTAGTAAGTTGAAGACCGTGAAAACTGAGTAACCGTGGCACTCCCGTGCAGAAATGAGGGGACAAGAGCAAGGCAGGGCCCTGTGTGTGTGTGTGTGAACCTGTCCACGGCTGCTTCTCAGTGAGTCGTAAGAGGTCAAGATCTCTCCTCTTCAGTCTCCGAGCTAGGATTCTTCAGGAATCCCAGGAAAAACGGATGCATGCACTCAGCAGGCATCCTACACTTTACAAAAACATGTTTAGTGACATTCTCCTCTTTAATCCTAGCAACAGTGCTCAGCAATACGGTGGGACTGAGTGAAACTGGGAAAACTAATTTTGCACGTGAGGAGTGGATGTGTTCAAGGCTGGGCAACCGGTGAATGGTGGGAGGCAGAAATTCAGTTCTCCAGGAAGCCTTTGCTCTACAGCTTGTCTCTTCTCGGCATCCTAATTGTGTACTTTCGGTTTACTCTCTCAGATTAAATATGCTCATTAAAAAAAAAAAAAAAAAGATGTCTACAGCATAACTAGATACTGACAGAAAGGTGAGGGTGGCCGTCTATTTGAAAGGCCTGTAAGGGCAGTAAACCTAACTGAGTATTGAAATGTTACATTTAAGAAACAGTTGGATGCACAGCTCAACTCGAGGGAGTTTGGGGTTATACAATGAAGAAAGGCCCATCTATTCCATTGTTAAAGTTGACTGAGAACGGTTTTCTGAGGAAAAATTTGGCCCCGTCGAAACGAGCCTGCTTTTGACCATGTAACTCAAGAGACGGGCTTTCAGCATCTCAAGCATGTGTCTCCATTTGGATTTTTATTTTTAGCAAAAAGAACCAGAATTGTCCCTCTACACAACTGATGGTCAAGCCAGTAAGTCCGCCCTTAGCAGTGGGGACTACCGCCGCCCGAGGCTGTCATGTTTGCAGCGTCTTAAACTTCTATGCGTTATTATCGAAAACACAGTCACTAGAAATAATATCTCTGGAAGAATACCTGAAAGACCTTCTTCATTCTCTCAGATTTCCTTCCTGAATAATCGCACAGTTTAGGCTTCTTGTAGAATGGCTTTTGGCTGCTGGGAAACATGGACTTAAATAAATCCGTGCACTACCCTCAGCCTTTGACAGGGCACTGGGCACCCCGGTTTGCAAACATTATGCTCCTGAATTCCCCCCCCCCTTTTTTTTTCTCCCTGCCGTTTTGTTTCTTTGGTTTCAATTCCCTTGGTGATTAAAGTTTTCTAAAAGCTGCTTCAAATCTTTTGTAAAACAATGTGGGAAATGAAGAAGTATGTGGGTGCACAGACACACATAAATTATAGCTATTTGATTGCTCCTTTCTTTGTATGCACCCATTCTTCAGGTATGATTTAAATAATATGGCAAGTCTGTAAAACATTTCAAAAACAGAAAAATAAGGCTAGATGTTGGCAGGAATACAGTCTATGAGTAGGATTTTTCAATGATTTTCAAACCTGTTTGCACATTAGAATCATCAATAGAAGGATTTAAAAAAAACCCCACAGATTATTGAATTTTCTCTCCAAATATTCTGATATTTTAGACCTTGGGTGGGACCCTGGCATCTTTATTTTATAAAGCTTTGCAGGCAGTGTTGCTATAAAGCCAGGAGGGAGAACCACTGACCAAAGGTTTTAATGAATAAGAATCTGTTTGAAGAATAAACTGTCTACAGAAATGCAATGAGAATTAACTCAGTAGCTGAATACCAGCTTCCTCGGAGTGAAAGAAAATTGCTTAAAATTTACCAAACTTGGCTAAGTTCCTATAACATACAAGGCTTTATGATTGGTTATAGCAGAGGATTTTCAAGTTGCCTTCATGTCCCAGGGCAAACTGAATAATGCCTCTCCTTTATTGCATCATCACCACCACTATCTAAAAACAGATGTTGAAAACCTACTCTAGCAAAGCAGTTTGCTACATGCTGGTGATACAAAGTACTCTAAGATATTGCCCTTACAGTCAAGGAGAGTCAGCTACTTGGACAGACAGGACGTGTACATAAAAAAGATAATTAACAACGCCAGGTAGCATACGCAAAGTGCCAAATCAGTGGCGGCAACGATAAATACTCCATGAGTTCAGGGAGGGAGACCGTCACTGGGCTCGGAGGTTGGAAGCCTGCTGGAGAAGGTGGAACGTAAAAGCCTGACCTTGCTGTTTGTGTAGGAATTAGATAAATATTTTTCTGAAAGTCAGTATAACTGCAGCTGTCTGCTCATGCAGATTTATGCAAACTTTACTTTTAAATAGAAAAGCCATATCTTTGTATGTACAACTATGAGTTTTAGCAAAACAATGTCTCCTGCTCTTTTTTTTTTTTTTTTTTCCCGTTTATAGCTCAATGTCTAAAACTGTCAAGCAGGAAACCAGGTGGAAATACACATTTTAGGGAGGGCCTAAAACCCTGACCTATCCATAAAATGACACCCATTTATAAGGCGCGTCCACATCCTCACTGGGATTTCAAACCCTGCCTTAGGTTGGCGGCTGTTGAATCAGAGAGTTCATTGTATTTCAGTCTAAAAGCAAATCTGCTTTATTACAGTTAGTGAGAGTGAAATTGTGCTTAACATTTTTTTCCATTATAAAAACAAGAAAATGCTTGTTAACATAGAATGTCTTTAATAGGATTTTTAAAAAAGCACTTGATTTCATTCCCCTACCCCGTAAGTCTAAAAAACATATAGAAGAGCTGTTTTTAGAGTGACTCAACAGAAAATATTTCAGGCGAGACTGAAAGCGAGCATCCATGAGTCTGAGAAGGAAGTATAATTTCTAAAAAAAAAATTTTTTTAACTCCGCAGAACTGTCCGTGTGTGTATGACAGCCTGATATGGAGGACGTGATTTATACAGTGATCAGAAAATTAGTAAACAATTATATCAGGAAGCAAAACGGTGCTTTAAAAAAGAAAAAAGAAGAACCTTATGGTTTTTTTATGAGCATGGGTAAAAATCCATGAAAACACTCAAGAATGCCCAGATGCTTTCTATGAAGCGAGTAAAGAGCACTTTAAAATATCTCTGCTAAAACTCGTAGATCCAGAGGAAATAGCACTGGTCTAACTTTAATAAGTGGGGAGTTAAATAACACAGAAGACTGGTTCCCTTGAGTTACCAGCTCCAGCTCTGTCTTTGTGTATCCAGACGAAACGTGAAGAATTTAGTCGGTAATGAGTCTGCCGCACACCCAAGCTAAGGGCAAGCAAATCCCATTTTTAAAATTCTCTTTTTTTTCAAGCAGAGTTCCTTCTTTCCTTTCTCCAACTTTTGAATCATCCTTCATTTTCCCTCTCCTTCCCTCTAACTCCCAGAGCTGAAGAACTTCACCGTGGTTCACAGTGAGAGTGTGTCCTTGAAGTGCGGAAGTTTTTGAAGATTCAAGAATTGGGTTTTTGGTTTTTTTTTTCAGTCATCATTGTTTAAAGGCAGGCTATACTTTGTTTCCTCAGGACTCTGCTGTGCACAGACGAAATAGAACCGCATACCATTTTGAAGCAAAAATCACAATAACCCATTTCTTAGAAGCCAGGCTACTTGAAGAGACCAACTTGAAAATGCCAGACTTTCATCAGACTCTGCACATCACAATCGCGGGGCTCTTGCGGAAGAGAGTTATTCCATCAACTTAGCAGGAAAGGGTGATTATATGTGGCACAAGTGGGACCCTGATGCATTTCAAACAAATAGGTATTCGAAGCCTTAAGTCACAGTGTCTAAAAACTAAGCGCTGTGGCTTGTGCTCTGTCCTGGACAGGGGGATTCTGTAAAAGGAAGAGAGAAGGAAACAAAACAAAGTTGTGATGAAAGCGGCATACGTCCCTTTCACTTTCTGTGTCCATTTGAGCATACTTTACGCTGTCTCCTTTCTACCTTAGAGCTTTCAACCTATCATCACTTCTAAACGGACCTATTTTGACAACCCTGGTCCTTTATCCTTGGCAATCTTTCTTCCTGGGAGCCTGCCTCTATTTGCTAGAGCGTCCGTAACAAACCAGTGCACACTCAATGGCTTAAACAACAGAACATTATTTTCTCACAGTTCTAGAAGCTAGAAGTCCAAGATCAAGGTGTCATCGGGGTTGGTTTCTTTTGAGGCCTCTCTCCTTAGTTTGTAGGTGTCGTCTCTCCCTTTGTCTTCACATGGTGTCCCCTGTGTGCATGTCTGTGTCCTCCTCTCCTCTTCTGAAAGGACATCAGTCATACTGGATTAGGGCCCCCTCCAGTTACGTCATTTAACCTTAATTACCTCTTTAAAGACCCTGTCACCAAGTATAGTCACATTCTAAAGCTCTGAGACCTAGGACTTCAGCATGTGAATTTTCAGAGAATACATCTCAGCCCCTAACACTCCACCCCACAGTCCCTCAAAATCTTTCTCACATGCACCACCCACCCATCTCCACCATTAGGAGCCCTTTAAATGCAGAAAACAGAATACAATTCAGTCTGACTTTAGTGAAAAAGGAAAACACTCTATTCACACGGTTGCAAAGTTTGAGGTCAATTTGTGGCAGTTTCAGGCATAGCTGGATCCAGGCGCTTTAGTGATTTTTATCAGGTATTGGTCTTATTCTCCATCTGTCCGTTCTGCTTTCCTCTGTAATGTCTACACTCAGACAGGCTTTCCCTCGTGATTATAAGATGGCTTGCCAACTGCTCCAAATTACAATCTACCCATAGGCAACTCCACAAAGAGAGGCTGTTCCTTTCTCACCTATTATAATAAAAGTCCCACATTCAAGTCTCATTAGTCTGCCTAAAGAACTCTATCCATCACTAAACTAATCTCCTCTTGGTCACGTCAGTGGGACGCACAGTGGCCCTGAATCAGAGGTGGAATGAATCACATGGTGAGATGGGGGGGTTCCCTCAGGTAATTGATGTTGCTGTCATCAAAGGCAAGAAGAAGGGCAGCTCAACAGGCAGAAATCAGTAGGTTTTGACTCCACCTTCACCCAGCCCTCCCACCTCACAAGCCACCCATTATCTCTCAGATCTCTACTCGCGCATCTCCTCCTCTTTGAGATCATCTGTGAATATTTTCAGCAGAGGAAGCACACATGCTACCTTGTCCACATCTTGTTCTGTGAACTTCTGCATGCCTTCCTTCTGCTCTGGGCCATGGGAGCTCCGATGGGAAGGGGATCATAGTTTTACCTTCCGTACATCTAATACCAAGACGATGACTGACGTATAGGATTCAGTCCTAGAAGTGTCTCTACACATGTGAGTGTGTCCATGCGTGTGTTTTAAGCTGCTCACCTCGATGGACCACAAAATGTAGAAGTTACTTAATCTGTATGAAGCTAGTATCATTCCTAGTATAAGCAACAAAAAGAATCCATCTGGGAGTGTCTGAGACAGAGATACCTGTCATTGAATCAGGGACTGGAAGACATTGGTGGAATGATAATCAAATGGCTTCCTTGTCAGAGGAGGAAATATGATCGGAAGAGAGCCGAGTGTTATATGAAGGTGTGATATGGGGGAGGTAGACAGGAGGGCCAAATCCAGATGTGTGAGACGGGTAGGGATGGAGAGGTCTAGATCTTGCATCTAGGGAAGCAAATTCTAAATTGGAAGAGCATCCTGTAGGTGGATCCGCTGGTGTCCAAGGGAAGTAGAACTTCAACAAGAATAGCTTCTTGCATTTGGTCCCTTTCCATGTCACTGGCTGGCTGGTACTCTCATGTCTTTCCCACTCAGCCTGCCTCTGCTTGTGTACGCTTTTTCTCCACCCAAATGCAGGGATGTCTCGGTCCACTTAGTTTGTGTCTGCTCTGTTCCTTCTCTGCCTTTGGTAACCATTATTTAAGAATAATACCTTTATTTATTTCTACACATCTCTCCACTTAACTATTCCTCCTGTTAAGGGGATATGGCATCTTGGCAGAATGGCAAAGTTTCTCTTCCTGGGGTTTTTCTTGATCAACAGAAACCTTGTAAGAAACTGGGAACCCCTGTTTATTACCAGGTCATAAACACTGTAAAACAGTATGTAACTGTAGATCTGTGAATTTCTGAGCATGTGATTGGAGAGACCGATCCATCCATTTCAACAGTCCATGTCCCTTATCCATGTGCCTACCAGACAGTGAGCACTCAATAGCTTCCATTTCTAGTGGTTCGATGAGTGAATAAATGAATTCCTTATTTACTTGGAATATGCATATTTCATCAATTTTAAGACATGTTTTTCACATTTGAATACCTCTGTAACAATTGATGACCACCCTGAATCCCTGTTGACCAGAGCCCACTGTAATGGAATTGTCATTGTCTGTGCATGTGGGAACATAGTCAAAATTTCAGTCAAGCCATGCACAGTATCAGTAATAGATGTTGGGATGGTTTTGTCTGCATTGAAATGCAGCAACTTGATGTTTCCTTTAGTGAACATCTAAAGAATAAATATTTGTCCTAGTTGCTTTCTGATAATCTTCTATTTAAACCTTCTCCTAAGATCAAGAAAGTGTCAACAACGAAACTTAGAGAATGGGTGACAACAGCTTGGAGGAAAATCACCGAGATGATAGCAGAGCACTATTTTAAGAAATGCTGCATCACCAACTCTCCAGCGCAGAGAGGTTTCATGTGTGGAAAAACATAGACATTTATGACTCTCAGTAAAAACACATGATTCGGAGGAGCTGGATTCTGAATATAGGAAGTGTTAGGAATTTATTCTGTTCATATTTTCCACAAAAGGATTATATAATTGGAATCTGTGTTTAAATAAGTCTTAAGAGCTCTTTCAATGAGTTCAAAAAATGTAAGTGATAAAGCATTAGTTCATAGGTTGATGGCCAACATTTTTCATTACTTAGTCATTTATAAAGTAATGGTATATCATACAATCCATAGATTTTAAATCCTATGAGATACGGTAACATCAGTGGGAGAGAGATTTTTGGCCCCAAGGCTTAGTTATCATGCCTCAGATCTTGCCACATGGAATATTTACTGCTGCTTCCTGAGACTATATTAAGTTATTCTCCATGAAGATAGCCTTGAATTAGATCTAAGGGAGACTTTCTCCAAAGTTAGAATGTGCTGAAGACAAGAATTAGCTACTGAGGGAGACTGTAAATTCTTTAGCCTCTGAGATTTGCAAGGGAATTTTTTTTCTGTGCCAGTGATGGTTAGGTTCTGCCTTGGTTTGCATGCACAGGGCAGCTACTTTTGTCAGGAGCACACCTCCTTTCTTGGAATAATTGGTGAGCTGGACTTCCCTCCTTCAGACTTCCCAGGGACAAGAGCGAGACCTTAGGAAATAATGGGAACTGGTCCTTGGACAGTGGTCTTCATCAACATATCAGAAGCTCATGAAGAATGAAAAATAGTCAAGTTGTTTGGACTCTGACTTCACTGATTCAGAAAAGATGTTCTTGATCGCAGATAAAATTTCCCCCACTGGCTTCAGTTTTTGTTTTAGAAAACCAGACGCATTTATTTGCTTATGGTCAGATATTCTTTGAGAGAAGCCTTATCTGGAGGCCCATGTTCATTGTACTGAGGTGCATAAAGTATCATTTGATAACAGTATTTGCATACTTGGTTCCCAAATATACCCCTACCCTTATGTGGCTGAGTCTACAGGTCTTTCTGTAAGCAGCAGATGAAGTAAATCCCAGAGAAGCTGGTGTCTGAGCCATTTGCCTTTTGGAATGAATACAAAAAGATCTGGTACCTTGAAGGACTGTTTGAAGGGTGTTTGTCGTGTTCGTTCATCTAAACGGTTAGATGGTTTACATGGTAATGTAGAATGCCATGGCTAAGAGACGCTTTTCATTTATTTTCTAATTTGGATGAGGCCATATATAAGGGCACCAGAAAGCTCTAATCTGGATCAGGACACAAGACTCATACTTGAGAGTTACGTTATTTATCTCTCATTTCTCTAGGATTTGTTTGTTTGTTTTGTTTTTGTTTGTTTTTTTCCAAAAACTTGCTTTCTCCTTTTCTTGACAACCACTACTCTTCCTTAGACACATCATTCAGGCGGTACTTCCCTGAGACGTTTCACCTGGCCAGACTCCATCCATGGGTTATGTCACTGCCATGGCACCAGAACCTGTACCCACATTTTTCTCAGAATTATCCAGACTGTGGTGTGCCTCTTCCTTATCTGCTTCTCCACCAGGAGTCTGTGGGCAATTGAAGGGTAGACATGGAGTCTGGACAGTGCCTAGACTAAAAGACATCTCTCCATAAAGAGTGAAACATTCGCGCAACGCTTGTAAAATGTTACTTGTTTGTGGGTGAATCAGTGAAGTTTTCCTTGATATTCCTTATTGGAATTTTGTTGACGTTTCTCTCTAGAAATACTTTTTCATGCAGTCTTTGTTTTCTGGTACCTGGGCTTCTGTTGCGTACTGCTGTAAGCATGTGATTGAATAATGTGACCAGTATTACTCCTCTGAAGAGAGGGATAGATAACTGACTTGGGTGGATCGCTTTTTTTTGGCCATACATGTCCCAATTTATATTTATTCTTTCTAACTATTAACCTGCTTCTTTAGATAAAATACTTGCCAACTGTAGTGGTTGACTCCTCCCACTGTTTCATCAATGGTGTTACTCTTTCAGTGAGCTTGTCCATTTTCTGGGTTTTTCTTCTGCTCATTCCCCCAGGCTCTTGCCTTATATGGTAACAGGTAAGAAGTTTTCAGCTCAAAGAAAGAAAAGAAAAAAAAAAAAAGAAATCAGATAATGTGGCTGTAAATAGCCTGTTAATAGGTTATTGGGTCCTAACAGGAAAGAGCAGAGTTCGGGGGCTTCAGGGCTTGTTAACCCGGCCATTGATTGACATAGTCAGGAAAGCAGGTTCCTTCTGTCTTTTGGATTTGCAGTCCACACATGGGCTTTATCCCAGACGTGGCTTTGCTTTGTGACAATTGACAGCAGCAACTAGGGCCATGTGCTTCCTCCCTGATTTCAGCAGGACAAAGAGAACATCTCTTCTTGGTTCTCTAGGAACAAGACAAATTTTCCCATCTGTTTTAAGAAACCTTTCCTTCATGTCTCCTTGCCTTGAGTTGGGCCCCCTGCTCATTCCTGAGCCAAACCCTATTGTCACTGAATGTTCTATACCGATTGGCTTTGACCTGGGTTCACAAACAAATCCTTGACAAGGAGAAATGAGAGGACCATAAGTAGTTTCATCACTGGAGGGGGGGGAGATCAAGTCACTATGTTATATGGCTTCAATGCAGTAGGTTATGGTGGAGTGGATAATGAGAGAAAGCCACACCGTCTACTAAAACAGGTCTCCATCCGTGTGCTAGATCTTTCCTTTAAATACTGAGTAACAGCTCAGAATGCTCAAAATGGATCACAGTCTTTTTCTAAGAGCAAGTTCCCTTCCAAATTTTCCTACATTATGGGTTTCACTGAGATTTTCCTTATTATCCACTCCAAAAGACAAATCTCAAATGTGGTACAATATAAAAAGAACGTAACACCTAGTTTATTTATTCAACTACTGTTTACTCTGCGCCAGGCATTAGGGCATAGAGGACCCACATCATGACATTCCTAGTCAGAATAGTAATATAAACTCAGTTTATAATGGTGCAACAAATTCTTGTTTTTAAAACAAATTTGCACGTACTTATATACATTGGTGACAGAGGATCTGGTGGCAAAGAAGAGGGTAACATGAAAGGGAAACTGAAGTTCACATTAGATTGGCTGGACAGGAAAGGCTTCTTGGAAGAAGTGATGGTTAAGCTTAGTCCTGAAGAGGAGAAGGAGGCAGGCATGGAGGCGGACGGAGAGAGCTGCACGCATGGGGAGATTCACACAGAGTGGAACAATCCAGGGTCTGAAAGAAGTCCAGCCAAGGGCGTGATAGAGCAAAAGTTAAGAGAAGAGTGCTTCGGAAAGGAAGGATTGAGGACGCAGTTCAGGGGTGCCGAGGGGAGGATGAGGACCGAAGGGCAAGGTTGGACTTGGCAACCTGGATACCTTTTGAGACTTGAGCTGGAGCAGGTTTAGTGGGGTGATGGGAACAGGAGCAAGACTGGAGTGGTTTGAAAAACGATTGCAAGATGGTAACGTCAGGACATCGTGGGTACACAGCTCTCAGAAGCAATTTCTCTATGAAGTGGAACAGAGTAATGGTTGATTCCAGAAGACTGTGTCGTAATGGAAGCAGATAGTTTTATTTTTATTTTTTGTTTGTTTTCAGATGAGACTAGAATTTCCACTAGCAGACTCTAGAACACTATGGGTTTTTTATTTTAATTCATAAATCCCTGAGTCATAAACACCTGATACATAGTTTGTACTTGTTAAAACCGTGATGATGAAACGAATGACAGTCTAGATCATGTTTGTGTGTGAGTGGGAAGTATCAGTTCCAGAATGTGAGGCCAAAATTGCAAAACGGAAATCTTTTTGAAGGTGCAGGGCTCATATCCAGCGCCCATGTGAAAGTTGTAGCATTTCACGGAAGAAAGAAAATTTTTCCCATTGTAATAACAGAGTAGGGGAGAATGGCTGCAGGCGCAGTGGGTTAATAGATACGGGATGAAATTTCCATATCACAGTTTCTAAATATGCTTAAAGAGAATGAGGCAAGATTATCTGATAAAATTAAGGGGTTGCCTGTGAAAATGCTCCTCATAGTTACAGAGCATAGAGATGGACCATACCAGAGAAATGTAGTGAAATTTCGGGGGCAATTTAAGGCCACTTCTCATGGGTTTATACCTGCGCCATCCTGTCTTGTTGGATAATCCCCTTCGTTGCTCGCCTGCAGCAGTGCAGTAGGGCTGGAAATAAGCTGATGCCTTTTTGGGTGCATTCAGGGTTCTGTCCAATAAATCCAGGGGCAAGGGAACTGAGGACCCTTCCTAGGACATTATTCTGGTGGAGCAGGAAAAAGAATGACATGAAGACTAGAGGGGACTGCAGAAGAAGAAAAATGAGTCCTTGGAGACCAGCTCAAAGAGTTATTGTTGTGAGCTGAAAGGATTGGAGGTGATGCAGGGGTATCTGAAATTGTGATTTTGAAGGCTGCCCAGCTGGTTGCAGTTAGTCACCTAGGCTGAACAGCCCATATTTCTCCCAGGATCTCTCTAACCTGCAGATTTTTCTCCATTTCCTCCACATCCCCTCTTGTCTGAGCCCTTGTTACATTAGTCAGTTACGGTGTTCTCCTAACACATCTACGTCTCTCCTCTTCCTCTCTGCCTCCGTCCTGTCCTAATTCGGTCCGGTCTTTTCTGCCATGGTACCTGGTTGATCTCCAAACAGTGTCTCCAGCATCCTAGCTTGAAGGTTTTCATTCTGTGTCTGGGGCAAATCAAAAAAAAAAAAAAAAAAAAAAAAAAAAAGCAACCCAGGTTGGCATTCAAGAATTTCTCTCATTTTGTCATATTTTAAATATTGAATTATTTTTCTGGCATTTCCTTGGCAGGAGTTCCCTTTGTCCCCACACTGTCTCCTTATTACCCTCCCCCACCCCGCAATGCCTTTGCCTGAAAACTCCTTCCTTTTTCCTTCCATCACTGTGATGGTTTTAATCTCTTTTTACTGCTATTTGTAGTTTACTAAGATTCAATTAAGTGTACTTTGTCTGTCAAGGTCTTATCTTTTGTGTCTTCTTTGGATGTTCTAGTGATTACGTCAGGAGTCTTAATATTTCAAGCTTAAGGACCTTTTTTCTTTTTGTATCACGTTTTAATGATAAACAATAATAATAATAATAACTGTCATAATAGGGGCAACTGCAGTTGTCCAAATATGGGAAAATGATTCTATATGATTTAACCTACAGCTGCATTTAACACGTGTTCACCCCACTCCTACATAATGGAATCTGCATTATGTTTCAAGTGAAACAGCCCTGCTATTTTGGATACTCGGAAGTATGAATGATGTGGAAAATGCACTTTGACCATATGAGGCACAAGCAGTGAAATGGTTACATTTCCCCACGTGTTCGTCTCAGGGTTATATCGGCTTCCCGTGAAGCAATCAGAATTTTTTTTTTTAACTGAAGTATAGTCAGTTTGCAATGTGTCCATTTCAGGTGCACCGCATTAATGGGAAGAATATCCTTGCTGTCAGCGTAACCTTCAAGGAAGAGAGAAGGCTAGGAGGTCAGGTGTTCTAGGGAGACCCTGGTCAGCGTTTGACATGTTGGGAAAACACAGCAGAGAAGCCAGGCGTTCTGACTGCAGAGAACGTTAGTCACTGTCAGCTCCTCCCTTGCAGGTGCTGGACTTGGACCTGGGCTGAGTAGTGGCTCCCCCAGCCTCCCAGGGGACAGAGAGCCTTTCTTTGGGGAGGGGGGGAGTGTGGCACGTCATCACTTGTATGCACCCAGACTGCCATCCTGTGGCCTAAATTGAGCTGTGTTTGTGTTGTAACTGCCTGTCGTGTTTTTAAGAAACTGCAGGAGAAGCACTGTAGTGGAGATAGGATTTATCGAGGGTCCCTGTAAGCATGACCAAAAAAGTAAGGAAAATGTAAAATGCAAAGAAACACCTTCTCATTCTTGTCCTATCGGTTCCAGTTACATCCTCATCCGGTCCATCCCGCTGTCTCAGACTTAATTGCCATTTTAATTCCTCTGCTGGTTTCCATGGAACTCTCCCCCCACACACACATACATGTACATTAGCAGGGACGTTTGCTTTTGTCTTAATTTCAAAACAGGTTTTAAAATGCTAATATTTGTAATGTCAAGAGATTAGGTAATGTGATTTAAGGGAATATGGCATTTCACACTTGGGCAAACTGCAGTAAAACAGTGCCTCCCAAACAAAGCATCCACCTGGCTCTTTTCCACCACCTAAAGCATGTAAAAAAATCACAGGAAGTGAAATATAATGAAGTCTTGTAATACTGTCCTTTTATTCTAGTTCAGGTACAAGGTAACAGGTATTCCCATTTACTGCTGGGGGGAGGGCATTAAATGACGCAAACTTTCTGGATGACAACTTTGCACTGTATATAAAAAATGAACACACAAAACATTTCAAATGTTCATCTGTGTTGATCCAGCCAGTCTTCATTTCAGAATTCATCCTCAGGAGATGAACTGAACAGTTTAGAAAGATTACTGTATGTTTGTATTATTTACAGTAACTTAATATTTTAAAACCCAGTTATCTTTAAAACCCAACTCAACCAGGAGACTGATTCAGTGAGGTATGGAGAATCATGCAAAGGAAGGAAATGCTGAATAGTCATTAAAGAGGGTGCCACAGAAGAAAGAGCATTTAACGACAGGGGAAAATACTCCCTGTATGTGAAGGGACAGCAAGCCAGTTATACAGTAGAGATTTGGGTCTTACCAAGGAAGTGTCAAGCACCAAGGAATCACCCCCTCTCCTCCCAACCTAAGGTGGAAACCAGCAGAGGGAGAGCCAGATAATGGAGATTAAAAATAGCAGCTTCCAAATACTCTCTGTCACTCCTTGACCTCACCCCATCCCCGTGAAACTCAGGCACTCAGTCCTGGGAGACCAGGCCTCCCTGTCACGGTGGCTGGAGAGTGGCATCTCCTTGTCCGCTTCCTCTCATTTTTCACGCTTCAAGTGAGTGACTCCTCCTCTCCTGGGGAGAAGCAACAGAGGGGTTGGAGAGGGATGGAACTGGATCCTGGAACCAGACGCTTTTTCTATCTGGAACATGGGAGTTTCTTCCTTTCTCCAAGAAGAGAGGAGTGAGGAACGTAGGCTTCTTTCACACTTAATATCCTCCAGCTTTTCACTGCTTCTTCATGAGCTTAGGATTCAAGAGGAGAAGAGAGGATTATTACCCTTGCTACTTCTATAAACACTAATAAATACATTTAGTGAAAGGTTGCATTTATGTCTCTGTGTGTGTGTGTGTGTGTGTGTGTGTTACTGGGGATGTAGTGGCTGGAAGCATCCTTGTATCCATGCACAATATTTTCTACAATGAGCAACCGCTGTTCTTATGAATTCTATATATATACACACACATATATAAAATAAATACTGGACTATAGAAAAAGTATTCCTTTGTACATTCTAATACTTACAGTATATTACAGTGTATTTTATTATATTGGTATATTATGGTAATAAAATAGATCTAAATGTCGATATATTTTAAAAGAAAAATAAAAGGTGCAGTGACTCAGTTAACCTGATGCACATCGTGTCCTAAAATTCTGTAGGTGCTTTAATACGAGCACAGGTAACCTTTCCATATGGCGTCACAAGGGACCCTTTCTCTGTTAGGTGGGGAAAGTCATCAGGAGAGAACTGTGTGTTGCCCACAGACACTTGAGCAGTGGGGACCTCCTGCTTCCTCATGTGTGTGTGGTGGAGGGGCAGTGTTGTTTTGGTTGGCACGGAGTGTGGAAGGGAGGACGAGGTGGAGGGCCCTGGAAGTGGAGGAAGGATGGTTGCTGGGAGCGTGGTGTCTCCTATCCCCAAGGAAGCACCCTCCTGGAATCTCCATGGACTCGCCCACTTATTTGTCCAGTCACATGTCCATCATACATTTTGACAGGTTTATGGAAAGCACCATAAACTTTTTTAGTTAACGCAAAATAGAAAGTGTTAAATACTTGCCCCTGACAGAAAGAACTTCTTACCAAGGCGTCATTTCAGAGATGAACCTGTTATTACAAGAGCATCAACAAAGAATATCAGTAAGTGTTTGGATGACTATGAATTTGGCCTCTTGCTAGACTGTTTCCATGCACTGAGTTCTTCAATCTTTTGTAACAACAATTCAAGACTTAAGTTCTGATGCCCTTTTTACAGATGAGAAAGCTTAGACATGGAATTTAAAAAATTGCTCAAGGTCAAGAGGCCAGTCAGGGACCAGGCTAATTTCATACCTGTACAATTTGACTCCCAAGTTTGTGCTCTTTGCTACCATTCCAAACAGCCTTTGCAGTCTGACCCTTTTCAGTGTGACAGGAGTTAACTTACTGAAGGCATAGCGCACTTTGGGGAATGCCAGGGTACTTGAGTTTACCATTTTGAACCTTTCCGAGAAACACTATCAGAGTTCAAGGGTGCCAGATGGTTTGTATTAAAAGTAATTAAAAGGATCAGAATTATCAGAACATTAGTATTGGAGGAAGAAGAATCAATGACTGGTGCTTGAAAGAAAAAGCCCAAAGCAACGTGTAATCCCCAAAGAAAATAAGGTGAGGATGCCGGCCTCAGTCATGTGATTTTCTGCCAGCCGCCCCCTTGTGATTCTCAGTTTATTTTATGGTTAAAAAGAACAAACCCCTGGGATAAATCAGCTTCATTCCATATCATTCCTTTCTGCTTTTTTGAATTTAAATTTGAAAATGTAAAGCCTGAGAAGTCCTAGATTCCAGCCTTTTTAATAGGAAATTTAATTTAGGGAACGGCATGGGAGGAAAAACTGTAGAAACTCTAATGGATTTTTTTTTTCTGAAGGAATACGAAATTAAATATTGGTAATTATTTGATACGCTTTTAAATGTAGATTCTAAATCCATCCTATCAGGAGAACTTCCAGATGTACCAGGCATTTGTGTGACAATTGAAATGGCGAAATGCTTAAAAAATGATGAGAAACTTCATTTTCGAAACCAGATGACAGATACAAGGAGTTGGCAGTGTGTCTGAAAGAAAACACGGCGTGCAGAGGGAGATCTAAAAATACTGTAAACAAATACTGAAAGACAACTTGGAATTTCACTTCAGAAATGTTGTAGATTTTAAAATAGCCCCAGTGACTTCTTTTCCCCTTTATGATGAGATGTGATAAATTTCCACTTTAAGGGCTTGTTATTTTTTTAATGCTTGTGCCATTTTTGTATAAATTTTATTTGTTTTTATGGTTTTATTTTTTAAATCATTTGATATCATAAGATTTAAATGTGTTCTTTAAATATGTTTCTCTATCATGGTACCGTATTGGGCTCCCGAAAGCTAATTCACTTTTGTCTCCTTGGTAATATCTCACTTAGTCAACCAGGCGAGAGGTTCCCGAGAGCAGTGGTTTTTAAACTGTGTGTCGGATTGTATGCCAGAGTCCCCTGCAGGGCTCCATAAAACAGATTGCTGGACCCCAACCCCAGATTCTCTGATTTGGTATGTCTGGGGAGATGACTGAAGATTTGCATTTCTAGCAAGTTCCTGAGTGACATTTGTGCTGTTGGTACCTGGACCACACATTAAAAACCCCTGACTTCCCTAGAAGAAGAAGCCAAACCATCTTCCGCTTGCTCCCATGCCTTACCATAAACTTCAGGGTCAGTAAAACCTTCACTGATGCTGTGTGTGTGGGTATTGGTGGCAGTGTAGAGATGGAAGGCTACAGACAGTTTCTGCATTGGCCAACTTAACTGAATCTATTGATTGATGAAATAAATGAGAGAATGAGTAAAATATGGACTTGGAGGGAAAAGATTCAAAAACTCAATATATATCATAAAACATTTCAGAGTTCTTGACTGAAACATAAATTTGAAAATGCCTCCTATGCATATATGGTATGTGTTAGCAGAAATGCAAAAACAAAAACAGAAAAAAAAAAAACCAAACCCAAAACACTGGCCCCCAAATGAAACCGTGGTGATCTATGAATGAAATCAGTAAGAGTGACTAGGCCACTAGAAGGGAAATATTTGCACATCTCTGCAGTTAGAGCTGGGTCTGGGAGGGGGGCAGCCTCTAGCCACCCTGTCTGTCAGTCTTTGGCAAGATGACAGTGGTGAAACGTAGCCAGCTTCTTTAAAATGCATATGATGCAACATAAACTGGATAGAAAAGTCTTCCAAATTTACTGGGGTGGCTGTAAAACATACAGCCCCTTCATCCATATCTTTAGATCATATTCAGAATGAAATCGTTGAAGTAAATCCAGGAAAAGAGTCAATGAAATACAAGGTATTAAGTGCCCGTTCGGTGGAGCTTGGGAGAATCCAAATAGGGCTGCATATGAAAAAAGGTGGAGAGTGGTAAATTATGGCAGGTGGCTCTGCCATTTAGCTAATGAACATCACTGGTACTCAGAGAGAGCTGTCTCTTCTTCTACCATTGTATATCCTCTCCCTTCCTCCCTCTTTCCCCTCCCTCTTCCCTCCCTTCCTCCCTCCCTCCCTTCCTCTTTTCTTACTTACCTCCTCGCTTCCTTACAGGCAACAAGTCGTTCTGCACATCTGCTCTGTGTCAGGCACTGGCTGTGCTAGGTAGGCTTTGCAATGCAGCAATGAAAAAGACAGCTGTCGTCTTTACAATTGCATGGGTCTTTGGGGTCTCTTAAAGGATCGTAGATCTTAAGCGGATAATTTAAAGTAGGAAACGTCTTATGAAGTAGGAGTGTGTCCTGCCAAAGAATATGACAGAAGGGCAGGATCTGTCAAGGAACTGGGCCAGGTTTCTCTGGGTAAATGATTAAACTTGCTATGTTCTGAAAGGCAGTCTTTGCCTTGTCCATTTCTTTTCCTCTATCTGCCTCTAGAGGACTGCCTAAAACATTGTGTGCACCCAAGAAATATGTGTTGAATAAATACTTCTGAACTTGGTTTATGAACAGGGCTAGCTAAATGAAGGGTTAGGTGGTAGCCAGGAGCATTACAGGAAGGGGGCACCCAGTAACATTGTGCCCAAGCGTGAACTAAAGTGTATGGAGCTTGGCTGTCCAATATGGTAGCCATTAGCATTAAGTATTTAGAATACGGCCAGTCCAAGTTGAGATGCATTACAAGTCTACAACACACAATAGAGTTTGAAGACTTGGTAAGAAAAAAAAGAATACCTATTAGTAAAACTTAAAATACTGATTACATGTTGAAATTATAGTATTGTGGATATGTTGGGTTAAATCAAATATACTATGAAAATTAATTTCACCTGTTTCTTCAGTTTTTTAATATGGCTCCTGGAAAATGTAACGTTACATAGGCGGCTTGCATTTGTGTCACCCGTTATGTTTCTGCCGCACTGCACTGATACAGAGTACACCCTACCTCTGATTTTATTTGATGGAGGTATCATGCGAGTGGAGTCTGATGTGAACTGCACACTTTGGCTCTCTGATCTGAAATATGAGACCATTACATCCCACTTGCTCCTGCGCTGTGGCAAGTCCCCACACAGAGAGAAACGTGTGTCTTGCTGAAAAGCTGCTGTGTTGTAAAAGCTTACTGTTTTGACCTATTGTTGGATTGTGCATCTGAGTACAAAAACTTTAGCATCTAAGATTGCTGCTGAGTGAATAGATTTCGTGGGCAGCTTCTGAGGACTGTGGTGATCAATGTAAATGCCAACTGTATTTCTTTCATGAGTCCCATCCCTTGGTTGTTTGCTTCAGAGGTTATGTTGATTGGACAGTTTTGTTTCTATTTGGCCAAGTGGCAATATGGTGAGGCAAATTGGTTCTCTCTTTGGAGAAAGAATAAACTATGAGAATTGGTAGCAGGGTGGGACCATTCTCTGCAGATCCAGCTTCAGCTTGTAGGTGTTTCAAATCCCTGAATAGGAAACAGCGCTAATGATGAGAGTCTTTATACTCTGAATACATTCAGAGGGATTGTGGCATCTGGAAAGAAAAGGAACATGATGTAAAAGTTGATTCTGTGGTCCAGCTTTGTGTGCACATAAAGCAACGAAGCAGGAGAATGGGCTGCATTTTTGCAGTTGCTTTCAACTGAGGGGCCTCTTTGGTTTCAAACAAATAACTAAATTCCAGTAGAGTTAGAGCATACGATGCTGTAAACACAACACAATGAAGCAAGACTCTCCCACAGGAAAATCTATAGATCTAAACCCTCACTGTAATAATGTAAGGTTAATAATTAAACTGCATGTTAATGCTAATGCTATATATCCATTATACTTCTAGATGATATTTTAAGTTACTTATTTATTTAGTTATCTATTTATTTATTATTATTTTTTGGAGGGGAAGGTAATTAGGTTATTAACTTGTTTATTTTTTAAATGGAGGTACTGGGGAGTGAACCCAGGACCTCGTGTGTGCTAAGCATGTGCTCTATCACTGAGCTACACTCTCCCCCAACTTAGATGGTATTTTTATTGTCTCATTCAGTTAAAATTAGAAGGGATCAAGAAGTAATATTACATTTAATATTCTTGATGGAGAGTGGACACAAGCGAAGGCTCTTCCACTGCATTCTGATGAGCTCATTCAGGCAAGTTTATCACATCCAGCGTGCACTCCACACGGATACTGAAAAATAAGCAAGTGTCTGAGCCCACCTTGTCTTAGTAAGAGATGGATGATGTCTCGTTGACCTTATAAATTTCGCCTAAGGTTTTTTGGTTTGATTAAGAGAATCACTTTGACTTGGGACTGTGGTTCAGTGAAGCAATGACACTTTTCCCTTTGCATACATTTTTGAGATTTTTGTGCGTCAGCTTTACTTCGGGTAGAATGTTGTTTTGACATGCAAAGTTATAGCATTGGAAGTCTTAATTCTACCCTCTTAAAGACCTACAGGAGAAATAGTAATTGATAAATATTTATTGAACACCTACCATATGCCAAGGCACATCTCAAGTTTGGCATCATGAGCGATGAAGCTTTATCCACACTTGGAATGTAGAAAAATTTCTCAGCAAAGATTGCTCAGGAAAACTAAACAAGGTAGAGAGATGTATTCAGGGCCAAGGTCAGGCCTTTTTGGGGGACCTAGTGTGATGGACTTCTCCTGGCATCTGCTCAAGTAAAAGTTCACAAGGTTAATTTGCTCTATGCTTCTGAAACCCAAAAGAGAACATTTTGGAGAGCTATGAAATATCCTTACGGAGATTAGGGAGAGCTTTGCAGAAGCTAAGAAAGCTACAGAATAGAAGTACCACGGTGATATTGAGGAGGATGAGATGCTGAGCTCCAAACTTGGGGAAATATTTGTCTTTAAAATAGTTCAACAAGTATGATGGAATCTAGCTGTGTCTGCTAATGTCAGCCAACCGCTATTGTGAAGCAGCTCAAAGAAAGCATGCATTTCTCAATAATTGTAGGAGACAGGTGAACAGCCATGAGTGGTTCTCTGTCACACTGCCATTTGGAGGGACAGGGGACCCAGGCTGGTAGATACTCAGCTATCTTTAATGTATATCTTCTAAGGTCATCTTCATTTGGACCAGCTGTCTTGGGAAAGGAACATGGAGAAGCATCTAGGAGATTTTAATGGGTTGTGCCTGGATATGGTCCACATCACTTCTTCTCTCTTTCTGTTGATAGTAGATCTCAGTTATACAGCCACACCTAATTGCAAGGGAGATGGTGAAAGACAGTCCAAACGTGCACCAAGGCAGAAGAGGAGAACAGGACGTTAGGTCAGCAGCACGGGATCTCTGCTCGATGGGTTCAGCAGCACGTTGATCCTGGGCATCCTTAACCCAGCCTGATTTTTTGCCTTCACATCACTTTTTGAGTAGACATAACCCAGTCCCCTATGCCAAGGCAATACTTGTAACATTTCATTTTTTTCACAAGTATCTTACATATGTTCAGCTGCATGCTTGATTCTGGTCTCACATGTCACAGCTCTGTGGGAACAAATTCCAGTAAGTGTAACATTACATCATCTTGTTGTCTCATGACCACGTAGACAACGTGATGGATGCAAAGTTTGGGAGTCCTTGGTTTTGGGTCCCTGGTTTTGACTTCATAGCTTTATAGGCTTGGATAAATGTCTTCACCTCTTTCAGTCTTCAATTCAACATTTTAACGAGGAAGACGAAAACCAGAAACAAAAGAAGCAACTTACCTCCCAAAGTTGTCAGAGGAATTAAATATTGGCAATGTTAAAATTATTTTTAGAAATTAAAATCTTAGATCTGAGTCTCATGTTTTGTGTCTTAAAATAGCTATCAATGCCTATTTCTCAAATAATTTTTTTTCATAAGCCAAGAGTGGAGATTAAGTTTTTTTTTCTTAAAGATATTTTAGCATCTGTGAAGACAGAAATATTTTCTCCTTTACTCTTTAGGGTGACTAGTGTAAGAATAATCAGTTACCTCCCTCTCCCCAAATCCTGCCAATCCCGTGCTGTCTAAGGCCATGTTTAGTGCATAGTTGTGCTCTACAGATACTTGCTGAATCTCTGTATTCAAACCAATACCCTAGAATTAACAACAATCCAAATTTGCTGTGAGCTAAAACTCTGAAGATTCTGCTATAACGGTGATGTCCAATTTTTCTATCTCAGATGGGACTGATCCAAAAGAGCGGAACTTGGATAGGCACGTTTAAATCTTGCCTGCCAAATCAATTTGAAGTCAAGCTGGTAAACTCTTTTATCTCTTGGTTTTCCTTCCTCTGAGATATTTAGTATAAATTGCTTGACTGACATATGGAAAAAAAGAAAAGCCATTTTCTACACTTCAGTGAGGATTGACAAAAGAACCATTTACACTCCTAGAGATCAGCTGGCGTGGTGACCATGGACTTCTGAGCTTCCAGGGATCACACAGTGTTCAGAACCAGGGAGAGACAGGGGGAAAAGAGAGAAAGGGCAGCTTCGGGAACAGTTGCCTTCTTCAGACCTTTCCCACCTAGAGTTGCCTTCTTCAAAGTCTTCAAACAAAGCCCAGGAAGAAAGTGCTTCGTGTCAGAACCATGTCTAGTGCTGAATGCACAGAGAAAGCACTGTCTTCCCTGCTGTGCAGCCTGTGGAGATGAAATAGGAGCTCTCTATTATGCATTTGTGCCAAAGTCGCTCCTTCATCCAGCTATCCAACTTCCAAGGTGGAGTAGATTCTATCTGGGTCAGCCAATTAACCAGCCCTTGTCTTAAATTTCTCCACCTTCTCTAACGCAGTCTGTAAAGGTTTATTGGACTCAAGAAATATAAGGCTCTTCCCTTCATGGACATTATCCAGAAAATGAGGAGGAATCTCAACAATAAACAGGAAAAAATAAAACTGTATTATTAGGGAGAGTGATGACTACTGCTAATGAAGTAACATCTGGGTACAGGAAGTAAAGAGTGAGTGTTGAATTTGGATAAGACCATCTGGGAAGGTCCTTCTTTGTAGGGGGCATGTGAGCTGAAGCCTGCATGGGGGCAAGGAGGCAGTCAGACATAGCTCTGAGGACAGGCCCTTCTGGGAACAGGGAACAGCAAGTGCTAAGGCACTGTGTGCAGTGTTCTTGGCTAGTGCAAGGGACAGAAAGAAGACCCTTTGTCTAGAGTGTAGTCAATATGGCAGAAGGTGTGAGAACAGAAGATTATAGATCAAGTTCCTCATAGGCCACAGTTTAGATTTTATCCCAAGTGCAATAAGAAACCATTTGTACCTGCTAAGAATTGATTTCTTTTTGTTTGTTCCATGTGGGTAAATATTCTGTGCTCCTGAAAGTTCTTTTCTGGTGTCTTGAGCTCTGCATTTGAAATCTTAATCTCTGCGTCAGTCAAATTGCAAAAGAAATGGAGAACCACGAAAAACAAAATTTAATAATATTTATTGACACTTGCAAATTGGGAACTCTTGAGTGGCAAAGTTTATTCCTTTGTCATTTCCCTTACATTTAGGATAAAGTAAAGAGTAAAATCTTTAATTTTTTCCAGATGATTGTAATAAGGACTTCTATTTAATGTATCAGAAATTACACCATTAGGAAGGTCCTGTTTCCAAAGGGTGATTGCTAAAAGCCATGTTCTTTCTTTAAGGCATGTTTTCCATTTAAAAGCACTTACTTTTGCAAGAATGAATGAAATGGTTAAGAGAATCAGTGCTAATTAGGAATGACAAGCCAATTATCAACTCCAGTCCCCTTTTCCTTCCTGGTACGTTTTTCTGTGAGTTTCAGGCAAACCATTGGCATTTATTATCAATTCTTTCTTGTATGGAAATGTAGATTTCAATTATTTATTGCTTTGATTTTTACAATTACATGTGTTTGATGTTTGTCCACTTACCAGAGTTGCATTTCTCCCCAGAATTGTTTGGAACTCTGGATTATTAAAGAGATTTTTGGAAACAATGAGTTTTTGACGGTGGTTCGTTAAATGTCTTGGGGAACTTGATGAGGCTTGTGATTGCTGTTTTGTTCAATCCTCTTTATTCCCACTCATTATGCATTTGTTGGGGTTTAGCTTTGGTTTTTGGTTTTTGGATGTGACCCTACTCGAAGTGGTGCCCACCCTCTAAATGATGAAGTGCCTTTGGGTGTGTTTTCTGGAGCCAGCTCACTTGCATTGCATGAGGTGCCAGTGAATGGGCTACATACTGCTTATAAGGTTTTGGTATTCCCAGAATGCCTGGCTGCACGTGAGAGCAGGAGTTCAGGGTTTGCAACCCCTGACAATGGGTGACGGTAAAACGTTGAGGAAGAAGTGGGAGTTCTCCAAGTGTTACCACCTGAGAAATAAAAGACAGTGATTGAGCTGTGCTTGGTCACGAGTTACTGATCCAAAGCTACAAAGGGTAGAGGTGATGGGTACTTAGATTAGCTGAGCAATGGCAGTAGTGGTAACTGCCAGGGAGTTTCTGCTGGCATCTATCTTTTGGCTTTTACTTACTATAAAATTAATAGATGTTTATAGATGTCTGTGTGTGTATCTGTGTATGTGTGTGTATATATATATATATATATATATATGTGTGTGTGTGTGTGTGTGTGTGTATATATATACACACACACATACATACACACAAATATAAATAAATATTCAGACCTTTTTATTTCAGAAATATATAAGGGAAGCAAAAGATGTAATTGGGACTCAAATTATTGTGTTGACCTCAAAGTATAATGTACTATAAAGAAACATTAGTAAAATGTAACATAAATGTTGAAAAACCGATACAATTGATCCTTTTTCCTCCTACCCTTTTGGACCACACCATTGAAGAGGGTCTTTTGTTTGGCTCGTTCTCTGTCAAAATACGAGGAGGAACAAGTAGAGTACACAGAAAGAGGATCCCCCCATTTAGATTACTGTGCTTAGTGAGAAAGTAGCCAGGAAGGGAAGGAGCCATTAAGCAAAGAGGAAAACTAATGTGGAGACAGGGAGAGAAGTTTTGGAGGGCTTTAGGAGAAAGAAAAGTAAAAGCGGAGTGGCTGCTATGTGTTGTGAGATTCAGGGAGATTAAGTGGTAAAGCAACTTTCTGGGAAGTTTTACTATGCGAAAAGATAAGGAGGTTTGCTGAACATCCTGAGATGCAATTTTCCATTAATCCCTTCATAGACTCTGAAAACATTTCGGTCAAGATATCTACATTTTTCTTCAATGCACTCAGTGTTAAAGTTGTGCTTCTTTCTGATGCATCACTGTGCTGAGATGGGATCTTTCTCTGACAGGCGTATAGATTAAGATTTTGATGGAAGAGCTTAAGGCACTATATCAATAAATTAGGTTATACAGATAAAATAGAATATGCAAAAAAGATAGTACAACTTTCCCCTACTACCCCACCATAAAATAAGATCATATCCTATATAATGCTTTGTAACCTGCTTTTCCCACTAAATATATCTACATACTGATACGTATCATTGTATTCCATTTGAAGGTTACAAAATATTTTATTGTGTGAAGTATTGCAATTGATTAGTTCATTCTCCTAGTTTTCAACAGCCAGTCATTTGCAAAAACTTAGTTTCTATAAACAGTATTGCAGCACATATCCATGTAGCTAAATCTTTGAGTATAGCCTATTTGTTTTGCTGGGACAAGAATTAGTGAGGAACACATCATTTGTAAATAAAGGATCAAATCGTAAGAGGTATCTCACATTGTCTATGAGTGAATTGCCAAATTGAGGCAGAGCAAAGAAGGAATCCAGGCAACTGAAAAAATGAAGAGCTTAAGCATAGAAAATTATGAAAAGGAAGCAGAGAAGACCCAGAAAGATGTTACAAGATGAATCAAGAAAGGGTTTGTGATTAATATAAATTCTTTCCTGAAGTCTGTCTTGTAGGTTAAATGGACCAGTGAAAGGTTGTAAATATGTCATAAGTGGAATAGAAAAATGCATTTGGTACATTAAATGGAGAGTAATGTAGTAATTAAAACAAGTCAAGAATAATAAAAAGAAGCTAGAAGAAATCCAAAGGACAGTAGTTAAGATCCTCAAGAATCAATTTTTATGAGACTAGATTCCAAGGATTATACTCTTAAATTTTGAAAGGTAAAGACAAATCTTAGGTAAGCAAGGTTAATGAAATCATGATGCCAAGCTAGGTGAAGGAGACACACACCCCTTTGTTTTCCTTATTTCATAAAGCAAGAAGCAAGGAACACCCTTTGAAACTTGATACTCATAGTACTAAGAAAACTAAGAAGAAATTACGTAGTCTAATTAAGTAGCTAACCATAGGAGATAGTGTGTTTCATTGTTTTCTTTGTATGCAATATTTGCTCTCCTTTTCCATGTATGTGGTGGATGTCATGTCCAAATCAGTTAGGAATGTGTTAAGCTGCAAGTGAAAGAAAACACAAATAAGAGATCCTAAAACAAACAACAGGACAAAACAACAAAAAAAAAAGAGGTTAAATTTTCTCATGTAACAAAAAGTTCAGAGAAGTGGGCTCCTGATGTCAGTTCAGGGGCTCAGGTACTCTGGTGGTGTGTTGCATCGTTGTTTCCCAAATGAACCACCTTGCATGGTCCCCTGCCCTTGGATCTGTGCTTAGCCTACGAGAAGGCAGAGGCATTGAGGTGCAAGTGCTCCAAAAGCACTTCTGTCTTGGACTTTCTGGTGTAGAATTCCGTGGTGCCCAAAACAGGCTCTTCCTCCCTCTCTTAGCTTCCTTCTGTCGTGAAAGCTCAGGCTGTCTTCCTATTTAGAAATATGTATAGACATGGATGAAACTTTGTATTCTTAACTCTCTATTAAAACTTCAGCTGAAATACAGAAAACCTGAATAAAGGGGTTGTGGCTTTCCTCGCGAGATTACCCTCTGTCTCTGTTTCAATTTGTGCAGTAAAATATTTGCTGCAGCTGACAAGAACAAAAAGGTTTTTTTACTCACGTCTCCACTGTTATTGATCCTTCACAGGCTTCTGGAAATGAAAGTAAGGCAGGAATAAATAAGCATCTGAAGCCTTGGATACGCAAGAAGAATGTGCTAGACCAGTGGTTCTCAGACTTGGACGGGCATCGAATCACCTGAAGGGCTTATTAAACACAGAGTGGTGGGTCCTATCCCCAGAGTTTCTGATTCAGTAGGCCTGGGGTAGGGCTGAGAATTTGTATTTCTGACAGATTCACAGGTGATGCCCATGCTTGTGGTCTGGGGACTGTGCTTTGAGAGCCACTGCGTTAGAGATACAGGAAACCGGAGTCAAACATGTAAATGACAACAGGGGTTGAGCAGGAATGTAAACGATGAAGTAGGACTAAGTGTCAGACAACAGAGAATATTGGAAACTACAGCTCTGGAGACGCAAGTCCCTGCTGAAAGGGGAGAGCCCCCAGCGATCTTCTGAAGATGGTATGTTGCAGTGTTGGTGGACGACCTGACTTCTAAAGAGCAGCTGGAAATATATACTTTTTTTCTGAGTAATTTCTCAATTTGCATATGTTGAGCACTAACTAAAACAGGATTTAAATAATATGTGATTCAAGTAGATAAGTGTCTTCAGGCTGGATATGGCCATGTGGGTCACTTTTTCAAAATCTTTCCAGTGGGCAGAATGTAACTGTGTCCACCCCCACCCTCTCACTCCCCAACCAGACAATAACTCGAACTTGAATTATGCATCTACTTTGATTGGATGTAGATGTTGAAATTTTTACAGCACTTCCTTATAGACACAACCTTCAATAATGCATATGTCTATTTTTGTTAACAGCATTAGAAGACAGAGTAGCTGTAAGATCATGTTTATTATCATCTTTATTCATGGTCTTTGATTTTTTTCCTCTCCTTATAGCTCCCGGTCCCTGAAATATTTTGAATAGAAAATTTCAGTAAATAGCCTCATTACATCTGATAAATAGAAGGTAATATAAATGGCTAAAGGTAACAGTATTCTCCCACTTTCAAAGTTTAACGTGACAGCCAAGAGTTGGTACCGTTTATAAAGATGAGTTGGTACCATGTGTAAAGATAAGGGTTTGTACCATTTGGGAAGAAAAGAGTTGATGGCATTTGGAAAGTTAAGAGTTGGTACCATTTGGAAGCAAAGAAGAAAGCCTGTTGATTTGCATGGGTTTCATGCTTAGCCTTTTATTTCTCAGCCTTTCATTTCTTGAGTCATTTCAAATGTTTTGCTAACCATCTGGTCACCTACAGATTCAGGAATAAACCACTGTGAAAATACACCAAGAAATCTTGTAAACACTTTATATAAAAGAATAAAATAAATTCCTGGTCAGTTTATCCATCTTCATTAATGATTCCTAGTGTAGTTCTCCCCCCCCACCCACTATGACTAACAAGGATCACCTAGTTATGAGGGGCCATTATACAAAATCATTAAAACATGCTTAACTGTACTGTGTTAATTATGCAATGATAAATTATTCTTTATTTCTTCATTAACAGTATCGTAGCAGTAGAATTAGCATTGTTTGTTCCTTTTTGGAGAAGAAAATCATTAATATTAAAAAATGAAAATTCTAGAAATGTAATGTTGTGGAATGACAGTTTTAATTTGATTTTTAAAGCCCTATTTGCTGCTCCCCTCAACTATAAAAGTTTAACCATTATGTCACTGTAATTACATTGGCTGTTTATCTCTTTTTTCCTTGGTTATATCTAAGTCTGCGCCCCAAACTGAAGGCTGGTGTTAAGACTCTGAATCAGGAGACCTAAAGAATCTTACTAAGTCTTCTACTAGACTGAATCTAATAGTATAATTTAAATCTCCTCCAGTTTCACTCTTTGCTTTTGGGTCACTTCATTATTGAGCAAGAAACAATTCGATAAATGCCTGTGGATCAGTGTGCTAGGCACTGTGAAAAGTGGGAGAACAATCCAAATTCAGTTCATTTTCTGCCTTATAGTAACAGTTTATCACGAAAGTTAGACATCTGTATGTAATCAACTTAAAATATAACTGTAATCACTGGTGTGGGGTGGTGCAAAGACAACTTTAGGATGTAGAAAGAGGAATTAATCTGGCTAGACTAGTAAAATTTGAGCTTGTCCTCATACAATAAAAAGAACAGCAGTAAAGACCAGCCCCACAGTGTGCTTGACCCCACAATGCTTCCTCTGCCTGGGTTGCTAGCTCTAAGAGTTTTCCATGCACTAGCTCTTTAAATCCTCACAAGATCTCTGCGGGTTTGGTCCTAGGCTTGTCCCATTTCACCGGTGCAAAGACAGAGAAGATTTTTCTGAGGTCCGTGGTTTGCCATGTTCTGATCTCAGGACCGGAAGATCCAAGTCACATGGGAATTTACAAAAAGTGCAGATTCCTGTGCCCTCCCCTTCCCAGTCTTATTGAGTAAAAATTTCTGAGCGTGGGACAGAAATCTGTGTTTTGACACGCCTCCCAGTTGCTTCTGATGTTCAGTAAAGTTCAAGAATCACAGCTTTGGGTGAAGAGGGTAGGGCAGCTAAGGGTCTGACATACGACATAGAGGTTATGGTGCTTGGTCATTGGTCCCATTTTTGCCACTTACTGCATGTGTAACCTCGAATATATTTCTTAACCTCTTTAAATCTCAGATCTATCATCTGTGAAATGGGAAGCACTGTTGCCATTACTCCTCATCACTTGTTCTGAACATTCAGTGAAATCGTACACATACAATTCTTAGCACAGGTCCTGCAACAAAGTAAGCTTTCAATAAATGGTAGCTCTTACTGCAGTGATTGTCATCACATCATCGTCATCATCCCCATCCAGGCAGAGAGCAGCATGAATTAAGGCAGGGAGGAGAGAGTACACAGTTTTCCTAGGCAGAATATGTAAGGGGACCATTTCTCTCTTCTGTGGCAGAAGCAGGTCACAAATAATGAATTGAAATATTAAGGCCTCAGTATTTATATCCTTCAAAACCCCTCTTTGATTAATCTTCCCCCACAGGGATTTTTTTTTTTTTTTTTTTTTTGCTTTCTTTGAACATATATGGATGTAGCCTGTCCTGAATAAATTCTTTTTGTGTGTGTGTGTGTGTGTGTGTGTTACACTGTAATTGTTGTAATTTGAAAGAAACACATTGCATCTCTCTGGAATAGACAGCTGAGTCCACTGGGTTTCCCGTGTCTTTAATATTCTCTGGGGGGAGAGTTGAACAGCTCCTGTTCTGGCATCAGACTGGATTCAGAATCAGCTCCAACCGCTCAGCAGCTGTTTGACGTCAGGCCAGGGGCCCAAGGTTCCTCATCTTTTAAATGGGATGATAGTACATCAAGCCGTTTGTTTCAAAACATGATTATTAAGACATTAAATTTAATTTTTAAATTACAAACAAATGTACCTTCATATAGTCTCGCTGAGGAAATTGGAAGTTATATGCCAGAAAACTCTCATCTCACTAGAAGATAAGAAGATAAGAGCTTACAATCACCTTTATTTTTTCTTTTCTTTTTCTTTGCCTGCCTGCCTGCCTTCCTTCCTTCCTTTTCTTGAAGAGTTAAATAAAGCTGCCACTCATGAGATTCCAAAATGGTACAACTTAACAGGACTGGACAAAAGAACAGCAGGGTATAATTGCCAACTCTTTCCAGTGCTTTCCCTAAGTGATGAAATGTGTGTGCACTGGTTGGCTTTGGGGGAGGCAAGGTGGCATAGGGGATCTACGAGCAGGGAGGGGCGAGGAGCGGAATTGCAGACCCAATAGCTGCTTAAGAAAGCTTGGTGGGAAAGGCGGTTAGAGGAGGTACATCTTCTGGTCTCAGATACACACCTGGGAAGATATTCTGGGACCCCTGCTGAGTATAACGCAAGGCTCTAGGTTTCCTGAGTGCGATTATGTCTAAACACACTTCTGTTAACAACCCAGTCATATGACTTTGGTCGATTCACGCTCATTTCCCCCTGCCTTCTTGTTTTGAGTCAGTGAACAAATTATTGCAGACTTGCTTGTGGGCGTGAGGGCTGACTCTGTGTTAGGCGCTGCATCCATATGTTACCAAATGGTCCCTCTCAGTCCTTACAGTGCTATCCTAGAAAAGTGAGGGTTGCCATTCTCACTTCACAGAGGAGTAAGGAAAGATGCAGGGAGCCTAAGAATTTTGCCCAAGGGTCACGGATAGCAAAGGGAGTTCAAGCTGGAATTCAAATCCATGTGTGTGGACTCAGAGACTGACCTCTTGAATTTTCGAGCCCAGGAGAAAAGTGAGCAGATTGAGACAGAGAATTAACAGTGTTTTCACCTCGAACTAGAGTTCTCTGGATCCCACCCACCCACTAGTTTTTACATGGCCTACCTGGATTTTGACTTTAATTCCCCATATGCTAAAATGATACATATTCCCTCAGTCCTGTGTTTCCAATTCTTTAATATTTCAATAATGCCTTTTTCTGTGCCAGCCTTCATCATTCTGGTATCTGCTCTCTTGATTCATATAACGGTCAGAAATGCCTGGGAATTCTGCCCCTTTTCCAGTGAAGAGTCAAAACATATTTCCACTGTTGGCGCTGTAGCTTTGGTGACCAGGACCAGGTCAAACGCAGAATTACCAGTAGTCACAGTGCCTCCTGTAGATGCGAATGGAAGGTCTCATGATCTCCCACAGGTTGATTTTGCTGAAGGACTGGTTTGAAAATAAAGTGACTGTGTTTTTATATTTGGAGTATTGTTATTTCTTTTGCAGAAGAAATGGAAAGATTGGCATTTGGCTATAAGGCGAGCATGGAAATGTTAAATTTATGGAGTCCTGAGGGTAGCTTGAGGGGCATGTTTTCTCACCTCCACCCATATCTCAGCTTCTCTCTCCTTCTTTCTTTCTTCTTTTTTTTTTTTTTTGCCTGGGGGGAGGGGATGTATAAATCCTAATTTGGTAGACAAGAGAGGGCATGATTGAAATAATTTGGCTGTTACTGCATATGGAAATATATTCATAAGTGACTTGGGAAATGTGACGGTTGAGTAGTGTGTGTTTTGTTCCTAAGCTCTGGGCTGTTTCCCCATGGAGTGTGTGTCATGTCCTCCAATCCCTCCGGCAGCTGCAAAGGAACAGAAGCCCTCGCTGGTGTCTTGAGTAGGGCCTCATCTCACTGTAGGATTGTTGCCACGTTGACCCAAGCAAGGACGGTGTTAAGATGTTTCCACCTGTTTGCTTCCCGTGTGTCCTCCCCTACTCGACGTGAATTGGAGAGCAACAATTCTGCCACCAGGCTGTGAATCTTTTTTCTATTTGCATCATATTATCTCTTCGGCAGTTTACACATCTAGCACGTTGAATGTTGCCGACGTTTGCTTAGCCAGTCAACCTGGCAGACAGACTTGTTATCATCATCAAATTGTACTTAAGCATTTGGATGCCCGAGATAAGTGCAAGGTCAGACAGAGAATGGGGTAAATAGCTTTTCAGCCTAAGATTTTAGTATCTGAAACAGCTAACTCTTCCATGAGCTCAACACAAAGGAAGCTAGTGAAGACTTTCCTGAGAGGATGACACAGATGAACAGAGGGAAAGGTGAGCATCGTGGCCACTTGAAAGGATCTTTGCTTATAGAATGCTAGGCTGTCTGGGGTCCATTGTGGGTTATGGTATTATTAAATAATTTGACTTCATGTAAATTCAGGTGATGGCTTCTTACACTGAGCCTTCTGGGTTCTAAAAACATGAAATTATCTCATGTTGATTTAAGCTGAAATGGAAAATTTTCTGAGGGGATAGAGTTGTCTCTGTGAATCAAAGTGCAGAATTATACCCCCACGTCTGGAAAGGACTAGAATGAGTGACTGGAAAATAGTACAGACATTCTTTCCTACATCTCTGTACAACGGCTTTATGCTCTCACTCTGCAAACTGGCTTCATCTGCATCTGCTCACCTGCTTATGAGCAGGGAGTGTGGGCCTCACATTTTCCAAGCTTGTACGTTACAGATCCAACTACTAGAATATAGTCAGTTTCAGTGAGGCTCCTCTTTACCATGTTCCTGGAGAAGGAACTCTTATTGGCCTAGCTTGGGTCATGTGCTCACCCTTGCTTTAATCCAACTATAGAAGTGGGGATTGGATACATTTTACAATATGGTCATTATATACTATTGCTCATGTCACTGATACTGCAGCAAACATGTTAATTATCTGTGCTTGGGTCTGGCTACCAAGAAGTGGGTGAGAAGCTTGGAACAGAGTCTCTGTCTTACTTGTTTTCTGTCCACTACATTCAGCATGGTTCTTGCCTATTTGGCAGGGCACAGTAAGGGCTTACTCAGTGACAATCGTGGAGACTGCATGAAGTCAAGTTAGGGAACGTCAGACTCTTTTCCTTCTTCAACCAACCAAGTTTCTTCCTTTAGTATCTCCTTATTACAGTGATCACTTATCGTGACTGTGAGATTGCAGATTGTCACTCGTCATCTGGAGGGGGCAAAATTCCCCAGGAATGAATTGTTATTCAAATTTAATTTTTTTTTTAACGAATCACCTAAAAACACGGGAGTATAAGGGAAACGGTTAACACAGAAAGAGAGGTCAAAGAATTTAACTTTGATAAAGAGGTAGAAAATCATTCATTTGTTTTTGAAGTTTCTTCTCACTGGAAAGAAAATGTAATTTTCCAAAATTTAGATCATGATGAGAGGTGGTTGGACATAGAATCATTTCTAAATTCTTGAAATATGAGAGCATTTTGTACATTGTAGAAATTTAACCTGATTAAAAAAAAAAGAACAATGGAGTACATGGAAGAGAGAGAAAAGTAAAAGATGACATTTATTGGTGAAGTCTGGATTTAAAACCAGATATCTGGATTCACATGCTACCTCTTCTGCTTTTATGTAATCTTAAGTCAAGTTTCTTTACTTTATTGCTCATTGGTAAAATAAGGATGGCGTACTTAAATAAAATGGTCATAGTGTTCTTTAAAGAGTTAGCAAATAGACTCTCTGACATTGTACAGTCACTGGGAACTTTCTAATTCATATCAGTAAAACATTGCAGATATCCAGGTACACAGGTTAATGACAATTTGGTGTAAAATGCATGCTAAATCAGAAAATGGGAATGCCCCGTGACATGTGAATCACCTTCTATGGGTAGGGACAGTCTGATCCCCTCTGCAGTCTCTTCAATTGTGGTGTATAGGAAAAATGGAGCTCTGTTTGTTCATCCCTCAGTGTATGTTGAGTTGTTGCCTCTGCTCTGTGTCATCCACCGGTCCTGCTGGCCAAATCAACCTGTTACTTTTTAAAATCCTGCTGTTCCATAAAGCGTTACCAAGCTGTATCTGAGTCCCTACCGAAAATTGTAGGTTATCCTGCTGGGGACTCTGGGAAGGCATTTGATAGCATCTGACCGACGTTTGATTCTGGTGTGCACCCTCCTTTTGTTTGCATGACCATTTGTGTTTTGGGTCTTGAGCCATTTTTTTCTCCAACCATCCTGACTACTTAGGGTTTCTAGCAACCTCTATTGAAGACCAATATTAATTTATCAAGCCTAGGTTTCTTTGCCATTCCCAGGCTTTAAAGACTGTATGTCTTTTGAAAGTGGGGTTTTGATGACTTCTTTTTGCCTTTATTCTTTCCCCCCAAGGGTGACGCTCCGTTTTTATAATCAAAGGCAGGAAAAAAGCCAGGTTCACTTTCCAGGCTGTTGTACCAGAACACGAGCATTTCATAGCATGAGGGATGTTGGTAATTGCTTTGGGAGGGAACATTCCTCTCTCAAAAATCAGAAGCTACCTCTATATTTCAGGCGGTTCCATCACAGCTGTCTCCCGCAGAGGCTTTTATCCACATGTATGGAAGAGTTTACACTGTTGTAACATTTGATACTATATTAGACAACTGAGGGTAGTAGGCAAATGTGAGAGACTTTCATTTCCTTGAACCTCTGAGTGATTACAGCGTTATGTTTCTGGTGAATGGCAGTGCTAATGGCTGTAAAAAATATAATGGTGTACCTTGAGGGATCATTAAGAAATGCAGGAATGCAAGTACATAATTTTGAGATTGATGGTATTGAGTTATTTTTAAATTTGCACAGAATTTTGTATTGGGCTCTTTTTCTAATCTTTCATATCACCTATTGATTTACAAGCAAACCACAATAGTAAGCACAGGCTACAAAGAATCCTTTTAATAAAGGTTTGTATAAATGAACTCTTAAACTATTACCTAAATTCTTGCTCCTTATTTATTGTTAAATATACTTCTCAGCCGGAATGAATATGAGCTTCTTCCTAGGGGTCTGGGTTCCTCTGGATTTTGAAACTTGAACTATCAACATTTGGGATCATTTGGTAAATGAATTATCATCCTCTATCACATATACTTAAAATAAGACATAGAGACATTAAAAGCAGGAGAAAGAGTGATGTCAGAAAAGAATTTGATGTCATCATTGGTGCTTTTAGTATTCACTGACAAACCTAAATGCCAGAAGAGAATTGGCAAAGTCATAATTAACAGGAGCAGTCAGGCAAGAACTAAACACATATTATGTAAAAAGGTCAAATTTCCAGCTATTGTCACAAGACCAGTCAGCTACAAGTTTATCTTCTCTAGAGATGCAGTTTTGGCTTGTAGCCTAAGAAAAAAGTATCAATTTCAAATCAGCAACCTTTTAAATACAAGCCATTTCCTCCAGTGATACTGTTCTAGTTAGTGCCTCCACACTTATTCATCATGAACGTCTTGTTTATGTTAATTTAACATTGTTACAGAGTTTCTGGTGAGAAAGTCCTCCTCCTCTGGGAGATCCTTGGTGAGTGAGGCTTGGTTCATTTCAAGTTAATAAGTGGCTGGGATTTCAAACTCCTGGTTTTTGGTTGTTTCTTGTCTCCACCTAGCCAGGGTTGGCATACTATGGCCTGAGGGTCCAATCCAGCTTGCTGGCTGCTTTTGGAAATAAAGTCTGCTTGTCACACAGACACGTGCATTCATTTAAGTATGTTCTCTGGCTGCTTTTGTGCTGCAGTGGCTGCGTGGAGGAGTTGCAATAGAGCCTCAAATATGGGGGGAAAATTACTCCCTAAATCTTTACAGATATGTTTGCTGATTCTGGACAGATGGTCATGCTAGACCTCAGAAAGATGTTTTAAACGGAGGCCATTGATTCCGTCTTCACCTCATATGAGGGGCTAACTCCTTTTGAGTGCTATTTAAAAATTTTCCAAGCAGTTAGCAATATTTACATTTTGTTTTCTACTTAAGGAAGCAGAAGCTATTTTGAAAGAGAACACTTAAATTGTATTTGTTTGACAAAGCAGGAGGAAATATGTCACAGACTTTGTATGGAAAAATCTTATGTAAATCCTGCAAATTAACAAGTGACATGAAAAAGTATGTTTAGGGCAGTGTTTAACTAAACACTAAGAGAGAGAAAAATTTTCCAAGCTTTTTAAAACATCCCCCCCCACACACACACACCTTTTTTTTTTTAGATGCCTCTATGTAAAATGCACAGGTAATTTAAACAGAGCTTAATCGGTACTCTTTAATGGTGGGCTCCTGTGCTCCTGGAGGTAGATTTCCTGGCAGGAGACAAGGTCTCTGCCCTGAAGAAGCATCTCAGATGCAGAGCGAAATCCTCTCCTCATCATCATCCCTTTCTGGACTTTGCACCTCAATTCTTGCACTATGTCACCATTGAAATTAAGTCTTTAATGAGTGTTATCTGCTTTCTCTTAATAGTAAAATAGTAGGAAATATTGACTCAATCCTCACACATGCATGTAGTCAAATTTATAACAAAAAATTATAATTGTACTGTGAACACCCCCAAATCTTTTCTCAAGGGAGGGTGTGAAACACAGAGAGTTACCATCACCCATTAGCATCCTACTCTGAAGTTCTCCAGTGGACAGCTCCCATCTCCACCTGTTCTCTTTCTGCCTCTCTGAATATGCCACTTTTACATCCTTCCCATATTCTGTCTAAATTCCTCTGGTTCCAGTCCCTGCGCCTACTCCCTTAAGACCTTTCTACATTTCTCCTTATTATGCAGAGTAATTTAGACCTGTCTCAGTTCCTCACATCTTACTTCTCCACACCTAACGTTTAATTTTGGCAGTCAACAGAATTGCCACTTACTTATTAGAAAGGGATCTACCTTTCTGGACAGAGAGTGAATTAATTATAAACAACGAATCATTTTCATTTCCTTCTCCTTCCGTGTCATCGTCATCTGTAATGTGGTCTACTTAAAATCCAGGGCAAAGTGCGTCTCATGTGCTAAAGAATGGGTGATGTTGTTAGAACACTGCAGTTTCAGATTTTTAGTGTTGGTGAAACTTTCGTGGTGCATTGGTTGAACATAGGAATATTAGTATCTGTCGATCCTAAGAAAGTGCTACGGTGCTAACCTTTGAGATCTCAGAAACGTGGCACCCCAGCAGACATTACTTGGAATAGTGGTACTTGTACTTCGGGGATCACTAATTAACAGCTACTACAATTTCTCATGGCTGGCTGATACTGACAACTGATGGCCATGATGAAGATGATGGTGATGGGGGGAAAGTCTGTCACAATTTGAGCATCTATTTAAGAGATTCACATGTGCCTGTTTGACATTCTCATATTAACCCTTCAAAGTAGGTTTCTTAATCTCTGGAAACTGAGACCTCTCCCTCTCAGCTCTTTTTGTTTGTTTTTGTTTCTGTGTATTGAAATGTAGTTGACTCACAATGCTGTGCTATTTTCTTTTGTGCAGCAAATTTTTTTTTATCATTTTTTAGGTTCTACATATAAGTGATATCATATGATATTTGTCTTTCTCTGACTTACTTCAGTTAATAAGATAATCTCTCCGTCCATCTGTGTTGCTGCAAATGGCATGATTTCATTCTGTTTTACGGCTGAGTAACGTTCCAGTGCATATATCTATACCGTATCTTCTCTATCCATTCATCTGTCAGTGGACACTTAGGTTGCTTCCATGTCTTGGCTGTTGTGCTGCTATGAATGTTGTCGGGGGGAGGTGGGTATATCTTTGCAGATTAGAGTTTTCTCCATATACATACTCAGGAGTGGGATTGCTGGATCATATGGTAACTCTATTTTTAGCTTTTTAAGAAACCTCCATACTGTTCTCCATAGTGGCTGCACCAATTTACATTCCTGCCAACAGTGTAGGAAGGTTCCCTTTTCTCCACACCCTATCCAGCATTTATTATTTGTAGAGTTTTTGATGGTGCCCGTTCTGACCAATATGAGGTGATACCTCATTTTGGTTTTGATTTTCATTTCTTTGATGATTAGTAATGTTGAGCATCTTTTCATGTGCCTGTTGGCCATTGGATGTCTTCTTTGGAGAAATGTCTATTTAGATCTTCTACCCATTTATTTGATTAGGTTGTACCCCCCTCAACATTTCATGAAATTTCTCGTGATGTCTCTCTCCTTTGTTTCCATTGTTCACGATATAAAAGAGGTACTTGTGTCTACTGGTCAGTTGATTGGATGTTTCTCTTATTGAGTAACCAGGACTGTGATGTAGTTAGGGACTTTCTTGAGGCAACTGCATTGGACCGAGAGAAATGGGTTCTCAATGACAAACCTAATGACTAAAAGGGACATGACAGAAAGTTCTAAGGCTGCATTTTTTCCTGAGTTACAAGTATTTTTTTCTCACTACCCAAAATTTATTTTTTATCCATCACCAGATAGTTAATCCCTTTTACCCATTTTGCCCTCCCCCAGCCCCCTTCCCCTCTGGTAACTACTACTCTATTCTCTGTGTGAAGATGTTGTTGTTTGGTTTGGTTTGTTCAGTTATTTTGTTTTTTGTATTCCATGTATGAGTGAAATCATTCTGTATTTGTTTCTCTTCGTCTGGCCTATTTCACTAGCATAATGCCTTCAAGGTCTATCCTTGTCGTAAATGGCAAGATTGTATCTTTTTTATGACTGAGTAGTATTCCATTGTGTATATATTCCACATCTTCTTTACTCATTCATCCATTGATTGGCACTTAGGTTGTTTCCATATCTTGGCTATTGTAAATTGTGCCAGAGTTAATATGATGATGCAGGTATCTTTTCAGATTAGTGGGGATTTTTTTTTCAAATTCTTTGTGTAAATACCCAGAAGTAGCATAGTTGAGTTTTATAATTAAAGCAAGCTTTGGATTCAGATAGCTCTCAGTCCCAATCTATGCATGAACACTTATTAGGTATGTGGAGTTAGCAAGTCATTTAACCTCCTGGAGTCTCCATTTCTCAATCTGCAAAACACAGGTACGTATACCCGTGTCCCAGGATTGTGAAATTAGTGATAACCTGTGTAAGGAGCCTAACTCAAGGTCTGGCCCTCTGTAGGCATTCATTAAATGGGAGCTTGACTTGACAATGATTTTGACTTGACTGCTTTGTCTAGAAACCTGTGGTCCATCACCCTCTGCTCCCTGTGCTTACTTGGGGCTGCTTTCAGCCTCATGTACTGGAAGGGCACTCAATAGGATTGAAGGAGGGTGTTGACTAGGTTTTGAGGCTGCAGGCTCCCAGGCTGGCTCTGCTGCCTCTCTGTGCACTGCCTGAGAGGGAGGAGGAAAGGGGAGGGACTATCTTTCCGTTACGGTAGCTTAGCCAGTGTCTAAGATACAGCCATCTGTGCAGCTCCTGATTGCAAGAGGCAGAGAGAAACATGGGAGGAGTGCAGAGTGTGGGGAAGGCGGAGCTGAGGAGGCAAAGGCTTCAGTAAACTTCCCCATTTCATATTGAAATTTTAGCAGGAGGTGTAACCATGCTGACTTTCTTGAATGTTAAACAGTTTGGACTGGAGAGGGGGGAAAGGGGCATAGAATTAGACTAAATACCAATCTGACATAGGCTTTTGACTTTGCATTGCTATTCAAATCAGAATCTACACAGACACACAAGAGTGTCCTGAGATGGCAAATATTTAGACTTATGGGGTGCATTTTGCCCCTTTGTGACTTGAGTCCATTGGCGATTTCTTGCCCAGAGAAATATCTCTGCATTTTCGCCATTCGTAGGAGGTAGAGACAGCAGATCCTGGGACGGCTCTCACCATTTCCTGCACAAATGGCTCCCGGGACCCTATCAGATTCTAAAAGGCAGCAACATGGACCTCTGAATAGAGAGAGCAAAATACAATTGTGAATTTGCTTATCCTTTCCTGCTCTGGACATTAACCAGAGTTGGCTTTTTATCCCCAGACATATCAATATAACAGCGCAGGGGAACAGAAGGCAAATTGCCTTTGACCTCTTATTTACTAGTGCATTAAATTACTAGGGCACTGTCTTCCACTTTTGTAGATTTTAAACCAGATTTTCTTTGGTCCACTCAGAGGTCACGGGGAGAGTCTGTCTCTAGGTATTTAGAAGTGCATCTGTGTTCAGACTTGTTCTTAAATGTTCCGCAGAGGAGGGACTGGAAGTCTTCCAGGGCACAGTCTGATTTTCACACAGTGTCCTTTAAAGCCCTCTCTGGGGGTTGGAGGGCCAGGTGAGTGAGTCTTCCAATGCCCTCCTCTTCTCTCTTTTACGTGTGGGCGTCTGTATTACATTGCGTTTGGTGCTTTAAATAAGCTTTTAAAATAAACCATTTGCAGAGAGGAGTTCTAATACACAGGAAGGGAATCTGTGACTGCACTGTTTTTAGGTTGACTTAGCATTTCTGCTTGTGGTAATAGGCACAATTGGCAGAGGAGTTAGGGATAAGGGGGCCATGCGTTATCTGTTACATCTTTTTAAACATAGAAACATGACATTCCTGCAATATTTAAGAAACAAGTAGGCAATCCAATTAACATTTTATCAGAAGGAAGAAAGATATTTCACAGAAGCTTTCATATTGAGCTTTTTTTTTTTTAAAAAATACCTATTTAAACTGAAAACACACTCCTATAATGAAACATTTTATTGGATTTCTAAAATATCTGTGACACCTGCTCAAATGAGGAAACAAGAATATTTGCTCCCATGTACTGACTCTTTCCCCTCCCTTGTAGACAGATTTCTTCAATGATTTATAGCAATTCGAAATGGGGGAGAAAGGTGGTCACATGGATCAATATTCAGAATTGATAAGAGTCCCAAATCATATGGATGTTTGAAAATGGCTGGTTTTCCTGGTACCACACCTCTCAGGGGTCTGCAGTCAGTTAATAAGAAAGAAATATTTAAGCACAGTGATGCCCAGAGTGTAGTCAAAGACCAGTGATGAGGATAAGGCAATTTTAAACGATGGTCTGCGGTGGTAGTTGTGACAGGGAAAATGTAGCTCCCCATTGGATGCATCTGAAATCTACCTATTCCTCATTCATGTATATATTTACATACACACACACACACACTCTCTCTCACACACACTCACACACACCTCAAATTGGCTGTCAGTGATTAACAAGTCAACCCCCTTAAGTAGCAGGATAATCTGAAAAGTTAATAGTGAACAGTGTTACAGCTCATAGGATTAGTTAATTAGGCAAAGGCTTGCAGGCAAGATCTCTGTCTTCTGTTCTGCTAAAGTGATGGAACCCACTTAGGCAACTGATGAAAAAAAACAGTGTGAACACTCTTCTAGGGAGGAAGTGTGGAATGTAACAGGAGAAAACCTCAGCATAGCAGTCACGAGCTGGCAGAGGCATTGCCGTCCAATGATTGCCATGTTCCAGTGCCGGAAAAGGCAGAGGCTTGGGGAAAAGATTTATAATTCTGGTTACCATCTTTCCTACTGCTTCAAGGCAATTTTAATTACTTTTTAAAATCAGTCTCTAAACTTGCGTTTCCCCACATGAAATGTTGACCTTCACTTTCAAGGACAGCCAGGCAAAAGAGTGCTTGTCGGGAGTAGGTAGTAAATGCATTTTGTTAGATAGAGGATGGATATTCAAATTAAGAGCAATATCTTATTATTTTAGAATTGTCTTAAGAAGAAAAATATGTTGGCAGATGCTGCTGCTTATATTATAGCTGGCTCTTTGTGATTCTTTCCAGGGGCCATGAAAGTGGTTCTCTTTTTCCTTTGTTCCAAAATCCACAAATATAATGGCCAAGCAAGGATTTCAAATAAGGGAAGTGGACTGTCTATACAACCTAAAGAAATGTCTATAAAACCAAAACAACAACTACCAGTGCTACTATTAATGATAATAATAGTGTGGAACACGGGTACCCAGTTTAAAATTGTGAGTGACCTTCCAAATTAGGCAATGATTTTCATGATGGTGTATCAGCCCAAATTTGCTGGACTGTCTGTTACATTTTTTAAATGAAGCTCTTTATTTTGACATGATTATAGAATCATGCACAATTTCAAGAAGTAATACAGAGATACCTCTCGTAACCTTTAGTCAGCTGCCACCAGTAGCAACATCTTGCAAAACTGCAGTCTGACATCACAACCAGGATTCTGAGGCCGATACAGCCAAGACGCAGAACAGCCCCATCACTGTGGATTCCTCCTGTTGACAGCCTTACTCATTTCCCTCACACCTTCACACCCTCCTTACCTCTGGCACCCGTTCGTCAGTTCTCATTTCTGTAATTTTGGCGTTTCAAGAGTATTACATAAACGGAGCACACTGTATGTAGCCTTTGGAACTGGCTGTTTTCACAGCATTACTCCCTGGAGATTCACCCTGATTTTTGTTAATATCAATAGTCTGTTTATTTATCTTTTTTATTACAGGGCAGTATTTCCTGTCATGGGAGCACCAGAGTTTTGTTTAACCAGTCACCCCCTGAAGGACATCTGGGTTGTTTCCATTTGGGGGGCTATTAAAATAGACATTCTGCTATAAACATTCATGCACAGGTTTTTGTGTGCATGCGAGTTTTCATTTCTCTGGAATAAGCACCCAGCGGGGCGATCACTGGGTTGTACGGGAGTTGTACATGTAGTGGTTTTAAAAGACACTCAACTATTTTCCACAGAGGCTGTGTCATCTTACACCTAGGCCAGCAACGTATGAAGGATCTAGGTTTTCCATTTCCTCATCAGTACTGACTGTTGTCACATTTTAAAAAATTTTTAGTCATTCTGACAATTCTGTAGTAATATCTCATTGTGACTTTAATCGGCATTTCTCTAATGATTCACGATGTCGACCACCTCTTTATGTATTTTTTTGCCATGGGTATTTTCTCTTTGGTGAAATGTTTAAAGAAGAATGAACACCAATTCTACAAAATCTCTCCCAGAAAATAGAGGAAGAATTTACTTTGTGTTTTAGAGAACCAGCTCTTTACCAGTTCTTTTAGAATAAGTCTGCTGGTGATAAATTCTCTTAGTTTTTCCTTTATCTGAGAATATCGTGTTTTCTCCCTCATTCTAGAAGGATATTTTCACTGGATATAGTAGTTTTCTGGATTGAAATGTCTTTTCTCTCAGCATTTGAAAAATGCGGTGTCATTTCCTTCCAGCCTCCATGGTTTCTGATGAGAAACCTACTTTCATTCAGATTTCTTTCCTCTGTAGGTAAGGTGTCATCTGTCTTTCAGTGCTTTCAAGATTGTCTTTGTCTTGAGTTTTCCAAAGCTTAGCTGTGGTCTGTCTTGAAATGGATGGATTTGGATTTGTTCTCTGTGGCACTTGCTCTGCTTCTTGAATGTGCAGCTTTATGTCTGTTGCAGATTTGGATGTATCCAGCTGCTGTTTCAGCACTTCCTCAGCCCCTCTTTCTTTTTCTTTTCCTCTGTGACTCTGACAACATCAAGTCTTCTGCTGTCATTCTGCAGGTGCTTGAGGCCCTGCTCATTTTTCTTCGTTGGTCTATTTCATAATCCATTGTATATATCGGGTAATTTCCATTGTTCAGTTTTCAAGTTCCCTCATTTTTTCTTCTATCCTTCCATTCTCTTGAGCCCATCTATTAAATATTTTTTTTTAATTTGGTTATTTTAATTTTCACTTCTAAAATTTCCAATGGAGTCTACTTTGTATCATCTGTTTGTTTTCTGATACTTTTTCTATTTTTTTCATTTGTTTAAAATGTGTCCATAATTGCTATTAAAGCATTTTATGGTGGCTGTTTTAAAATCTCTGTCAAATAATTCTAACATCATGTCATCTCAGTGTTGGTATCTGTTGATTAAACTTTCTTCATTCAGTTTGAGATCTTTCTAGTTCTTGATGTGACAGGTTGTTGTTTTTACTGAAATCTGGACATTTGGGGTATTATGTTACGAGATTTTGTATCTTTTTTCTGAGGTTTTGTTTGTTTTTTTGTTTTGTTTTGTTTTGTTTTGGCAGGAGGTAATTGACTTTATTTATTTATTTTAGTAGAGGTAGTGGGGATTGAACCCAGGACCTTGTGCATGCTAGGCACGTGCTCCACCACTGAAGTGTACCCTCCCCGAGAGTCTATATTCTTACTTAAACCTTGTGTTTTAGCTGGTTTCCCCTGACACTACATGAAGGATCCCACCTTGTTACTGCTGGTTGCCATAGTTCAGGTTCCCCACTCAGTCTTTGCCAGCACCCAAGGGCAGAGAGTTCCTTGTTAGGATCTGGAAGAGGGGAGGAGGTGGGAGTTCTTGTGCCCACTAGACCTCCACTGATACCTCCCTCGGTGGTAGGGATAGGAGTGCCTCGTTCCTCCTTCTTGCATGACATCTACTGACACCAACATCCACCAACAAGGGGCAGAAGGACTCATTACCACTGGGAGATTGATGGAAGCCCTGACCCTCCTGTACCACCGCAGCAGAGGAGACGGGCACCTCGTTACCACCTACTGTGTTTGGGGGGCCAGGCTCCCTCTGAAGAGAGGGTTGCCTCCTTACTTCCTAAAAGTCACGAAAGTTCTGGTTCCCATCGTAGCATTTTCTGAAACCACTGTTTGGGGTCAGGGTGTCTTATTGCTTCCCCAGCAGCATGGAAAATCTAAGCCCTACACTTGGCTTTTGCTGGTGAAGGTGAGAGTGGGGCTACCACATTTTCTGTGTTGTTTGGCTGGAGTGAGATGGTTACTGTCTAAAAGTTTTCTCTCTTGTCAGGCTGCTCCTTTCATAGTCCTTTGACTGGAGGAAGCAGGCTTTTGTTGGAGCTTTGTTACCTGTGTCTGTTGCTGTTTATGGGTTCCCAGTGTCTTTAGCTCCAAGTCTGAGAAATACAGGGCAAACAGAGGTTTCAGAAACTCACCACAGTGTTGTTTCCTGAGAGTGCTAGTTAGTCTGCATCTCATTTCCACCTTTCAGATTCCTCCTATGGTGGTTTTATATATAATGTACAGCAACTTTTGCTGTACCTAGCAGGAGAAATAGATAAAAAGTACACTTATTCCATCTTTTTGAAAGTGGACATTTCCAGATTGCCCAATTTTTTATAAGCTGGAGACCCAGATTTTAACATAAAAAATCTCCTGTTTCGTCTTTTTTAATATTGAAAATTAATTTTTAAATAACAGACAGGCTAAATGTAAAATGTCTACAGGCCAACACTCTATGTATTCTGCTCAGTTTCCTGAGAAATTAGCTTTCCCTGGCTAAGATTTGTCAGCTTCCTACCTCATTTTATATAAATGTCTATCATTTATCTGGAGGTGACATTGCTGACAAACCTAACTATCAGGGGCATAGCCAGGAAAGAGGAATTTAGCAGGTAAAGATCACTAGGCAACCAAATTAGACGTCAAAATGTCCAAACACTAAATTTCTTGTACTTTATAAATAGGTAATAAGCCTTTAGGCTCCCACTTAGAGCATGATTTTTAAAAATTTGTATAAAATAAAATCATATGCACACACACGTAAAGTCAGCCCACTTCCCAAAGCATGATGTGAATTAGAGGAGATAGGATTTCATGAGTTAGGAACACTGAAAACATTAAAAAGTAGAAACTCACGGTGAAGCAGAAGAGAGGAGAATTATAAAATCCATTCAAAAACAGCAATTTCCCCAGAAAGAACACTTGTGAATCTTCAGTGTTGGTATGTACATTCCTATACACCCTTAGTAATAGGGGCTGAAGGTCTTCCTTTATTGGCGAGTAGTTCAAGTATTGATATTTATAATTAGAAGTTTAAGTTTCAGAGATTTATAGTATCATCTTCACCCTCTGTCTTATGCAAATCTGGAACTACTTCACTGAGGAAAAAAAATTATTGTTTTTAATCATTCAGAGAAGAAAAAAATAAAAGAAAGTTAACTATTTCTGATAGAGCCTCTACTGTGTGTTTAGGCAGCATTTGGGGAGTTTTATCACATTATCTGTCTTAATTTTTATAAAAACCCTATGACATACATAATATTATTTTCTGTCTTCACTGGTTGAGAAACTGAGTTTGAAGGCCAGGAGGAATTTTACAAGAGCTCTGGCTAGTCAGTGGCTGTGACAGGGTTGGCATCCAGCGAGACTCCAGTGGCCATGCTCTTAACCAGCCCGTAATGTGGATCCCAAAATGTTGAGATCACATGTTGGAAATTAAGGGAGGAGATGTTTGACATCTAGAAACGGCATTAATATTAAGACACTTGAATTGACTACGTATGCAGCTGCAAAAAATTCCAGGCCAGCACTGACTGTGTCCCCCAAGCTGGCCCAGGGGTCTTGACATGCCTCTCAAGGATGCTTCTCAACTTCCTGAGTCAAGAACTTCCCGTAGGCTCAGGGAAGCTGAGAATTTGATTTTTCGTAAGTGACTGTGGCAACAGCACAACTGTGGTTGTTGTTCACAGCAGACGCACCCTCTTCTTCATTGCCCATGGTCAAACAGAATTGTCCACAGTTACAGGCAGCATTTGATCAGGTATACAAGTTGTCTTAGTTAGGAAGGTTCATGAGACCCAGCAGGACCTCTTGGTATGAGGAGACAGGGAAGGGGTAACTTGGCTCCTGCTGTCTTGGGACAGGTGCCGTCCACATTACTGCACCTCCAGGCTAGTCCTTTGTGGATGTCAACATCCCACTGAAGCATGGTAAATAACCGAAGAAGAGCAGAGGGGTTCAGAGGTACAGATCTGCTCCCCAAGTATTTCCTGACATATTAAGGAGGCAGTGAGCAGCGGTGCCCTGGAGAAAACCCAGTGTGCTGGCTCTGGGTTGTGTTTGTCATTTTAATTAAAAATTGTCTTTTTCCGTTCCATGCAGGCCCTGGCCCTATGGGCCAGGCTATGTTGCACGGCCAGTGAAATCAGTGAGGGCCTGTCATTTGGAACTTGGAGGCATCTAAGCTTTTTGGTCATATTTGCTAGGCAGAAGGCTAGTGTTTTCTGAGTGATGTTTGGCATGTGGTTGCAGGCCCAGGGTGGCAAGCAACAGACTGTGCGGTTCCCTGGTTGCCAGATCATATGTTGGAGAGGTTTCTTTCCGCCGTCTTACCTGTTGCATCCAGGGCTCTCCCCCATTTTTACTTTCCGTGGTGGGCATCCCAGCAGTATGGGTGGGCTTAGGTTGTTGGTCCTGTGATTGTGCCAGTCAGCCCTCTTCTCAGCAAGCTCTCCTGTTGGCAGGTGACTAGGGAAAAAGAAGCAACCAGATGCGTCCAAGACAAGGTCTGCTTAAGAAGGGGAAACTGATGAAGAGTTTGCTGAAGGCTCATGAAAGAAATCAGTGGAAGATGGTCTGCGTGTCTAGAATGCCTTGCATTACTAATCTCCAGACCCAGCCGGGCAGTTTTATGTTAGTCGAATGTCACTTGGTACAATTACAAAGTGCCAGGAGCAAATATTTATGCCTCCTACACCTTTCTTTTATTTTTATTTATTTGATTTTCATATTTGTTTTTCCCCAGCCCTCCTCTAGCAAAAAGAGAATGTAATTAAAGCCGGATAAAATCATTTGTGCTTTGAACCGCTCCCATGGTAAGATCTCGCATTAGAGTGACAGACTTACCATGTCATCTTCGCACATATAGAAAATCAAAGGATGAGTTATTTTGCTAATGCTTTTCTTGCCCCAAATCTATTAAATTAAACAGCAAGAGAATTAATTTACTGTATCGAGTTCTTCTATGTAGGCTGATTGTTTAAGTATACATTAAGCGTTTGCCGAAGAGACGACGCAGCGCGGAACAGCTTCGCCTTTTTGTGTTTTTATCTGAGTCACTGTGTGAGTAAGAACTGAAGGCAGCATTTCTTATCATCACAACCTTGTTTTGTTTTTTTTTCCCTCGTGATGTTTTTAGGTGGCAAAGTGACAAGTGTCCAAACTCGGGCCTGACTTTCCTGAACGCACCAACCTTTCACCAGGTCTGAAATCATGGACGTCAAGGACCGGCGCCACCGCTCTCTGACCCGGGGCCGATGTGGCAAAGAGTGTCGCTACACGAGCTCCTCCCTGGACAGCGAGGACTGCCGCGTGCCCACGCAGAAGTCCTACAGCTCCAGCGAGACGCTGAAGGCCTATGACCACGACAGCCGGATGCACTATGGAAACCGAGTCACAGACCTCGTGCACCGGGAGTCGGATGAGTTCCCAAGACAAGGTAGGTAGAGCTTACCCCGCTGACTTCGTCTGAGTGCTCTCCCGTTTTTGCACCCTTGGTACGCCGGTGGCTGAGGTTGGTGGAAACTGGGAACAAAGTGTGCCGGCGTCAACTCCCTGTTCAAGTTTTAGTTTAAGAGAACAAGCTTTTCATCAACTCGTATCGAACTCCGATGGGTATCGTAGAAGGGCCTGTTTTGTCTTGGACACTGAATTCTTTCATGACTTGGTGGTTGCTTTCGGAGACCCAGTGTGGTAGGTTTTGCAGGCGTAACAGACAGCAGACTGTTGGTTCCCTGAGAGCTATTCCTGAGAGCATCACGGACCCCCATCCTGAGGGATGCAGGCTTACCTGTGGTTTTTAAACCCTTCTCTTTGACGCACACACACGAACCTCCAAGAGTTCTAATTTCTCCTGCTTCTCCTGTTGGGCTTCTCAATTATATTCTCTTGAAAAAAATGGTACGATGATGAAAATGTATTCCCTCCCTCACCCCATGTAATGATATACAATTTCTCCCCCCTCCAAAAAATGTGGTGTTAATTCTGACTTGCACATTTTTTAAAAATGTGTCAGAGCACAGGTGAACACATTATTACTCAATTCCACTGATACAATCCTCCCCCCGTCCTACTTTCACCCAAACTTATCCTGGCATATTTTGATTTCTTCGGGGAGGAGAATATTTTCTTCCCAAGCACTTAACAGTTGACATTCTCTTCCTATTCAATATCCATGAGGGATTTTGTTATCACTTGTCATGAGTTGCTGTAAATACGTGGACATGTAGATAAACCAGGAACAGTGCTGAGAGGCACCGTGGCTAAGTGGACTCCCTGGCTCCGCATCCTGTGCTCTGTGTTCTGGCTTTGCCACGTGTGTGACTCACATGACGGTGCAGCAGAATGACAAGTGCACGCACAGAAATACAGTGAATGGCACCAGGAAGGGCCCCTCTGCCAGTGCCGAGGGTCAAGGCCCTGCCTGTGGGTTGCGGCACAATGTGTTTATAACCCTGACTCTTTTAGTTCGTGTTCTATGTCCCTGTCAGGAAATGTTGCAACTAATTTCCTTCCTCGGGAGATCTGTTAGCTTCATCCTTTCAGGCTGCTGTAACAAAATGCCATAAACCAGTGGCTTATAGACACAGAAATGCATCTTGCCCAGTTCTGGAAGCTGAGATGGCTAAGATCAAGGCCCTAGCAGATCTGGTGTCTCATGAGAGCTCTCTTCCTGACCCGTCTTTTCCTGTGTCCTCATGTAGCTGAAGAAGGCAAGGGAGCTCTCGGGGGTGACTTGCATTTTTTATTTTTTAAGTTTTTTTAAATGGAGGTACTGGGGGTTGAACCCATGACCTTGTGCATGCACGCACCATACCCTCCACCCCCACCCCAGAGCCTGTTTTATAAGGACATTAAACCCATTCATGAGGGCTCCACACTTCCAACTTCTTAACCTCCCCAAAGCCCCACCTATAAATTTTATTTGGAGGGTGACAAACATTTAGTCTGTAGTAGCTTGGAATTCCATTCCTGGTTTCTTCACTTCCCTAAGTTACTTTGCTTTTTTTTCTCCCCCTTATTTCTCAGAAAACACCACATATATATGTACGTAAATATCCTATCATCCCGTGGTGGTTCTAAAAAACATGTTCTCAAATGTTCCTAGCTTCACCTAGCTCCAGCTTTTATATTTAATAGAATATTCCACAGAGTCAGCAGAGAGCCAGTTAAAATCGTGTTTCTGCCGCCGCTGTAGACTCTTGCAGAATACAATTTTTACTTAGTCTGCACTCTGATTTTCGGAGTTATCTTCATGTAAATGAAACACATTACAAATAGGGGGAGGGTTGCTTGAAAACTGCTTCTATATCAAAAGTCTTTGATCTGTGAGTAACTTCAACGAGTGTTTTACTTTAAGTTCTCACCCGACCCCAAAAGAGCATGTAGTGGGAACTGGAAAAAAAAAAACACTGTGAGGAATCACAGATTAATTAATTATAAAGGAGTGTTTAAATTTCCAGTATGAAAAATGAAGACACCTATCTTTTATTTACAAGAGCATCACTAATACAAGACTCAAATAGTCTGAAAAGCGATGCACAATCAATGTGGTTGAAAGCCTTTCATTTTCTGCTGTGTTTTTGATTTCATTTACGATATTACTGCATACATTTTTGTTTCTCGTGAGTCTGTGCTGAGATGTAGAACCCTACTTCCTAAGTCTCATTGAAGGTAATTCCTGGCTTCTGGACCGTTGTGCACTGAGCTGTAGATCCCAGATTACTGTTGAATTGTGGATTTGTCTGTCTCCTTTCCCCTTATTAATATTTACATAAAACGAAACCAAGTGCTTGGGATTTTATTTTCAAATATACCTTTCTTCTTCCTGTTTAATCTTGTCCCTTCCCATTGATGCTAATGGAAGTCGCTTGGCCACATCGAATGCGTAGCCGTGCAATTAACAATTCACACATGCCGTGTGTTGTTATTGAGCTCATATTTGTTTGTGTAATGTGTTTGCATGAATTAAAAACTGTGCAGGCCAAAAGTAGAAATGAAAAGGCACTGGAAGTATTTGCATATGCAAGTGCAATTCCTTCTGAAGACAGCTATGAATTTATGCATGAAAATGTAGTCAGTCTGAGTGGATCTACTTTGATGGGTTCTAAAATTGAACTCCGCAGGAAGTAAATAAGCTCATATTTAAGGAGAAGGAGGAACAGGAGATACTCTCTGGCAAGCCGCCCTTTTAACGTGAAACTGAGCCACTACCGAGAGGGTTAAAAACAAATTTTACACTCAGTAATAACAATAATTTTTTTAAAAAATGTCATGCATTTCCCATTTTATGTTCTGAGTCATGAAATCAAAGAGCAGGATCATCTCAGTACTTATTAGCCTAGAGGTACACGAGCAAGGATCATAGCAGGATCATCTCCCGCGGTATTCTTACTTAAAAACCCAAGACACCGATCATAAAACAAACAGGCTTCTCACGCACAAGCCAGTTTGGCAAACACAGTTGGATGGCTCTCCAGATGCTCAGAGGGGAAAAGAATTGCCAGGCAGTGAAAGTGATCTGGGGCCAGGGTCAGACCTTGTCCGTTTCCCCAGCTGGCCGGCAGCAAGCAGCAAATGTGAGGGCCGGCAGGTGCCGGCAGGTGTTCCCCTGAGAGGCCTATGGGAGCTCCTGTCAAATTAAAACTTTTTTGCTTGCTTTCAACACACAGTCCTCCTCTGTCTCCTTCTACTGTGAGTCTCTTCTCCCAAGAAGAGACCATGCAAATTACCTGTCTGGCCTCTTCCCATGCTAAATCCTCCTGGTGTGAAGGGAGAAAATTGCTGACCCGAGGTCTGTGGCCATAGGAGTAATTAGTAATTAGTAAATGACTAATCCTGCACTGAATAGCATCCTGGTGGCCTGAGAGCTAATGCACCTGACAGAAGTGACCAGCAATCTGATCCCTGGCCAGACCCAGTCCCAGTCTCATCTGTGCAGTCGATGCCCCTTTGAATAATGCAGGTCAGCCGAGTTCCCAGGCAGGTTGTATCAGCTTGTTCTCTCGGACCCTGAAGTTGGGGTGTAGCGCAGTGTGATATACAAGACATTCCCTCGTGGCTTCGGAGCTGAAAGATAGATTTGAACTCTGCTTTTGCATATGGATGTGCCTGTGACTCTGGTCTCATTCTGTGTTTTGCCAGAACTGTTACATAGTCTTCAGGTGTATTAGAAACAGCAAAGATAGTAATAAAAGAATCATGCCTAACATTTATTGAGACTCCCTACCCATCAGGTGACACTCTGAGCATTTGACTTGTAGTAACTCAGTTAACATTCACAGCAACATTGTAAACTGGGTACTAATATTAGTCTATTTTTTATGGATTTGGAAACTGAGGCCTGAGGAGACTACATAAATCATCCAGGGTCACAGGTGTAGGGAAGAAGTGGAGACAGGTTTCAAGGCCAGGGAGATGGATTCAAGAGCTCTGTTTTAAATCACTGTGCTTGCTCACTTCTCAAATAAATAAGGAAACCAACAAGAACCAGACCTTAAGCGTCAGCGGCTGTGAAGTTCAATAGATAAACCTTTTAAGTATCAACACCTTGAAACCCTTCTTGGCATAGGACTGACTGAATGTACCATGACCACTTCCACCAGCGCCGCTGGTCTATACTCCTGTCCTCACCTGTTCCCCTTCGAGTCCACAACTGTCCCAAACTCCCGGAAGCCTTCCTTCCTCCAATGCTTCTCCACCACCCAGCACTGCAGGAAGAAGCTCCTATGGTCAGCATTGGTGCCAGGCTGTCTGCACTGATTCTCTGTCCTCCCCTATAATCATGACCTTTTTACACAACCTCTCAACCTGGAACCCTAACCAAGAATGGGGTGGCTCTCCAAATGATGTTGCTCAGCTAAGCAGAACGGACTGGTTTCTGGGTCAGCCAAGGCCCAGTGGGTCAGACAGTTCAACCAGGCTACTCACACCTCAAAAAGCCTTCTTTCCAGTTAGTGGTACAAGTCTCTTGAAAAGGGGCCAAGATTGCATCCTTTCTCTGTCCCTCAGGCTGTCTGTTTGGGTCAAGGTTGAGGAAAGAATTGGGGGAGGTTTGGATTTTTGAAAGCATGCTTGTATCAGACCTAGCACAGGAATAACTCACACTAACCCGCCAATGCACTTAAAAATACCTAAACATGCACATGTATGCATTTGGGGCTAGGTTTGATTTTGGTGTTTCATAGACTAATTTTCACTTCTGTGATATTTAAGATATTTTGGACAATACTTTGTTGGCTCTGTGTAATTCAGCCTAGCATAAACGTAACCTGTGCTAATGAGCTGAAAACTCACAGACTTCCAGTAAGGTGAAATATTCCCTGTATTGATTCAGTTAATGTATATAATAATTGTGAAAGGACTTTGGAAACCTGTGAGCATTTCTCTCTCTCTCTCTCTTTTTTTTTAACTATTGTCTTAAAATACTTATTTTCCCACTGTACCCAAAGCAAGAATTAGGTTCTATTTTGAAAACCCCAGCCTTCTAATTTAACCTGCAAAGAAAACCTTGTACGGGGAAAGTTCAAGAGTTTGGTTCGTCAGTATTTGGGAGGCTGAAAAACACCTTGAGAAGATTGCTTTCAGTTCTATTCTTCTACCTCTTGGCAGGACTCCTTTTCCTCCCTCAGCTGAGAGTAATGTTTTGCTTCTTAGTCTTTGTGCTGTTGCTTTAAAAAAAAAAAAATTGGAAAATAAATCTACAGCCTTTAATACAAGATGCTCCCTTATCTTGTTGCTGGCTAACTGGAATCCTTGTTGCTTCTTCTGAAAGGCATATGGGGGAGCAGTTAATAATGCAGACCCAGAATTCAGCTGCAGCTGTTCTGTAGTATTGATGGGTTTGGTCAGTGTGCCCGTGATCAGAATCTAGAACGTAGACTCTGTCTTACTTTTTCCTCCTGTAAATATTCCCGCCAGTATACTTACTGGGATCCTTTCTTATGACTATGCATATGTCATGCTGTGGGTGTTGTCTTTGTTGTAATAAGTGCTGAATAAATGCTGGCAGTCATAATTATCGTCATTTTAATCCTGTTGCCAGCAAAAGTGGAGACCAGCAGCTCTGCAGTCCGCATCGTATCGTGTGCCACAGAAATCTGCCCACCGCGCTTGGATTCGTTTCCCGTGACTTGCAAAAATTCTGACATCTTCATGCCCAGAATGTCTCTTCCAGCTGTTGATAGCGTGTGTTCGACTCCCTACGCACCATACCTTTTGCTCCCAGAGATGAATACAACTCACACATTACTTCCGTATTTTTAGAAAGGAATGAAAGATACCATCTAACAACTGTCAGCTGATGCCAACACACTGTAAGAGAGTTGCCAGGCAGACGATTCTGCAAGTTTAAAAAAAAATAAAAAGATTGGAAAAATGCTCTAAGGTAGTGCCACTAGATACAAGTTTTTAAAAGTTGTGCATTTTGTGGCATATAAGTGACCTGTAAATCTTAGGAATGGGTTTAATTAGGAGGAGACTTTATGCATATACACTCTGGGTGAAAATGAATCCATCGTATTGCTCTCCATGTAATAATTTAGAGTCATTATCACTTAGAGAGACAGGCTTACCGAGATTTTCACTGTTGGTATACACTGCCCTTCTAGGATTGCAGTCTTCATGTTACCCAATTGTTACTCTGTAAGTAATTATCTGTTGTCAATTCTGCGTTCAACTTTGGATCTGTCTTCGAATTGTCTTCCTTTCCCTGTTCTTTTTCCATGATAATTCTCCACTTCACCTGAGACCTCCCCTCTTTGTTTTCCGTCTGTGGTGCCTCTATGAGAAGAGTCTTGTTTGTATAATTTCGGTGCACACTGTTTCTCTTTCTCAAGACTCTGAATTACAAGTGAAAGTAAGATAATATCCCAACTGAAATTAGCTCATGCAAAAATCTGATGCTTTGTCTTATTGGAGAATCAAGCAATACATCTGGCCTCACACTTATCATCTCTTATTTCTCATTCTCCTTACTTGGCTTTACTCTCGAGAGAGAGATCTGTTTGAAGAGGTCTGTTGATAATCCCACTTTTGCAGTCTCTTCCCTTGGAAAGTCTTTTTTTGGGGGGTAGGGGAGCAATTATCAGCACTATGTTCCTAAGAAAGATTCAGATGGGATTCAGACACGAGGCGATGCCTCTGTCACTCTGACCGCAGTTGGCCATGCTTGGACTTAAACAACCTGGTACCTGGAAGAGGTATCTTATGGTGAGAATTTCCTAAACATGATGGAATGAATACCATATAGAAAATAAATGTTCTGATTTAAGGAGGAGGTAAGGAGTATTGATTGGTCTGATAGTACATACCCCTCATACTAGTGATGCTTGAGTCTAACACACATATGGTCTTTCCAAGTTCCATCTCTACTTTCCCAACTGCCCTTGAATAGTGTTTCTTAGATAATCAGGAAACAGACTTCATTGTCTTTTCCTCAAAATCTGTTTTCATTTTTTGTTCCCCAGTTCTGGGGAATTGCATCACAACTCTTGCCTTTAGGTAGAGTCTTCCAAGACTGTCTCTTTTTCTTGCATCCTGACCATCAACCTTCTTAATTTATTTTATTTCCAAGTTTCTCGTCCCATGGGAAGCTTCCAGGATTTCAACATTGTCCAACTGCTTCGCCATTTAAATTGCCTTTTTCCCCTAGTCTTTCCCCTGGCTTTTCTTTTTCTTTCTTTCTTTCTTTTTTCTTTTGTATCAGGGATAGTCTTGAGTTTCTAAAACACTGCATTATTTTTGCCTCTTACTCACATTAATTCAGAAATATTTGGGAGTGCCCACGAAGCAACTGTGTTAAGCTATGGGACTCTAAGGCAAACGTGGTCACTAACCTCGCAAAACTAGGCAGTCCTAAAGGGGAAAAATATAATAGACGTGTAACTAGGTTTAGTCTGATAAATGTTGCGAAAGGGAAATTCTTGGATGACTTTGGAGAGGTGTCCGACCCTGAAGTGTGCATCAGGAATATCAGAAATTGTGACACCCTTTCATACTCTTGAAGGGTGAAGAGGAGTCGGGGGACCAAAGAGGCAAGAAAGAGTGTTCAGGCCAAAGACAGAACATATGCAAAGGCCCAGAGGTGGCAACATTGGGTTGTTCCACGGATCTAAAAGAAGCTCAGGTTAGCTGGATGTGGTGTGGGCACAGATGAGCTGGAGCAGGAGGGAAAAACTGGCTCCTGAAGGCCTTCCAGAGAAATGATGGCTTGCTTCAGTGTGTGAAGTACGTTATGGGGAGACAAGACGGTCAGCACGGTGGGGTAGGAGGCTGGATTTCACTTAGGGTAGGGGAGCCTTGTAGCCTGAAGTGGGACAGTGGAGATGATTGAAGAAATGCTGTTGAGAAACAAAGACTGTTGACTTTTTAGGACCCTATAAACAAAGCAGGCACAGTTCTCCGTCTCTCTGACATTGCCTCCTTTCTTCGCCTGCGAAGAGAATACTGCTTTTCCAATGCCCAGATTACTTAAAGAGCCAGGGAAAGTCAATGCTTGTAAATAAGCCCTTAAACGGAAGTGCATAGATTGTTAGTTCAAGTCCCCCTGGAATGGCCACACGAGTCCGAATATCAAACTGCCGTGTAATATATATTTGGGTGTTTTTCTCACCGTTGTTATGCCAGCCTGTGCAAAGAGTAGTGCCAGCAACAGAGCATCTTACAGGATCCGGGGTGAAGAAAATACAGGAGAAGAGTTGCATTTCATCTGTTGCTCTTCTGTGTGACCGCAGTACATTGTTCATCTTCTATTGTTGGCTAAATAAATCAGGACTCATAACAGATGTGAGAGCTGTGTGTGTGTGTGTGTGCACCCGTGAGCACACATGCATGAGTGTGTATCTTACTCCTGTGGTTGGTAATTTGACCAGCAAAGCAGAGGACGTTTAGAATATGGTATCAGTCCTTTCTGGCAACCGACAAAAGCAAGGGCAGGGAGAAAAGAAGCAGCAAGTGATGCAGGAAAACATATGTGGGGCGTGAGGAGGGCCATGTCCCAGGCTTCGGTTGAGCCCCTGGGATGTGCCCCGCCAAGTGTGAGTCCTTGGCTTTGCGTGGGAAAGAATTCAAGAGTGAGCCAAAGTTGAGTAAATGTAGATTTATTCAGAGAGGTACATTGAAAGGCAAGAGAAAGGCCATGAGGTGGAGGTTGGGTGCTCAGATTAAAAGTAGGTACACATTCCATAGACAGAGTGAGGGCCGTCTCTGAAGAAGGAGAGACAGGGGCGGTGGCCATGAGGCACCCTGTTGCCAGTTTTTATGGGCTCAGTGGCTTCAAATGCTAATAAGTGGAAGGACCAGTCTAAGAAGCCTGGGGGAGGGGCTGGGATTCCCAGGAAGTTGGCCATTTCCCACTCTTTGACCTTTTGTGCCTAGCCCTGGGACTGCCATGGTGCCTGTGGGCATGTTGTTTACCGTGCTAACATATTACAATGAGGGTATAATGAAGCTCAAGGTCTACTAGAAGCTAAATCTCTCACCATCTTGAGCCTCAAGGCTACTGGGGGTTGAATCTTTCACCATTTTGATGTTAATTGCTGTAGCATTCCTTGAATGGCTGTGCCCTGCCCCCTTCCTGTCTCACAAGGACACTGCTGGAGTTTCTGCTGATGACAACTGACTAAATGTTAGTGCTCATCACCGGGGCTTGAAGCAGAGGACAGGTTGGTTGCTGGGCTGAGCCAGTGTGTGCAACTGCGGACTGTTTGAGTCTGAGGAGCCCTGAGGCCATGCACGTGTAGAACATCTAGTAGGCAGCTGAGTGTGCAGCTCTGAAACTCTGCGGAGACGCTTGGGCCGGATAGAGACTTAGGAGATGACAGCTAATAATTTCATGGGACTTGGTGTGATCAGCCAGGAAAAATGTACAAGCAGCCGAAATAAGGGGCTCACACGGGAACGGACAGGACGGGGAAGAAGCTCCTGCGAAGGAAAAAAATGGACTTTCCTTCAGATGCTCTGCCCAGTCCTTCTGAACTGAGCCTCCATTCCAGGTGTAAAGAAGTAAAACCACACTGGTTTTATTTCCCAGCCCACTACTCAGAGAGGTGGTTTCTTTTTTGTCCCCTGAGTATCTGAGGTTATGAAGTCCGTGCACACAGGCCATGCTCGGCGCCCAGACACATTCTGTTCGGTCTGCAGATTGTGTTAGACATTTGAATAGCGTGCCTGCAGCCAGTTGTCTCACATTCATGTTTGCCACCGGCCCCGTCACTGCCTTTTGTCTTAGCACTAGTCCTCCTCTTCGGTGGATTATTTTACATGCCAGGTCCCTGTTGCCACTGCAAAAACAGCAGGAGCCTTCCGCTGCCCCTTCCTTCCTTGTAGAACCTCTCAGCCCCCGAGGCTGGGCTAACCTCCAGACCGCCTCCGGGGAGAAGGCTGCCCTCTGAATTCCGGTGGCCCTCCGTGGGTCTGGGTGGTGTGGTTCCTCGTGATGAGTGACTCCATATCCCCATCCCGTGGGCTGCATGACTCCTGTGAATAGGGAGGGAAATGAAGTGCTTTGCAGTCTTCTGCTCTGACTCATGGATGCAACGACCAGAGAATTTGTTTATTACTAGTGGCTCGTTTCCTGTTCTCATGAGAAGGATCGAAAGCACGACTTCAGAAAAGGACTCCACTTAGAAATGCGGGCTGTGGATCTGTCCGGCATGTCAGTAGCAAATCTCACATGGTGAGATGTCAGCCTGTGAGGGTTTTCTGCACACACCTTGGCACGCGCAGGTGGAATTTCACTACCATTTGCCTTTTCTGAGAATTGGCGATCCCGTAATACTCTGGGCTTTTCTAGGCCGGTGTCCCATACCACAGTCCTGTCTCTGGAGGGACATACTATGTCATATCTGTAGGAAGCCTTTGGTACAGTGTGATTGGTGACAGGATGCAGTTCTGACCGGCAGCTTTCAAAATATGGTACTGTGAGAGATGGAGGAATCGCCTTAGTCTGTCTCACCAAGGCTTCCAGTCCAGGTCCAGCAGGGCTGCCCTCCCACCCATTGAGGAACCATTGTGCTGGTATTGTCAAAGGGGAACATTACATTTTCAGTGTCATGCTTTAGGTTTATCATTTAATTTTCATCTCTGACAATTCCAGAAGCATCCTTGGGGACATATGAAGAGGAGGGGCCTGGTGTCTACCCAACTCAAATTCAGTTTCATTTCTTGAGCACCTTAATTGGCGGATCTCACAAGCCTTCTCTTTCCACTGAGCCAGACTCCATCGTACCACCGAGTCACTCAATATTCCTCCCGCGCTGACAGCTTCCCTTTCCTCTCAACCTCAAGTCAGATCGACTTCGGTAATAAATCTCTGCTGGGAGCCATCCGAGCAAACACGGAGTGTGCGCAGAGATATTAAAAATAAGTGCGACATGGACTTATTTAATCATGTCCAACAGCCTTTTATAATATTTGGAATATTTTACCAAAGTTACTATGAGAATTAGGTTTAATACATTTTCTCCAAGATAGAAAGATCTTTTTTGGGAATTAAAAAAAAAAAAAGCCACAGATTAAAGTCAAATGGGCTCTGTTGTATTCTCAGCTAAACCTCTTATTCTCCAACCTCTTCCAGGTCTTTTTCTTTGGCCAGAACCACAAAATGTGAAGCTTGTCTTTTGTTCACCCTGATTTATGAATAGTAGGCACTGGGCAGTTGCTTTCCCAGTGGGATGCATTTTATTTTAAAAATAGTTCGAAACGCTTCCTTTTAAATTCCCCCATGTCCGTTGCCACCTTGACTGTATCACGGGTGCTTCTCAGTTCATCCTTGTTCCGTTCAGGTCTGCTCCACACATGGGGAATTCAGGCACTCAATTTATTTGCAGTCCTTTGAACCAAAATGTTGAATTTATTTCGAGAGTAATTCCAGTGGATTAAATTTGTTTCTGTGGATCTGTCTGCTGCAGCTGGAACATTGATAGAAGAGAGGAATATTACATTAATATTCTCAAAAAAAAAAAAAAGATCCTGTCAACTGTGAGATAAATATCCACAGCCCAGACAGGTCCCTCTCAAAATGACTGCAAATTCAGGTGACGCCATCAACTTTAAAAAGGTCCCTACCTCGGGTTCAAATGTTCCTTAGTTCCCAGTGACAATTCAGTTAATGCTCACACTCTGACCCCCATTTGTATTTGTGGCAAAAGCCCAGCCTGGAGGTGACCCAGTTAACACTTTCTGCTTCGCAAACCCAGAGACAGAACAGCGGGGAGGCTACAGCAAAGCGCTGAGTTGTCCTAGCTGAGCAGTGACAGGACCACAAGGGAGGCCACCACCTCATGCCATTTCCATCGCTGGACCAGTGGCGACTCATTAAACTCTTTTGGGGAGTTTTGAAACAAACCCTGCGCCCAAGCCAATTAAAGCAGAATCTCTGGCGGCGGGGAGGGGTGCAGAGTCAGACCTAGGCATGAGGATTTTTAAAACTGTACTTTTATATAAATGAAACATCTCAAAGGGTTGAGTGTAACAGGACATGCTCTGCAGAAAATAATAATTCCTTTGGTATCTGATAACATTTCAAGCTTACAGGGTCTTATGCTTAGCATCGTGACTTGAAGTCTCCCTTTTCACTCAGAAGCCCATAACTCTAGTTTTTTTTTGTTTTTGTTTTAAGTTGAAGTGTAGTCAGTTTACAGTGTTGTGTCAGTTTCTGGTGTACAGCATGATGGTTCAGTCATACATATACATACATAGATTCATTTTCATATTCTTTTTCATCATAGGCTACTACAAGATACTGACATAATTCTACTTTTATTAGAGCCTCTGAATTCTTAGAGGGTTTTGGTTAATAAATGCCATGTAGCTGGGAGTGTATTACAACACTGGTTACCAAACCAAACCAGGAATGACCGACCTTTTGGCTCTGCATTAGTTATCACAGGTCTACGGTGCCAGTGTCCACTTTGTTCTGGGTCAAAAGAAGCAAGTGGACTGATTCTTCCAACATTCCTGCGTCTCACCTTAAATCCTCACTTTTAATGTTTAAGAGAATGTAATTTGAGCACCTTGCTTGGACTGTAGCACGCACACAACTAATTATGTCAACAGATCCCCCATCTTCAACGTCAAAGCAGTCGTGATGAGTTGAAACCTACCCTCAGAAGAAAGGCAGTCCAGTTACATGTGTGTTGAAAGGGGAAGCCAGTGAGGAAAGATAGTGTTACTAGTCAGTTCTTACCTGCTTTTCAGTATGAATATTTATTAAGCCTGAGAATAGCTCAAGCGAGGGCAAAAGCCCCAACACTCCCAGGGAAGGTAAGATCGAGGGATGACGCAGGCTGGGTTTTTACCCATGTGTCCTGGTGGACACTGTCCTGATCTGGATTATATATGTCCACGCTGTGCCTCTCAGCTCTGGCGATTTGGTAGCTTTGGGAATTCAGGTCTAGTGTTGCTAAGTTTTCCAACTTTTCAAAAAAAAAAATGAGAAATCTGGATTTTATTTTTATAAAAATTCTCAGATTTTAAATGTTGCTGTAATGGCCACTTGTGGTGCAGTTTAAGTAGGCTTTGCATACCTGCCGGCTTCATTTCCTGCCCTGGAACTCTCTGATGATAAAGCACTGAACACCCTTAAGGATGAGGACAGTGCAATGTAATGAAGTCCGCAGTGAGCATCTGTGGGGCTCCCTTGACTGATAAGTTCAGAAGCCAGTGGATAGGAGGCTCACGATAAATGCCTTCCCTTTCATCCAAGAAGCCCAGCCTTGGAAGGTTCCAGCTCCATCATCACTCAACACCCACAGCAGTGGCCAGCTCTGTAATGCATTCCTGTATCGGCGCTGCCTCTGGTCCTGTTTCTCACCCTGTCCTTGGCTCCTGCTCCTTTGAATCGCTTCCCAAATAATGTGCTTGTTCACGAGAATTTTTCTCCACCCCTGCTTTCAGAGCAAAGTGGGTTAAGGCTTTTGGCAGCTAAATTATTTGAAGAATTACTGTGTATAGACCAAAAGAGGACTATCTATAGGGAAGAGGGAGCTGCCTCTTAGTTGGGAAATGGTTGATTTAAAAAAAAAAAAAAAAAAAAAAAGATGCCAAGCTTGTGTTAAAGATGTGACTTGGTACTTAGTAAATTTTAGAAGGTTTGTGATTTGTTTTTTATTTTGTTTTATATAAGAAACATGGTGATTGTTTTCTGCTTATTTGGTTGGTTGGTTTTTCAAAAAAAAAATTTAATAACCTTTTAATTTTGGAATAGTTTTACGTTTACATAAAAGTTGTAAAAATATAGAGTCCTCTGGTTGGTTCTTCTTTGTTGTTGTAGTTTGTAGTCCAGGTGAGATTTTTGACTACACGCCTAGCAAACCTGACATTGCTTTTTCCTCTTAGAAGCCATTATATCACATCTCAGTAAATACAGACTAGCAAGTGGTAAACTTACCCTATAAGTTCCTTGAGGATGAAGACAATGCTTTATTCATTTTTCCGTTCCCTTTAGTATCTGCCACAGTGCCACGCACAGGGTCATTTGAGAAATATTTGTTGAACGAGGTATTCCCATCACACAGAGGGATCTGGAGGGATCACTTCCGGTCCCCCAGCTCTGCTCCCGCCCCCAACTCCCCTTTCCGCCTCCCCACGGGGCAGCTTTTCCCCTGTGTGGTTTCAGTTTGGCCACAGTAGACTGGGAAAGAACATCAGAAGGCATATTTTTTTTTTTTTTCATTTAGGGCTGGCTTTGCCAGACCCCCCACTTTCACAGGCATGAGTACATGATCTTCTTGCCAACCAAGCCAGAGCTGCCTCTTGGCCGCCCCTCGTTCCACGAGGGCTTTCTAGGACATGCCTGGGCACCACACGTCATGGTGTATTTTTAGCCAAACACTGAGTAAAATCCAACACGCCTTGTGTTTCTTTTCTAGATCCTCTAAGCACATGCCCTGCTTACTTACTGGGTGGCTAACAAAAACCATTAACAATAACACATGCGGTAATTTCAGCTGCGGATCTTGGAACACCTTTACAAGTTCCTTTTTTATTAACCCTTTTCAGGAAACTCAAATGGCTTGATTGCAGTATCATAAAAGATAGAATTAGGGCACAAATGAACTTATTTACAAAACAGAAACAGACTTACAGACATAGGGAACAAATATGGTTACCAAGGGAGAAGGGGGAGGTGGAGGGATAAATTGCGAGTTTGGGATTAGCAGATACAAACTACTATATATAAAATAGGTAAACAACAGGGTCCTACTGTACAGCACAGGGAACTCTGTTCAATACCTTGTAATAGCCAGTAATGAAGAAGAATATATATGTATAACTGAATCACTATGCTGTACACCAGAAATTAATGCAACATTGTAAATTAACTATGCTTCAGTTTAAAAAAAAAAAAGGTAGAATTAGTATCTTTGTGAACAGCTTGCTTTTGTTCAACCTTGGTTTGCATCTCAGAAGAATGGTTAGTCATAGGATGTTAAATTATGTAGTAGCTTAATACTGTAAGCTACTTACTTTCAGTCTTTTAACAGAATTAGAAGGATTCAGCTTTCTAAGGCAGGGGTTCAGCACATTTTATAAAGGGACTGCGTCAAGGATGAAACAAACAGAGGGTATCTTGTTTCATAGTGTTTTGTTGGGTCTTCTTTTTTTTTTGCAATGACAGTATTTTTGGTTGAGTATAAAGTGCGAAGAGGTCTTCCACACACCGTCAATTCAGTATCTCCCTCATTTGACACATAGAAAAACTGAGATACAGACATCAGAGGTAAGTAAGGCTCAGTGGACAGTGGGAATTAATTGGAGGATTTCCAGCCGAAGAGCAGTATAATACCATTTACGTGATAGGGCAGTCCCTAAGCGTTCTCTGGGGGAAATAGTTCCTAAGGTGGGGAGAGTCATCCAGATCCCTTAAAGGAAACGGGGTCTGGAGACCTAGACGGGGTCCAGGTGTGTGATGGACGTTTGGAGTCTCTGAGTTCATTCACCCTTGAAGGTAGTAAGCCCACTCCTTGTCCTGGATTTGCTAAGTTTCCAACATGAGCGTTGGATGTTCTGTGGAGCACAGTGAAAACCCATGTCAGTCTGATCGTGGCCCTGATCCATCAGTCTTGCTTTCTGAATCAGAGCAGCGGGCCCAACCCTCCTGTTCTTTATCTCCAACCAGGTGCCCCCCCCCAACACTAGTCTCCACTCCCCTGCCCTCCACACAACCTGAGTATTGACTTCCTGCTCGTCAGTCACCCTTAGTGGACAAGGATTCCTTGGCTTTTCAGAACTGATTTAATTTAGGTGTATCACAGCTTTTTTTCCATAAGAGGGAATATTTGTTTCAAAGACCAGAATATCCTCTGTTATACAAAAACATACCCATTGCGGCTTGTACAGGATGTCACAGCTTCTCGTTCACAAGTAGCTTTCACAGAGACATGCAGGAATGCCAGCGAAGCCAAGCGTTAAACGAAACAAAGCCATGGATAAGAACTCACCTTGAAAATTAGCCAATTGCATGCCTTGTTTAGCCCATGCCAATTACTCTGAAAACTCTGTCATTCTGGAGTTTTCTTTCTGTGGCCATCATCCATTTCCCCATTTCCGTATCACCATAGTACTCTCCTCTTGTCTAAGACAGAGACAAAAAGGTTGTGACAATAATGTTGGTAGCTTAAATGTACCGAACAGTTTCTCTGTGCCTCATTATAATCTATGAAATTTGTGCATGAAAATCACCACATCAGAACAAGCAAGGTTTAGAGGATTTAGTTACCCTACCCAGGGCAGGCACCTTGTGCGTAAGGGATGGAACAAGAACCAAACTGTAGCGGTCTGACTTTGGCGGCCGCAGTTTGTCGGTGCTAGAAAGTGTTTGTTGATTGACTACATAACAGCCCTGCTTCCCTCGGTACTTGCTGGAGGGAAGAAATCAAATCCAAAAGTTGAGATGGTCTGGACAGGCAGGCTGCTGAGAAGCAGAGTATCATTACAGCTATTAGGACAATGCAGAGGGTTATTTTGGTGCTCAGATCTGTGCAGCCAGATGGAAATCATAGTTCAAGCTTAGTGTTGTCAGACAGCAGAGGCTGTGGGCCAAGGGGATGGCACGGGTGAATGATTTTTGACTGTTTATCTCTAATGTGTGTGGCCAGTGTCACTCCCATCTCTGATGGCTGTGATTTATTCTATTATACTGTCAGGATTAAAGCACCTTAGCAGGAGGAAAATAAAGGGAGGGATACAAATGCTGTGTCATTGACGTGACAGATGCTCTTTCTCTGGAAACCATGGACTGTAAGGGCATGGAAACTCTCAAAAGTGCCACGACCAGAGAATCTCAGACTCAGACAGAGCCTTGGGGCCATCTGTTTCAAAGCACTCATTTGATAGATAAGGAAACTGAGACTCTGGGGCTTCTCTGGTGGCCAAGGTCACACAGGCTCCTAAATTCAGCACTAGAACCCTAGTTCTCACCTCCTAGTGCAGTGTCCATCCAGCTCCATCACCTGCTAGTCAAGTTCATGCTTCCTTCCCCTAAATTCATCGAGCTGAGTTTTCATAACACTTAACGAATTATACGTTTTACGTCAAGTAAAGCATCTATGTTTTAACAAGGTTAAAGAAAAGTAGGAAGCAGTGGCTGGAAATTACTCCCTTTGCTCCCCGGGATTCATGCAAGTATTATCATTTTAACCCCAGAACAGTGGTCCTTGGCTCTCCTCGCTGTTACCTGTTTGGCGAGCACCTTTCCTTTCTCGGATCCAAAGAGACCCTTTGCACCTCCTCACCCCTGTTAAGTGATGGGCTGAGCTGTTCTCCACCTGCTGCAGCCGCCAGCTCTGTGCTGTGTTCTCACCCATCCTTCCCTCACATCCTTCATCTCCTGTCTCTCTCCTGCTGTTTCCAGGACTGGCAGAGAGGGTGGATCAGAGCAAGTCAGAGTTCTAGACTGCCAAGAAACCCAAGGCCCGTCTCTCCAGCTCCTGCCTCCCTCCTCACTTGTTCCTTTGCATAGATTTTTCCAGCAACTCAGATATTCTGATCTCCTTGAGATCAGTAAAAGGGACACAGCGTTTAAAGCAGGAAGGGATGGCTTCAAGCCTGAGTCAGACCACAGGGAACCACGTGATGTCAGGCGAGCCTTAGTCAAGTCTCTAGAGGAGTGAAGTGTGTTTCTCTGTACAATTGGTGTCTTAGTACCTACTCCAAAGTGTTATTTGGGGAGTAGAGTCCATTAATGGTGAAATACATCGTAAACAGGTGTGTTACCACCAGACTGCCTAGTGACAAATTATTTTGGAACCAGGACGACTCTTTCTGCGAATCCCATAAGCCCAAACACGTTCATGTGTTGACACAGACCTCCCATGGGACAATCTGTCCCAGCCCAGGAGACTAAGGCCAGGTACCCCCAAAGTTACTGGATTCTTTTAGGGGTCAGAAAATACCGTACTTTCTTCTAGCTTTGCTGCCCACCAGTGCCGTTCTGTGTCCACCCAGAAATGGGGCCAGTGACTTCCCAACTCTCAACTCTCACTTAGCGATGAGGTGGCATTTCTTGTGGTCCAAATCTCACCAGGTCCCCCATGTAAACCTGTCATGAGGTTCTGCCTGTACTGTTCTCTAAGAGAGAAGTCTGCCTTCATAGGCTGACGTTGAGACCACAGGGCTCACCAATTTTCATTTTTCTAGGTGGGGACATGGATACGTACATGCAAAAAGTACCCCCTGAAAGACAGACCAGGGGAAAGACAGATCATTGCAGAAGTGGGGGAGGGGGCGGGGAGGGGGGGGTATTCTTGCTCAACCAGAGCTCAGACTCATCTAAAACCAACCCAACCACTTGATACATTTATCTTTAGAGTTGCCTAGACTTCTAAATTATCAGATTTGGTAGGAGCTGAAATCTTTATCAGTATGGGGATAATTTTAAATTTAAAAAAAAAACAAAAAAAAACCCCACTTTTCCAAGAGAATGTTTCTGTTTCCTGTAATAATTCTCCTCTTTTGTGTCACTGTGCTGAGGCAGGTAAGCTTGCTGTGGCTGTAGTTCCACAAAGAGAAATGGGAGGGACAAAGACCTCTGTTCACCCCTCTCTGATCCCAGTGGGTTGGTACCAGAATAGAAGCAGTCTTTTCCAAAGCTCAAACCAGGATGGGTCCCTCCGAAAAATGAGTGTCTGTAAACAGCTTGAAAGCCTCATCTGCTGGTTGCTTTATCCTCACCCCCATTCAAACCTTCGGGCTGTGTGGAAAGGGATTCGTAACCTCAAATCCAGGCTGGTTACTTTAAACCATGGGAGATCACTCAGTCAACAAACACCTAGAGCTGGCTTTGTCCCTGGTTTTGTTTCGGAGCTGGGGATACAGACATGAAAAAGGTACATAGTCCACGCTTTCAGGAAGTTCACAAGCTTGTGCAGGGGAGGTAGTAAGAACTGTGTAACACTAATACCACACAGAAACTACCCTGGCAGAGAGAAGCGCACAGTATTATCGGAGGGAAGGAAAGGCTTCCTGGAGACCCTCGTAGGGTGGGGAGTTTGTGCTGCGAGTCAAGGTTGAGTTTGCTGAAGGTTCCCTGAGATCCATTTAGGTTTGCTCTCGTGTGAACCAGATGACTAAAATAGACAGAGAGAATAGCATCCCGATATTTAAATATACGATTACCCTTTCTTTAGAAGTACTTAGCTGGAAGTGTCTTAGGCTGAATACTAAAACGCCTATCTGTGAATGTACACCATATTGGAAGCAGATTTACTGCCCCAAAGTGTAATGCTTACTCAGCCATCTGATGAGATTCGAGCACTGAGCAGTCTGAGAGGGATGCACAGAGCTGTTTTATTACAAGATGCTGTTATGAGTTATAGCAGCTTTCCTTATGCTATATGGCTGTCGCCAAACAAGTTACATGAATATAAGCAGTTTTATTTGCAATTTTTTGCCTACATTTTCTTAGCATATTCGGATTATGGTTTCTCACAGCCCGACTCGTGCTCCTGTGGCAGTCCCAGTATATTGCTTTATTCAGAGCCAAAAGGAGCCTTTAAAAATATTTGTAGAAAGTTCTCCTTTGAGTATGCAGTGTTTGTGTTTATGGCTGCTATCACCTGGCACTTGTTTAAAAATAAAAGAGAAAGAAAAAGGAAAAGAAGACTTTTCACTCTTGAAAATGTGTGTTTACTTCAGAGCAAACGTAATAAACACGTTAATTAGCCTCTCGTTTGATGCAGTTTCGGTGACCTGAGTAGGAGGTTTTGTGTTTCAGAAAAAAAAAAATAATAAACTAGGTTTTGAATTTCATTTGATCAGAACTGAATCCAAAATAACTAAAAGAAGAGAGAAGAATTAATTTTGTATGAGAGATGTATACTAGGCTTGGTGGTTACATACAAATTATAGGCTGGAAAATTAGTATTGTGAATTCCCCTTGAATATGTGAAAGTGAATCAGAGAAACTGATGACATTAATAAAAATGATAATAACAGTAAATTAGTTTATATTAAATGTAAATAAATGTTAAGCAGGGACCTGAATGAACCTTAGATGGGGAGGGACTTAGCTTAAACCCTGTTTATGTTTATTTTATTAAGTATCCTTTTCATAAAATTAATTATTATTAATAATTACAGTAAGTGTCTAGCATACAATGCCCAGTACTCAGTCTTTCTTCGTTTCACTGTTTATTTTTGGAAAATAGTGTGTTCGTTAGTGCTCGGCGTGACTTGGTATTTGGGAACCTGGACATTTGCATGTGACGGCATAACCAAGCTTCAGTGACAGGGCGGGTGGGGCACAGGCTATACTGCATGGGGTTTTGGATAATTTGGGGAATCCGTCTTCAAGAGTTTTTTTAAAGTACTTGCCTTGGATTTTTTTTTCCTGGGTAAAAGCATTTCACATCCATTGTAAAGACTTTGCAAATAAGTATATGAAGAAGAAAATGATGACAGCCTATTATTTTCTGTCCCAACAGTAGCTGCTGTCAACCATTTTGGTATATTTATTTTCTAGCCTTTAATTGTTTATGTATTTGTGTAAATGTGTTTTCAGACTTGGAATTCTGTGTACTGTGTGGTACCCTACTCTTTTTACTTATGTCATGAATGTTTTCCTTTTCTTAAGATACTCATCTGAAATAAGATTTCCTTAACAGCTGTACGGCATTGTCTTGTGAATATACCCACACTGTTTCCTTTTCATTTCATCTTTTTATTCCAGTGGAATTTTAGTTTTCATGCATTTTTTTTTGTTATAATGCTCCAGTGAACATCATTCTACATAAATCTCTGTGCCTGTCACTAATTTCCTCTGAAACACTTGTGTTTTAAAGGATGCTAATGTGGAAGGAAAAAAAATAAGTAGGTTAGACTTCTATGTCAGTTTAAACATTTCAGGCACACATCAAAAATCAAATATATGTTTTAGAACAGAATTAAAAATTTGACTTACAAATCACATCCCAACATCATACTTTATAGTGTATCATTTTCTTATAATGATATTTTGCTAAACCGATTTTAACCTGTATGACTGTAGGAGACCTATGGCATGTTTCTCTGGAATCCAGTTAAGGAGGGGCTACAGAAGGTCAAATGACTACTCTTCAAACCTCAGGATTTTGGCAATGGCATCTCAATTGCTAAATCCTATGAAATTTAGAATTGTGATGTCTAGTTAAAGATACACTTTTATTTTTTTCACTTGACCATACACATATATATTTATATTCATGTGTATAAATATACACATATTACATATGTATGTTACACAAACCATGCAGAATATATTACTTATATTAAACATGTTAAAATATGTATTTATGTATCTGTGGTCATGAATATAAATAAAATCATATTTATTAAGTGTATGTTATATAAAGAGTTTGTACATAGAGTCGAGTGATTTGATTTGGTTTGGTTGTGAAGTGTTTTAATCAGAGGATCAGTAGTACAATTCCTATAAATTCTATAGATCAAATAGCAATCTGACCTGCTATTAGTTTCCATGTGCCCTAACTATAAAGTGTTGCTTAAAGTTTATCTCGAAAAGGAACTCTCCAGTCCTGGTCCAAAATGCACAAATGCCTAGAACCAAAAAGATGCAGTCGAGAGACAAAGGCAGGGATTGTTGGATTTCTCTGTCTCATTTTGTATGTGTCTGTGGGAAGCTTTCCACCTATACAGCAAATCATCCCTAGGGAGGGCAGTGTCATGATATGAGGAAGGAACAAAAAAATGAAATGATGTCTGATTCCCATGGGAAAAATAGGTCTTATGTGGAAATTAATCTCAGTGTGTTATAACATTTGCTATATAAACCTGAACAAAAGGGGAAAAAGAAAAAAAAAAAAAAACCTTGTGAGAAGATGCTTTTTCCCTCTGCAGCTATCTTTCATAGCTATCTCTAGTTTTGTGTGGCACTGCCAAGGGGATGCAGTTGTAAGGCGATATTCTCAGAGGATTCAGGAGCTAAGTAGCTCATACACGTGCTGAGGACCCTGGCAAGAGGACCACATTGTCCTCATGAAGCCTCGTCCCTTACCTGGATTCCAACACTAATTCACTTTCTTTACCTTGGCAAGTCAGTTATCTTCTTTAAGCGTCAGTTTTCCCCCCTCATGCGAGGCCAAGAAAAGTGTGACTGATCCTGAAGACCCCTCTCAGGTCACTTCCTCTAACTCTGCTTCTCTGTAGACTCAGACTCAGGTCTTCAACTGACTTGCCATGTCTCTGAATGTATCTTGTCATAATTAATTTCATCAAGAATTATTAATACCACAGTATGAGAAATCTGATGAGCAAGAAGGCAACTATATTTAAATGTCCACATACAAGCAAGTGCCATTTGGAGTAAAAGACCTCCAGATTCCCCCCAAAGGAGTGTCCTTTCTCCTCCACTCCTGCCCTGAATGTCACTGTCATGCTTCCTAAAATTCCTTACCAGATTATGCCATTGGTGTTGTAAAGAGATTGGGCATTTTGGAGAAGTTCATATGGATATTAATTATATATAGGAGGACTCAAAAATCTCTTTCTTTAGGTTTTCGCTTCTTGCATTCCTGAGGAATTGAATGTTTATTCTCCCATTATGCTTATCAGTAAATTCTTAATTTTGTTAAGAAGAAAAAAGAAAATCCAGGGCAAGTGCTTACATTATCACCATCATCTGCTCGAAGCCTGAATTTCATTAAGTAGCTTGTTAATAAAATGAGGAATGATATATCACAACTGCAATGCCGTGTCTCCCAAAGTTAATGAAGAGTTATAATTTTCTAGACGACAAATTAAAAGGCTGTTAAAATGGTCGGTAAGACTGTCAACGGATTTAGCAACATTCCAATTAAAATAGTGCATTAAAGGGAATTAAAATCTTGAATTTGGAGAAATGAGAAAATATGTTTAATATGTGATTTAATATAGTTAGAAGCCCTGGAATCTTCACATAAGATGAGATAGATATCGTATTTAAGACGACATGACACAGTTAACAAAAAAGTAGGGCACCACCATCTCATTCAATTTCACAGACTTGTTCAACAGTTCACTTGCCTCAAACATTAAAATTATATTTTTAAATTGCGTGATATTAGAGCAATGATGGTTTCATATGTAGAATACGTTAGTCTATGTATTTGATATTAATATATATCAAAAATCTATACCTTTTTATATCACCCATTCCTAACACATCATGAGTTTTCATTTTTCCATTTTCATTGTGGTTCTCATCCATCTGAATACATAGAATCATTTATAGAGCAGGATACATCTTTATATAGAATAGTTAACATTTTTGTATGCTTTTTTCAATTATACTTCAGTCCCACACATCTTCAGTAAGTTCCTTTTTCATCCCTGAATGCCACGTTTTGAATTGATGCACTAAATTTTAACTTAACGATTCCCTGCATGTCAAGTAATTAGGTCACTTCTGTTTTGAATATAATAAATAAGCTTCAATAAATAATTTGCATTCATTCACAGTAAGTTTCTGGAAATCAGATTATTGGGGTGGAGGGGAGAAAATGAACTCTTTTGTGGCTCTGGAAACACCAAATGACTTTCATCATTTTCTGCGACCACCAGTAATTTAACTATGGTTGTAATTCAACTACAAGCTGAACAGCGTTAGATGGCATCACTATTTGATAATTTTTGCAAAATTAATAGATAAGATGGTACCAGATGGTTGTTAACTTACTTTTAACCAATCTGCCCCAAGAATTTCACAGGTAATTAAATAACATGGCCATTTTTCTCTATTAATTTAGCTGTCTATGTTTTATTCTTTGACAAGTGGTAATGTATAAGGTGGCCTACATGTGATGCCATAATTTTCCATTAGATTTTTAAGATATTCGTGGAATTGAGATTCAGCTTAGTTCAAACAAAGGTACCCATGGAATGAGTAGGTGTCTGTTGCCAAGAATAATAATATTTAACATAATAAGGCAGCAAGTGTTTAGAGGAGTGTTGTAAAGTCGGTAACAGGCACCGTGAGGATGGTTTTTTTTAAGTGATACTAAACTTGAAAATTGACCCTTCCTAATTAGTATTTCAGGAGCTATAAAATCCCTCCTTTTCCAAAGCAAAGATGGGGAAGAAACAGAGAAGGACAGACAGCACTGATGCACAGCACAGAGCTGAAGTGGTACATCCCTGCCTACTCTATAAAATCTAAAAACACTACACTCTCTCCGTGCCCCTCACTCCCTGCCCAACCTGCTTCGTGCTTCATAATCTGATGTTTGGCAGTTAATGTATGTGTGCGCCCCAAGAAGGTAGCCTCCATAAGGGCACAGAGTTGGTATGTTTGTGTCTCTTTTGCTCGCTAACACGTTCTTAGGGCTCAGTAGAACACTGCTTGCCACCTAACGAGTGCTTCATGAATATTTGTTGAGTGAAGGAACGAAAGAATGAACGAATGAATGGTGGAATATCGCAAATGGAAAAGTTACCCAAACTCCAGTTGATACATCAAACCTGATACAAATAAATGACCATTCCAGTAAAGCATTGTAAACAAGGAGATGTAGTATTGGGACCAAGACACCATGCAGCAAATGGTGGAGAATGAAGGCAGCCAATGAAATAGAAGAAAAGATTGGATCCTGTCCACATCTAAGTCTGTTTTCATTCTTCCTGAGGAGGGCTTGGAGGTAGACTCCAGAAGCTCATTGTATGTTATTTTTAGTTACGTAGGGATATAGGTGTATATCCACATATGGATGTGATGCAGCTATGAATACATCTAAACATACGTACCCACGCGCAGAGGGTAGTTTACGTTAACTTGAATAAACTCTGCAGGGAGGTGTCCTGTTGAGTAGAACCAGTTAATCTCATTTTCATATCTTCTAAAAGCCTTTTGAGGGGAGGAATTAGCTCAAGTGGTAGAGTGCATGCCTAGCATGCACAAGGTTCTGGGTTCAATCCCCAGTATCTCCTCTAAAAATAAATAAATAAATGAACCTAATTATCTCCCCCCCAAATAAATAAAATAAAAATAAATAAATAAAATAAAAATAAAATAAAAGCCTTTTAAGATTTCTCGAGGTATTGCAATGGAGAGAAGCCTGGAACAGGTGAATTTCAGTTGACACTCTCGCTCCAGTTCTGGTAGAGAACTCCTGTGTCGGCCAGAGGTAGAGTATCCTATAAAAAGTTATGCTTTTTTATGGCTAGTGATGCTTTTCTGACAGTGCTGCAAACAAAGAGCACAGTCTGGTGGTATTCCAGCCTTTCTCTGTATCCCCATCTCCACCCTGACCATTCCCATGTCTTCTTAGGTCTCAGTTTTCTTATTATTCATTGGTCACGTCTTGGGCTGTTTTTTGTTTTGTTTTGTTTTGTTTTCATCACATCGATGACTTGTACTGTCATGAACTCCTGGCTTCCATCGCATCTGCAATTCCCCCAGCCCAGCAGACTTCCCTACATGTAAAACGGCCACGGTCATCAGAGGCAATCTTTTTCTTCTCAGCGGTCAATACTGCAACTAGAAAGGATCCTTTCATTTGGCTCACGATTCTTCTTCATGAAGTAACCCTTGGTATTTTGCCTTTAAAAAATCAATTGCCTCAATTTTTATATTTAGTTCTTACTCATTTTTTAAAAGATTTCTTTTCTCTGTACCAAGTTGAATCAGCACTAAACTATCTCTGTGGTGGTTATATCTCTCGGCTCATCTTTTATCCTCCTTTCTAATTGAGAGTAAGAATGCTAGAAGAGACCAATAAGAGCTCAACTCGTCAACCCTACTATTCATCACAAAGTGAATTCTCCTCTTTGACCACCTACCCTTCTCCCAGGAAATGGATCCCTGAGCATCTCTCTGTTATTTCTTCTGTGTGTTGTGCTCAACAGTAATTTTCCATAGCTCCATTTTTGAGGCTCTTCTGTCAAGGACAATCTCCTGGGCACTGCCTGTCATTGTGATTATTGCCAATATCACTGAATTAAGGTAATCAGGCCACATTCATTGCATGCACTTGGAGCAGAAGCTGAAACCACAGGTAAAATTGAAATGCCCAGTAATGGCCATTTCAGTGTTGGTTTCCTGTACTTTTTCCTAAAGTGCATTTGCTTTTGCTTTTCTTCCTTGCCTGCTGAGATCATTGTGTGGGTGTGAGTGTCTGAGGGCTGAGGTTGATAAGTTGCAAAGGGAAAGGAGGCGGTGGGGGTGGGGGAAGGCCACACAGCTTGAATAAATAAATACATAAAAATATATGGTGCTCTAGCATGCCCTACTGCCATGTCTCCATCACTACACAAGAATGTCTTCATATATTAACTTCAGCATCAGAATTCTGAAGGCAGGGAAGCAAAAGTAGCAGCTGTGGGAGCTCCCTAAAGTGGAGCCGGGCATGACATTCTGAATTCTGAAATTGCAAACCCACAGTTCAGTAGGTTGCAGCAACACAGAATGCAGATGGCGTGTTCCTTTGGATTGTCAGTGTAGTTCTACAGTATATATAAATGGCTTCGGCTCGTTCCTGTTGGCTCTGTCAGTGCCTTTTAACACCGATGTGTCAGTAAAGCCGTGTTGCAGTGACAATCATGTGTTGGTAATGGGGCTTGGAGGAGAGTACCTTGGGAAAGTTTGAAATTAACCATTTAAGAATGGAGGAGACTTTTAAATGGATTCCACGTTCAAGAGGTGGAAAGTGCTACACTGCATCTGTCAGGTGGCTACAGTAACTTGGATTCCCTTAATGTATGTTACGAAATTGAAGAACAGATGAAATCGTTCATTCTTTTTTTCCTTTTTTTAAAAAATACAAATATATGTTCACACAAAAAAAAAATGCACGTTCTTTTTCTCCCCACAGCATGAATAAAGTGAGATAAGTGCACATTAAAACCACCTCAGTGATTAAACCATCTTCTTTGCCTCTGTAAATATCAGATAATAGAGTCAGAGCGAATACAAGGCTGTAATTAACTTAAGGCCCCTGCTGATGCATTGTAAGAATAGGGCCTAACTACTTTTCCAATGGCAGCTGAGTCAAAAAGCATCCTCTCCCTTTAGAAATCATGTTTAGAGGCTTCTCACTTCAAGGAACATTCGCCTTCTTTCCACACACAGCCTCCCTGACTGCTTGGAAGACTTAGGTTCCCGACCGCTTGCAATATCCCATGGACTTCTGGGTGTCTCCAACTTCTCAGCTGCTTTGTGACCCAAATCCAACAGGTGGAATCTGTCTGTGTGAGACCTATTTAGAAAGTAACTTTAAAAAAAATTTTTTTTAAATTACCCTTTTGAGACTGTCAGCTTAGAGCTGTCTTCCATTAAGTTGAGAATGAGAGGAGCATTGGGGAGAATGCATAAAATCACATTTTTCTCAGGAGAGTGATTAGTTACATCTTCTGAAGGCACTTTGTCAACTGAGGCTTTCTTGCATGGTGAACTGGAATGTCATTGCCCACGCTGCAGCCATGCTTAGCGACCCACCCTCACACTCACACATGCAAACACACCACAACCGCACACTGTCAGAGATTTAAAAATATCTGTCTGTCAATCTCTATACAGAGGGCTGATTCGGGATGATGACTCTACTTCGGTAAAGACTCATCCATGGAGGGAGTTTAAGACCACTCATATTTCTGTTGAAGACAGGCAGAATTTGATTGATTTTACCATTGTAGAATATTCTGAGGTCAGATGTCCTCATTCTGCTTTTTAACTACAGGACCATCGACGAGTTCATAAATTTCCCTAAGTTTGAGTTTTTGTTTTTGTTTCTATGGAGATATTAATACTGCTTTATTTTGACTTGTGAGTGTTCAATGAGAAAATCCGCATAAAGGCACTTAACACATTGCCTGGCATTTAGAAGTCCTCAGACAGCGTTAGCAATGATCATCATTATGTGAGTTATATTCATCCGTACACACTAGGGAAGTCATGGAGGGAAGACCAAAAGAGATATAACTTTGCCTTCTATATTTTTTAAAAGACTTTCAGAATCTTACTGTGAAAATTACTTAGAATCACAAAGAGTTAATGCTGGAAGGGAGCCTCAACTTAGTCCAATCCTCCTCATTTTACACTTGGAAAAGAAATGCTCAGGAATGTCTAGGAGGTGATTTTTCTAATGTCAGGCATCTAGTTGGAGGAAATGACACCATCAGCGTGGTGGGTTTCCTCCAATCCTGTATGATTTCTGCTACCATGCATAGGTCTCATATATGCCAACCTAAAAATTAACTAGACTCTCTGAGCCTTTAAACATAGAATGACTTCATTGTCAACTTACTATATGCAGACCTACCCAAAACCTATTAAGTGGCTGGAACCATGGGACCAGTTAGTACTGATGATAAAAGATAAAACCAGTTTTATACGACATGCAAGGTCACTGCCATTTTGGACACTGTGTGCAACTGACCATTGATCATTCATTCAGCAGATACTTATTAAACTCCGGGTGTATGCCTGGTGTATACAGGTGACAATATGTGTTGAGCCCTCATGACATTTCAGACCACAGGTTAAGATTTGCTTGTGTAATCTAATTGGATTCCAATGGAAACCCTATGAAATAAGTACTGCTATGCTTCCCATCTTATGATAGATGAAGAAAAAAGTCAAAACCAAGTAAGACATAGGTCCTCAGTCTAACTTACAGTGTTTGCATTGTGGCACACACTTGATGCTCAATAAAGTATTTGTGGAATGGACAGACTTATAGTCTAATGGGAATGAAATATGTATGAAAAAAAATGAATGCACTTAAACTGCAAAAGGCAGTATAAAAACCAGCACACCGAACATAGTCAGGGCTCAAAAGAGGAAATGGACTTCATTCAGGAAAAGATAGAGCCTTAAAAATGCAGATGAACCCTGTCCTAAAGGACATCTCAGATTCTCCCCTTCTTTTTTGGTAGACGCAGAAGTAGATCATTCAGGGCCCAGCCACATAGAAAGAACTTTCTTTAAGAATTATTCAGACCTTCCTTTCCAAGTATTCCTTTTTCTTTTAGAGGGACCTCTTCCTATAATGACAAAAATGCATCTGGAACACACCTGGCATGCTCGTTCCCTGTTTTGCTGTTCTAAGTCCCTACCTAGGATAAGGAGCACCTACTCTCTGAAGCTTTAGGGCCCCTGAAATAAATTCTCCATTTTCAAACAAACTCTTGTTACCAAGAAGGAGTTAGAAAATTGCTAGTTCAGTCAAAAATATTTTTATTTAAAAAAAAAAATGGATGCTCTTCACTGGAGATTCTAGCTGTGATGCATATGCACAAAATGAAGACATTTGAGTCCAAAAGTAAGATGCAGTCTTGTTTGTTTGGCAATATATCAAAACAGGCAAAAAGCAAAACAAAACAAAACAAAACAAAACAAAACATTTTGGAGGTGTTCAGACCAAGATAGGAAAGGAAATGAGTGTCACTCTTGAAGCTTCTTTCTTTTAGGCTGGCTTTCCCCTTTTCCTATCTGGAGGCTGACAGGCAGGGGTCCCCTAGAAGCACTGCAGTGAACTTTATGTGGAGTGTAGATATTTTTCCCCTTTGGCAGACATGAGCCCTGCAGGATTTATCACCTGCTCCCAGGGTGAGAAAATTCCTGGCCAGGAAGTTGTCCACTCTAACTTTCCTTGACTTTGGGTTCTCAGCCAAAGGCCTGCCCCTTGTTTCCAGGCTAATGATTAGGCTGTTCGCTAAGGTAGAAGGGGAAGGAGGCAGTGAAGGCTAGGATGGCCAGATCGCTCTGTCACCCAGGCCTGCTTGCTCTGTGTTTTGCTTTGCTTTCCCTGTTTCTCAGCTCTAGGAAGCCTCCTCTGCTCAGACTTTGTTTCCACCAATGTCTGCCTGGCTCTTGAATCTCTTGCTTTGTTTTTGTTGTTGTGATGGTGGTTGTTTGTTTGTTTTTCATTTTGTTTTGTTTTCTTCTTGACTTTCTTTGATTTGCTCATTTGTGATGCTAATTTACTTAGGTGCCAAAAAATGTTTGTTTTAAGAAAAACCGAACAACAACAATGACAAAATTAAGGAGTATCAGTAAGGGACCCACTGGAGACCATATCTCAGCTGCAGTGGACTTGGAGTCTCCTATTGTCCCTTTTAGGCCCCCTGCGTCGCGGAGAGAGAATCTGAGCATTTCTTACCCCCCTCTCCCCTCCGGGGAACATCCCATAAGCACTTGCTCTCTTCACTCAGAGAGACCACATTCAAACCTCACTGCCTTGCCCCCGGCTCTGTGACCTCAGTTATGCAAATTCTCTGTACCTTTTCCTCATTTCCAAAATAAAGCTATTTCCTTCTTCTGTATCATTTATGAAGATCAAATACCATGGCTCATATCAAATGTTTAGCACAGTGCTCAAAAAAATCTTAATTTCCTTTTCTCTTCCCCTTTTTTCTCTCCCTACTCTTTCTGGAAGGTGGAAAAAAAATCTAACACTGTTGTCCAAAAGAAAAACAGGGGGGAATAAAGCTTTAAGTGGTTAAAATTCCCATTTTCCTTTTTTCTATACTTAACCGGTAGGTCATTCAAGGTACTTCACAATTTGTTGAGAAAACCATTAAATACCATTAGCAGGTCATCTGCCACTGACTCCAAAACTATAGTCTTTAAAACTCACACAAATAGGGAAATCATCCTAATAGCTCCGATCACTTTGATTTGGGCCATAAGGCCATGGTGACAGATGCACTAAGCATCTCATGAATACCAGAGTATTTGCTTTAGCTGGCATAATTTGCAGAATGCAAGCGGTCATGTGCTATCATTATGTAATACGATATCATTTAAAAATGTAAAACTGCAGCAGGGGTAATTTTGACCAACTGGCCCCACATCCTTAACCATCTTGTTGAACACCCTTCAGTTTGTTCTGGTCTCATCTAAACGACCCTCACATCCCAGGTTGCCTGATACTTGATCTTTTCTCCTTCAAATCCTGAAAGGAGAATTTACATTAGTGCAGTGGATAGAACTGGACTGAACTTTGGAGGCGAGATAGTCTTTTAAATGTCCTTTAACTCTGCAATGTATGATTCTAGCCCAACCTTCTAAATGGACAGCTAAAGAAACAGATGTGAAGCAGTGAATTTACTGGCACGGCCAAGTGGAATAAGCCCTTGGTTCAGAATTTGAACTCAGATCTTCCTAACCTAGGTTAGCCTAAAATATGAAGTTTGTCTCCTTGTTTTACACATAAGAATATGTGTGTGCTGCATATGTATGTCTGTAATACATGTGTCTGCGTGTATGTATGTATATTCTCCTCCCTGGAAGAGGCATTGAGATGCTGAGAGCCATGTGAATGTCATGCTTGTGAGGTTTTTGGGTTCATTTTTTTTCCTAAATGCAATTCGTTTTTTATTCATCAGTAATAAAATTTAAGGTCAAACAGTTAAGAAGGGTATAAAGAAAGCTAAAAATTGCCTGAAATTCCAGAAGTAACCATCTGTAAACATTTAGATAAATGTTACGTTGATATATTTTTAAATTTCACCAAAGTATATGTAAAACGTCTGTAGTAAGGCCAGTACTTGGCTGGTCTTACTGCCAGGACTTCCGTTTCTAACCAGGAACGTGATATAAGAGAACAGTACCCAAAGTGTGGTCTGGGACCAGCGACATCATCACCTGCGAACACATCATCAGGCCCCACCCAGGACCTCCTGAGTCAGCAAGTCTGGAGATGAGCCCAGAGGCCTGGGTTTTAACAGGCCCACCTGACTGTTCCGATGGCAGATCAAGCTAGAGAGCCTAGGTATCCCATGCAGTCTGAAAGACCAGAGTTTGGATTCGTGTTAGCTGTGACCCTCATTAGACTTTGACCTTGAGTAAGTTAGCCACCCAGCTGTGAGCCCTGGGTTCTTCATGGTGAAGTGCAGGTAGCATGTACCCTGCAGTGTTGGCGTGGAGGTCGGAGGCAGATTGTGTGAAGCGGGGACTGCAGTGACTCACCCACTGAAGGAGCTCAACTGATGATACCACTATAGGAGGCCATGGTAGCTTCCATCAGCTGTCTGGCTGTACAGTTCATTCTTGAGAAAGACGGTTGTGTGCGCTCTAGGAAACACGCTGTTGTTAATATTTAGAACTTGCAAATGGCACTGCAGCCAGAGAGACATGATTGCTATCTATTTAAACTGTGTACTCCTCAGAGACGTCATGTGATTCTTATTTGCCAACTAAGTCTCATTTTAAAGCAAGTTCACTAATTATTTTTTTTAATATTTAATTGTTTTAGTTTGAGCTAATAATTCTGGACATGAGCTTCTCCAAGGAAAGCTCCAATATGATCATAAAACTGGAATGCAGATATGAAAGTGTATGGAATTCCATCCTTTCTCTATTTACCACGTATGGAAAGGTCTAAATAGAACCAGGTGGCTAAACCCCTCTTCCTAAGAGCAGTCATTTGGGCCACAGTGCATTTGGGGAGAACTAAAGACAAGACTCTAGAAATAAATACGAAATAGAAATAGATGTGACTATAAGTGTTTTTAATTTTATGTGTAATGCCTTAAGATATTAATCATATCATTATTCTATAACCAGGAAAATTGATCTTTGGGAAGATGGCTGAAATAAGTTATGGAATAAAGGAAACAAAATGAAGTTAACTAACCCAACAACTTCCTTCTAAGTCTGCAGAGGGTCCAGAGAGACTAAATTTGGCCTAAAGAGGCACGTTTCAGTATCAGTGCCTTTCAGTCTTATTCAAGGGCAAACCCACTCTAGCAGCCTCTACTGGCAACTAGAACAGTGATGTTTTGTAAGTCCGTGGAGAGTTCCCCTTCTGTTTCTGCCCCACGGGTTTTAATCACCTTAGGTTGAGAACACATGGCTATTAGGAACTTTCAACCAGTTTCAGAAAGATTTTAAAAATAAACCAATAAAATGAAATAACGCAATGACAATATTTAAGTAGGAATATTATGGCAGATAAAGTTTTGGAGGTTTACTGCTAATGACCACTTGACATTTTTAAATAGAGTGTTTCAGTAAATCACTGGAAATTAGCCGACAAGAATTTATATTCATGTATTTAAATGATAACTTATAAATAAGTAAATATGGTTTAAATATAGTTTGAGTGATGCTGGAGTTTACAGCAGCAAATGTTCTGGCATAGGGTTCTGTTCTAATTTCAGATCAATTCGACAAGCATCCATTGTAGGTTTCATGTGAGCCAGGAAATGTGCTAGTTTCTGGAGACCCACAGAGGAGAAAAGCCTAATTCTGGGAATCTAGGAACCATAGACCATGTTAAGAGTCCATCATCCTGTACCTGTGTTCCGAAAACCTTCTTTATTTCTTGTATAACATCTTATCCAAGGAGACTTACGTGATTTCCAGGTTTAGAATTTAGAATTGTTCTGCTTCTGCTCTTAATTAGATCTTGTGGATTTTAGCTTACGCACAGTTCAAGAGCTGTATCCTGTGTGACTGTTTATAATAAATACCAGTGGAGTCTTTTAATTACGTATGCATTAATTCATTTCATCCTGCAAATACTTACCATGCACGTTCAAGCACGCTCCAGGCATTGTTCTAGGAGAGTAGTGGGGAACACACCAAGATTGGTGTTACATTGAACTTATATTCTATAGTGAGGAGATCAACCACGAATTCGTAAATAAAGAAATAAGTTAATTTCAGTGAGTAGTAAGTACTGAGAAGAAAAACATAAGCAGAGCAATTATAGGGTACTCTGGAGAAGAGTAAAGAAAGGACCCAGCACAGAACTTTCTGCACAGACCTCTCTGAGAAGGTGACACTTGGCTTGGAATCCAGAGGAGGAGCAGAAGGCTGAGCTGTGGACACCGGGATGAAGGGCATTCTGGGTAGAGGTGTGGTCAGTGCACAGGCCGGGGGAGGGGTGTGCTCTGTGCAGTTTAGGACTGAAGAAAGGCCCGCATGGCTGAACCTTCATGGATGGGGGAAGGGAAATTGTCCTGCAATGTCAGTTTGGTGAAGAAAGCAGGACATATGGACATATTTTATAGGCTTGTGGAGGCTATGATCATTTGGTATTTTTTGATATTAGGAAGTCATTAGATTTGAAGCATGGAAAGTGCATTTACTTTGTTGTTAAACTTCTGGGATGACCGAGAACCTTAGTCATTTTACCCCACCCTTTTAAAATGGAATGAAGGCAAGTCTCCTAAAGAACATTCATTTGCGATGTTGGAGATAACCCCAACGTTCTACCCAGTCACAAGTTAAATTCAAGATGTACTTACAGTTACAAAGCCAAGCTAGGCCTTTTGAAAAGTATCATAATGATAAAGAAATGGTTTCTGTCTCAAATGAGCTGCATACTACTAGGAAAAGAATGGCTTATAATGGCCTGTGATATAAATTTAATTAAATAAAATTTATGATAGAAATCTAAAGGAAAACCCAGCAGATTCTGAATAGCATTATTTGGATTTTCATTCCCTGTCACACACTGGAAATAATAAGATGGTGAGCAGAACAAATACGGCTCCTGTGGAGTCTGTAGTCCAGCTGGGAAGACAGGAGTAAATATGAAGTATAGTCACAAATTAGGATGAATGCAATGAGAAGAAGAGAATAGCCCTTAAGACAGTACTGGCATGTAGGGGCTTGATCAAATATTGGCTGAAGTTGTGAATGAATGAATGAATGAATGAATGGTGGGTAACAGAATAACAGGGCGTGACATACTTAACACAGCATGGTCAGAAAAAGCCTCTCTGAGAAACTACCACTTAAGCTGTGATCGAAAGGAAGTGAAGGCATTATCAATTCAAAAGACCACAGGGAGAGGCAGCCTCTAGGTAAAGGAACAAGTGTGCGAAGGTCCAGACGTGGGAAAGAATTCTAGCATGTATCAAAAAGCCAGAGGGCTGATGTTAGAGAGGGAGACACTGGCAAAGTAGGGTAAGACACTGTAAGACACCAGGAGTAAAGCTATGTTCTAAATTAATGGATAAGCCATGGCAGGGCTTCATGGGTTTAAATGACCCTCCTAATTTCTCCCAAACAGACTAACTCAGTGGAGACAAGAGCTGACAATGGAAAACCAGTTATGATGATATTGTCTTAAATTAGATAAAAAATGGTGGTGGTTAGGCTGGAGCAAGAGCACAGATGGATAAAAGCAGATGGACCCAAAGGTTTTATAAATACAATCACTGAATGAGATGGGATGATGTGTCTTCCTTCCTCCAGTTTTTCAGGCTAAAAGCTTAGGAGATACTCTTGACATGCATCAGGTGTGACCCCGCTTAAAAAAAAAATTTGTTTTGTTCCTCTGCTCAAACCCTCTAATGGTTCCTCATAACATTCAAAGAAAAAGGTAAAATTCTCAGTATGACATACAGTACCCTAAATGTTCTTCTCCCATGTTAAATCTCTGAATCATTTTCCTGTGAATGTTCTCCTCACTTGATTCGAGCTAACCACTCTGACCTTCTCCCAGAATTCAGACACCACGAATACGCTCCACCTCATCCTATTTGTCATTGATGTTCCTTCCAGATGGAATTCCCTAGATACGCATGAAAGCAGTCTTTCACTTTGTTTTTTGACTCTTGGCTCAGATATCACCTTCACACAGAGGTCTTCCTTGGCCACTGATCTAAACGTGCGTACACTCACCAATATGCTATATCCTTTCTCTCTGCTCTATTTTCGTTCTTATTATTTACCGACATCAAACAAAGTTTATATTTTATTTATTTATTTTTACTCTTTTGCTTGTCTCCCCACTAAAATATAAACTCTCTACACATTGGTTGAATGATTAGATAAGTGACAGGAGTTGCAGAAGAAAGTAGTGCCTTCCAGAATAAATGCTATTGTAATAGCTAAAGTTTATTGACAATTGGAGTGTGTCAGGGATTGGTTTTATTGACTCCTTGCAGTGTCTCTCTCAGTGTGAGATAAGGCTGGGTATGGGTAGATAAATATGGGGCTAGTTGAAAGAATCTGGAATAGCTTGCCAGGAAGTTTGGACATGGTCCTATAGATATTTGGGGTTCAATAAGTTTTTAAAGAGGGAGGTGGTGCAATGTGTCCTATGTTTCTTTGTTTATTTTTTTTAAACTGTCATATAGCTGATTTATAAGGTTGTGTTAGTTTCAGGTGTGCAGCAAAAGGGATTCAGTCATTCTTTTTCAGATTATTTTCCATTATAAGTTATTACAGGATATTGAGTATAAGTTCCCTGTGTTATACAGTAGGTCCTTGTTTTTTTATCTATTTTATTGTACTGTGTTTTATGCTAACAATAACTTGGAGAATGGTATGAAGGAGGAAGCATGACCTTGGAATTAGGAAAAATGTGTCAGAAATTTCCTGAATTAATCCAGCTGGAAGATGTATGCCAAATCCCCAAGCTTCAGTTTCGAATACAGAAATGGACAGAAGAGGAAGAGAAATGGGGAATGGAAATCGTGGCTTCTTACTTACAGTAGTGACCGCTGCTGGTGTTAACGAGCTTCTTCCTCATTAAGACAATCTGTCTGGTTTTTTCATGACCAGTCTCTCACACAGCAGTTGAGCCACATGGTCACTGGGAATATTGAAATCTACCTTGAATCTTGTAGTACCATTTATTATGGAAGGAATCATGATATTGTCTGGACTAAAACCTTTGAAACTTTCCTGAAATGTTTCAGAGTGGCAAAGTCACTGGTTTTTGTTTTGTTTTGTTTTGTTTTTAGGATATTTCAGTTCTTGCTGCATTTCTATAGTTTATCAGACATGTGACCTTGATCATGTCACTTCCCTAAATGTTATTATATTATGATATAAAGAACATCATGGAAGAGGAAACCAGAGATTTATTTTTGAAATCTGGATTTAGACCCAGTCTGACTCCAGATCCTGTGCTCTTAAACAGGGGAGTACATTGCATTATCCCTCAGGTAGAAGTAAGATATTTGCATGGTTCCCAATCAATATAGGAAAGAATTTTCATAATGCAGGGAAGATGAGTTTGTTTTTTGTTTTTTGTTTTTTTTTTTTTTTGACAGGAAGTGATCTTCCTGTCATAAGAGAGGTTCAAGAAGAGGCTGGGGATGCATAGACACCTGGTGCTTCCACTCACCAAGTATTTCCCAAGGAGATCCAAGACCCAAGATAGGAACTGAATTAGATGGTTTTGAATAATTTCAGGGTCCAAGAACTCAGATTGGTAGAAACTGCACTTGGGCAGTTTTCTACCACCTAGCATCATTTCTGTTTCCTCTTAATTCCTCTAGCACCTGGGCACCACTGCAGTTTTTTTTGTTTTGTTTTGTTTTGTTTTTAGTTTAACATTCATATGTTTATATCTTAGGTTTTCTTGTTAATTTTGAGGGCAGGGATGAAGATTCATTCTTCAGGTCTTCTCCAATGTGCAGACTCAAACTTTGCTCACAATACACATTTAAATTATACTTTATTTTTTTTTTTTATCTATTGAAGGATATTATGAAAGAATAACTTGTTCAAGTCTGCTTAAAAGCCAGGTGAAATAAGAAATTATTTCAAACATGTAGATATAAAAGCTGAAAAGTCCAATCAACTAACACTCTTTGATGATCAAAAGCTTGATGGGTGGCATGTTGGAAATAAGGCCAAGCCCTTTAACCTCAAGACCTGAGTGTGTGTGCCTTTGGAAGTGATGACATCAGGCGTCTAAACATCCTTAGCCATCCCTGGGACAGATTAATTTTCAATGCAGGAAGTTCTGTCATTTATGAAAATCAAAAACTATCCTTTTTGTTGGGAGAAAAAGAGAAGATGTTTTGTTGGGAGTAAAAGAGGAGGAGAATGTCTGCCATTTGAAAGAGGTAATTTCGAAGAGTCTGTGGACACAGTGATGGGAAATGGAACCATATGAGGGAACCACCATTAAAATAAATGTGGTAGAAGCAAGCCCTGTTTAATGTGAGCACCACTGAGTCAGGCTGCAGAGAATGATCACAGAAGACAATAGGCAAGCAGAGAATGTTGTTAATGATTTGCTGGAGCCCAAGTGGTATGGAAAACAACTCAGAGTGCATTTTCTCTTTCTTTTCTGCACCACTCACAATGTAAAATTGAGGGGGCACCTGGCATTAAACAGTGTATTTACAGAAATGCAGCAAAAAAAAAAAAAATCAAGATAGCATTTAGTGTATTGTTCTTATACAAAAGAGAAAGAAGGAAAAAAAATTGCCTTTATCGACCAACATATTCCAATTACGATGTTTTATTTAAATAATCACAAATGGGCAATTTGTTCAAACTTACTTCTCTATTCCCAGCATGAAATAATCCTCTATCCACTCAAGTTTTTCTTTGAATCTGAGCTGGGATAAGTAGAACCGTAATTACAGGAAAAAAAACTTGGGCGTTGCAGCTTGAGCCCAGAGGGTCAGGGCATTGGCTTTCCTGGCCCTGGCAGTTCGGATGGCTTTGTTGGGCTCTATTTTCCCCCTCACTTTAGCTATGGTTTCCTTACGGTATTTGAAATTAATTATCAATACCTTTTATGCTTTTTTTTTTTTTAATGTTTTTGTTCTACATTTGTATGGATAGCTCTTGCTATTCTTTGTCAAAATTGCTTCCTTTGCCTTCTGTGCGCCTAAGCTGAACAGCAGCTGAATCATGGTGTTTCTTTGCTGGTAGCTGCACTGCCTGAGCAGAAATAGGCTTTGTTCCCTGGAAAACAGCTTTGTGACAGACTGAACCAGAGGCTTCTGTCTTGCCAGGGGAAGGGGGTCAGGAGATGAGAATTCATTTCATCTGGCACTGGACGCTTGGCTTTGCCCCAGTTTCATCCCCGTGAGTAGCATGCCTTCACTCCTTGGGATTCTTCATGTGACCTGTCACTTGAGGAATATTCTGCTCTGTATTTTTTTTTTGCTTGGGCTGGGTTGAGTTCATAAACACTCATCAGACACACACACACACACACACAAACTGATTAGTTCAACCATGACCATGGAAGCACTGAACATTAGAGTACTTAGAGAATGGTCTTTCAGGGTTGTGAATGCCATTAATTATCTTGTATATTTCATGTCCTACATATTCCAGTATAATAATGATATTTGGTAGAGTCACACTTATCACAGAAGCCAGGAATAGAAGGTACTGCCTATAGACTTTATGGCTGTATCCCAGGTTGAAGAGGCAAACCGATCCTTTGAATTATGTGCCAGTACAAATGCCAAACCAGGTAAGTAAGTTGGTTTAAAAGGTAGTATGAGGTTAAGGAAGAAATGGATGTGAATTTAAATCTCAGAAACCATAGTGCATGTAATGGAAATTCCAAACTGAATCCATGAGTCATCAAGAAAGAGGAAATAAATACGGGTATCAGTGATACAGGCTGTAAGTAAAATACATGAACAGAGGAAAATGTTAAGTGGAGGAAGCCTTTCCTGAGCAACAGGAGAAACTAGGCTGAATTCTTTGGGTTTTGTTTTTTTTTTTTAAATTTCTCTTTAATTCTTTTTTGGGGGGAGGTAATTATATTTATTTATTTATTTACTTTTTTTTTTTTTTTTTTAATGGAGGTACTGGGGATTGAACCCAGGACCTCGTGCTTGCTAAACACATGCTCTGCCACTGAGCTATACCCTTCCCCCTAGGCTGAATTCTTAATGGATTTTTGGGCCTAATCAAAGAAAATGGGAGGAGAACTATTGTAGTTGCTTGAAGTTCTGCATTCAGCCGTTTCTGACTGTGGGACCCCTAGAACTACTTATTTCTCTTATTGGTCCCAAATCTCTCACATGTAAAGTGCGAATGATTATATCACGTCCTAAGGTTGTTTAATGAGCTAACCTCTACATAAGTGTCTTAAAGCAATACCTAGTGTCTGTTACATGGTAGCTGCTATTATTATTACTATAAATATTTTTTATCATTATTATTATTAAGAAAACAAATCTATTTTAGATAAGTTGATCAGTCTCCCTCGCAAATTTTTAAGCCTTTTAATTAAAAGAATAATAATTGCAAAGAAATTTGGAATGATCACGTATTTCCTTGTGTCCTTGGGCCAGCCAGTATAGGGCACATTCTTCAGGGATGTGCAAATGGTGGCATCAGAACTGGATTAGAGTACGTCCAGGGAAGTGGAAGAGAGACTAGAGTTGCTGGTGCTTTTTAGTTCGTGGTTGGCGTGGATGTTTGGTGTTCTTGCCCCTTTGCATCAAGGAGAGGGATGTGGATTGACCTACGTAGTGGGGAAGATGTGTTTTTAAAAGTAGGTCTCTAAACAGCAAGACTGGCATAACATTGGTGTCTTAGAAAATCAAGGAGATTTAGAAGAATCTGTGTCAGCTTCCCAAGGTCTACCTTCTAGGCTCATGAATTCAGTGATTGCCTTGGCTTCACCCAGTATGGCAGCAGTGTTGGAGAAAAATTTGATGGCATTATAATAAACTCATTAAATCATTGGTATAGGTTACCTTGTCTGCATCCAATTATGAGTTGATGTATGTCATATTTTATAACAAAATATATAACATTTAAAAACTTAAATATGAGCCCTACTAATAATTTCAGCTTTATATTTATTGAGCACTTATGGTATTCCAGATACTATTTTAAATGCTTTTATGAATTGTTTTATTTATTACCCCATCAAACCTTTATGATTATTTTTACTCTGCCTATTTGGCAATGGGAAAACTCAGAGGAAAAGACTATGAGTAGCTTGCTGAAGTTCACACAGTTATAAAACAGTGGAGTTGAGTTCTAGCCTAGGAATCCTGACTCTGGACCCATGATCTTAACCAAACTTAAAACAAGAGCTGACCTTAGGCAGATCTATGGTCACCATTAGGGTTTGACTGAAAGACACTGAAACTTGCTTACAGTTCCTGAAAGGTACTTGATGAACTTTAAAAATATTCCCTCAATGTTAATTTTAAAAGAGTTTGTCTTTTGAAAATAATTTGTTTCCAGATATACTTAATGATGGAAAATCATTAAAATACCATCTGCATGAGCACCACCTCTGTCTCTGAAAACGGGAGCTCAGTAGCCCATTTTAGACTTGGCCAAGCAAACAATGAATTTGCTATTGCAGGAATTCCCATTCAACAAAGCATTCTCCTTTTTTATCTTTTGTTTTCCGTCCTTCCCCTTCCCTTATCTTCTTCCCTTCCTTTTTCTCCCTTCCTTCCTTTGTGCTTTTAATTTTTTCCAGACTTTCCACTTCGGGTTAACACGTTATAGGCACACTGATCTTGGTGATAGTAGGTCCTCTTATAACACGTCCTCAGGTTTGTAGGTCACATTATTTGAAGTGGCAAGCTCTGCTGATGTCTTAAAAGGACCCAGCATTGAGGCTCTGATTAGAACGAATTTTGCAGTGGTCACCAAAGCCATGTTTGTCTTTTAAAAATCAGAATTCGTGGGAGGGCTTAAAGATTTCAAATCCAGCAGAAGAGTAAGGTGACAGAATTCGTGGTCGAGTAGAAATGCAACTCTGACTTCATTGCAGGTAACTCATTTGCGTTGCCAGAGTGGAGCCTCTTAGGTTACCGTGAGCAGGTCTCGAGTGGGTGTTAACTTGGTTGGCTAACAATCTACTGCTGTGTGGCTTCCTTAGGACACCTGTTTTGTGAATATATCCTCTCACTCCACCCCAGCCTCTATCACCACTTCATTTTTTTGCATATAACATAATCCAGTCTAGTGTTTCCCAGAGATTTAAACATTAGCACTACAGCTGAGACCAATGGTTGTAACACTTTTATTTTAAAGATGAGGAAACTGAAGCTGAAAGAGTGATGTGTGAGATAATGCAGCCACTTAGAGGTTCGGCCATGCCTCAAACTCAGCTCTTCCCAGTTCCATTCCAGCTACTGCCCCCATATTATTGCAGCAAATCAAACCAATCAGACTACTATCAGTTGCTGGTATAATTCTAGTGGTTTTTAGTAATGAAGGCTCTGATCCAGTTTATACTATAAGGGGCCTAATAATACATAAGGTCTCAGTAGGAGTACGAGCTATGTATCATGTGCTAAGTTCAACACTTCTTACCCCATCACCCCAGCAGCCCTATTGGGGACCTACCATGAACCGTCCACCTTTGTAAATGAAGGAACAATGTATAAGTAATTTCCTGAAATCCATAGTCATTCAGTGGTGGAGTTTACTTTCAAGATGCTATCCTACTGACGCCAACCTCTATGCAGTGTAGCCCCCTGATGTGTTTCCAGTCCATCCCTCTCCTCTCCCAAACTAGAACGTGTGTAGACGTGCACTTGCACCCACAGCAATCTCTCCACAGTCTCATTTGATGTCCGTCCTTTCAGTTTCTCCTTTCTTTGTCAAGGTAGGGGTTCAGGGTAGGGGGTGGGTGCGGTAATGTGTAGTTTCCTCTGTTTTTGCCGGCTGCATGCGGTGGCCAGCCCATCTGGACCATCCCGACTTGTGAGAGCTGCTTGGAGTGTGTGTCAGGCTCAGGCAGCCCCAGTCTTTGATTAAGACCATGAAAAGGTATCTCTGGTCTCTGGCTTTTTTCTGCTTTTGTTCTTGCCCACAGGAATTAGGGTTGGAGACTGAAGAGGTTCAGTAGGCTGGCTGTGAAGAAAGTTGAAGCAAGCTCCTTTATTACCTAAGGAATAAAAATCACTTGTGAGAACTTTGCAAAGAGAAATTTGGACAGAAGTGTAGAGACGTCTATGGCTCCTTATATTCTTTCTAATCAGCTGCTACAAAGCATAGTCCAGCAGACTTAAATGCTAGTATGTGCAAACCTGCTATGTTTTAATGGAATATATAATCCATAGGGCAGAAACAAGAAAAATGAAGGCAAGTAAATTTATAATCCCTTTTCCTTGGATGATTAGAAACAGAATTAAACATTATGCACATAAATACTTGCTTTTAAGTATCCAACATTTTAAGGTAGAAACAGTTTGTAATTTGACACTCACACCCGTTCATTCAACAAATACGTTGTAGCTATGTAATGGAATAAGTGAGGGATGTTTTCAGACTGCTTAGAATTCACAATACAGTGAACAGACACATTAGCAGAAAATTATAATTAAGGGAGTGACTGTTATAGTAAAGATATCTATAATGTGATTTGGGAATCTGAACGAGGAAATAATTGGTTGCTAGAGGTTTTGACCAAGAGGTTTTGGAGTAATTGACATTTGAGTTGAGTCTTCTGGAATGAGGAATCATCCTGCAGATGGTGAATGGGAGGAAAGAGACCTCCAAGGGAGAGGGAGCCCATTGTGTAAAGACTCAGTGTTGCAAAAGCTTATCACCCACGAGGGAGAAGATGGATTGTTCACAGTGGTGGGGTGACGTTAAGAAGTAGCAGTGAAGAAGGAGAGCAAGGATTATCCTTGGGAATATAGTTGAGATTATAAAAAGTTCATACCAAAATATAACCAATTTCAAATGCCAGTCTCACTGTGTGTTGGGATGTTTTCTCATAAATCCAGTAAGATTAATTTTCTATTGTTCACCCTTATACATAATAAAAGCTTTGCAAATCATGTTAAACAAGGTTAGATGAAATCAAAATTCTGCTCCCAAATTATCTGGGATCTGGATAGATATTTTTAATAAAATCTTAAAGCATAAAATGAAAGTTGGTGCCGTCTCAGTAGATAGCAAATCAGTTGGGCCATCTAGTAATTAAAATGTCTACACGGTTACAGAGGTTAAGGCGTTTTTATTTATTATCGCATCTGTAATGTATGCCCAATGTGGTTATTCCGCGGGCTATGCAGAGCATTACCAAGTTGTTCCCTTCTGCTTTTTTCCCCCTAGAGGACTAAGAGTTTTTCGTTTGTTTGCTTGCCTGCTTTCTTGTTTTGTTTTGTTTTGTTTCTTTTTCTTTTTTTTTTTTTTTTTTTTCCTTATAGGACTAAAGTTGCTATATCAACCTTAACAATGGAAAGTCTCAGTGACTTAAAACAACATGTGTTTATTTCTCACTCATACTGCATGTCCATCGGGTAAACTAGGGACTTGGCTTTTCCATTGTCCCCGTTCAGACATTCCGCTGACACAGGCTTCACCATCTGGAGCACTGCAGGTTGCAGAGGAAGGAAAAACAAAGCATATGGAAAACCATACCTTCTCTTTGCATTAAAGACGCACTGAAAGTGACATATGTCACCCTTGCTGACATTTCATTAGCTAAACTGTATCACATGGCTTTCTCTACTTTTAAAGGGGGCTAGGGAAGTATGGTCCTACTATGCACCTTGAAGGAAGAGAACCCTAGTTATCTGGGGTCCACACTAAGTTTCCTGCATGAAGTACTGGTCGGCTCAGGCTGCTTAACAAAGTATAATGAACTGGATGGCTTAATCCACAGGCATCTACTCTCTCATGGTCTGGAAACTGGAAGTCAGAAATCAGTGTGGCTGCATTCTGGTTAAGTGCGTTTTTACTGGCTTGCAGACAGTTACCTTCTCACTGTGTCTTCACATGGCAGAGAGAGAGCTCCAGTGTCTCATCTTCTTAGGAGGGTACCAGTTCTGTGAGATCAGGACCATACCTTTATGACCTTGTTTAACCTTGATCGTCTCCTCCAAGGCCCTGTCTCCTGTACAATCACTGGGAGGGCTAAAGCTTCAGCATACGAATTTGCGGGAAGGGGGACACCTTGCGGCTCATAGCACCTAATGTATTTTGTATAAAGTTTGATTGAATGTAAACTTTGGGAATGACGTTCTCAAAGTGATTCGGTGCATATCAGAGATGGAATGGTGCTCCAGTAGCATTCAGCCGCATTCATTATATTGACAAATTGTTAAACTATGTGCTCTCAAAATTGTTAGTAAATACTGTCAAGATGTAGATCCTAAAATATTCCTGAATAGGCTTTTTTTTTTTTTTTAAACTTATTTCAACAGGATTCTAAAAAAGACAAGTCGGAAGGGAGTCGAATGGATGAGAGCTTGCTCACCTGTCAGTCCTCGCCTCTCCTCCCTTCCCACTCCCACTCCGTTTGTGGGATGGAGGCAGTTGTGCTGACATCCTACAGACTCTTCCTCAATGCGGGGCCACCCCTGCAGATGCTGTCAGTGCTATTCCCGTCGGGGTCTAACTTCAGATAAGTGATAGGTGTGCCGCCGTTTCTCCTGGAACAGGTCCCAGCAAGCTCTCTTACAAGTCATTCTAGTTTAATTGTGTGGTTTCTTTTCTTTCTTTTTTTTTTTTTTTCCTTCCATCTTTAGGTTTTTTAAATGAGAAAAAAAGATTTTATTTTCTTGTAGCTCAGTATCTGTGAGTCATTGGTTTGTCCTAAGGATAAATTATCTTTCTTTCTTTGCTGCCGCTGAAGGACTTTTTAGGGTTTTTTTGTTTTGTTTTGTTCTGTTTTGTTTTCCTTTCAGAACGCAAGGATATTTGGTGAGAAAATCAGTCGAGGTTCATCACTCAATTTCTTTATTTGTTATTTTTCAACTGAATCATCTACCTGTTTCAACAAAGAATAAGTCCAACTGCTTCTTTTCTTCCTTTCTTTTTTTTTTTTTTTCTGTTTGTTCCTTGATTTTCCTGTGAACATTTCAGTCCGCTGGTTACTACTAGGCTGTTAAATGATTCAGAGGGAGGCACCGCATGACGTTTATGAAGTGCTTCACATTTGAGATGATTGAAGAAACCTCCTGTCTTAAATTTCGTGAAGGAGGAATCATGTGCCTCTGTGCTGTTGTTCAAGATCGAGGCAGTAGGTCTCTTATTCTCAACCAAAGGGATGACTCCTGTGCCTGGGGGGCAGAGTAACAGTTGTGGCATTATTTGGCTCATTTAGCTCTGGTTTAATTTTAAAAAAAGCAAAGCAAAATTTACATCTCACCAAATATGTCCCCAACTCATCTCCCTAAATACTGTTAATTTTTCCCGTTTCTATCACTTTCTTTTTTGTCTTTTCTTTCTGAATAGAGTGAGGTGACAGAATACATTAGGATCAATTATTTTAAAAGCAAACTTGTAATCTTAACACAGTTTTAAATTTTTTTAAGTTTTAAATTCATGAACCACCTGCAAAGATGGTCCATCGTTCTGGTATACCCCTATAGTGTCTCTTCCTCTTACTAACATCTTGCAGCAGAATGGTACACTTGTCACACTTCATGAACCAACAGCGATACATTGCTATTAACTAAAGTTCTTACTTCATTCAGACTGTCTCAGGTTTTTGTTTTTCTTCCCCCCAATGTTCTTTTTCTCTTCCAGAATCTTATCCATGACGTTTAGTACTCAGTGTCTCCTGAGCCTTTCTCTCGGTTGTGATAGTCAACCAGATTTTCCTTGCTTTTAATGACCTTGGCAGATTTGAGGAGTTCTGGTCCTGTTTCTGAAAGTGTTCATGAGTTGGGATTGATCTGATAGTCCTCTCCTGGCTGGAGTGGGGTTCTGTGGTTTTCAGAGGAGCGTCACAGAGGGGAAAGGGCCAGGCTGATCGTAACATGTCAAGGTTACACTCTATCAGCACAACATCACTGTCGACAGGACCCGACTACCTGAGCAAGGGGATGTTCTCAAGCTTCTCCCCTGGAACATTGTTCTTTCTGTCTTCCTTTTCGCAATTTTTTTTTTTTTTTGGAAGAAAATCACTCATACTTTATGAGCGAGGAGTTATGTTCTGCGTCATCTAGGGCAGAGTATGGATGTATGTGATTTGGAGTTTTTCTGCCTGGGAGAGGCACATTTTTGTTTATTTATTCAATAAGTAATTCATATCAATATAGGCTCTTTTTTTTTTTTTTTTTAATACTTTGGGTTAAAGCCTATCCTACTGAATTTATTTGGTTGCTCACAATGCTCCAGTTTGGCTATCAGGAGCCCTTTCAGTTGGCTCTTGGGTCCCTTTGGTATATACCCATCGTGTGGGGTTTTATTTTGTTTTGTTTCGTTTGGAGCACTTTCTTACTGTCTGGCACTGCAAGATGTACCAGACTTACATAGTTTTTGTATATTTTCTATCCCCACCCTTAGAATCAGCCACTTCTCCATGGGGCCCTGGTTCCCTTTTTTTTTTTTACTGGAAAATAGTATTAAAAACCAAGATTTAGGTGTGATTTGATGTTTTGCATTCTCTGTTTTGACTTCACTTTCATTTTGGTTGGCCATTGAGGGCTGAATGTTTCTCCCACTCACTATGAAGAAATCCTGTTTTCTTTTATTCCCATTTATGTACAGCATGAACTTGTGTTTTGTTTCCAGATATTTTGTTTCATCTGCTAGGACCTCTAGAATCAGACAGATGAGGCTATCCAAAAAGGGATGTGCTTTTATTTTAGTTCAACAGAACCTAGCTTTCTTCTACAGTCTACTCAGGTCTGAGGAAAATGTGAGAAATCAAACTAGACTGGATAGGGAAATGCCTCAACTGAATTTTTTAAAAAGTGAATTAAGGAAAGAAGTTTGTTCCTTAACACAAAATCATAACTAATGATTAATTTAACTAATGAGTTAATTAGTTAATTAGTAACTAATGAGTTAAATTAATTGTTCTGAGACCATTTTATTTTGTCTTCACTTTTTTGTAACCCTTTGTGACCGTGATCTGCCTCCCCGTTTCCCTCTTTCTGATTTGTGGAATTGGTGACAAGGAACGACATTGTGGCACACCAGAAACCTGGAGGGGATTACCATGTCATGTCTCCTCTTCAATTTCCCATAGTAGCTTTTCTTAGCTCCTGGGCAACCAGAAAGAGGAGAGTCTTTATATGAAGAGGAAAGCTGGGTCAGTGATGACCAGTTTGACCTTCCAAAATCATCCCGTTCCAAGCCTCTGTTGTCCTTCTGGTGTCCCAGGCCCCGAGGGGCATTTGAGGGAGAAAAAAGAATTTCAGCTTTCTTAAGCCTTTTCCTGCTGCACTGCTGATCAGCACTGTAAGAGTACTTAGAGACCGGATTCCTAAAAGCCATTCCTCTTGGTTTTGGAGTCATTAGTCAAAAACAGGCATCACTGAGTTCTAAGGGTGGGTGAAAAGTGAGCTTGCTGCATCCCAATGGTTGACATCACGATGATGTGAGAAAGCTCCTGTCCTCAGGCCCTGTCTCTGTTCTGGCTTCAGTGGCCACGGGGATCCACTGGCCCGGGGCTGAGTGCTGGGGAACGCATAGCTTTCATTCTTAGGCGACAGAAGAGTAGTCCAGAATACCAGAAAACTCACTTTCAATTATTTGTCATTTATGCTTCAGTTTTGTCAGATTTGGAGACCACAGGGGTATGCAGATGATAGAAAGAAAATTGATATTAAAAGGAGAGGATTTATTTACATTTATTGTTTCAATTTTTTGTTAATTTGCTGGAGATTTGAAACCACATCTTTACTTGGAGAATGAACACTCAAAGAGAGGTATTAATTAATACAGACGTTAGCCTTTGGTAGAAATAGGGTTTTTCAGTGGCCTTTAAAATTTTTTATTTATATTATTTTAAGTAATTGGCATAAGCCCCAGTCCTGGAAAGAAGCTAATATTCCTGATTTCTTTAAAAACTATATTTGAACAAACCAAAAGAGGATGTATCACAGAACCTCAGTATAGAAGGGGGTGTTATTTGGCAATCTGGTGACCCTAGTGAATTTTTTTTTTTTTTTGAGAAGGAACTTTTTTCTTCTTATCTCTGAATATAATCTGATTAGCTCTGATCATTTAATTCAGCTGAATAATACATCATGAAAAACAAGTAATCAGTAAAAGGAAGCATAACATGAGTTTTACCAAATATCTGGCTCTGAACTAATTTCTTCCAAAAGGACACAGTAGTAAATGTGGCCTGAGAAAATGTTTTATGAAATTTTGCCAAAAGTGGGGCAGAAAGACCTGGCTTCGTTATCATGGGACTTCTAGTCAAGCTCACCGATTCCCCCATCCTTTCTTTCATTCTTCCTTCTTCTTTCTTTTATTTCTTCCTTTCTCCCATCCATCCACGTGTATTTAGGGAATGCCTTGTCTCTATACACCTAGTACGGCCACAGGTGCTGAAAACACCAAAGTCAGTTAGAGAAAGGACTCCCTTCATGGAGCTTAAATTCTGGTGATCAACTTTTACGCCCACAATGCTGCAGGATTATGGTGGATGGAAGCACGGGATGCTGCACGGAAAATCTACCCCGGCCCCCAACAGACTTTTCCTACTGCCCTCCCTTCCCTTCAAGAAGAAAGGAAAGGGTATCTCATCCCAAACTCTGGTAGTGGACAAGGGAATTGTCCCCTCTGCCTTTTAAACTGGACAGAGGGCTTGTTATTCAGGAATCACGCTATTCTACTGGTCCCACTTAGAGTTTGGGAAAGAGTTGTTCCAATCGTATGGGAGGCTAGAGAAAGGCCCTAGCTCACATGAAAAGAAGAAAACAAACAAACAAACAAAAACAGAAGATTTACAATTCGAAGCCAGACTTAATAATACATAACGAATTGCAGCTCTGTTTGGGAATCTCCCTAGGTACCGTTCCTGAGGATTCCAAGTGTTTAATTGAAATTTCTTTGGGGACAGTAGCAATTACTCACTTAAGCATTATATTTATATTTGTGCACGAGAGAAGGAAGTCAAAGGGCTAATAGACCGAGTGAGCTGCGTGGCTGCTTTTCCGCTGCAGGCCACAGCGAGCCCGCAAGTCTCAGAGGTGCGCTTATCCTGGAGACAGCTCGCTTACATTGTCCCCCCAGGGATGCTGGGAGGAGGACAGAGATGTGACGACAGCTGCTTCCTCCTGGACTGAGATGGTGTGCATGATCCCAGTGCAGCCTGTTTAATCAAACTATTTTCAATCTAAAGGATTAAAACACCTTAAGATGGAAAAAGTATTCCGGTATAGATTTATTCTTAGCAAGGCTATTCTTTTTTACCCACACGGTTAATGTAGAGTGTTTTCATCCCAGGGGACTTGGGCCTTCCCAATTTTCAAAGCAAATTGAATGAGTAACTATCATTCTAGAAATATTTTAGCTGCTAAAATTTGTGGTGGAATCAAAATAAAAGGCACGGGGTTACACGAATGCAGCTTTCTCTGCATTGAGATCCTACTTGCTTTCAGTGCCTAATACGAGAGGGGTCATTTAGCTTCACCTAGTTTATTCCACATCCTGTGAATCTTCCTGTTTTCTCTGGGTTTTACAGGTGCAGTTTTCACCCACCTACAGAGAAATATTTGCACGCAACCGGTTTAATTTTTAACAGCTTTGTTGAGGTGTAATTTGCAAATCATGAAATTCTCCCATTTCAAATGTATGGTTGAATTAATTTTAGTAAATTAACAGTTGTGCACCCATCACCACAATACAATTTTAGAACATTGCTACCTTTTCCAAAAAGATCTCTCCTACTCCTTTGCTCCCAACTCCAGTCCCAGGCAATAAAATGGTTTAATTCTAACTTCACATTATCACGATTTATGCTCATCACCTAGGAGGTCTAGGTTTAGTTTCCTTGGGTGTGAACTTTAGTCTGTATCCTTGATATTATCATCCTTAATTTATAAATAAGGGCATTAAGATTGAGAGAAGCCAGGAAATTTACCTAAGGTCCCAGAACTAAGACGTGGGAGGATTTGACCTTGGTTTAGTCGGATTCCATAGCCCTTTTGCACTGGGCTGCACCATCACTCCAACTTGACAGGGAGCTGGTTGTGGATTTTAACAGAAGTTGGAGATTAATCAAAGATTATTCCTGTTACTCGTGTGTGTGCGTGTGTGTGTACCATTTCTCTCTGCTCATTTCTCACTTCTTCTTATTAATATATATACATAGATTATATATATACATATATTTACATGACGTGTCTTTTTTTATTTTGTTTTTTTTAAGATTTGATGGCTTCCAATTTTCTGATGCTAACTTACATAATAGTTACTTTCTTTCATATTAAAAATTGCATTATCTCTTTTCTCATATGTATGAGAACATCTCATATAAACATTTTTTGTTACTGAAAATAAAAGCGCCTATATTGAAACACATTTTTGTAATATTATTCATTAGCCAACTAATTCTTTACGACAGAGTGTTTATCAGGAGATACTTGCGTTATTCAGTGTTGTTTTTTTTTTTTTTTAATTTGTAGTACAAATAATCAGAGATCTAACATCTGACATATCAGAATTTCATCAAGTTGGACTGGTAAGGATTTTAATAAAAACTGAGACACTGACTCATGACACTGCAACAGAAATCAGTGCACGTTTGGTGAGAACTTCTTTGGAGCTTTCAAAATCTGAGTTTGAGTCCCTGCTTTTCTCTGGACCTGTTTCCTTCAGCAGGTCATGTAATTTCCCTGGTCGTCTGCTGTTTAACACACAGTAGGTCTCACTGACAGGCAGTTACTGGCATCAGCATGTTCTCAATAGCAGGCCGATGTTTAATTTGTTGGACCACTTAGTTGTGTATACATCTCCTGTAAAACAGTGTCAGACAGTTCATTACTGGCTGTGTTATTTTGGGTAAATCTGGATGATGGCACAAGGAGATCTAAGTGTATATAAATAATCAACCAGAATCAGAACTCATGTCTCATTCCTGGGAAGTCAGCAGTCAGGAATGCTGATGCCAGAGTTCCCTCCAGGTAGAACTCTAGGAAGCGGGTTTCTTGCATCTTGTGGTGCTGCCGTCTTGAATCTGTCTGTCTTGGCTCATTCCTCCGGCATCATCAGGGAAAGAGAACGTGGACAAGGAGCATTTGCCTTTCAAAGTCTCTGGTTCTTACATGGCACCATCACTTCTGCTCCACTAGGTTGACAAGAAGCAGACACGTGGCCTGAGCTAGATGCGCTGGAAACGGAATGATAGGTCCTGGGTGGAAAGCCACTTCCTAGTGGCAGTTCTATACTGTGGGATGGGAAACAGTAATTTTGGTGGGCGGTTAATTTTCTCTGACACTCACGCTGAGCTTCTAAGGCAGAAAGGTAGAGGTGATCTGACCCTGATACTTAATGGAGCCTAAAACCTTGGGCCAATTGAATGTTTGAGGAGAGGGTAGTGAATAAATGGATATCCTCACTCTCAGATGAGGAGATGGTCCTAATTAGCTGTTTTCAGAAGCTTTCTGGCCCACAATCGTTCTTTAAATAAGAAAGCAGAAGTGCTCTGGTTGAAGGGGCTTTGGGAAGAGACCTCTCTAAGTAGGTCCTGCAAAGGGACTGCAGGTTCACAACAGAATCCCCAGAAATCCTGCAAAGACATTAAAACCACTGGAGATTATCTCAGGATTCCTTTCTCTCTCAGTGTTCTCTCATTTCAAGTTTTTATTCCTCTCCTTCCTTTTCTGTCTCTTACTAAAATCTTATGTAATTGACTACTAGAAAATCTAGAGCAGAGAGGAGAGATTGGCAGACCCAAGACCTATTCTATTTGGATTGGACTTTTTTTTTTTATTACATTTTTTGGCCATCATTTATACATAGGTAAATATCACATAAAATCCAGAGTTCAGGCTTTTCTAGAAAAATTGCAAGAGCTGGCAACATTCATTCTACCCTCTTGAGGGGCAGAAATCTACTGGAACTGAAGAACAGTTGCCTTATCCAAAGGGTCTTGCACTTTTTTCCCATTTTCCCACAGGCCCCACTACTCCTTATTGCCCTGTCAACGAGCTGACTTAGCTGCTTTATGTTAACTGCCTCGCTTCTGTAAGTCATTTAAATTTACAAAATATGACCTGATGGGAAATTGTGTGACCTCCCTGAAATTTTTATCTTTTTCAGGCAAGCAGATAATTATTAAGAACTTATGAGCAAGAATAAATTGAATCTCCACTTTGAATTGTTCTTCAACCTATTTTTCATAGAAAGTTCTGCTGCGCGATCCTCTCCTTCTTGAAAGACATTTATTTATAAAATGATTTTCCACGATAATTATTCACAATCGCCTGGGTTACTCCCTGTAGCCTTTTGGCTTAACGGGATTTTAGTCTCCTGCTCTGAATTAATTTAAGTAGTGATTTTCTCTTACCGGACCAAGGGTCTATAGAGCAACAATATATATGACAAAAGAGATAATGGCACTTTTTAAAAAAAAAAAAATTTGGCCATCTTTTTTCTTAGAGTTGTAGCTAATAATGTCTTTCTGAGGATGTGTAGTGAAACTCTGACATATGTCATGGTTGTCAAAGTCAGCATTAACACAAAATAATAAGTTATTTAATATAGGATTCAACTTTATTATTTTTTCAAGTGAGCTGTCTATCAGCAAGTTCTGAAGTGGGTTTCTTTAAAGTCTCCCCGTCTCCAGAGAAAAAAGGGAAAAGGCAGTGTGTCCCTGGACAGGATCTATGACTCATTATGTCAATCAAACCCCACTTCAGAAGGGAATAAAGAGATTTGTATCTCAAAGCTGTGCATAACGACTCCCCGGCTTTTCATTTCATATTTATGAGCAGTTTACTTTGAAGTGTTTATCAGCCAATACGCAGAAACATGAGGGAGCCTTGCCTGAAACCATACTCAGGCATCTAATCTGTGAAATGCTGGCTGAGCAGACTAGCTCATCAGCGCATGCCATGCAAAAATAAATACATAAATAAACTTTTTGTTATTTGAGGTCTTGGAGCCATGTCTTTATGTGAACTATAAAAAAGGGATAAATGGTGCTGAACATTTTGAAATTGGTGTAACACGGGAAACTTGGCTCTGTGATGTGCAAAAAAGGAGGGAGGGGCAGATAATTTCTTGCTTGAAATAAAACCTGGTAGAATGCAGAGACATAGAAACACACAAATATTTACACACCCTTCTCATATGGTCTAAGGCTTTGGGTCTGTCCAAGTGACCACTGGGTGACAGTGAAGAGTATAAGGGGTTTTATTTTGTAACTTTTTTTTTTTTGAAGATGTTAATTCTCAGAATGGTTGGGGAGATGGCACTGCCAAGATGTTAAAACCATTATAGGGAAAGCTTGTTTAGATTTTTTTAAGAATCTGTATGAATACCCCATGTGTATTTTAAGATACATAAAACAGGTAGAAGGGAAAGTTAAGGAAGGTAATAAAGGGGATGCACAGAGCAAAATAAAACATTCATTCTTGATGAATGACACTGGTGCATTTTTTCTAGCTGTAATCTACCTGCTCATCTTTGTTTAATTGATTAATTTGACAAATGTTTATTGAGTAGCTAGTACACTAGAACCTGGCTTGACAAGGGTACAGATCAGCCAGAGTCGCTGCAGGGTATCTGATGGCGAGGGAAACTAAAAAGTCAACAGATCAGTGTCAGCGCCGCATGTCAGCTACTTACTTGGCTGAGAGATTCTCAATTCCCCACTTCTTTACATTGAGTCCTGTACCTCTGTGCTCATTTCTCATTTGTTAATAGCAAAAAAAAGGTATTTTAAGAAGTAAGTCAAGTTTGCTTTTATAATTACAAATAATTTCTTTGTTTTGAACAGCTGGGAGAGAATTAAGTCTAGGAGCCCATGAGCCGTTCTCTTAGAAGAGGGTTACTTTCCTCTTTTCCCCTTCCTCTACAGATTCTTCAAAGAGCCTTACCCCTCTCCCATCACCCCACCTTCCAGTAGCCTAATTGGAAAAAAAAAAAAGTTACTCTGATGCCTCATCTCTTGCTGGAAATGTTACATAATCACAGAAGTTTAAAGGTGAAAGTCTTTAGACACAGTTAGAAAGCATGGCAGGTGAGCATAGAGGCTTTGGAGCCAAAAAGAGAAAAGCGTGAATAGAGTCTACCCAACCTTCTCTTGATGTGGCTTTAGGAATGTGATTGCTCTATTTTGAGCCTCATGCCTTCCTCCTAGTTTTGTGCTGGGCATTATCTGAGATTTCACATCTAAAGCGTTGATAACCTAGTGTGGACACATACAACATAGTCAATATCAAGCCATACATGTTTGTTGAATGAACGAATGAAGGAAGGATCCTTCATTTTAATCCTTTTAATTTTATAAAAATCTGAGAGCTTGGGGATCAAGGAGTTTACCAATGATTATATATTTGCCACCCAGAATTCTGTTTTCTAGAGGACCGTGAAATATAGTTGCCTCTCCATGCATCTCCCTTCCCATCCCCACCAATGTAGGAGGAGCAGAAAATAAATTTACCAGGAAAATGATATGATATGATAGTTCTATATTGGTATGTTTACCTTACTTATTACTCTGTGAAATTCCTGAAAGCAGGGACACCGCTTTTTCATCTCTGTATCTCTAGTTCCTTCTTAGCACACATTTTTGTCTATTTGTAGAACTGAATTGAACTAATCAGTTTGAACCACGAGTGGTGGGTGCCCTTGGGTCTGTGTGAGCCATATCATGGAAGCGAATCTTGGGGAGAGAAATCCAAAGAAGCATAAAACCTGCCAGACAGGCAGGAAAGTCAGCCAAAGCCTTGGTGGGGTGTGTTCCTGATCATGTTGACGGGGAGGTATTCTGAAAGGATGATCTTGATTTCCTTACCCGAATGGAGAGTGAACACATAACACACAAGAGAAAGTGATCAGGAGCCAATTCAAAGAGAAGGGAAATTGAAGCAAGAAATGTGTTTGAAATAAGAATCTGCTTCTGATCCCTAAACAGCCTGAAATGAGAGCACACGAATTAATGAGGCTCCTCACCCCTTGGGACATGGGCATCATGGATCTATGCCAGGGAAGCAGCGATTTCCCTAGTGGTCCGCTCACGGGCTACGAGGGAGCAAGCAAAACCATCGTCCCCTGTGAAAGCAAAGCCGTCTTCATAAGGGAAGGGTTGTTTCTCAGATGAAGGCTCACAAAGTGCCAGAGAGGGCAAATGTTTTTCATAAAACACCTGGCAAAAAACCTCAGCAAAGAGGAATGTCTCGATAGAGAACAATTAAGTGTCACATTGGATTTCATTGCCCGTGTTCCAGAGAATTGGCAGTTTTGCTGGGAAGAGTTGGCTTTTTAAGAAAGAAGCAGCCTACCTGGAGTGACACCCCCACCCCGTTTTAAAAGAAAACGAAAGACAGGGAAATGCCAGAGAGAGATGCATCGCCCTCTCTCCCTTCTCAGCTCCATGACAGGCATGCTGTGTGACTTCTGGGAAGCCCAGGGTGCACCCCCTCTGCCCGCCATTTCTCTGCTTCTCAGGGGAGGTAACTCTCGCTACTTTCCATGAGCGATGTCGAGTCCTAAGGCAGGATTCCATTTGCGTTGAAAGTCTTCAATAAATGTGCTCTCCGGTTACCAAAAAGAAGGGAGAAAGAGTAAGGTCACTGGATTCCGGAAGATGTTACAGGGAAATGAGGCAGGGCCAAGGAAGAGGTTTGTAATGACTGAACAGTTGTTCTGCCAATTAGGAGAGGCACGATGATATTAACACTACACACACCTTTGCCAGAACACCTGAGAACGGAGACCAGATACTCTGCCTGGGCTGCTCAAAGAGCCAAGTGGCCAGAGTGTTTGAGGTTTATGCAGGGGGCAGGGATAGGGAGTTGGTTTTTGTGCCTTTCGGAGTGATGACACTATTAGAACACAATCCACATTTCTTTCTCACATCCTTTGGGGAGGTTGGTGTTTTGATTCGTTGTGATTTTGGTCTTCCTTCCATCTAAGGCTATCGTGGAGTAAGCAGGGCTGTACCATGACCTCTGTGGACCCTTGACACGCTTTGGGGAGACTTTCCTTCCTAAAAAAATATTTAGAATTGTATTTTATAACTGCATCAGTATAAAGATGGATATATTACTGTTAGAGATTAAAACATTTTCCACAAGCTGGAAGTTTACTTTAATTTTTCCCCCTGATTTTAAAAGACATTAAACCATTTTGGGGGACCCTGCAGAGCAGTCTGGGCCCTGGTGACTCTGTCTATAGCCTCTACTGGGTCTGTTTATTGGTCCTGACCTTGTTGAAACTAACATGTCTTTTTGCTGCATTCCCTCAAGGATGGACACGTATGAATTTCAATGTTTTCTGATAATGACCTCTTGTCTTAAAGATGGTACCTCCATCTGATGAAAAGTAGAAATTTGTGACATAATGCTAATTAATTTCTGTGGATTCAGAATCACAGTTAACAATGTTCGCTTAAGGAATAATTTGGTCCACGTGTAACACATTCTTGTAATTGCTCTGTTTTTGCCTTAACATAAGTGCCGTTCCTTTTAAGGACGGGGTTTGTACATTGCATTTATTGTGGTCTTCTTTTTAAAAACTGGATATAATCACCATAATTTAATTTTTCCCTGTGAATCAAGGCAGCCCCAGTGAGTGATGGTTCAGTGTTGCATGTGCACTGTAACACATCTGTTCCCAGCAGTTTTTGAAGTGTGTTAAATTTCAAGTGTTCCCTTAGTTCTGCTCTGCAGTTGTCCTGAACTGTCTGGTCTCTGCATTGTCTCCCTCTCCCCGATGTCAGCCCATCCCCTCTACTCTCTGCTAAATCAATGGCACTTCTTTCCCAACCACAGTCAGAGGTGAAACCCCAAATCCACACCTGCCATCTACCCATTCCCAGGGTCTGTGACTACAAGCTCCGCCTTCCCACCGATGACTCTAAATGAACAATCTCTTCTCTTCTCCCAAGTGGAACCCCAATTGTGTGCTAGATCAGGGTCCCACTGATCTACTCAAGAATGTCACTCCAGGAATTCTCCCACCTGTCTCTCTAAGTGAACCATCTTTTCATTCCTACCAGCGCACAAACACGCTGTGGCTTTCCCCGATTTCCATTCATGACTTCTCCCTCCAGCTGCCGTCACATTCTCTACCCCTTCCTACAGTACATCTCAGAAGAGGTGTCTAGCTTGCTACCATCAGTGCCTCTCCCCTCTAGATTCTTATCAACACAGTCCAGTCATCCTGACACATACCCCTCCACGTAACCGTTCTTGCCAAGATCACCAGCTATGGCCACGTGGCCACATGGTGATGGTCAGTTCCCCAGTCTCACCTTCATGACCCGCCAGCAACATTTGCAGCAGTTGGTCACTCCCTCTTCTTTGATGCACTATTTTTTCAGTTAAGTTCTCCTCCAGCCCAAGCTGGGGGCATCTCTGCTCCTGCAAGGATGGCTCTTTTTCACACTCCTTTGCTGATTCTCCCTCATTGCCCGAACCTCTGAATATAAAAGCAACTTAGCACTCAGTCACTGATGTTCTTTTTTCTGTCTACAGTTATTCCACACTGGTGACCTTGTTCAGCTCCAGGACATGAAGTAGCATCTGTACGCCAGTGACTCCCAAATCTCTGTGGCTTCTATCAGACCTGTTGCTTCTGTATCCATTGACCTACTCAGCATCTCCATTTGTCTGTCTTACACACATTTTAAAACTCAGATATCTAAGACTGAAATCCCGATCATCTGTGTGCACGTGCACACACATACACACACACACACACATACACACACGCACACATACACACACACACACATACACACACACACATACATACACACCCCCTCGTTCTTCTTGCAGCCTTCCCCCTCCTAGTTTTGAGTTTGAAAGCACTGATGTCACTTCCGATTTCTTTCTTTCGACCACGCCTCCGTTCAAGCCATCAGGAAATCCCACTCTGCCCACTGCTCCACTGCTCCCATCCGGGATGGGCTGCGATCATCTGTTACACCTGCATTCTGAGCGATCCTGGACGCTGCCTCATCTTTTAACACAGTTGTGCAACCTTTAAAAAAAAATGTAAATTAGGGGATGTGGCTCCTCTCCCCAGACACAATGCAGTAACTTTCAATTTCACTATGAGTGAAAACCAGTGTCCTTAAAATCACCCCCCTGAGCCCTTCAGGGTCCAGCCCTCATTAACCCTCTGACCCCTTCTCTGACCTCTGAAGTGACCTTTGTTCACTTCATTCCAGCCATGCAGTCCTCCTTGCTGTTCTAGAACATGCCGGGTATGCTCCTGCCTGGGAGCTTTGCACTAAGGGTTGCTCCTGGCCCCAGGTACCAGAAAGGCTGACTCAACTCTTTGCAGCCCTTGTTTAAATGCCATCTTCCCGATGAGACCTTCTCACATCAAATTATCCAAAATACTCACACATGGCTTTCACGACTGTCTTTTTTTCTTTTCATAGCACTTATCACCTTTGAAGATCCTAGAACTTAGTCATTATGTTAGCATTTTCTTGTCTGTCTCCCCCAGTCAAAATACAAGCTCTAGGAGAACAGAGGTCTTTATCTCTTCTGTTTGTGGATATGTCCCAAGCCCTGAGAATAAGACTGAGCACTTAGTAAGCACTTGATAAATACTGATCGAATGAATGAATGAATGAATGGACTTTTCACCTTTGTCCTGCTTGCCCGCAGTCCCATTCTCTTAGGTGTATGTCTCTCCCATGTACTCAGCATGGGAGCAGCTGTCCTTCTGCCTTGATACTGCCCACCGTGCGCTGTGGTGTGGGCTGATGAGGTAGCAGTGTCTGTGATGAACAAATGTAGATTCCAGGAGTGAGGACCTGAAAAAAAATCTCTGCTGCTGTTTCTACTACTTTATAGCATTTTTAAAAACATTTTCTTCAGTACTTCCTCTGCTCCAGCTACACTGCTAAGTGTTTTATGAGCGTACCTATGATCAAACCTGTTTTGTAAGTGAGACTGTAATTCTGGGGTTGATTAACTTGCCTGTGATCAAACCGGAAGTGGTGGAGCAGAGATTCAAACTCGAGTTGCTTGCTTGTGAAGTATCATTAACCACAGGGAATATAGAGTTGTTCTCCTAGGGAGAAAAGGACAAGGCTGTCCCGGCAGTATGTCCGTCACATAATGATTTGGTTGTGTTTACTTTTTATTTTTAAATTAAGGATAATTTTTAAGGCACTTTTAGGTTCACAGCAAAATTGAATGGAAAGTACAGACATTTCCCATATGCCCCTCCCACTTCCCGACACATGCATATCCTCCCACATTATCAACATCCCCATCAGAATGACACACATTTGTTACAACTGATGAATCTACATTGGTACATCGTAATTACCTAAGGTCTATTGTTTACATTATGGTTCACTCTTTTTTTTCCTTAATTGAAGTACAGTCAGTTATAATGTGTCAATTTCTGGTATACAGCACAATGTCCCAGTCATGCATATATCCATTTTCATATTCTTTTTCATTAAAGGTATTATAAGATAGTAAATATAGTTGGGAAAACTGGACAGCAGCATGTAAATCAATGAAGTTAGAACACTCCCTGACACCATACGCAAAAGTAAACTCAAAATGGCTTAAAGACTTAAATTTAAGACACAATAAACTCCTAGAAGAAAACATAGGCAAAACATTCTCTGACATAAATCTTAGAGTGTTCTCCTAGGGCAGTCTACCCAGGCAATAGAAATAAGAGCGAAAATAAACAAATAGGACCTAATTAAATATATAAGCTTTCACACAGCAAAGGAAACCGTAAGTAAAACAAAACAACAACCTACAGAATGGGAGAAAACATTTGCAAATGATGCGACTGACAAAGGTTTAATTTCCAGAATATATAAACAGCTCATACTACTAAATAGCAAAAAAACAAACAACCCAATCCAAAAATGGGCAGAAGACCTAAACTAGCAATTCTCCAATGAAGACACACAAATGGTCAATAGGCTTATGGTTCACTCTTGATGCTGTGTGCCTGTAGATTTGTCTCTGTCATTGTAGAGTCATACAGAGTATTTTCACTGCCCCAAAAGCCTCTGTGCTCAGCCTACTCATCTCCCTCTGCCCAGCCCCTGGCAACCACTGGCCTTTTTACCGTCTCCACGGTTTTACCTTTTCCAGAATGTCACATAGTTGGAACCATACGGTGCATATCCTTTTCAGGTTGGCTTCTTTCACTTAGTAATGTGCATTTAAGGTTCCTCTCTGTCTTTTCCTGGCTTTATAGGTCATTTCTTTTTAATGCTGAATAATAATCCATTGTCTGAATGTAACATCGTTTATTTATTCATTGGTTGCACTTACTTTTGCTTCATAAGTATGTTTCTTATTGTCTGGAACTTAAAACAGCATGCCGCTGGAGGCATTTCTTTTAACTCAGAAGGAAAATGAAATTTTTTGAAATTTCAAAATCAAAAATATGTTTTGAAGCATGTTTTGAAAATCAAAACATGAGCATTTTGAATGACTTGACAATAGAAAAAAGTGTGATACTGTGAATACTCTAAATTAGGGAGTGGAGGTAGACTGGTCCAAGGTGTCTATTTTTTAAATTATTTTAATTTTAAGGGAAAAAAACCCTTTGATTCACAGAAAAGTACAAAGAGTAAAGTACACAGTACTCATAATTTCTAATTAACAAGTGTTACTATTTTGTCAAATTTGTTTCAAACGTTATCATCCCCATGACCCCAACCCCATTGCTTTCTTCTCTCTGCATCTCCAGAAATGATTGCTATTAAGGATGTGGTGCATATTTTTTCCAGTTCAAATTTATCCTGTTAGTGTATATGTATCGGTAAACCACACACAGCACTCATTATATTTTTCTAATTGTGCTTTTGTAACTGAACATTTGGATTTTGAGCTCTCTCTCTCTGTTGAGACCAGGACTATTATTTCTGACCGTTCTCTCCTCATAAAATTGTATTGTGTTGCAAATGGTGGCCAGGGTTGAAGGCTTGTAGCTCTTCTGTGCAGTTTCTTAGGAGATTCACTTCTTCTAAAAGTATGCAGGGTCTGAATTAAATGACTTAACGCATCTCACTGTGGTGACAGTTTCGAATGGATAGTGTGACGATCTTGCTTTTAAAAAGTCATGCCTCCAGATACTGAAATCTCTGTGAAGCCATGGTCTCCACTGAGGTGAACGCACCCATCACTTGTTGAAAGTAATACTTGTAAGGCCCTTTGGTTGATGGCGCTAACTGCTTTGGGAATATGTATTTTAGCAGTGATAGTCTCTGGTGTTGCTGAAACTGGTTACTTACAGCATTGCTCACACCATGAACAGAATGGTGCTGATGGTGGAGTATTTCAGCTGTGATGATGACATAAAGATTTTTTTTTACCCCTTTGGGCAAGCTTCTGCCTGAATTCATGTGACTCAACAACTCTCTGTAAGTCAACAGCTGCCGGATGCTAAACGTAATTAAAGCTTTACGTGTATTTGGAACCTACAACATGTGTTTGGAACGCAGGAAGCAAGGTAGGAAAGGAAGGAAAGGAAAACTCTTGACTCAGTTTCAATTATCCCCTCCCTGTTTAACGGATGCCAACGGGCACACAGAAACTCCGGTGGCTGGATGCATCACATGGTTTTAGACAAGTATCTAAATCCTAACAGTAATTGGTGACAAAGTAGGTAAGATTTAAGGGAACTGATTTACAGACAAGAATGTATCATTAACATCCCCCCCCTCCCCGGTCACCAAATATTTGTGGTTACAATGTAGACTCTGATTAGTCACTGAAGCAAAATATCTGCTATACATGTATTCACCTGCTGATAGACTGTGATCTATCCATCTCACTAGATGTCAGACTACAGATGAGTCAATTAACTCTTGAGATCTAGAATAATTCTTCAGTGATGGGAAAGTCAAAATGTTTTCAAAACATCAAGGGCGTGATGGAGACAGGGACCTCCAGGAGTGCTGAGAATGCAAATGTCGTATGCCTTCGTCAAAATTTCAGTTCATATTGCTAGCTTTCCCTTCTGACATATCAAATATTCTTTGTATTTTGCTTTGCTTTGAGAAAGCAGCATATTCTATTATACAATGGAATAAACATTCAATATATCTAAATATACATAGCTTTGCTGGAAAAAAGTGTTTCACTTGTATAGTGGTAGAAAAAATTTCAAAAATGGAATCACACCCATCGTTTTGTAGGTTTACACTTACTGGTAACATAATAGTAACAGTCATAATAATACCTAATGTTTATTGATTTCTTACTCTGTTCCACAATCTTATTAAAAAAAAAAATATATATATATATATATATTTGCCCATCGACATAGTGACCACAAGAGGCAAGCACTGCTCTAATATCCTCCATTTTACAGGTGAGAAAATTGATAGAAATATTAACTAGCGTTTGATCAAAACAACGAGATAGTCCTCAGAGTAAGAGAAATCTCAAGCAGCTAAAACAAAACAAAATAAGAATTAAAAAGTAGCTGACGTCAGAAATCTGAAGATAATTGCAAGCTCACAGTAGGTCTTCAGTGAGAGCAACGGTTGCTTTCAGAGCTGCGGTTGGGAGATTGGACCTTGGACCTTGGACTTGGTGCAGGACAGAGGCCATGATGCTGAGATTCTTACATTATGCTGGAAACTTGAAAAGAGACATGTAGTTAATAGTACCACATGGCCTGGAAAGAAAAACATTTTTCAGGAGGCAAGAATCCTCAGTTTAGGCCCTTGTGATTTTTAAAAATTAAACCAATGCCAGCTAAAATTAAATCGAATTAAATATGTAAGAAAACAAGTATTTATAATTAAGAGTGAGCAAATCAACAAAAAACCAATTTTGATTTTTAAAGTCCTAAAACGTTAGAATTTGTCAGATACATGCTTCCAATGATGTATAATATGCAAATTAGCAAGTAAGACTATAATGGAAAAACTGAACAGCAACACTTAAAATGCTGTATAAATTGTATAAATGAAATCCATAGTGGTTAAAATAAAAAAGCTTAGTAGATACAGTAAATCTGAGCTCAGGCACAATTCAAAAGGGAATTAGTCAACTGAAAAAAAAAAAATGGCCAGAAGAAATTAACAAGAGACAGCACAGAAAGAAAAGATATTAAACATATAACAGACATTAGGAGAGGATAGTCTTAGTTTAATTAGTGAAGGCAATAAAAAGTATGGAAGTGAGTAAATACTGAAGAGGCAGTGGCCAATAATTTTTTTTAGAATAAAGAAATCATGAATACACAGAAATTGGAGGAACAGCATGTATCAGGTAGATTAGAACACTCAGTAGACTGATGTTAACGTAACATATTGTAATCCCCAGAGCAACCACGAAAAAATTATGTGAAGAGGGAGCTAACAAGCCAAGAGAAAAATTAAAATGGAATTTTAAAAATTGTTAACTTGAGTGAAGGTAGAAAAGGAAAATAGGAGGAAAGGGACAGACAGGAAAAGACAACAAAGTGGTGAACTTACATCCAGCCATATCAGTAATTCCATTAATATAAATGGGCTGTCACACCAGTTAAAAGGAACAGACTGTCAGATTATTTAAATAGCAAGTCCCAAATATATGCTGTCTATAAGAGACATATTTTACATACAAAGACCCAGAACAGTTGAACGTAAAGGAATGAAAATAGACATACGTTTACAGTTTACAGTAAACTTGAAGAAAGTTGAACCTTTTGTATCAGGCAAAATAGGATTTGAGACCAGGAATATTACCAGAGAGAAAAGATGGATATTTGAAGTGGACAAAAGAGTCAGTTCCCCTTGGTGATACAAAATTGTGTGTGTCTAATGACACGGTTTCAAAAAAAGGCCAAAGAAAGGGGGCAAAGAAGGAAGAAAGGGAAGAGGAAGCTGGGGGTGGGGAGGAGAAAAATTGACAGAAGTAAAGGAAGAAAGAAAAAAAAAAACCACGTAATTAGTTACAGATGTAACCCTTTCCTCACTAACTGATAGAACAAGTAGACAAAAATGCCAGTGAGGGTGTAGAGAACAGCAGTGTTAATCATCGTGATGTAACAGACGTTTGTAGAACATCACGTATGACTTCAGGATACATTCTAGTTTTCAGTGGAACATTCAGCAGCATGTACTATATTCTGGCTACACAGTAAGTCTAAGGTAATTTCAAGAGGGAATCCTAGAGAATGTGTTCTCCATCTCCGGGGTGCTTAAGTGAAATATGATTAACAATAAAAAAAAACTCTGGACAAGTCCCAAACATGTGGAAATAAAATTACACACTTCTCAGTAACCCATGCATCAAAGAAGTACAAGAGAAATTAGAAAGTATTTGAAATTGAATGATAATGAATATACAACATGTCCAGATTTGTGCATTGTAGGTAAAGAGGGAAAGCTGATAGGTTTGTGGATTTGAGAAATAAAGAAGATTGTTTTTAAATCAGTGATCTGCATTTCTACCTCAAAACCTAGAAAAGAATAAGCAAGTTAAACCCAAGAAAGTAGAAATAAATAATTAAGAGCAAAAATTAAAGAGATGGAAAATTAATAATAAATGAAAATATCAGAGCCAAAAAGCAGATCTCTTGAAAAACTGATAAAAATTTATAAACCCACAGCTAGAATGACCAAGAAAAAGAGAGAGAAGACACAAATACTGCAAATCAGGAATAAAAGAAGGAATATTTTTATACATATCCTATACACATTCAAGGGTTCTGACAATTTAGAAGAAATGGACAAATTCTTCATAAAATATAATTAGTATTAAAAACTAGATATTATCTCAAAAGTATTTATTAGAGATAGTTACTGCGCATTAATGATAAAATGTGCAACCCATCAGAAAACTGTAATAATTCTAAGCCTATATGTACCTATAATGTAGCCTTAAATAGACATAAAGCAAATTGAGAAACCTGTTGGGAGAAACTTCCATCAGAGTAGGAAATTTCATCTTATATGTTCAATTCTTGATAAGACAAGCAAATGGCAAACTGGTTCCATCTAGACGAATTGAACACATGATGAACAATTTGGTTTAAGTGGCATATATAGAATCTTGCACTTAATAATTAGGGAACATGTGCTGTTCTCAGACACACATGGGATACTTATAAAAATTTAGCAGGTTATAGTGCAGATTTCAAAGTTGTTTAAAAATTTAGTAATATAAAAATGATGCTCTCTGGCCAAATAAAATTAATTTAGAAATCGACAACAGAAATGTATACGAAATGTCCCAATGCATTTGGAGATTTCATAGATTCAGCAGAAATATGAAAACATTTAGATCTAAACAACAGTGAAAATGCTGAGAGTCAGAGCTTGTAAGATGCAGTGAAAGTGGTCCTTAGTGAGAAATACACAGTCTGAAATGCTTACAGTAAAAAGGAAGAATGGCCGAACACTAATGACATAAAGAATCTAATTTTAAAGATATGGAAAAGGTTAACTGAATGAACTCAAAGAAAGGAAGAGAAAGAGATAACTTCTATACACAAAGGTAGAGATTAATAAGCTAGAAAACATGTATAGATAATGGAAACAGAAAAGCAAAAATTATTTTTTGAAAGACAAAAACAATTATTCAATCATTGCAGAGAACAATCCAGTTAAAAGAAAGAAGGCACAAATAATGTCAGAAATTTTTAAAAAAAGGGCGATATTCTACAAACCTAGCAGAAATTTAGAGGGCCTTAAAAATACTTGGATAACTGCACCAATCTGCTTGAGAACACAGGAGAAACAGACATATTCCTAGAAAAACTGATTGTTCCAAATTTTTCAAAAGTGACTCAAGAAAAGAAAAAGGAAAGTGTTAGTAATCCTATAATTTAAAAACTTGTAAACTGATGATCATCATCATATTTACATTTGTTGTGTGGTCACTCTGTGGCAGGCAACGTTCTCAGCACTTTTACCTGCCTTAGGGAATTCAGTGCTCACAAACATCTAAGGAAGGCAGGCGCTATTTTTATGTCTATTTTATAAATGAGTAAATGGAGACTCATCAGAAGTAATTACTTCTAAGAAGACATGGTCAAGGGTATTTTTAAAACAGACACTGAAACTCCCACTGTAACCCTAGGTTGTATACGTAGTGACTGTTTTATACAGTGGCTGTTGTAATTAATTGTAAAACTGTATATAAAAGCACTTAGGACAGTGTCTGTCACAGTAGAAGCCGTCAGTAAATGGAAGCTAATCTTACATTCTCAAGCACAGAGCAGCTAGACCATTGCATCTAACCCACTGTTGTCCTTTATTTATTTTTTCTGATTAAAAAAAAAAATTGGAGAAGCAGAATCTCACGTGGTCAGATGACTGTATGCCTTTGTAATGCTCTTACATGGGATAGTAGTAACTGATTAGTGTAGATTTTAATACTGGAATAGATTTTTAATCTTGTTGAAATTTTCAGCAGCAGAAAAGAGTCTCCACCCAGCTAGGTTACTGGACATTTCGTTTCTGTTTGTGAACTGACAGTCGTTCAGCAGAACCTTTGGTTGTGGCCGCTTTTGGGTTTTCCAAATCAGGCTTTGTTCAGGTTAGAATGTAAAAATACCGCATCAGAGGAGAATGCCACATTCACCTTTGGCTTTGAGCTTACGGAGAAACCTCAGATTTTGGAAACTCTCCTGTCTTCGCTAGCCTTTTTGGTGTTTCCTTGATTTGGAAAGGGTTTATTTACATTGGAATGATTCTGGTTACAAATTGGATACATTGTGATTCAGAGGCGAAGATAATTAATCTGCACGTTTAGAAATATCAAAAAATGAACATTTGAGGTTGCTAGACACAAAAGAAAATTGCAATTCTTAAAGTGTATTTTTGAAATGTAAATATTTGACTTCTATTTTTATGAATAATAATAGATGTATACCTACTCTGTAGTTTTAAGCCACAGGATTTTCTGTGAACAGTTTTGTCAACATTTGGGAAAATATCTGAATGTTTAGTAAAAGCAGGTGAACTTTAGAAGGGCATTAAGAGAGAGTTCAGGTGAAGAATTTTAGTATACACAAGCATGAAACATTAGAATTCATAAGGTGTTCCTTTAGTGGCTTTCCAAACTGTTACCATTGCATATACAAATCTGTAGATTTTAGATGTGTATGAAAATAATAGATAATGTTGGTAACAGCTTTGGACTGATTATTTTCTGTAGCTTATACGTACGTATCTTTAAGGGCTCAAAATGTAAATATAAGGTATTGACATTAAATATAAGGTAACAGTTTGGTGATATGTCTTGATTATTCAAACAGAAATGAAAGTTATGTTTTGTCTCATAATTGTCATATTTTTCCTTGATAACTTTCTATTTTGCAAACTCTTATGACATCTGATTAAATTACTTCACTTTCTGTGATAAAAAGAACTGTAACATTGTAATTTATATTCTTTCCTTACATATCTGCTAGAAAAATTTGGAGTCAATATTCATTCGGGGCTTTAAAATGGAGAGTCTAACATTTGCCCAAGAAAAGTGCCCTGTGTTTATTTACAAGAGATTCTCTTTGTCTTAGGAAAAATGATCCCAGAGAAAGGCCACTTAAAAAAGGGATCAGTGTTTAAAAAGAAACAGTATTTCATATTAAATAGTAAAAGTAACTTATTGCAACTTTTATCTTGAGAAAATAAAACTGATTATCAAGATTACATTTTATGTTATGTTGAATACAATTTATTATCCTAACTGCTACAATTATTCAGAAGGATAAAGGATAGCAACTCATACGGGGTATAGTATACATTTTACAGCACAGTTGTATGACTGCAGGATATTACGTCTTTCGTTCAGAGTCACTTTGTGCAGCATGCATGATCACAGAGGGTCACATTTTGCAAAAACTATTTGATGGATTCATTAATTTTCCTAAGGGCCTCTCATTAACCTGTTATTTAAATAATTACCTTCCCTCATTCAAGTTGAGATTTCCCTGGTTCTTGGTAGGATGAGTGGGTTGTTGTTTTTTTTTTTAAATTGTATCCTGGCTATTTGAAGTGTTCTGGTTTGAAAATCTGCATCTTATTTAAATCTTCTGTTTCAGCCTCCTCCTCTGACACCAAGCCAGTGGGAAAAGTGGGACCCTGTGGCCTGACTGCCAGGTGGAGGCGACAGTCTGGGTTCCTCTCCTGGCCTCCTCTGTGGAGGAGGGAAGTGGGTTGGATGGAGAGAGGTGCCTCCTTTTACTGGGCAGAGCTGGGTTTTCAGACTCCCGACTAGGACCCTGCAGACACCAGCCTGGTTGAGAGGGAGAGGATCACCTCCTGACAGTTACCTATGAGTCCCCCTGTGCTGCTGAGAGGGGACTTGACATTTATCCTCCTCTGACACCAGCAGGGAGAGGGAGGAGCACCTCATTACCACTGTGAGGAGATGGAAATCTAGAGTTCCTTAGGGCTTCCGAGGACACCTTTGTAGGGAAACCAGGGAAAGCCGGTTACCACTGGGCGACAATGAAAGTTCCAGCTCACCACTCTATCTTCTTTCTCTTTTCTTTTTAAATTGAAGTATAGTCAGTTTACAATGTTGTGTCAATTTCTGGTGTACAGCATAATAGTTCAGTCATACATATACATACACGTATTTGTTTCCATATTCTTTTTCATTATAGGTTACTGCAAGATATTGAATATAGTTTGATTCCACCCTGGTATGTTTGTGGAGCTGGGGAAGGACCCCTCATTGCAGTAGGCTTCACTTTAGGTTTATTTGATCTGCCCCCATTGATGTTTCCAATTTGCATATTTCTCCAGCACCCTGCCTGGGAATATATATATCAAAAAGGCAAAAAGAAAACCCAGGGAACTCACTGCTGTGTTTTTCTTCAGGTCCCAGGTTCTAGTAGATCTGTCTTCTTCTCAGCCCCTTTTAGACTTGTTTTAAGTAGTTTTTGCATGTACTGTTCAGGGATTGTAGCTGTATCTTAGTGGGAGGAGTAGAGAAGTGAGAAATTTCATCTTGGTCTAGAACCAGAAGTCCATCATCTTTTGCAGAAGCCATCATCACGCCAACACTCACTTCTGTTTTCTCTTGTTAACAGCCTAATTCTGTTAGATCTTGGTTATTTTGTTGACTTGATTGTGATCCTAGTGTTTTTTAGCCTCACTTGGATTAACTTCATGGAAATCTGCATCTAATCACAAGTTTTACAGTTTGACCTCAGATTGACACCAGCCAAATTTCTGTTATCAGCAACTAATTGAGAACATTAACGTTGATATGGTTGATATAAGAAGAGATACTAGTATTAAGTGGGTAGGGTAGGTGGGGGTTAATTTCGTAAGTGATGACTGCTGACTATTTTCATGTTATAGCAATTTTTGCTTCCCTGTGTAAGGCGTCTTCTCTTATGCTCAGGGGACTCACATGGTAAACGTTTAGATGATAAAAGTTGTCTACATCGTACTCCTCCGCTACTACAGCTCACTTTTATCTTCCTGCCCTCATAGTAGAAAATCTGTTCCAACGCTGACATTTCCAGTGCTATTTGTATTCGCTGGTATTACCATGACATGATAATTCTAACTTAGCGACATATGTGCTTTTCCCAGTTAAAGGTTATTTCAAAGTGGAAAAAGTTAGTGAAAACTTAGAAAATAAAGCCAAGATCACGGTGCGCTGACATATTCTTCCTTAGAATTGTGTCCCCAGATAAAATTTGTTGGTCAAAGAATGACTTGGTATCTATTGCAAGATGTCTCTCAAAATATTTTGGGAAGGATCCGGGTCATATCCTGAGGTTATGATAAAAAAAAAAAGAAAAAGAAGATAAAGAAAAAGAAACTTAATGATAGAGTTATTTTTAAAGACTTATGTTTCGCTATCCCGATCACCTAACAGATTTTAGACACTGACGTTCTCTCCCAACACCTTAAATTACACTGAAATTCCATAATGTAAATACCACAGATTTTTGAATAATCATTTATCTGTGAAAGTAATGACTCTGGCCTTGGTAATGTAATGCGGGGCAATACTAAGCAGTGTAGAGGTCACAACCATAAAATACACACCTGAGAGGAAAGGAGTGTGAGCTGTCGTCCATACCCACTTAAACTAGTGACGTCAGGGAGGTTGGAGGCAGATAGAGGGTAAACATGTGTTCCATGAATACTGAAATAGCGTGCCTCTTTTTATCTTTCTGTAAGAGGGTAAAGAAGCAGTGAAATGGTGACTGCTTTCCATTGGAAACCTTAGCCTGGAGAATCGCACAATGACTAAGCCTCTCTCTTCTATTCAAAGCTGCCACGGAGCTTAATAAAGGCATAATTACACAAGATGAATTAGAGCAAAGTCAATCTCCTGTCAGTGAGCAATGAAAGTGTCAAACAATAAGCTGACATAGTATTAAAATTCCCCCATACTACTGACATGCTAAGCAGAATGGTATATCACATGAGGGCTCTGTGCCGTCAGACAAAATATGTGAAACATGTTTGAAATAAACTCACAGAGGGAAATGTTTGGGAAACTGGGGACGGTAAGAGGAAACTGAAGCGGGGCATGATAACTTCACCATGGAGTAAACTCGCACTCCTTTGAGTTTACCATTGGATGAACCTCCGGTGGGCACGCTGTGAAAGGATGAAGGGCTGGACCACTATACGATCTTTCATGGCTCCCTCTCTTTTTTCTACATAGAATTTATGTAGATTCGTGTAGATTGCACCTTTCTTATGTGATTCTTTGATTAATGCTCCTTTCCTGATCAGACTGTAAATGTCATGGACTGTATTTTCACGCTGCTCACGGCTGTATCCCCGATGCCTAGCACAGCACTAGGAACAATAAATATGTGCTGAGTGATTTAATAAACGGTAGACCAGTTTTTCCTTTCTATTGCACATATGGCTCTCCAGCTTCCAACAGGAGGCCAGCAGACTTGGGCAAGGCTTGTTCCAAAATCTGACGCAAGTCCTTAGAATGAGGTTTCTAGCCTCTGAGTGAGTTGAGGACCAAAAGGTACCAAACCGGGAATTGGAGACATCGGACAGCATTGGGGGAGTGTGGTCCTACTGGGAGATGACGCTGAGAAGTTTAGAAGGTCATATTTTTGAAGAAACAATTCTGTTTTTAGAGGAAAACCTGCCTCTCTCTAACCCGATGTGAACTTTTTAACTTGTTCTGGTGAGTTCGGTACAGTACCTTCAGTGTTGTTTATGATGCTGCTGGTTTGTGGCTTTGGGTTGTCAGCTTGAAGCCGAAACCCTTGAAGGACCGCCCCTTTTTTTTCTTTTCTAACATTGTGGGTATTTTGGAGATGCATGCATATTTTAAGTGCTTTATGAAGAGTTCAAGTTTGTCTCAGCAGAAAATGATTTTAATGTCTTGTCATCAAGTAAATTGTATAAGCAGAGGAGGGCACTGCATTGATTCCATGGTTTCCCAGGCCCTAGGCTTCCTGCCTGCTCCTTCTAGTGCCCAGATGGAAGAGCACACGGGCTTCTCAGAGAACTGAGGCTCCCTTTGCTCACATAGCCGTCTCTTTTCCTGAGGAAACCTTTGAAGCTCGTTCCAGATAATGAGATATGAGAAGACATTCAGGAAAGCTGCCTTCATGCACATGCACACACTCCATTTCAAATGGAATCATACAGCTAAAAAGTCCCACAGGTGGAATCAAAACAGGTGTGTTTTCGTTGGGATTGTTTTTGGTGACTGGAGGAAAAGGAAGCGATGTGGTTCACGCCTGTCTAGAACAAACCTGGGCTCTCAAGACAAGATGGGAGAATGCGCACAGGAAATGACCTTTTCCAACTACTTAGGAATGAGAAAAGCAGCAACAGGGAGAAAGGTGTTGTAATATCAGATCCATACGAACTCAGTAACTTTAGTTTTATGGACAACTGCAACCGAAAGAGACATTTGTGTGTCCAGTTGGGAGACAGTACCTTATCGCCAAGGATGCAGACAGGGACAGAAAGCCCTGGGGAGAGCATTTCAGATGGTGTGCCAAGCTGTGCCCAGGGAACGAACACTCAGAACTGTGCTGATGGCAGTGAGGACTTCCCCTCTTCCCTGCCCATGCAGTTGTACCTCACCCCGTGCCCGCAGACATTTTTGCTTGGGTTGGCTCTAATGAATAGGTTTCCCTCTACGGAGACAATTATGTATAGAATTGTGTTTGATTCCATTTACACGGGGAACTAAGGCCGTGGAAGATTTATGTGCAGTGAAGAAAGGAAAGGAAAACCTCAGAATAAAAAATACGTGTGTCTGTTACAAATTAACTCATACTAGGTTAATATAAACAGTTGTTGGTGCTTTTTTAAAAATAAAAGCTGAGAAATGACGTCATGTATGGGGGCTATCATGGTGTTAAGTTATGTCGTGAGCTTGGAGACATGAGTGGCCCTAAGGTAGCCAATGTAGAGAGAATGTGTAAACCCATGGCTTTGGTGTGATTGAGAAGATTTTCTTCACTTATACCATGAAAATGCATTTCTTCACTGCATTTTTTCAATGTCTATAAACTGGGTAAAAACAAACAAATAAAAAACCATCAGATTTACAATGAATACAGTGGACCCCATGATGACATCTCACTTGCATGGAAACCTTAAAGTGTCTTTTTAAGAAGCAGAATGTTAAAGCACCTGAGTAGAGCGAGCCTTTCACGGTGCAGAACTGCTGCCAGGCTGATCTGTGACTGAGACCAAATTGACCTTATAGAGAGACCACAGGCTTGGGGTCGGCAGATGTGGAGGTGACTCCTGTGTCTGCCACTTGCCCAGGTGTGGCCTTGGAGAGAATATTCAGCCTCTCTGAGAAGTGTTAACATCCCCACTGCTGCGCTAGTGTGAGATTTAAATGAGATAAAGCCTCTTAGAGTATATATGGCCCCCTGCCCAACACATGGTAACATAGACGTGCTCATTACATGCCTGTTCTGTCCTGCTCCCACGGGCTCACCCCTGGGCCCTCCACATGTGTACACATTCACGTTCAGTGGGAAAACCTACTTGTGGTTTTAAGTCGTTCTAGCGAAAAGAAATTATTTGATAGCATTTAAAAGTGAACGGACTGACTCTTTACCCCTAGGATGCTGACTTCAGTAACACATATACTCACTTGAAAACACACACACACACACACACGGGTGTATATATTATCACATATAAAACACACAGTGATCTGAGAGCAACTTAAAAGATTAATACCCAGATTTTACAGAAGAGAAAATTGGGGCTCGAGGAGTTAAGAGACTTGCCACAATGAGAAGCTAGGACTGGGGACCCAGGTCCCTTGGCCACCACTCCCATGTATTGGAGGATTAAGCTTCCTTGACATGAAGACAGACTGCTCAAGGATCAGATCCAGGTTTTGCTACAATCTAGATGTGTGACCTTGGGTAAGTCACTTAAATTCTCTGTTCCTCAGTTTCCTTATTTACAAAATGATTGTAGTAATATTATCATCATCATCATCAACCATTGCAAAATGTTTTTAACGTAAGATAAAAATTGCAAAGTCAGAGATGCCTGGAGCAAAGTCAGTGTTTGGTATATATTAGGTCTTCTTATAAATCCAGTGGGTTATTTTTTTTCTTTTTTTTAGCTGCATGGCGATACCTAGACAACAGTAAATGCTTAAACATTTCTGAAATAAAAACCTGAGCATTCTGTCCTTGGATTAAAATTAACCTTAGATGTTTACTTCTGAGTTACTGTTGTCCTTAAAAATACCTCATTATCCTAGATCCTCTTGCCCAAGACCCATTCCTGTAGACCATGGCAAGTCTGGTGTATTTGTTGAATGGAAAGATTGTCTGTCCGCTCTTGGTAAGAATGAATTTTAACTCTGAAAGTATTTCACAAGTCTTAATCGGTCTCTTTGTCGCTGTCACCCTAGGAACTAACTTCACCCTTGCGGAACTGGGAATCTGTGAGCCCTCACCGCACCGAAGCGGCTACTGTTCCGACATGGGGATCCTTCACCAGGGCTACGCTCTGAGCACAGGGTCTGACGCCGACTCCGATACGGAGGGAGGGATGTCTCCAGAGCATGCCATCAGATTGTGGGGGAGAGGGATAAAGTCCAGGCGCAGTTCCGGCCTGTCCAGTCGTGAAAACTCAGCCCTTACCCTGACCGATTCTGACAACGAAAATAAGTCAGATGATGAGAACGGTAGGCCTGCTTCTTAAATATTTTTTGATGTTCTGGGTGCTGCACAATGTGGGGCTGGGGATGTTTTTTGGCTTTTTTTTTTTTTTTTTTTTTTAATAAAGAGGAGTATGAAACCATCCATTTTCTTTTAAATCGACCTTGTCGGCCCACGCTGAGCCAGGGGGAAGAAACCAGCAAGCCTCGAACACACGAGAAATGAGGAAGGAATTTTAACATCGCGTTTTGATGATGACACACACTGTTCAGGCAGAGTCAGTTGGTCTTATTAGCAAGTAAATTACACGGCAGAAGAGGCAACTTGATAAACTATGACCTGTACCTAGAAAATGTCCTCTCTCCACAAGTTTCTAGGTCTTTATATTGATTTCCTCTTCCCAGGAAATGGTAACCTGGCTTATTTTTTCCCTTGAAGATCTCTTAAGAATCCTAGCTTATCTTAGACTTTCATTTCCAGGCGGCAATGCCTCATATCCGTATTGAAGATCAGACTTGGAACAGATGCTCTGGAGTTTAATAATGACAAATAGGAAGGGACTTGTCTTCAAAAAAAAAAAATTCTCCTATGCTTACTTTTCTCCTTGGTCCCTATTTAGGTTAATGTCTCCCCACATCTTCTCTCGCAAATCACTCCTCCTTATCCATCAGCTTTCGAGATGGGTTTTAATGAAACTTTGAAAATTAAATGCTTCCGATCATTAAGCAGTGAATATAGGGAAGCCCAAGCAAGTCATTAAAGAGATAAGGTGCTTATTTTGTGGATTTCTTAGCGACTCAGAACTCTGTTTCGTCCAAAACATTTTTTAAAAGATAAATTGCATTCGGTACAGTTGATTTATGAAGGAAACATCAAATGCTGTGTGGTTTGTTATGACTATCTTGTGTGTTGGCTAAAAAAATTCCCATTAAAATGTTTACAAATAGATCAGTTAAGAATGTTTCCATAAAATGTTTTAAACCTTGACTAGAGCAGCTTTAAGTGTTTTCTTGCATTAAAAAAAAAAAAAAGAAAGAAAGAAAAAGAAATTTACAGGCAGACAGCTTGTTGTGAATGCAGAAACGTAGCTAAATATCATTTAATCTCAAAACCATGTTGAACATATATCGTTTCCTGGGTAAGTCGCGTATATTCAAAAAGATGTCACTATGTTGCATTTAAATGTATGTTTAATTCTGAAATAATCTATTCTGCAGTGGGGACAAGGGGATGTGTCTTACTGCTGCCTCTGTTCATGTAGCTAATCAAGGTGTACTCTCAAGGAAAAATCTGCACTTGACTCCTTTTGAATTTTAACAAAATTCTGACACTTGGCATATTCAACACGCTAAAGGTGCTTGTTTGATAGGAAATTACTTTTAGAAGTTTTCATAAAGGCATACATTGAACCCATTTACTGAGGTACGTTTTCAACTTCCGTGTGTGTCAGACTATTTAAATGGAGGCAGTTTGATTACCTAGTAAATAAAATCACTTGTAATCCAAGAACATTTGGCACATTTTAAACAAGGTATTTTAGCAAATGTTCCCTGGTTGGTATACCCACTGGTCTCATGGGATCCACCTATAATGGATTACTTGTACATACCTATAGAATTTTTACCTCTCTCTTTTTAAAGTTATATGCATCTTAAAAACTCAGCTGTAAGGGGAGGTTTCCAGTGAAGCAAAGGGAGCCAAAATGCTTGCCTAGAATTTACCTACAACTGTTAGGGATGAAAGTATTTTATAAGTAAAGTTATATTTGGTAGACCAACAGTAGCCTCTTTTTTTATTTTTTTAATTTTTTATTTTATTTTATTCATCTTATTTTCAATATTAAATTAAAATTTTATTTAATTTAATTTATTTTTATATATTTATTTATTTTATGATGTTTATTATGTGAAATATTATATTTGAACAGTTTTCACCTTGGGGGTGTCTATACAAATCCCTGTGTCCTGACAGGAAATAGATACAGTGTTGCAATCCCCACCCCCCATAATGCTAGTAATAACACAGTCAGAATCACATATAGAAAATGGACTTAGAATCACTAAGCAGCTCTTTTATTCCTGCATCTGGCAGATCATGAAGTTCTGAAGCCAGAGTTCAAGCTTAGGTGATAGATGGTTACTGTAAAATGTACAGAGAGAATGGGTTCCTTTTCTCTTTTTAAAACTTCTTTTCAGTATTTCGCATATCCTCAAAAGACGTGCATGATGCATGTTCTGTTCTCATAGGGGGCCAGAAATAAAAATCGGGAATTTTACACGCCACATCATAAACCCTTTAACCAAGTAAAAAGTGAAGTGTGAGCTATTCTGCGGGCTGAGGCGTTAACTTCAGTCAACTTCTTGCTCTTTCTTTTTGACAAATTCTGTTTGGCTCACACACACACAAAATCAATGCATTTTCACATCACTGATTTTATGAAGTTTGGGAATGTATTATCATATAGATTGACAGTTGCCCCACTGGTTCCACACCACAGCATGGACACTCACAAAGCCATCATTAATTTCTCACACTTGTACCCCGCCACGGCTACCTCCGTAATAAACACTCTGTCCTTCAGAACCAAATCAATAACCTTTTAGGTATGCCTCTCTTGAAGAGGAAGTAATGAGAATCTATACTTTGGGAAAGAAGGCCACAGTTCCATTTTAGATTTTAAGGATACGTGGCTACAGAATGAATCTTTTCTTTGGATCGTATATATTCTTATTTCATTTTTATGGCAAAGTCTTGGGGTATACAGATTTTCACAGTGCTTATTTAAAATGGCTCTTAAAAAATTCCTATTGTCATTTTGCTAATAAGCAGAGGTGGAAAGCCAAGGCAGGTCTCAAACATCAGCTTCACTTTCTGTAGCCTAGAACATGTATCCAACCTTCAAAGACAAGTAATAAAAATCCCCGACTGCCAACAGTCCTTTGTACTTGCTGCCATGACAAAAATGACCTCCTAGGAGCCGGTAACTTGAAAGTTGCGTCACTCTGAACACACGGATGAATTTCTCCTTCCTTTTGTTTCATTCCCCAGTGCAGATACTTCAGTGTTATCACCAGTCACAGCTCTGCATCTTACACTCCCTCTATGGCCACCAAATTAATATTGCACTGGCTTGGATTTCTTTAAATAGACAACAGCCTCACGTTCAGGTTAGTTTACCAGGTCCTTGAACTCTAGAAGCTAACGATGGCTTAGTTAGAAATGGCAACGAGACAGAGCATGAACAGTGAGGCCAGATTTTTGCAGCTGTGAAATTTCACTGTGTCGATAGAAAGGGCTTTCCCAGTGACTTTAAATTAGAATCATTCCTTTTTAGGGTAATAAATGTCCCACTTGAAATATGTCCTCTCCGAGGCCCTTTTTATCACCTGAGTTATGGAGAAAATGGGGCAGTCACTAATACACAAGAATAACTAATTGCCTCCTTAAAAATGCAGAATAGCACACACTGTAAAAAATCTGGTCTATGTACTTTTGACTCCCTTAGGCAGTTTCTTCACCTTGGGGAGTTAAAAATATCCTTGAGGGTTTTGTTTTTTTTTTCTCCAGCAAAATTCTACTTTCAGATATTTTATTGGAAATCCAGAAAGAACTCAAAGGAAAAAAAGAAAGAAAGAAAGTTTGGCTATGGGGTAGGGAGCTAGAAATTACAGAAAACGAAATCTGGCCTTGAATAAAGCTTGAAGGAAAGTGTCCTTCCCTTCCTCTGTTTGTTTCCACCCAAAGTAAACAAGGACAATGTTCATTTTCATCTGTTGTCAATTGGGAAATTTATAATTCTCATAATGTACTTTGAGGTTGAAACTATCAATGTTAGGTTAATTCCATTACATTTCACAAAATGCATTTATAAAGCAAGCTGGCTCTCGGCATATAATGGATCTGTATAAAGTGTATTTGTGGAACCCAGAGGCTGTTAGATTGTGTGTCCTCTTGGATAAGTCCTGCCATGTTCCTGTCTCCTCGGGAGAATGTGAGCACACCCAGGTATTCGCCGCATGTTAATAGAGAGACACGAGGTATGAACTCAAGTGGGAAGGGAGGATTTCCCTTGGTGCCAGGGACAATGTCTGTAGATTGTTACTGCCAACGTATTGCATTCGTTTGTCTTAGGAGGAGAGTCTCTTCAGTCTTTCTAGGGACAATGTCTGTAGATTGTTACTGCCAATGTATTGCATTCGTTTGTCTTAGGAGGTGAGTCTCTTCAGTCTTTCTTCGTTCTCTTCAAAAGGCAGTGCCTGAATAAATTTTGCATGGAGTGCCCTATAAGTAAACACACCCAAGACCTACCAGTGGCTTTCTTTCTCTGCCCCACTCTATTACTCTTATATCTTATATTCTTCAATTTACTTTGTGTTTTATAATCCACTCTACTCCTTTCCTCACCTGCATCCCACATGTAAAAATTACAGAGAATTCCTGGAATAGATATAAAAACTTACTATAAGCACCAGACAGTTATAGCAGAGCTCAAAATTTTGCTCTTAATAGAAGCAAAAGTAGCTACAAAAACATCCAGTAATATTGGTACGTTTAATGTTGATATGACTTCTTCTTCAGCCCAGTTTTATGGAAAAAACTTCCATGGAAGCTAAAGTAAATATTGCCTCGTACCCTTAAGAACAAAACCAAACTTTAATCTGTTTTGGATGACTGTTATTTCAAGTTGTGTTTCTAAACTTTATATTTTTTTTTTGATACTTGCAAATTTGAAAGAGTAACATTGATCAAAAAGAATCTGAAATGAGTTATCATGGATGGAAAAAAAAATTAAGGACATACGAACAAAATGTCACATGTCCTTAGTCTTGTGTACTCCTAACTGCAGGGATGATTTGATTTTAATAACTCCGGTGCAATTCCCTGGAAGTCCAGATACTGGAGGCCATAGGGACAGCTTATCTTACAGAATGTTATTCCGAGGAGTCTTAAATATATGATCATCACAGTGTTAAAATACAGCTGATAATAGTCTAGAAGCAGAGGCCAAATTTAGGAATATCACATTGTCACATGGCAGGAAACACGAGCAAGAAGCAACAGGATTGGTATTTTGCAAAAGTACCCATATAGGACTTGAGAGATTCAGGTTTTTGGCAAATTAAGCAATGCTTTCATAACTTTAATGTGGAACAGAGTACCTGAAGGAAGTTAAGAGTATGTACCTGATTTCCAGGACTGCATGTTCCAGATTATAAAGTTTAGTGGCATGGTTTTTCGTTATTTATATATTTCTTTCTTTCCTTTGTGGTTTCTTTCATGTTTGTTAATGCTCCCAGGGGCTATTGAGCAATGGCTGCATTCAATAAATACAATAAATAAAATGAAGCATTAAGCCTTACTTTCGGCAAGGGCAGCCTGATTATTAACACGTGTAATCTCCAAGCCTTCGGGGAGACATTGGGCTGGGTGGATAACCATTTGGTTTTAAGCTGCTGAGTTTCTGATGTCTGTAGTCTCCCTTCCTTTAAGAGCAAAGGCAGTAATTGCTGAGAGCACGATGTTTTTGTCGGTTCGTGATTGGAAGCCTCTTGACTCAGAAAATTCTTAACTTTTTTGCTTACTGTTTGGTCACTTTTTAGTTTAATTGTCGTTTGTCAGGGATCAGATAAAATTTAAATACGGGGGGGGAGAGATGTAATCAAGTATTAAGGACATAGATGATATGTTAAAGGTAAGGAAGTTGCTAGAATAACTTTTCTACAGACAATTGGATTGCTCAGAACCTAAATCAGACTAAGAAGGGTTGAGAAGTGTGTGTGAGAGCCAACGAGACATTTCAGTTACCCATTCTGAAAGTGGGACACGCAAGTAGAAGGAGAAAATTTCAAACAACAGATTTGTAAATAAAACAGAATTTGCAAATGTGTATGTATTCTGTCTCTATGTCTATACGCAAAGGTAAAAACATTGCTGGTGATTTAATGTTGAGCATTCTTCAGTACTAGCTAAAGAACTGCCTAGAAAATTGTCTTTTCAAGGATTCCCTAAACAGTTTGAGGAATGTTAAAGAAGTCAGAGGTAGAGGGAAGTGAGTCTCGGAATAGTCATTCACAGCAGAGGTGACGAATCCAGCCAGTGAGTTACTTTACTGGGTCAGTTCAGTGCTTAAGACATTTTACATGAGTAACTGACATTTTAAGAATGGGAGATTTCGTATTAGGTATTTTCATTTCTGGCCTCCTTTGCAATATACAAGACCTGGTAATACTTGTCCAGGTTTCCCTCTGGACACACTGGGAGAGAAGCAGTGACCATCACAGCTCCAGGCGACCCCGTGTCGTCTGCTTCACTGGAGCTCCCTCCAGCCACTCCTCTCACTGCCCTAGCCTTTGTAGCCATTTAAATTACCAACCTTGACCTGTGTACCAACGTTAGGGAAATCGGTGATCCAAAAAATGGTAGAAAGAAAGCTAGAAACCAGCAGTTTTAGCTTAATTTAACATGTGTTTAGCATAGCGATGTGGCTTCTTTTTTTTCTATGAGTTTGACTCATTCGTTAAGTGGGTTCCATTTTGCTTTTCCAAGTTTCTAAAATAGTTTAACGGGGTTCTGATAAAACTGCGTCAAATGAAAATCAGTTTCATTTGGAAATTAATAAAGTTAATTATAATGGGTGCAAACCAGGGGATGGAAAGTGGGGTCTTCTGAAGGAGATACCCTGAAGTACTGAAAAATTAGAGCCAGAGCCTTTCATTTTAGCATCCATATTTGAGTCACTTTAATGTAAAAGTATTTAGGTGGACTTTTAGGAAATAGATGAAGGGTGAACCCACTTGGAAAACTTTAGCTACTTCAACGGATTGAGGAAGACTCCAGGGCTTTTCAGGATGAAGCCATTTAAAGAGGAGAAGAAAGACTTTGTGCTAATCACGCTCAGTTTTGATCAGGCAAGGAAGTGATGTACGGAGTCCGTTACAGTGAAACAGAAGACAGTCGGCTGGGGGCTAGAAGAGGAAAATGCAATGATAGATGAAGACCTCCAGCACCTCACGAGAGGAGGACTTGGAGCGGGGTTGGGGAACGCTGACTCGGGAACAAGGGGGTCAGGAACGGGGCTCCACAGACTGAGATGCTGTTCCTCCACACGTGGAGAAGCGGGGTACCCACGTGCTGTCAGGCGCAGCTCTGACTCGCCGCGCAGTTTACTCCCGGTTCTCTCTGTACCCCAAGGACAGGTGTGAAAGAGACGAGATAATTGAAATACAGGGATGTTTACTAATGGAAGGGACTGAAATATTTGAGCTGGCTTTTTTTTTTTTTTTTTTGGAACCTCCCTTTGTGGAGGTTTATACTGGCCTGAGGGGGACAGAAAAGATCAACACTGCTATTTCTATAGTAATATGGAAACAGAAAGACTATTTCTGCTTGCGTTAAACATAAAAAGAAGGGTCATGGATTTCGATGGTGAGAGCGAGGCACAAGAGAAGGTTCGGAAAGTATTTCTTTATAGTGCATTTTATGCAAGAAATGCACTATCACTAATCCAAAAGAATCTTTGATCTTTTTTTAATAGAAAAAGAAAATTGATATTTGGAAAATATCATATTTAACATTGGTTAAATATGCCTATTTTAATACACATACTTATATGATGCCAATAAAAGTGTGTTGTGTTTTATTTAATATTGTCAGAACGTGAGCTCGGTAATCACAGATGAGGAGACACTTCAATATGGAGGATCCTTATTTTACTTCTGAGAAAAGTTAAGGAGTGGCTGCTGGATGCTCAGTGTTAGCACAAAGCCATTGTGTGTCTCTTTGTATTTGTGTGTCTGTGTTGTGCATGCATGGAGGGGAGATGGGAGAAGGGAGTTTATTGAGAGGGACAGACATCAGGAAATAAAAATTGATCAAGTTCCAAGGAGATGGTAACATAAGGCTATTTCTGAAAATGCCAGAATGAGTTCTGTAGGCATTTTGTAGTGCACAGTTTTAGGAGGAGAGTAGAGAGAACTGTGCTGATTCTTCTTGGAACTTGAACTCTGTTGGTCACCTTGAAAGCTTCAAGCCACTCTTCCGAGTATGCTGTTCCATCCGTGTAAATCAGAACGCATGTAAAAGGCCCACTTTCTCTCAGTTCCCTCATTAGAACTCTTGCCTCTTGGGAACCCTAAACCAGTTTGAGTCGTCAGAGAAATAATACCTGATTTGGTGGGGAGACTGATTTATTTGCAGCATAAGATACATTCTTCCATATCTTTCCACCCTTCTGAACCCTGATCTCTTCCCTCAAGATGACCCCCCTCAGCCTGCATCCAGCAAAGCCCAATCACCCCATCAGTGAACTTGTTTCTTTATTCATTCTACCCTCTTGCTAAAATCGGTGGGATCATGTTTCCCAAATAGGATTTGAACATCGTGATTCACTGGGTTGCAGGGGGAAAAAAATTTAAGCTTTTATTTAAATGCACTATTCTTTTCATTTATCCTTCACATTTCTATTTTAGAGTACGTTTTATGGCACATGTAATACATTAGTGTATGTACACACTCCCACACACAGATAGGATAGATTACATAAATGCAGAAATGTATATATTGCAAGTGCATCCAAAAATTTTACAGTGACACAGATAGCTAACAAAATGTTCAGTGACTATTGTTTCAGCCATTCTGTTTCCCAGGAGAAGCAGTCTAAGCTGCAGCCCCTCCTTGGAGTGTTTGGATAATCCGTTATCTTGTGGCAGCTGCATCGACTGGCTTTCTCATCGTTCAGAGCTTTCTGTACTGATCACACCTTACTCTGTTTTGATACAATTCCTGTTTACTTCTCTCAGTTCCGTGCGTCAGCTTCTACTTCTTTTGTGGATAGATGGAACATATTTACTTTGCTCTTTATTGAGGATAGCAAACACCCCTGTACATTTACAGAGAAAGTCCTGCCTCTTCTCAGTAGAGAAATAAGAAAATAAACATTGTATGCATCAGCCTACTGGTATAGTAGGAGGCAGCTTTAAGGAGAGAGTTTGAATTAGGTTAGGTAAGTGAGGGTGAGAGTTTTTATAAGTGGGAACGAGATGATGGCTGTTCCAAATGAAAGACAACCAGTGTGTATGGTGGTTGGGAGATGAATACATGGTGCAAAGGTGATGATAGCTTTTCAGGAACATTGTCTTCCCCCAAATTCCCACTCCGGTCAGGCTAATGGGAACGTGGTGATTTGCTTGGACAGCAGCAGATGTTTGATAATAGAGGTGTAAGAACAGAGGACCAAGAGCTTTGAGTTTCAGGCTAAGGAATTATGGTCTGACCAAGAAGAATTAGAGAACTAACTAGTCAGAGTTTTATCTGAGCAGGAATGGTTGTGTTTTAGGAAGTATCTGATGAAAGCGCAGAAACACGTGCCCACACAGAAATATTTGAACAGGAAAGTAACAAAATAAAAAGCAGTGATACCCAAGAGAGATGTTGTCATCCAAGTAGGAGGACCCGAGCAATCTCTGGACTGCAGAGAGTCCTGCTTCTCAGTATTTTCGTAGGAAAAATTAACCTTTGACTAGCACATGAATGCTGAATATTTGTAATTACAACATTAAAATTTGGAAAGCATCTAGTTTGAAGCTCATAGGGTACAGGAAATGTTCCTTACCGAGCAAGTGATTATGCTCACACATGCGACACGGTGTTACAGCAGCCGGACTCCAGTGCTTATAACTGTTTCATCACGGAATTAAATAATAAAGTAACATTGAATACTGCTGTGTACAAGGAAGACAGGTCATAATATTATTTTGAAGTGTATTTTTATTTTTTGACGTAGAGTTGATTTACAATGTTGTGTTACTTTCTCATGTACAGCAGATACATAATATTACTTTTAAAGGAACATTCAGTGTTGTAGGTGAACATGGACTAGGACTCGTGCGGGTTGATGACCAGTTTCTTGAAGATTATCTCTGTTTCTGTATCCTTGTTACTCTTCGCAAGTCAAATTCTCATGTAATGTAAGTTCCTCAGTAACTATAGTTACCTTTCCCTTCTCATCCCAAATCCTTTATATTTTTACTGCTCATTTTCTAAAAATCAAGCTTGAAAGAGATTTATTTTTCTTTTAAGCTTTTGATTTGTCTTTATTATGTATACTAGTTTTTTTTCTGTTTTATTAATTTCATTCTTTATTATTCTTTCATTTTAACTTTTGGAGTACATTTTGTTCTTTTTTCTAATGTTTTAAGATGAATATTAAATGTTGGTACTTGCAGTCATTTTTTTTTGGTTAGAGTCAGTATATGTACCAGGTTCTGCAGGATTTGATACAAAGAGTTGTTCTCTTTCTAAAGAGTCTCAGCCGTCTGGACTCTCAAAATGGAATCGTAATATTACTGATTTTCACTTCAGTACTAATAATTGCTAGAAAAGGCCAATTTTTTGAATTCCTTGTGATGTCTAAAGTGAGATATATATGATATATATAAATATATGTTAATATATGATATATATGTAGAAGTATATGAATATACATATGTGTAAATTATATACTTCTGCAAAGGATGTCTAAAATGTGGGAAAATACACATGCGTGTATCACACACACACAGAGAAGCTTGAAGAAGAATAAAATCATGTGTAGTTTGACATCAGAAATAACCATGGTTAATATTTTGGTGCATACTTTGTTCAGTGTATGTGCTTGTGTGTATACATGTATGTGCAATACAAATATTTTTACAGAGTTGGCATAATTTATAAAGCTTATCTAGCCTTCTTTTTTTCCAGTAAATATATTATAAACTTTTCCCCATGGCTTTAAATATTTTCCCCAATAGTTAAGGGGTTGATAGTACTTTTGTAGCATAAGACATCTCCTCCATTTTCTTTCAATGGACATTTAAGTTATTTTATTTTAGAAGCAATAAAGAATGGCATGATGAACAAAAATCCTGTCAGCTAAATTCCTGTTCACATTGCTAATTCTTTTCCTGTTGTAAATTCCTGGGATATTTAGAACGTACATGGTTAGGCAGAATGACAGTCCTTTTCAGTTTCATTAAAGGAATTTTCCCTTTGCACCAGCACTGAGTGCAGATAACCTGGTGCACACACCTGTGCTCAGAAGTCACTGAAAGCGATCTTAGAACTTTTCCTATTTATTGACGAAAATGGTTTTATGAATTACTTGAATACAAGTAAGGCTGAGTGACTATATCCGTGTGTTTGTTGTCTATTTGTATTTCTTATTTTATGATTTATACATCTTCTCCAGATGAGAAGATGTTGGAATTATTCTTCTCATTTTTTAGTTAGTATTAACATTTTGCAATGCCTGCAGTGATTCTCGATTGCATTCTGTTGTGCTTTGTTATTTATACAGCTGGTTTAAAATGTTCATTTACAGGTGTGAAAAATCATTTGGCTACATTCTCAAAAACATGATTTATTTTCTTTAGAATAGAAGTATGTGTATCTCTCTATATGTATAATAGAAATACATATGTATACATATATACACACTTAATCCATCAGGCTTGAAAGCTGGAAAGCCATTTTAAATGGTTGCATTAACCAAAAGAGAAAAGCTAGCTCTGAGTAGGGTAGGACATTTTTTTTCCTTATTAAATATTTCAGCTGTTGTTCAGAATGCAGGACTTTATTTCAGATTGTTAATTTATAACAAACTAAGGCTAGAATTGCATTCCACATGATGAAAGGGAATTCACATCTGCTAAGACAATCTGCAAGGCACCTTGAGGAGAGAGAATCAAGTAAATGATGTATTAAATATTCTTAAAACTTCCTCCATCTATGGTGCCTTTGATTCAATGAGGTTGGTAATCATAAACTCAGTGGTATTCCAGCTATTGGTATTTGTACAAAATAGGTAGTACTGCATGCAAGATAGATATCTCAGTACATAAAGAAATACTCTGAAAATAATCCTGGGGAAGAAATTACTGTTATAATAAGCGTATAGCTCTGCTAATATAGAGTGTTGCTTAATAATTGATGATATAGGGGGGAGAAAAGATCAGAAAAAATTCTATATTCTGAGGCATTCCCGTGTACATTCAGAATGGAAAAGACCCTAGTGAAATGCAGAACAATTAGCAGAATACAGGCTGTCTTCCACTTCCGCTGATGCACATTTATGGTTACAAAAAACAAGGCACACTGGGAAGGCAGGAAGTACACAAATCAACTTAATCTGTCCCTTTGCGGTATTTCAGGCCCTCCACAACTTAGTCCAATTTTATGTTTTTAGCCCTTGCTCCCACTTCTCCTCTAAATATATTTTCAGCTCCCGCCCAACTGGACTACTTTTTTTTTTTTTCCCAGAGCATAGTCTTTCCTCCTCTGTGTCTTTCTTTGTCCTGTTCCTTTGCTTCCTTTGTTATCCCCAAACCCACCCATCCGTCACGTTTCTTTACATCGTCAAAGAAGTTTTTAATATGCCCAGTCCTCAGTGAAACTATATTGTTCCCTTTCACTGTGTATGAACTCCCACTCCTTTGACTTCTTTAGCATTTTATTTATCCATTTGTTTTGGAACTTAGAAGAAATGGTGTAAACTTCAAGGTAGAGGAGTAGATGACTTGAGATGCATTTTGGAAGTAGAATATACTGAACATGGTTTGAAGGTAGGAGCTGGTGAAGAAGAGCATCGAGGACTGCTGACTTAAGTGACTGTATGGATTCCTAGTTACTAAGATGGGGACTGTTTGGAAAGGCTAGGACTTGGGAGCTGACAAAGAGCTCCGTTTGGGGCACTGTTAAGTAACATGAGACCCAAGTAGAAGGGTCATGTGGAGAGCTGTGTAATTATTAAGAATGGAGCTTAGAGGAGAGGTCTGAACTGGAGACCTCCATTGGAGAATGTACCGCATAACAGTGGTCTCTCTCTCTATACCCATGGAACCAGATGAACTCACACAAGCAGAAAGGCAGAGAGGGAGGAGTAGGGGGCCAGGAGCAAACTCTGGAGAGCCCTTGTATGTTGGATAGAGGAGGAGGATCCTTCAAAAGAGACCGAAAACATTGGCATAAAAGAGAAAAAGGTGATGCCAAGACTTTGGCCTGAGCAACTGGAGGTATGATTTTTGACCCAAATGAAACAGTAAATTCCATCACCTGAAACTGAGGTGGGTGGAATAAATTTCAGATTGGGAAACGATGAAAGACTGAATATGGTGGTGTTAGTACAAAACAGGGTGATAAGAACTAAAGACACAAATAGAGACAACAATTTCCATGAGCTTTGCTGCAACTCTAGGAAGGAGAGTCAAGAGAGCTTTCTTTTTTTAAAAAAAAAATGAGAAAGAACTGTTGTGTGATGGGTAAAAATAATCCAATAGAAAAGAAAAAGTCAATTGATAATAAATGAAAGAATGGGGGATCTCTTTTACAAGTAGCAAAGCATGAGAAGTTCATTTGTGGTAAAGAGAGAGGGCAGATTATGGTTGGTGAGTGGATATGTGATGGAGTTTTGTAGAATTTCTCTACTGATTGCTTCCATTTTTGCAATGATGTGTGAACTGTTGTCATCAGCTGAAAGGGAGGATGGAGGAGGAGGTGTTAAATTTTAAAGAGAGAAGAGAAGTCAGAAGAAGTTGCTAGGAAAATGAAGGCAGTACCACTTACCACTCCCCATGGTTGGGTGTGCACGTGTATGTGTGTGTACCTGTACACGTGTGTGTGTGTGTGTGTTCACATTTTAATAGCATGTGCAGACACAAAGGAGTTAAGAGTTTGATTTAACTTAGGGCAGTGGTTTTACCAAGCCAGTACCAAACACCATAAAGCAGTAGAGGGGTCAGTGAGTACACGGAGTAAATCTAGCAATTATAATGATTCATCATGAAAGTTAAGCTAAGTAAGGATGAGAATGAGAGCATCATGGGGTGAGAGATGGTCATAAAATCAGCTGAGTGGAGGTGCCGATGGACGTCAAAAGACTAATGGGGTCAGGGCATGAGACAGAATGAGCTATGAAAGTAGGCAGTGATAATGAGAAAGTAGACCACATGAAGGGGAGATTAGAGAAGGGTTGTTGTTCTCAAAACTGACAGGTATGACCATGAGCATGAGTCGCTGAAGCTGCATAGAACACAAGAACTATGGCAAGCGTGGTTCACATCAACAGAACTGGAAGTGTTGGAAGCATCACCTGTGTGTGTCCTGAAATCGCCACCAGGGTAGTGAGGAGGAGTCCTAGTAAGTGACAGAGAGCTGGGAGTCAAAATTATCCAGAAAGGAGGCAGAATGATGGCAGGAGAGAGATACAGTGTCAGTGGATGAGAGGTCATGTGAGTTATAATCAGATGGCAAGAGACTCAAGGCTGAGAATATTTACAGAGCTTGAAGGAGCATGATCTACCAGTGACAAGGAGCAAGATGTCCCTCTTTCATGTCTTCCGACCCAGTGGTGTGAAGGCACAGGGAGGAGAAACTGCCACCACTTGAGCACAATCCAGGAAGAATAGGATTCCCGTTGGAGCAAGAATGTGGCATGTCTATTTGGAGATATGGCTGAGATTGATTTAAGATGAACGGTGAAGGCAAGGCTTTGTGTTTTGAGTGATAAAGAGAAAGGGATCAAACTCGAATGAAAGATTAGGAAATATTCACTTGGTGAAATCACACTGTACTTTATAAAGCAAAGTATCGAACCCATGAAGGTTTTTTTTTAATTTTTTTTTTAGCTGAAGTATAGTCAGTTTACAATGTTGTGTCAATTTCTGCTATACACATAATAGTTCAGCCATGCATATGTATGTACATATATTCAGTTTCATATTCTTTTTCATTCTAGGTTGCTATAGATATTGAGAATAGTTCCCTCTGCTATACAGTTTATTTTATATGTAGTAGTTAGTGTCTGCAAATCTCAAACTCCCAATTTATCCCTTCCCTCCCCTTCCCCCCTATGATAACCGTTAAGTTTGTTTCCTATGTCTGAGTCTGTTTCTGTTTTGTAGATAAGTTCATTTGTGTCTTTTTTTTTTTTTTTAGATTCCACATAGAAGTGATATCATATGGTATTTTTATTTCTCTTTTGGGCTTATTTCACTTAGAATAACAATTTCCAGTTCCATCCATGTTGCTGCAAATGGCATTATTTTATTCTTTTTTATGGCTGAGTAGTATTCTGTTGTATACATATACCACAACTTCTTTATCCAGTCGTCTGTTGTTGGGTACGTTTGTTGAGTAAGAATTGAACTTAGTTTGACTGCATGTGTGTCCATGGTTTAATGTGAATCTGGTGCTGCTTATTTTGGACAGGCACTGACCTGGTGAGTTAAGAAACCAATGAGCTAGAGTACAAGAAGTAATATGAGAAAAAAAAATGTGTGTTTATTATATAAAAGGTACAAAATTTGTTCCTGCTGAAATAGTAGGTTAAGAAAGAGGGATGACTGTATTTTGAAAACATAAGAGTAACAGCCTGATTTTGCTTACCTTTTGTTGCTTTCCTGGAATATATATCAAAAATGGGTGCCAAAGCAGGACTCAGGATCATTTTCTTGAGGGTCTATCAAGTGGGCATGATGCATTAAAAATAGAAGTAATTTCTATCCCTATCTCCCCTAGGAAGACTCTGCTGATATCCCTGACCGTGACCTTTGTTCAGCTTTCAATTTATTTCTGTTTTAAAAAACCCAGCTATACTGAAGACAGGGCAGGAGCATGTAACTCCATGTTACATGTTAATATTGGTATGATGTATTCATGGGAGAGGCTGGAGGGTTTAAAGAAAAAGTCTAGAGACCTGGGTTCTTGCCCTGGCTCTAAAACTAACCAGCTGTGTGGCTGAGGACAACAGAACTAATCTCATTAGGTGTCAGTAGGTTGTGATATGAACACATCGGAGGCAGGGTAGCATGGCTATTAAATGCATGGATCTTGGAGTCAGATAGGTAAGCTTTGAATCCTAGCTCTGTCCTTTATCAGCCATCTGACCTTGCCAATTTACCACTAAGCTCTCAAAACCCTTGTGTCCTCTTCTGTAAAATGGGAATAATGCTTGTACCTCTTTTTTGTTCTTTTATGCTCATGATTATCAAATGAAATCTGTCAAGCTGTTAGCATAGAGTCTGACACGTGGTAAACACCCCATGCATAGTACAGATTCTTTTTTTTTTTACTATCGATTTTAAAATAATTTTCTTTGTGGCCGTATTTAATCAATTTAGACTGCTTTTAAAGTTTATGGATTTATCATATGGTAGTGACTCAGCATGATTTCTGGCGTCTCCTTCTTAACCCTTCGCTATCAGATCCTTGGGCAGAAATGTAAATCCTTGCTCTTGGATTGATCCTCCAGCCAAGGTGATGGGGATTAGACCATCTCCACTTAGCGTGGCCATCCCCTTTTTCTGGGCACCTGTCGTAAGTGGGAGGTCTGCCTTGTATATCAAAAAGGGATTCTAAAAGCTGATTTCATTTCTGCTTTCATTCTGTTCTTTAAGGAAAGGGAGTTACATATTAGTTAAGGAGTCTAATGTCGTAAATACGGGGATGCGACCATCCCAAATTCAGAGAGTTTGAGATAAAAAGAGGCTGGGAAGGGTTTGAAGCCAACAATGAGCCAGGATGAGAAGCAGAGCGAGAGATGTGGGCTGTGAACAAAATATGCAAGAAGCCAAGTCATAGTCTGCAGTGCAGAAGGCCTTGAACTACAGAACACTGCAGTATCCCTCCTTCAGAACACAAGTCATCAAACATTTATTGAATATCTACTACATGCTGGGAGCTGGAAACACAAAGATAAATTTCACATAATTCCTGCCCTCAAGTAAGTCACATCCTAGCAGGAAGAAAGAGACCTAAATGGTAACACGAGGTACAATAGTGCAGTCATTAAGCACATTTCTTTGAAATGAGATTGTCTGGGTTTAAAGCTCAGATTTGCCACTTCCTACCCTTTGGGATGGGGAAAATGACTTCATCTCTCTGAGCCTGAGTATTTTCATTGGTAAAATGGAAGAATCTACCCATGGATTTGCTGTGAAAAGTAAATGAGTAAAATGTTGAAATGGGCTTCATGCAATACCTCCTATCTAATAAAGGCAAGAATACCTATTTTCCCACAATTAGAGGTTTCACTAAGAAGTTAATATTTGGGCTGGACTTTGAAGCTACATGAAGAACAGAAAGGGAGTTGATGACATCTTGAACTGAAGATACTGCAGAATCCACAGCTGTGACTATGTTGTTAAAGTTGGGGAAATAAAGAACAATCTCATAATAGAGAAAAGAGCCATCTCTCAGGGGTGGGGGAGAAAGTGGAAGTGAACAAGAGGAAACTGGAAAGTTCACTCTGGGACAACGTTTGGAAAACTTAGAATTGCATGGCAGAATACTTTGACTTTGCTGTATAAGTAAGCGAGGGTGGCTGAAGGTTATTAACAAAGGAGTGACTTGATGAGATTTGAATTTTAGAAAAGTTACTCTAAATGTGCGATCTGTATTTGGAGAGGGAGGGCTTGGACCAGAAGGAGGAATTAGACAGCGAAGAGTCCATCATGGTCCTTTGTGAGGCAGTGAGAGCGATGGGAAAGAATGCGGGGAAGGGGGGTTTCACAGGCAACTTGACAGTGGCTGGCAACTGACTAGAGAGGACGGAGATGGGTTCACAGGGAGAAGGAGGGTTCAAGAGTGATTCTGAGGATTACAGCAAGGATGATGAGGTTAGAAGAAAGGCAGTAAATGGGAAAGAGGTAAGGAAGAGGAGACCATCTGGCAGGGAAACAAGAAGTTCAGGTTTGGAGAATATGGATTTTCTTGGACTTAGTATGAAGATATTAAATAGGCACTCAGAAATGCATTAGTGAAAATAAGGCAGAATGGCAACTTGGGAACAGAGATCAGGAAACTCACCCATGGGACTGAAGTGGGGCTACCTCAGGGGTGGGATGTCTGGGACAGGGGATGCACAGTGATCAGAACCAAGGACAGGGTCCTAGAAATGCTGCTTTTTTGAGGGCGATCCAAAGCAAGAGGAATCAGCAAAGTTGGTGGAGAAAGGATACTGAGAAAAGAGGGGCCAATCTTTCCTCCTCCCGGAAGCAGAGATTACCAAGAAGAGCAAGGTCAACGATGCAGAAGCGTCTAATTAGGAAGAAGAATGAGAAGAGGCCTTTGAGTTTGACATTGATGGCATTTGATGGAGCATTCTGAAGTGAGGCAGTTGCTGACGCTTGATTTTTTAAAATGGCTAATGGAGAGGAGGGTGGGAAGGAAGTGGAAGCCGAGAGCAGGCATTACATCCTTACATCTGTGAAGACCTTGTATTTCCTGCACCAATGCCTTATATATAGTCGATGACTTAACCGTGACCCTTGCTGTGTGTGTTTTGTGGCTTTCAACTTAAAGGAGTGATGCTAAATGATAGTTTTCATCATATTCTGTCCAAAAGGACCTTGATCTAGACCAAGGATGCTTAGAGAGAGGGGCAGATGCTTGGAATGTCTCAAATTAGAACTCTTAAGAGTTATGTTTGCTGAGAAGCCTGGACAGTTGGTAAGAGTCTCATAATTTATACAGCATTTGGGGCATTATTATAAAACAAGACGTCTTTAATTTTTAAAAAGGAGGGAGTATATAATATTCTGAATAAAAGGCTAAAAGGCTTAACTGAAAAATGTAGCTTCTCTGCAAGCTTAATCAGAGAATTTTCATCAAAGCCACTGCCCTCTGTTCTGTAGTTATGTAGTTACTCAAAGTTATACCCGATTTGAAATGATCAGTGGGCTTTCATGATCCATTTAGAACTAAGTCACAAATCTTTTTTTTTTTTCCTAAGAAGACCTCGACTTTCCAAGTTTAGATGTGGGAGTGCATTTTCCTACCAGAACACTGGTACTCCGAATTTTGGCAAATGGCATAAAACTCACTGACAAATTAGTTTTTGTTGTAGTCGGTAAGTTAATTAATTAGTTTTGACTATTTTTAGTTGTAAATTCAGCTGATTTTTATCATTTCCCTAGTGGTGGAAGACAATGTAAGATGGAGAAAAACAGAAATCTCCCTCCCTCCCTCTCCAGCAAATGAATAATTAATAATAATTATTTTGTTATTATAATTATTATTAATAATGGCTCCCTCCTTTCTTTTTAAATTTTCTTTAATAGACCATGTCATTTTTTAAAGCTTTTCAGTAATCCCTTTAAAATAATACAATTGGCAGTACCTTTTTTTTTTTCTTAAATAAAAGAAGCAGTTCAAGCCTAGGTTTTAGAGTAAGACAAACCTGAGTTAGAATCCCACCTCTCTCAATTTGCAAGTTGGGTGGTCAGCCAATCTCTTAAGCTTTCCGAGATTCTCTTTCGTCTTTGGAAAAATCACAGAAGAGAATCTTAACACTCATTCTAAAAGGTCATCGCGATGATTAAATAAGCTAGTGTGTTATATCAGTGTTTCATCTTTCCTTAGTTCTGTACTCAAACAAGAGGTAAAATCATCATCATATATAGACACAATCACCGCTGGAAAATCCCTTAAACTGGCTCTAAAGTAGAGAATGCATGGTTTTGTGAGCACAGCCCTATCCTGTGATAAGTAGATATAAAAGTTGAGTGCTTAGAGTAATACACAGAACATAATAACAGGAGTGTGTATCAAGCATGGATTTAAGTGTGTGAAGACACACACACCGTGAGCATTAGCCGGAATGACATGCTGACATCTGAGCAGATTTCTGTCTCCATCCCTTCCTCTCGCTGAAGCAGAGACTCTCTCCTTTCTCCAACTCCCACCGTCAGGGAATTCTCCAGGGTGCATCATGGGACACCACCGTAAGCCAAAGGCACGCCACAGTTCCTCGCACATAATAAACACTCAATAAATTACTATTTTTAATGCCTTTTGTTCTAATAGAATTTTTTTTTCAAATAATAGAGCCTTCTTCAGAGCCAGCAGTATCAGAACTCCGAGACATTGTTGCCTCATCCACCCTTGGGTGACCATGCCCAGGTGCTGCGGTGTGATCAGGCTGCAGGGTGACCCTTTGTGTTACTTTTGGTCTTTCTCTGTAGTCACAGAGCCTGACAAAAGGAACATTTCCTTAAAGCTAACACCTAAAAGCTCCAAACTGTGCACCTTTTGGTGGATTTGACATGAATGCATTACAGGAACAAGGGAGACTGGATTTAGTTATGGTTCTCATTCCTTTCCTCAAAGATTTCTCAGCCTACACAGTGTGTGTTTGTGTGCACAGGCATGCGTGTGTGTGTGTGTTTTAGTTTTAGTTTTGGTTAATAAACAAAGTTGCTTTGGAATAAAATACCCCTGATATTGAGAGAATAACACTACAATATTTAGTTCGTGTGCGGTTGCCTTCACAAAGATGCTCCCTGGGAACCCCGAACTAAACTGAAAAGTCTGCTACCCTTGGCGTTTTGGTAGTAAAAAAAAAAAATAACAGTTTGAAGTCGCCTAAAGACAAAAACACAAATCAATGTTGTCCATAGCCTCCTTGTGCTGTGCTAGCATATTTGCCATAGGCAAGAAGTAATTCAAAATATTAAACTAACTTTAAACCATTAGTTTCAATGTCTGGCTCTCCCCTCTCACGGTCTCACCAACTTAGGTTTTGTCTTAATGTTTCAAAGGTCTTCACATTTTGCACCCAGAAGTATGTGTCATGCTAGACAGACACAACAAAAAACCTTTATGAAATGTTTTGAAAATAGGATTGGAAGACCCTAAAACCTTGCTTGAGTGCTCTGCTGCTGATTTCTCCAAGGACGAAAATATACGTGGCAACTTCTTCAGAAAGAACATATTAAAGTTGAAGTATAAGGATTTTTAGATCAAAAGGATAATGATTTTTTAAAATCTTTACTATGTGATAAATTATTCTGAAGGCATTATAAAGATGTACAAACTTCCATGAGGGAATAACCCAGAAAGTTGGTGGTGACTTTGAAATTAGGATAGACATGATTACTAACCTCCTTCCATCCTTGGCTGAGGTTCTTTGTAGCGTGATACTGTTACTATTAAAGAAAAAAATCATTTTCTTATCACCCAAGGGTTTTTTCTTTTCATTTTTAAGGGAAATGTGTGAAAACAGTTGCATGTATTAAAACATGAAATGTGATGCCCTCACCAACAGTTCCCCTCTCTTTAAAAATAATGGTTTCATGGAGAATTGTGAAATGATTTCCATCCTTTACCTTTCATGAAGGAAATGGCACCTAAATTCTAAGCCAATTTAAATCTCGAAATCTGCCATCTGTGCCTCTCCTCTTGTCTCCCGGCCAAGGGAAAGTCATTAAACTTGAAGATGGGTAGGAGACAGGGAGAAGCAGAGAGAGGCATTGCAGGGTTTGAGAGGCAGGAGGGCGGATGAAAGGTCTGAAACCAGAGAATCTCCTGGTACATTTCCCTGAGAAAGAACTCATGACGGTGATCGGGGGATATATGAAATGACTGACTATCCATCAGCCTAGGGTGAGATCAGAAGACAGTATCATGACGGTGAAGGCAGGATTCCTGCAGGCAAATATTATGATTGACAATCCCTTGGGTCTCAAGCGAGGTGAGTTCAAGCGAGTGAAAACGATCAAGCTCTGCTCTAGCCCCTTCACGAGAGAGAAGCCTTTGAAGGAAGCCCTTTCAACCATTTTTGTCAGCAAGGCTGCCCGTGACTCCCTAGGAAGTTTGCCACAATTGCTCTGGCATGAACCTATCATTCACCACATTCTCCAGGGACAGTAAACCCAGGGCTGCTGACCGTTGAAATCTGTAACGTCCCTCTCTCTGGGTGTTGGTTATCTCCAGTTACTTCTTGGTGCCCTTTAGGGTTGGCTCTTGCTTCTCCAAGTTTCTCCTGTGACTCTTTTTTTCCGTAACAGTGTTATTGTGGTATAATTTACATAGCATACATTCAGCCACGGGAAGTAGACAATCCAGCGGTTTCTAGGATAGTCACAGAGTTGCACAAGGATCAGCATAATGAATTTTAGAATGTTGTTAGGACTCCCCAAAGAAACCCTTTAGCAGTCGCTCCCCGTTCTCCCCCCTCCCCTTCCCCCGAACCACCAGCCCTGTCCAGCCGTCAGTGTGTCTTGTCCTCTAACTGCCTGTTCTCGACATTGCATCTAAATGGAATCGTGCAATACATGGTCTTTGTGACTTGCTTCTTTCATTTAGCGTCTTCTTCTCAACATTCGCCCCGTGCTACAGAATGTATCCATAGGTCATTCCTTGTTACTGACAAATAACATTCCATCACATGGATGTACTGTGTTTGTTTATGCACTCACTGTTGGTCGCCACTTGGGTTGTTTCTGCTTTTGGCGGCCCCTGTGCTTGTTGCGTCTAGACATCATGCACGGTTTCCGAACGCGATGGCGGGATGAGCACAGGCTTTGGGGTTACCTGCCTCTGGGCCCAAACCCCAGTTCTGCTGCTAATTAGCTGTGGGCCCATGGTCAAGGTAGATAGTCTTTGTGTTCCCTTATTTCCTCGTTTGGTACAAATAGGCATCTTGTGCCGTCCCTTTGGCTTGCTGTGAGGACTAAATGAGGTAATTGTTGAACAGTTTTCCATTTCTTGAACAGGCAGTCACATTATATGATCCTGTCCTGGGAGAATCTTGTATATTTTATATAAAAGTAATCTGGGTAATGCCAGGCTATTATGCTGTATTTTAAATCAAGCAAGTGACGACTTCAGAGACACCTGCTGGTGCTTACAGGATGCTCTCAGCAAAGCTCCATGAGAGTTGCTCCTCTTTTCCTAACTCAGCCTCACTCTGTAATCCCAGGAGGTAAACCCTGCAAACCTTTGCCTTAGATACAGTGCATTCAACAAAATACTAAATCAGTGCTGGCAATCAGTCCAAAAGGGGAACTAACACAGGTCTTCCCATTTCATAGCATTATCTGTTGAGGCAAAGATAACGTCATGGATTCACCTAGGTAACCCAGGATTTTAGAAACCCAAGCACAAAGCCTTTTCATGTCTTTAAACTTAAAGTGTTGTTTATCATATGCTGTTAAAACTTTCCATTTTAATTTCAACCAGAGAAGAATACCAGAATACACAGGATACAAATAGGACCCTTTTTAGAAGTCTGAGATCGTGCTGAGAGTTTCTTTAGTAATTGAGTCCAAGATAGTAGCTCCCAAGTCTCTCGATAGAAATGCTACACCTAAATAAATGTGTCTAAATGAGGTTGCAAAAAACGAACAGACTTGTTTAATTAAACTTACTTGTAAAGTTTGCTCAGAGTGTGTAGTAATTCACCTTGTCACTTCTCATCCAGGATGTTTAATGATGGGTTTGCTTTAGTTTCCAAATCAGAATCAGCTTCTCCCTCTTTACAGCCTGACATTAGGCAGCCTGTGGAAATTGCATTATTCTCTGCATGAATATTCATGGAATTAAGTATTATCGATGGACTTAAAGAGCTCAGTTATTTTTTGCAGTTGCATGCTTAGTTGCATATGCTGAAGTAGAAGTGATTGAAAATTTCAGGGCTGGGTCAAATCCTTGAAATATAAAATGTGAATGCGTTTCAGCAGGAAATCACCATCCTTGCTTTATCAGTTGGATTTTTAAGAGTGTTACCATCAGTATTGTTCCGTGATTTATAGTTCATGAAATGTTTTAGATTATAATGAGCACGGCTCTTCCTCACAAAATTCTGTGAACAAAAAAGTATTTTACAGATGACGAAACTGACTCTCATACAAGAAGAATGTCTTATTTAAGATCACACTGTAAGTACTGAAGCAAGATTGGAATCTAGACACTTCTCATTCTAATTTTTTTTTAAGTGAAGTATAATTGATTGACAATGTTGTATTAGTTTCTGGTGTACAGCAGAGTGATTCAGTTATACATATATATTATTTTTATTATGGGTTATTACAAGATACTGAATGTAGTTCCCTGTGCTATACAGTAGGACCTTGCTGTTTATCTATTTTATGTACAGTAGTTTGTACCTGCTAACCATAAATTCCTAATTTATCGCTCCACCCTACCTTTCTCCTTTGGTAACCTTAAGGTTATTTTCTATTTCTGTAAATCTCTTTCTGTTTTGTAAGTAAATTCATTTGATTCTGGTTCTTTATAACATTGTCTGCATCCTATGGCCTCTCTGGGGAATGAAGTGTTCCTATAGGTTTGAAAGTACCTACCTACTTTAGGGTTTTTTTTTTTTTTTTTTCAATTTTAGCTTATAGATATGTCATGGGAGTTATCAGTTTAATTGCTGGGCTCCTGAGCCCCATGGACATTTGGTAGTGGACAGAATGCAGCCTTTCCTGATGCCAGGGTAAATGTAATTCTTGATTAATAATTTATTTTTTAAAAATATGGTGTTTGTTTACAGTATTAATTAAACATTCAAGGAAAACATACACCAGCAATTCATTTGATAAACACTGAATGCAAATAAGCAAACAAAAGAAATGAGGATAGGTTCATTCTATACACATTTGAAATATACCATGTGCTTTGCCATTGCTTCGGAGACGTTCAAGGTCATCTTCTTCCCTAGGATTATTGTCCTTGTGTTGGAGAATTACTATTACAGTGATGGTTGGCAGTGATTGGTTTGTGGAGAGACAGGGTACTTGAAAATAGTGGTCTCAAATTCAAATGCTGGTAGGAGCCAGGTAGGGGATATACAGGACTGGGTGTGTGGTGGTTAGAGATCCACGTGCATGTTTTTTGCAAGTGGTGGGAACTGCAGAGCACTAGATATGTGTCAGGTTAACGGAGACATGCCTTGCTCTGTTTGGTTGTTGTCACCTTGATATCAGCATCTGATTTTTCCAGATCTTCTAGCTTTCAAAATAAAGACAGAAATCAATAGTTGGGTTTTTTTAAAGTTGTGAACTCCCTTAATATTTGACTTGATTATATGTAATGAAATAAAATCATTTGAAGAACAAACAAAAGCATAAGATGCAGATATTGATCCACACGCCATTTACTTTCAAATTTCACTTAAAGGGACCTTTCCCCTGGAGAGAAAACCCATCCCCATTTAATACTGAGGTACAAAAAGTGAACAGAGGTCTGTTTACATTCTGATTATTTCAGTATTCAGAAATTCATACAGAGAATCAGACATAACCAAACCCTCATTTTGTTTTTCTGGAGAAACCCCTATACTTCATTGCATCCTCTTAATTCCATTGTGGCCCATTGTGATTTCTTGTTATACTTAAAGACATCAAATCAAACAAATTTATCTTGAAAACCAAGCACGTAGGAAGAAAAAAAAAAAAACTAGAGAAACACAATAGAGAAAATAAATTATTCTCCACCAAAGTATAATCTCTTAAATCTTTTCACCTCTCAAAATCATGAGGAATCTTGGGAGTGGAAGCGTTAAGGAGTTTACTTGGAAAAAGAAATGCAATAAATATTGCTTCTTCTCAAGAATGTACCTCTATGTATACATGTGACTTCAGTGTTTGAGTCTAAGTGTGAATGAACTTGGGCTCTTTTGACAAGAAGCTTCAGTAGATGAGTATTCCTTACCTTCCCTGTATTTCTTAAGGAATGCCCCTACTTCTTGATAACCTTTCTGAGGTGCCCGAGATTCAGGTGACAAATGACATTTTTATTCCTGACATGCTACTTTTTATTATATCATTGAGAATGAAGTTCAATAAGTGACTTCTGATAATACTTTACCGCTGTCTTTATGAAAGATCGATTCCATTAAGTAGATACATTTCAGTTGCTATTACTTCAAGTGATGCCATAATGTACTTGAAATGCAGTCTTTAGTTAATAATAGCAAGCTTATCGAGTATGTTAGAGTTGTGCCGAAGTACTTACTTTTGAGGCCAGGTACCAGCCAAGAAATAGTATTTTACACCTGTAGGCTTTCTGTGTATTTTCCCCAAAATCTAATGTATACATAATTAAAAACACACAAGCATATATATATAGTTATTTCATAGGGTGTGCTATCACTTATTGTAATGAAGTAATCCCACTACATAAAACATAAAAGCCAACTTTACCCAAAAATCATTTGGGAGCCCATCTTAATGGTCACGCTAGTTGCCAAAATGAACTCAAGTCCTCTGCCTACGTAGGAAGAGCTTCAGAGACGTCATTTGGAAAGGATTAAGTAGTAACAATAAGCAGCTACATCCATTCTATTTTTTAAAAAAATGCGTTCTTATTATAAGGAGTAGCTAACAGTGGTGTGTGGTGAAAAGAGGTGTATCCAAATTAAGATGGAAATTTGTTTTCTCTCAGCTTTCGGGGCTCAAGAAAATGAATATCGAAACTGAACAAAGTGGATAAACTTACTGAAAAGTAGCAAAAACAGTCCACGACACTTCCATATCCTGAAGGGGCAATTTTAAAAGTAATTGTGAAATTTTAATAACATAGGGAAGTGTTCACCCATCTATTGTTAAGTTAATAAGCAGTCTAAAAATTGGCATGCACATTATAGAACCAATTAAGCTTAAAAAAAAGATAAACTCACATAGAAAGCAGACTAGAAGCTTGTGCTCAAAAAATATGAACAGTGGCGTGCACACACAATAGGATTATAGATGGTTTTGTGTGTTGTTCTGTTTTTCTGATTTGTTGAATAAGAAGAATATAATTCCTTTATACAGTGAAGATATTTTAAGTAAAATTATGTTAGTATATTAAAAGTGCTTATGCCATTTTTATTATTCAAGGTTTTTTAGCTTATTGACTCTAAGGGAAATGTCGGATACATAAGTGATCCTTGATGGAATCTCAAACACTTGGTGATGATCTATCATAGCAGAATTTTCTAGTAGTTTTCTAATCCCTCTACTGTCCTTAGTGTTTTTTTAAGGTAGAAGATGAGGTCACAAGGCAAGTATTAAAGAAGAATTGAGTGGAGGTGGGGTAGAACCTTGCAACTGATATTAATTTCATTCCCCTATTTTAAAAAAAAAGTATAAATTCTATGCTTTCATTATGATATAAGTACTTTGTTTTAGTTTCATTTCTCTCTACCATCAGAAAATAAAATTCCTGCATTTTCACCATGGAATGTATAGAAATACCTGTGGACAGCATGGAATTCTTTCACTGGTGATACCAGTGAACACCTCCGAGATGTAATGTCAGATCTGGTTAATCAGTAGAGTAAAATAGACTAGAATTAGTCTTGATTAGGAAAATAGCAATCAAAGCATTCGACTTCTTTTCACTTGTTGGGACAGATGGCCTGTCTTTATGAAGGCAAATATCCAAAAACAATAGCCCACTACCTTATCTTTCAAAATATGGTGCTTAGAATCATCTTGGAAAAGGGCTGTTTAAGCCTAATAAGCCATATGCTCAATGAATTGATTTATTCCATTCTGTGGTGTAGACATAAAACTCGTCTTTGCCATGTCTTTATCATGTCTGCATTCCCTGCAATTCAATTATAAAAACTAGCAAAGCTTCCAAATAACAAGTAAATTGTTAAAGAGAATGCAGCTTTTGTATTGGAAAAAGGGGGGGCGGTGGGAGTTAAATGCATTTAAGTAAACAGTCTCTGATTTGCCAGAGATTCTCCCCGTAGGGTTCACAGTGCTATTTGAAGATCAGATAAACTGACAGCTTCCTTAGTATCCATAAAGCAGGGCTGAAATTATTCCAGAAGGAATTCCTGAGAGGAGTGCCACGCTGTCATTCTTACTTATTTAAGTTAGAGGTTGACCGTGGGCTCAGAAGGAGTGTTTCTGAGTCCTTAGACAAGGGAGTTCATTTCATTGTTAACTTTATGTATTTTAAAGTACACGTCAGTGCATTGTATTCAGTGTTGTAAAGAATGTTCTATCAAAATAGGCAGCTACCTGCAAGTATGAGTGACTGAAAACTCGACCTATATCCCTCCAGCCATGTCCAAGTGATCCAGTAACTGAAGCCTAATGTTGGAGAGGCATTCCTCTGTTTTACGTATTGTATTCCCCAGAAAAAAAAAATTGTAAGTATAAATTCTATGAACAGAGGAATAATGTATTGAGTCAATTTGGGGAAGTAGGGTTATGAGATGAAAGACTATGAGCTTGTCACTGAGATGGATTCCCAATGTGAGTCCACCATTTGCTCAGCTGTGTGACGTTGAGCACGTTACTTAAACTCTCTGAGGCTAAGAGTGTAGGACAGCATGGTGATGTAAGTAATCAAAACTAAAATAAATTTTTGAAAAAGCTACACCGTGTTTTTACATGTATAAATGTGTGCTTGCATAACCATGGCTGTTTTCTGATAATCTGGGGAGTTCGATGTAAAATTACTAGACCAATTACTAATTCCTTTGCGTCTAGAAATGCGCTATTTGAGAAAATGTATCTTTGGCTTTTAATTACGTAACACAGAAGTCTAGTCTTTCTGGAGCATGTTGAGCCTTGAACTGAAAGAGAAGGAGTCAGTCTCAGAGTCAAGACATGAATGAACCTGATGTAAATTCTCAGTTTTTGAAAACTACAATATTGGTTATTCCATTTATTTGTGTGTGTGTGTGTGTGTGTGTGTGTGTGTGATGAGATAATGAGAGGCAGCTGAATGACTTAGCTTAAAATGTTACCGTGGGGTTCCAAGGAGATTTGAAGAAGTTTTTCAAAATTAGAAAATAATCTAGAATAGTGTCACTGTCAGTCTACTAAACCACATTACCAAAATTCACACAATTTTGACAAGCATCCTCCTCAGTGTGGAGAGTGCACCTGAAACCATGAGGACTTAATTTTTTTCATCTCTCAGTAATTAGGTGTTCTCTTTACAATATCTTCATATGTATCATAGCACGTTTATGTCCAAATGCCTCTGTTTTGACTAAATTACTGCTGACCAAACCGCATGTATGTGTAGAAAAGGACAAAATGCAGAAATGTAAAGGCCAGAAAAACATGTGCTACTTAAAAGTGAGTCTTTTCATTCAAAAACATTATCAGAAGGCTGAGCTGGATGTATTTTGATGCATAAATCTCTAGCTACCAAATTGAGTGCAGTGGGATTTGAAGATTCACCTGGAAGCTATATTGAAATGTCGTCTAGATGTAACAGGTGACCCGAGTCTCTCCAGTTTAGGGAACTTTTACAATCTGCAAAGCTCTTAGACCCCGACCAAATTTTCTTTTGCAAAACAGCCTCCCAGAGAAAGAGGAATGGAAGTCACTGGGAAGTGTTTTGTAGCAATGGTTCTCAAAGTATGGTCCCCAAACTAGCAGCCTCAGTGTTTCTCACCAGAAAACTTGCTAGATATGCAAATTCTCAGACCCCCACCCCAGACCTCCTGAATCAATCCATGTGGCTCCAGAAGATTCTGATGATCACTCAAGTTTGAGAACCACTGATGTAACATCAATCTTGTGAACCAAAGGCAAACTTTGCAAATATAATGTGATTTTTTTTCCTTCTTTAAAAAAGATTTGATGGATTACTGAAAGATAGCCCAATTTGTATCTTTCAGTAATCTGTCGGATTTTTTTTTTTTTTTTTTTTTTTTTGCCCCACAGATATTCTTTCTGTAAGAAAAATGATTACCTGGCTTGTTACCACCTGTATTTGTGGGCAAGGTCAGACTTTTTGTTCTCATAATGAGATTGTCTCTTATCAGTCTTGGAAGTAGTGAAAGAAAATATGGAATACTTTTTAACTACGTTTGTCCCTTGAATCAGAAATAAAGGAAATACTTACCAGGGGAAACAGAAAGGTGAGGCAGTTTGTACTTTCCAGTGGTTTGGGGGAAAAACAAAACAGTGGCTGTTACATTTCTGCTAAATGCTGCTAAATCAAAATTGATCTAACTTTTGGCCCAGCCTAGCATAATTCCCTTTGAAATGTTTTGTCATGTCTGTCAGTGTAGTCCTAGTTTAAGATGTTTCATGTTTAACTTAGGGAGCTGATGCAGAGTCTGAAAATATGTCATCGAAAGGGAAAAAAAAAGTGACTTCAATTTATGACAGAAATATTGTAAAGGGACTACATAGGCATCTTCAGAGAACATGAGTATTTGAGATCCTGCCAATTGTTCATCTCTTGGAATAGAACTAAGGATTAAAATTTTATAGTGGACTGATATCTGTAATTTTACTGAGGAAGATCATTTATATAAAAGAAATTTTTATTCCTGTATCTAATTTTGTACCATTTTGGCATCTTTTTTTAAAAAGGCTTTATCTGTTTTTTGTTTTTTTTTTTTTTACTGGTTTTGATGACCATTGTTAATTTGATTCTATCAGTTTTTGACAGAAGTAAGAAACTGTTCGATTAGAGAGTGTTACTCTTATGCCAGTGTTACAACCCAGCTTGTTTCCAGGAGGTGATGCTGGTATCAATCATTATTTTTAGTCTCTGAAATAATCTGTAGGTCTTAGATTGAGGAGCAATGAGATCCAACTCTCTGGCTCTCTTAATGAGGCCACTCCTTGCACGTTTAGCCCCGTGGAGCCGTGTTTGTCAGACTCACCACCCAGTGAGCACCATGAACTTGAAAGAGGTCAGGGCCCATCCCAGGGATGGTACTAATGTGAAGGATGCCAGTCTGTGACACCTCCTCGCTGTGGCATTCTTATCCATGTCTGTCAGGCTGGTTGCCCTGAGTTATCCAATTTGAATCTCCTGAACCATGCCTTTCACACTCACATACCTCAGGTATTTATCCAAGCACGTTGTAGGTTTACCTCCCTCAGATATCCAATCATCCATCTGTTGCCTTCTGAGCAGAGCCATAAAGATCAAGCCAGACCCTATGCCTTACGTATGGAACCCCATACGATTTACAGCCTGGCTGAGTAGAAAATCATAAAACTTTCAGAACGTGGTTAATATATAACCATCAAAATAACAGAGTGCAATTCTAAATTTATGAGGCTGAACTTAACACTGAATATCAAATAAGAATCACATTGATCTCTGTAGTGGATGACTTAAAAACACATTAGGTGGCGTAACTGCAAGACAGTACATTGATTTAAGCATAAAACGCATAGCACTCAATACTTTACCACCTAACGTTTCTCAATAATGAACAAAGCTGTTGTATATTGATGAAAGGAAAATTATTTGTTTTGTTTTATTACAGTGCTCATAAACATGCCTTGCGTTTACGCTGGGCAAACATGATTTGAATCACATTTAGCGAAGGGTGACATTGGATGGACATTTTACCAAATTTCCACTGGTTTCTCAAAATAGCTATACAGAAGCATAAACCTGATGACAGTTTTCTCTTTTTTTTTTTAACAAAGAGGAAAGATTCAGACCAGGTAGGTACTGACTTTGTAGAAACACATTTTGCTATAAAATTTCTGATACTGATAAAAGCCATTCCTCATGGAGTTTTAAGGTCAATATCTCTAAATGCATGAGTCTATCTTGTCAAATTATCATCCTATTCAGAAAAATCTCAAAGCATCTTTTAAAAGAGAAATAATAATCTTATGATAAAGATATGTTTTATTTAAAAAAATCCTTTGCATTAAAAGAATCTGTCCGTTTTAAGTTTTGGGTTGTTTTAAGGAGAATTTGGAAATTTGAATAGCTACAGGTGTCCAGGTAATGTAGGTAACATAAATGGATACAGTTGGTTCTATATGAGATGAAAAACGGTAGCTAACACTCAGCCAGCGATTTGTGGAGCCATTAGGATGCGCTAGGACCCTGATTGACTGGACAGTGAGCGCCCCACTTCTCAGGTTCGTCCAATTGTTGTGTCTGGGTGGACAACGATGCCAGATTTTGCGTTTTGCATAAAAGAAGTACAGATATGAGTATGAAGTCTCTTGATTTTAAATCATTAAAAGTAAAATTAAATGCAAATTTTAAGCCATCTTAGGTCAATTTTCAGTACACGAACTCCTGGCTTATGGCCTCTCATCTTAGGGCTTTTGAGAACATTGCTCCATGCAGAGAAGCAAGAGTCATTCTTCACATTAGTAGGGGAAAAGAAATCAGTGGAAAGACCAAGTATATTCATGTGTTTGGAACTCACATGGGAAACACCACCGCGATAAACCTTAATGCTATACTGCTTGCCCACTGTTGTGTTAGACGTTTTCATCAGGTTGGTGGTGATTTTGAGATGCACTAGTGAGAAAAGTTTCTTTGCAAGCTGATATTCCTGCCTCCTGAGTCTGAACAGGTGGAAATCATTGCCACGGCAAGCGAGTAGCTTTTAATTAATCCACATGTTAATTGTCAAGCAAATCTAGCCATAGCGTTGGCTGACAGACTTCAGCACACTTGGACTTTTCTGTCACTCTTCCAACTTGAGGATCGCTGGGCAACTCCTTTTTGATAGAAAGGTGTTAAAAGAAAACTTTTTCTTTCAAATAAGAGACCCTTATAAAAAATTCTACAGCTTTTACTGTACGTTTGAATAAATTATATGTGCATATTTGTGACATTTATTTTACCTGTTGTATATGTTCTAACATTGTGTTTTCAGGCTATTTTTTTCTTTGTAATAAATTAACTTATTACTCTTCGTGACATGCAAGATGGACTGTGATGTTAAAGAATAATGTTTTCTAATTATCATTGACATTTGCAGAGAAGATTAAAATTTAATAAAATTAATTGTCCATCCTTGAATGGCTCACTTTGTAGTTAATCATAGAACTCTGATTTCTTCTACTTATATGAAAACTTCTGAGTTCTTATGTCTTATTAATATCCATAATGAACCGTGCACTTAGGAAGCGTAGAAAAAGAGTTTGGTTTTTTTTCCCTGTTGACATGGTTAGTATATTTTAACCAAAAAAAAAAAAAGAAAGAAAAAGTATTGATTGTGAAAGAAAATTCTGTGGTTGTTATTTTCCAAATGCAATATTCGAAGGTAGCCTCACCTACCTTATTAGGTAACCTAACTTCTGGAGATCATATCGGATGGTGGGGAATGCACCCTCCTCACCGAGATACGTCGCCGGTAATGAAATTTGAAGTGCTAGGGCCCCTTGCATCCATTTCTGAATCTATTATTAGTTGATTAAATTAACCAGCTGGATCAGTACAGTGAGAAGAGACGCAGTAATGATATTATAGAATTAGTATGCGATGATGAATTGTCAGGAGAAGTAGCTGTGACAGCCCTGTGGCCATGTGCACTTAGCCACGCAATTTATAGTCAGTTGGAGAGCCAAGGACTTTCCAGTTTGGGTTAGGAAATTTGTTCCTGCTTTTGACACAGTTTGAGGGATATGTGTGTAAGAGTGACGGAGAAGGGGGTGTTTAGTGGCAAATCCAGAAAGAAATCAAGTCTCTGTTTTTAGATACTGACATTTGCGTGATTTTCAGAAAATAAACCACAGTGTATGGATTTTTGTAACAGTGCCAATTCTTTTAAATAGATTTATATGATAGTGCAGTTTCTTTACGGTTGCAGAAGATAATGTTACTTTGGGTAAGATAAAAGTAAATGCAATCTGGTATCACAATTTCCCTGCCTGTAAAACACTGTAAATTCTCATCTCTGTATTGCATTTACAGCAGTCCTGAAAACATTGCTGGGATGTTTTGATTTAGAGACATTTGAGGCTCCTAATTGCAAGGAGTTTTTAAGCAACTTAAGATATAACATTACTTTTGTTTTGCTTTGCAACTGTTCGCAAGATGAACAGGCCGTCAGATGCCTCTAAAAGGCTGGTGATGACAGTGGTGGACGATGCAATACTGACACATCACCACATTAGGCTAAATTTATGACAGGATTTGCAAAACATGTACAACTGTGAAGTCACCTCAGTGCTACTATTGTATGAGCATCATTCCCTGGCCGTGTTTATTTCATTTCTGTTTTAATGATTACCGAGAGCATATTCAGGAGTACAATGGACATGGGTACTGACAGTCTTACTCCAAACCAGATTCATGCAGACAACTGCTGTCTTTTTCTTTTAGTGGGCTATAGAAATTTGCCATGTGTAAATGATTCCTTTTATTCCTGGAGCAGGATGGTCATTTGATGACCAAGCAGAGTGTGGAGTATGTATTTTTTTTTCTTTTACTTTTCTTTGTGGAGTTATTGTTTTCATCAATTGCTAAATTGATTTCATAATTTCAAAGCAAACCCATCAGAAGATGTTGTCTTAGCACCTCCATGTACACCTTAGCCCCCTTCACCTCGTCCCAAACTTTAATTGCCCAGAATTATAAATTTAGAAGAGCTTCTTCCCAACTTTGTCAGTTGGTTCTTTCACTTTGAAGGTAATAGGAGGACACCTATCACTCCCTCCCTTTTGTGACTGTCACCAGTGTTTTGCAAGCTCCCTAAAGCCCTTCTCTGGGAGTTATTTTCGACTCTCTGCTTCCCCTTCTATGTCCAATTTATCACCAACACCAGCTGATTCTTTCCCAGCAGAGTCTCTTAGATCTGCCGCCCCCACCACCACTTCTTTTCCATTTCTAGAGCCACCATCCCTGTTCCCTTTCATCTTTCTGTGCCTGGAGAACCGTGCTGCTGTCCCACTGCATCTCTCTGCCACCTCCCCCCCAATGCCAGGAGAGCCTATGTATGCCACGCTGCCAGATGGATGCCTTAAATATTGATCGTATTCATTCATATTGCCTCCCTGTGGCACTGGGCCTTTTGCTTATTCTTATTTCAGCCCAAGGAACTTAGACACTTTTTTTTCCTTGCTTCTTTTTTCCCCCTTTGCTTGGCACACAGCATTGGCTAATTACATTTGTCATTTATAATTTTTTTTTGACCCAGGCACCATATAGGGCTTTTCCTATATCATCTAATTTAAGCCTTGCACCATTCCTGCAAGATCAGTGGAACAGTGCCCCTTTTATAGTCAAGAAAACAGAGGCTCAGAAATGTGAAACAACTTTCCCACTGAGATGCAGCTATAGGAGAGAGAACCAGGGTCCGAGGGTTGTCTGTCTGGCTTTGCAGTGATGCAGGAGGCCACTGTGCAGCACCGGTACCCTTGCCCGTGTGGCTGTACTTCCATAACTGTTACCAAGCCTGAGTTTGTACTGCTCACTGCACAACAGGCCAATAAATCAAGAGATGAGGTGTTGGGGCAAGGAATAGCAGCTTTATTTGGAAAGCCAGCAGACCGAGAAGATGGTGGACTAGTGTCCAAAGGACCAGCTTACCCAAGTCAGAATTCAGGCTCCTTTTATACTAAAAAGGGGAGGGCATGGGGTTGGTTGTTGCCGACTTCTTGGTGTCAGAATCCTTTGTTCTTGCTGCTGACCACTTAGATCAGGTCACAATGTTCCTGTAACCTCCAACAAGACAAGTGTGACTTTCTGCTCTGCAACTTTAATCTCTATATGAATGGAAGAGTGTTGTATCCTTAAAGGTCAGAGCCTTGAGAATGGGCTCTCCTGTGTATTTCAGGCTCTAGGCAACGTTTTTTTACAAAAGGGGCAGAACCAGTGTGACTGAGAACAGGAAACACAGCACAGGTTGGGGCTAAAGGAACAGATCTAATACAGAGTCAAATTTCTTTTTCCGTATTACATTACCTTTGGGTGAATTTGAATTCTTTTTTAAAAATAAATGTATATGGAGAGATTTCTAAAACACACATGCAAGTGAGTGCCATATTTTGTAAATACTGAATCTCTCTTATTTCCTCCCTTCATTCATGTTTTATTTCAAAATGCTCCCCCTCTTCCTTATAATGTGAAAGGGTGTGTATTTGATGTTTTTAGTGGGACTTAATAGCACAGGGAACTGTATTCAATTTCTTATAATACCAAATAATGGAAAATAATCTGAAAAGAGAAAATAATTTATATGTATATGTATAACTGAATCACTTTGCTGTATACCTGAAACTAACATTGTAAAGCAACTACACTTCAATTAAAAAATTTTAAAAAGCCAAGGTTGTATGGAAAGAGAGGATTTGCTATATTTCTAGAGTTTCTTTTTAACGTATTAACGGCAGACCTGGAATGCCTGTTCCCAGAGGACATCCATTTCTGCATTTGACATATAACATGCTGCTTGCTCTCCTGTGACAGAAGCAGCAGATAATGTAAGGTAAATAAAAGCCCATATATGTCATTCCAAGGCTCTGTAGGAAGAAACTGGGAAATAAAGGACAAGACAGCTGAGAGATTCTCCGATGGAAACACTTGAGTCTTCCACTGGAGAGGAAGAAGGTGTATCAAATAGGTGCAGAGAAGTTTACAGAAACGAGGTCTTTCATTAGGACTTTGGATTAGAGGTCACTTCTCAAGGTGGTCTTCAAATACTCCTCAGCTCACAGACAATCTTAAGGTCCCCTGGAGCATAGATAGGACCTCAAAGGTCCAATATTTAATATTCAGTTTTCTGATAATTCGTGTCCCTCCTTCCCTTTGTGCACATGCAGAGACTGACCCTGCTTTTCCTTTGACATTTCTGTATTTTTTTTACTGCATTAATTTGCATTGGCTAATGTGTCACTTAATATCTCTGCATGTCCATGTGTATCCTAGTCTCCATCCCAATCAGATTAAACTGCTCTGCAGAGACAGATAGAATCAAAATATTTTCCATCTTCTGGGCAATACTTTGTACCCGTAGTCCCCGGTGAAGGTGAACATGAATGTGTCATTTTGTAACGGTGGCTTGGTTGCTCTATTTTATTATAGTATTTCCATTTCCACAGACTAATTATATTTTCTTCCAGTATGAAACTAGTAAGGCAGCATTTTGCAAACAAACCCCTGACCATCCAGCTACATCCAGAACAATGATCAGGGCTTAAATAGTAAAGAATCGGTGACCATTTGGAGGACTTGGAGATTTGGATACTTTCGAAATTTTATGTGATTAATGTCTGTACTCTTCTTTTTTATAACATTTTTTGTAAAAATAAATCTTACAAACATATTTTCTCAAAGGAGGAAAATGTTACTTATTCTTAGGGTTTGTCTTATTTTGTTTTGAAAGGTCAAGAATGGGGAAATCAAAATTGGTCAAAGCAACCAGTGATGAATAGATCATACAGTGTCCTTTGGTATCAAGAACGAATATAAATCATTATCATATATATTTATCAATAAATATATATGTCATTTTTTTAAGTTGTGATCGCTTCAGGGTAGTTTAAATGTTATCATTAAATAAGACAAAGCATTTAGGGAAGTTAAATAATTTGAATAAGGTGGATAACCATATTAAACAATCCAAACTTAGAATTATATACATATACACATGTATATTTATATTATAAAGTATGCAGTATTGTATCTATGTATAAAGACGTAAATGTAAAGATAATTACTTAAATATGTTGATAGCTAGATAGTTACAAAGAGAACATTTCATCAGCATCATTTCCCACTTTGCCTAGCACTCTGAAAAGCTCTGCTCAGTCAGAAGGCCGGAAGCAAAGAAATGGCTTTTTAAAAGTTACATCATATAGTTAACACATCCCCTGCCTAACATTATACAAAGTACATCCATTTGACAGCCAGACAGGCTAAGTTGCAATCCTGAATTTTCACATGACTTTCTCTGTTTCTTTGGATGAGTTATGTGACTTCTCTTCAGTAAAACTATGAATAAAAAGTACCTATGTTACGGGGCTGAGAAGAACCAAGGAGGGAAAACTCAGGTCTCATTGGAACTAAAATCAGGTTAAAAGAGAAGTTGCAAGTAACAAGAGGAGACTCACTCCAGGTTTTACCAACAGTAAACATTCTAGGACTTTGTAGTAACAGAGAAATTTTTATTTTTTAATGGAGAGAGTTAGAATTAAGTTGAACTTGAAGGGAAAAAGTGGTAGTTAAAATGATAGAAGAAGAAAGAGTAAAAGATAACTGTGTACGCAGGGACAGAGTTGTACGCTCTGCAGAGTGTGGTCAGGCACCTAACAAGTCAGGATGCCAGAAGCAAGAGTATTTTGCAGCCTGAAAAGCACATGTCTGTGAAAAGTGAACAGCTAGTCATTGCCCCGCCCCGGGAATGAACTCTGGGGGCACCAGGTTCCCCGATTCTTCTACAGAATCCTGAAATCCAATTTTTGAAAAACCTTCTGATTTTTGAATAATATGATTTAAATTGTTAAAGCATTGTAGGACCAAAATCATAGAATCGTGTGGACGCCTAGATGCTTACGTCTGTAGCATACTGTGAGGACCGTGTCTACCTGTAATGGGTATGACACAAGTGTGGCGTAGCTGAGTGGAACCCTGGAAGGTCTGTGACCTCCCCTCCTACCCGTCCTCCCTGCCTTGCTCCTCCCAGCCACGCTGTCTTTGAACAAGCCAGACCTGCGCCAGCTTGGGAAGTTATGCCCTGGCTGTGCTCTCTGCCTCGAGCTGTCTTCTCCCAGGTATCTTCTTGTCTAACCCTGTCCCCAGTTTCAAGCATCACCTTCTCAGTAAGGCTGTTGTAGCTAATGGTAACTCCCTTCCCACCTCCACTTTACCCTGATAGCCCTTGTCTTTTTTCCAGAGCACTAAAACCCTCCAATCTGCTATGCCATTTGCTTATATATCACTAAGTTTGCTTCTTATCTGTCTCTACCTCTGGAATGTTTCAGGGTAGAAGAAGTTTTTGTTTTGTTTACTAATAAACTAGAAACATTTGTTGCAAAGTGAAATAAGTGAGTGAGGGGATGGATGCATTTGTGATTTAAAGACCATGGTGAAAAAGAATAGATACACATCTTTTGGAGTTCAAGACTAAACTAAATTAACCAGAGCAGAGAGGACCTTTTTTCAAATTTAGGATTGAAAGGGTCAGAGCATTAAGAACTGGAAAAGGCTTATGAAATAGTGAAAGTATTTTGAGGTCACAGTTAAGCAGTAATAATGTTGATACTAAAACTTAAGAGTATTCTCTAATTAACAAAACATATGAAAAAAAAAAAAAGAATTGTTGACATCTCAAAAGAAACAGTCACTTTTAGGCCACTGATCCATGCTATTCAGTGTTGTTTTTTCTGACAGTCGCAATAAATATAATTATATTTGAGTGTTAATGGTTGTTTTGCAAAACCTTCTTCTCATGGAGTAGTCACTTATACCAAAATTAACATTTCCACTGTCTGCACATTAACCTTGCTCTCAGTCAGTCAGCTACCTTAAGTGCCTATTGTAGCTCCATGTAACTAGAGATCAGACTACTCATCACAGGGTGTTATCCATGAGGTGTTTAAAGAGAGTCCAGTCCACTCAGCAGGTGGCCCCTGTTGGAACCCCTAGAAAGAGCTTCCGTGAACAGAGAGACTCAGTGGGCAATTTAATCTGCTAGTCCAGAGCACAGATTTTGGAGCTCGATAGTCTGGGTTTAAAATGGCTCTTCTAATTCTACTCACTCTGTAAACCAGACAGTTTCTTGGGAGGTTGTCTCCTTACCTCTAAAACAGAGACAATGGGAAAACCTACCGCGTGAGATTATTGTGAATCGTACGAGCTAGTGCATGTAAGTTTCTTTATAGCGCACTGTTCTCAAGTCTCACACGGTACTTGTGGTAGTATTCCTAGGAATGTTGAGAGTGCCTTCCCCATTGAGAGGGTCCACCCATGGCTTTAATAAGTAATCATCATACCCGTTTGCCATTTGTGATGGTGATGATGGTAGTTTGGGAATTAGAACAGTTATTCTGTTCCAATTGGATATAACCTAGCCAAATATGTACATATATATATATTTATGAATGCATAACATTGGGCTAGCATTTTCACAATACTCAATTCTTTTGAAGTCCACAACATGCAGTTCAACATGATCATTTTTTTTTATATTCCCCAATCAGCATCCCAGGAGATCTATTTATCCCAGCAAATCAACATATCCATGACTTCAGCTGTGAGCCTTTATGAACGTCAGTAGTCCAGAGCAAATAGGTAGGAAGATACCCTTTCAAGGGATTTTTCAACTCTCTCCCAATCCCGTATATTGCAAAAGGACTCTGCAGCCACATGTTATCAGGCAGCCTCTCTGTCCATACTGGAGTGTTCTCTAGGACGGTTCTGTGCTTATTTCGCATTTCCCTTCCCCGTGAGAAGATGACTCCAGGTGGGGAGAGGAGGGAGTTCCTAGGATGCACGCCGCTAATAGCCATCGTCTCTTTGATGTCCATTTCCAGAAGAAAAATGTAAAGTGGAGTGACTTAAGGCCTTACTGTGGGGCGCCCCCTTGAATCTTAATGCATCCGCGTGAATCCAGATGCCAGGGCTGCAAGGAGCACACTGTCAGGGTACAGAAAATGAAGACCTCTTGGCTTTCAAGTTTAAATGCCCTGCTCAGCAGGGAGTCCAGAGAGATTTGTTCAACTGAAATGAGCTTATAATCAGGCTTTCATCCAAAGATAAGGAAGGACAACAGCCTGTAGTTTTACGATGCGCTCTTACCAGAAAAACACAAATAGATTTCTCTCTGCCTTGGTGCAGTGTTGACTCCTGCTCCTGTTCAGAATATTTCACACTGCAATCAGGAAAATTTTCCATTTTAGACCACGAAGAAGAAAAAGTCACACATGAAACTATATATATGTATTTTTTTTAAAGCAGCACATAGGAAATACAAATTGTTAATGTCTGCCATTCTCTCTTGTTTTTTCCAATTTCCTCTTATGAGTTGGAGGGTGTTTGTAACACTTGCGTTTATTTATATAGAGTGATTTTAGTATTTGTAGGGATCATGGAGACATTTACTCAGCAGAGTTAGCTAGCCTGAAAGACACAAATTAACTGCCAGTCAGCCCTTAATGAGAGCTTTATGGCGTGATGTTTGAGCGCTTGTCTGTATGCACATACTGACCAGCCAAGCCACCTTTTGGATCTACTGTTGGTGAACTGGGTGGATGGTGAGGTGGGTAAAATGCATGGCTAGGTATTCTGTCCCCCGTGGGGTTGTCAGGCTGTTGTTTCTCACAAGGTTCCTGTGTTCTTAATGAACTGTTAACAAGCTGTCAATTACAATGTTTATGCAAATTAGGGAAAGAGACATTGAAGGATTGATGCGCTGGCGTTAAGAAAGCCTCCTTGAAATATTACAGTGTTAATAAGTCTTCTTTTAATAACTGTCCTGAAACATTTGCTGTCCTTTATCACTGAACCGTTCCCATGATGTGCGCAGTGGAAAAGGACAGCCCACATCTTCAGGGATGTGTGGGGAGCGTCAGTCTACAGGAAGCGTTTTGTTTTACCTGAGCAATTCTGGAATCGTTTTCATTCAACCTCGGCCATAAGCGAAGTTCAATTTTATGTGTTCCGAAATTCACGAGTAACTATTTTATGATTCTCACATGGGACATATATTTTTCCCTTTCTTCTCACTGCAGACTCTCCACTGCAGTGAAATCATTGCTTCCTCCAAACCCCTTAAATGCCCTGTACTAACATTTGCTGTCCCTGATCCCATGTCTCTGTGTAGTACTTGAGATTGCCTCTTTAGAACAAATCCTTTTTGTGGTTGTGAACTGTCAAATTAAAAACACGTCTTTCAAAAATCTGCCTCTCTGCCTGTAACCCATGCACTGTTTTCTGGCCAGTGGCCGATACATCCATTCATTCTATCTTGCTTTTTTTTTTTTTAAATCTCAAATGTTCTTGAATTTGTCGACCTAATACATGTCCATGTATCCTTCTAGGTCCTGTACATCTCTTACATTTCTCTACAGTTCTCTACAGTCCCCTTACCCAGGCAGCGTACCTCAGTCCCTTTTTACAATGTCTCCAGAGTACTTTGAACAACTGAAATGCTGTCTACCATCACCACATCCCCCCCCACCCCTCCCTCACACACAAAAATGTGAGCTCCTTCAGAATCCCTCCTACCTCACACTCATCGTAATGAGTCACAAAATTACCTGTTTTCAACATTAGAAAAGAGCCCCCTCATGGCACTTTTGAAGAAATTCTGCTCAGACTTATGTTTTATAATAAAACGAAAGTTATTAAATGGTTCCTAATATTTATAAGTGTAATAATTTTGCTGCAGTCTCATCACTTTTATTTTTAATTGTTATGATCAGAATTCTATCCAGATGGTTATTATGAGAGAGCAACCCTTTAAGAACGCTTCACCTCACAGTACAATTAACGCAGACATCTTCTAAAGCTCTTAATATTCCCCCCAGAAATGTGAAATTACATCTTGTTTTGTTTTGTGAAAGTCATGTTTTGATTATATGAAATTGGTATTTTGTGTGGGAAAAAAAATCTTCTGTTCAGCTTTGAGCAGGGAGACTTGTGCACTTGTTAGCATATTACTTATTCCAAAATTATTGAAAATATTATTCTTGAAGGTTTTTTATTTTTAACCTCATACTCTCAGCCCTGGGAGTTACACTGTTTCATAAAGAAAATACCATGATCTACAGAAGAAAATCATGCATTCATATCTAGTTGAAATGATGGATTAAGCTGTTTTATTATAAGTATATCAAAAATGCAATAAATATTTGCCAATGAAATGTAGTTATCGTGAGGTTTTGCACAGTGCAGTTTCATGTGAACGTCCAAGAGGAATATGGATGGCTTTATATGTTTGGTTATGGTACCTGCTCTGCAGTTTGAAAAATTTATTTGTAAGTGTTGAAAATGTAAATATGAGAGTTTCAAGTATCTGGGAGCTATTTCTAAATACCACTTAACTCCTCCCAAGACAGATGAGGGCAGTATGAAACTGTAATTCTGATGACTGATAAAACAAGCCGGGCAATTGAAGGAAATAATCCAATAAACTAAAGGAAAAAAGTGAATTGGTCTTTTGAGAAGCAGGCAGGCGTGATGGGAAGATCTGGGCTCTGAGGTCAACAAGCGTCTTGACCTCTTAGGGTCTTAATGGCTTCATGGATAAACAGGGGGTGATAATGCCCGGCTCTGAGGATGAGCCTCTGGATTAAATAGGTTAATGGAGGTAAGTAAATAACCCTCCCTGAGTTCCTGCTGTGTGCCAGGCACTAGTCTAATGCATACTGCATGCATGCTTCCATTTCTGTAGTTTCAGCTCTACATAACATATAGTTTGTGATGTTTGATATGTGTTTTTGGAGTTTTTTTTTCCCCTTAGACATTTTTAGATTACCTTCCGGAGCATGTGTGCAATTTCTGTAGAAATAAGAGAAAGTGCAAAGTATTATAGTCTATTTGTCCTTAGTTCTACAACATAGTAACGATGTGAACGTGGGAATAGGACTTACTCTCTCTGCATCTCAGTTTCCTCACCTGGAAAACAGCAGTGGCTGCTGCTTCGGGGGGCGACAGGTGCTTCACAAGGCTGCTGAGAAGATGAGCTGAGACCATCCCTGGGACGTACTTCACTCAGCGCCTGACACATAGCACGTGTCATGCCAATATGCGGGTGCTAAAAGAACTTCCCAAAGACAAAGGATGGTAGTAGAAAAGGGGGTTATTGGGTCTGTTATAGACAGCAGCAGGCCAGAGGTGAGGGGTCTCTGGGTGCGCAGAGAGTTGCTTGTGGAGGGCTTTTATAAGGGAGAGTGATCTTTTACGACCTGTGCTGATGTGGCATTAGGGACAAGGGGGTTGCAGGTGCGTGATTGGCTTGTGTACGAGTTTCTGGTTGATCGATGTTGGGGTAACAGGGAAGGGAGGGGATTTTGGTAGGGGGGTTGTGACCCGTCCTGGTGGTCAGGCTTCCAGGCATTGTATAGTTGATCATTATCTGGAGCAGTTAGTTCGGCTAAGGCAGGTATGTATTGGGAAAGGAAGGTTCTTTGCTAGCACTAAAGGCAGTAACTGGACGCTTGAGGGGCCTTGGAGCAGGAATCTGCCAGACGTCTGCGGACCTCGCAGCGAGTGCTCAGTCACCGAGTGTTACTGTTAGCTGCAAAATCCCAGCGTGATTGTTACTATTATTAAGGGTAATGTGATCTTTAGAAACCGTGCTGTACATAAGAGGTCAATAGAAAGAGCTGGAATATTTTGTGGCTACTCAGTTTTGCGCGTGTCACATTCCTCTCGTGTTTCTTTTCATTAGACTCCAGGTCTTAGCAGTCTACCTTGCGCGATGCAGAGGACAAGGAAAACCTGGAGTCAGGAGGGACAAGTCTACCTGTTTCCCCTTGTCCCACTATCCTAACGCCCTTAAGTGTCCTTTAGCCTGAGTCATAGTAGCTTCGTCTTTGCTTCCTCCACCCTCACCATTGATGTTAGGGATGCAAGGGGCTTCAAAATAAACTTAAGAACCAGGACTCCCTTTGTTCTGATCCTAGACACCACATCCCACAGGAGTACACTGCAGTCAGTCACTCTTTGAAATTCTTTAATTAATCTATATTTTGAAAAGTGTTTTCTTAAAATCGACATCACTCAGATTCTCATGAGCTTCTGCACTGTTACTGGATGTTGTCTCTCTGACTACGTTTGTCATGCCTCTTAAACATGGCCCGCCCTCCCAAATCCTCCAGAAGTCTCAAGGGTTCTAAATGCATCCTTCCTGCTTACAGTAGCCTCATTGTTTTTCTCTCTTGATCTCTTCCTACAAGCCAAAGAGGTCATTTTTACTTTCCTTGATGGCCTTTGTAAAGACCACTCCTAGCAGACAACGTGTTAGTCTCATGGTTGTTTGTGGTAGCTGCGAGATTTACCCTTTTTTACGCTGACAGGGAGAGGAGCCCAAAGTCAGCATGACTTTAGGATTTAGTTCAAACATAATAAAGGTTTCACAACTTTACAGCATGTCCATGACGCAAAAGACATAGCAGTCTTGTGGGGGAAACAGCACAAATGTCCACCACGGGAAGGTATTTGCAAAGCAAAATTACCTGTTTTTCAGTATATCCCAAGCGCCCCCAATCATCCACTTTCTTCTTACACTTTGTCCAGCATGTGTATCTGACTACGCAGTCAACCGAGATTTAAGTTCTTCATTGTAAGCAACGCCAGCATAGTAAGTAATCCAGCCCCATTCTTCCCTGCTGCTCACCATCTCTCACGTTGCTTTTTTATATCTCGTAAATGAGAGAGAACCTCAGCCCTGCTACTTAAAAAAAATAAAAAATAAAAAATAAAAAAGGAGAGGGGCATATTGCTAACAGCTGCTTTCAATTCCACGTAGTCCTCCTCTGTCTGGCCAGCATAGCTTTTTGGCTATGCAGTATGTTGGTCTGAAGAAGAATATATTGCATAAAACAAAATATTATCCATAGGGCTGTGATTCACAGAGAGATTACAGGGAATGTTCTATTCATGAACCCGTTCTAGCCAAATGGTGCCTGTGTCTAGAACCAGACCGATTTTGTTGCAAATCGACTTTAGCCAGTAACTTGCTGTGCGAGCTTGGGGAGATCATTTAAACCTCATCTAAATTCCCCATTTCTCTTAAGTTCTGTGGTATTTTACCTCTCTGTCCACTGCCCAGCCTATAGCCAGTGCTTAGTAAATGTAACCATTATTATTATTGCTATTCCCATTATTGTCTAAGAGGAGATTTTTTTCCAAGAATTACACAGGTCTTGTAGCACCTTTGAGATACATCTGGCTAGTTACTGTTAAAGGCCACAAGGCTGCCGGTAAAATATATTTCTCCTAGAATCCTAATATTAGTTGTGCTAATATTGGTACTATATAAAAATGGTACTGTAAGATCACTTCAAGTATGTGCACTTCTGTTCAAAATAATGTTAGTTTAAAATAATCTTGCAGATGTTTTATTAAAGAGTATCTGGATTTAAGCATTTTGATGACGTCTCCACATCCCAGCTACTGTTTTAACTGCTTTGCCATGATCGGGAGTCATCTTGTATTTGATGAATTTAGTGTTTTAACTGAACTGATTTGTCTGCTCTCTCAAAACGTGGGCGGTTGTCGACACAGTTGGACCTTCTCTCTAAGTGTTGACTTTTAGTGTTTGTTGGCAAATCCTTAGGGAGAATTCAGAGACGTAGCAGCAAGTTGAATTCTAGGAAAGAAATAGAGAAGTTTGCTGTAGATTTATTTTGATTCCTAAATGATTATCTCAAAGATCATCTTCATTACAAAAAGCTCCACCAGCCACATAAACACAAAAATTTTCAAGATCCTAGAATAAAAAACCACAAGGAGAGGCACAGTCCAGTTGCGGTCCTCCCAGCTGAAACGCTGAGAGAAACAGGAGAGGGCTGAGAGGGCGTCATTTGGTCAGGATGTGCGGGTGTGTCCAGTTTTTATGTTCAGAGAAAGAAAAAGAAAAGAAAGAGAAAAAGAGAGAAGGAAGGAGAGCGGGGAGGAGGGACTGATGAAGGAAGGAGAGAGAGGGACTAAGTCAACAGTAACCATCTCTGGTTTCAGCATCTGGCATTCTGCTCAGTTTTTCCATCCATATTCACTCATTGAGAATTTTTTCTGTGCTTTTTTTTTTAAATCGGTTACTGTTAATCTTGCACATCTTTGAATATCTCCATTTTGAGTAAATATACTCTTCTTGCAGAAGACAAAATGGTATAGAAATTGAGATAATGCCCTCTTCCCAACAGATTATGGATTTTTAAAGAAACAATCCTCTCACTATTATGATTACATGGAAACGCTTAGTAGGGAATGGATTCCAACTGCATCTAAAGCAGTAAGGTGCCTGGGATCGGCACAACCAAATTTCAGTTCCGTATTTTTTTTTTTTTGCAAACTTTTACAGGTTATTGAAATTCCTAAAGATTGTCATTGCCTCTATTTTTAAAAATAACATTTTAATATGTTAAATATGTTTAAATATGTTCATAATCAGAAGCACACCTTTGCTGAATACTTAAATGTGCTAGTAGATCTCTGAGCCGGGGTCGCAGTTAAACGTCTTTTTTTATATCATCTCTGTTCACTCACACTTGATTACTTAAAGAAGTTTTGAAATTGAGAAAAGTGAATTTGAAATTTCACATGTGCCTTTTTCAAAAATGAAGAATGATTAATTTGCCTGGGCTACGTTTCCAGTGCTGTCATATTGAAGGCTTGAAAGATGTATGTGATGTGTTTGATTTTATCTCAAAATTGAGTAGCCTTGTTTTAGTGTAAAACCCTGAACAGTGTGGGGGAAAAGTATTTTTTTTATCCCCGGTTACCCTTATAAATGATATCCACCTTGAATAATTGTTCAGTCGAAGCTGAGCTCAGTACCCAGAGAAAAATGTATTTCCTCTCCTTCTTAACAGTGGTTAAAGCCTCAGACGAGGTAGTCCCATGCTTTGTTCTCTTGGACCCCATAATGCTTAGAAGTAGTTCACTGATAACATGTTCCATCACTAACAAAAATAAAATTCTTCTTCATCTGTAATGTCCTCTGGGTGTTAAAACCCATCATTTTCCACATTCCCACAAAGCATTTATATACACATATAGTATTTTTTTCCCTCTCTTCTGGCAAATCTATAAATGAAATTTTTGAATGGAAATCCTGTAATATAAATATCTTTGAAAGCCTTCTCATAGTTTTACCTGCTTTGCAATCAGCCATTTTCTCCTTCAAAATCAATGCCCCTCATTAAGACTACTTCTGACAGGGATGAGGGTCTCGCGTGAGTTTGTAGAAAAGTGGTCATGATTTTGCCTGTGGGTTTGTTTTAATTGTTCTTTTCCATGCAGTCAGCTCTGTGGCTTGAATAGTGGAGATTTCATTTGTAAGCTTGCCTCCTATGTTTCCCCAAAGAATGTTGTGAGGACTATATTAACCTATCCCAGATTACTATTGCACATTTACTCTTTGCCAGGTCCCCCTCAAGGTGCTGCAGACATAGGTGTATACAAGACAGTACCTGTGTTTCTGGAATTTAATTCCAGTGGGGAAATCCTGAAAAAGAATGGGACAAAAATCAAAAGTGAGGAATGCAAAACAGAAAATGCAATATGGTAGCATGTGAGTAGAGCATCAAAGATCTTCCTAGGGAAGGTCATGGAAAGCTTCTCTAAAGACCTATCTGAGCTGAGATGTGAATTATAAAAAAGATGGAGGTAGCCATGGGCATACCCGGAACAAAACATGTCCTAGTGTCCTGAGAAGAACGGTTATGGCGTATTGGTGGAAGGAAAGGGCATCTCCATCAAGCCTTATATGGCTGAGCTGGAGGGTGTAAGAGACGAGACTGATGGGGGGCATGGGAGCAAAATCATATAGGGCTGTGATGTATAAGAAGTTTTGATTTTATTTTATATGGAAGTGAAGCCATTGGAGAGCTTTTGTGGGAGGAGTGGCATGGTGTAATTTGCATTTAAAAATAATAAGAATGTATGCAACAATCTACCAAGATTGAATCCTGACTCTGTGACTTACCTCCCTAAACTATAGTTTTGTTATCTATCAAATGGGCATCCTTATGGTATCACATAGGATCATCATATGGCCATCATCACTCATGGTAAAGCTGAAATAAGACAAATCAGCATAAACTGCCCCGTCAACAGGAAGCATTCAGCAGATGGAGATGTTCAGGAGAACACTTAGGTCTCTTTTAAGTGTCCTCTTGGTCCTCTCGCCTGCGACCATTCATTAATTTATTTTGTGTTCTCCTCCTCTCCCTTAGTATCTGAAATTTTTGACAATTTTCTCTGAGATTCCTGGCATTTGGGCCTCTGGAGGAAGCAGGGGGTCTGGTTTACTGTCTGTTAATTTTAGCTGTTCTCTGCTGGAAGTGCCATCACCAGTAGGGTGACCAGGGAGGATGCGAAGTGGTGCAGCCTATTAAGTGGCCCCATGGGGCTGCCCTCGCAGCAAAAATCAAAACAAACAAACAGTGTCCCCAAACAGGTTTGGACTTTAAGGGGTTTAAAAATGGACATTTTCCCGTTAATAACATATCAGTTAAACTCTAATGTGACAGCTCTCAAAAATTTTTTTCTAGCAGAACCATTTTGAATCCCAAATCATTCATGTTGCCTACAAATGTCAGAGCCAAACAACACCTAACATATAAGTCAGTGCATAATTTTCAAGGGTCCAAGTAACAGCAAATAGAAGTAATCTACTGCTGTTTCATATTTCCAGTGTTTCTATACAAGCCAACTATTTCATGGAACTCAAGAAATTCAAGAGTGTTTAATGATTCAGAATATTTAGTTGAATGGCTTACATAGAAACAGTACCCCCAAAATTAAGTATATTTTGTCCTCTGTTTCGGTTAAGGAGTCCCCAACCTAAAACCCTTCATAACGAAAGGAATTCAACATTTAAATATAAAGCAAATGAACTATGAATCTTTATTGTTAGCCTAGCCATAATATTGCTATGAAATTTTCATAGTAAGGGTATAACATTTAGACTGTAGGTCATTAAAACAGTTACTAATTTCTTTTTATTTGAACCATCACATACAGAAGCAAATGGTATACCTTATTTCATTGCTTGGTTAATATCAGCCTGTGAAAAAGAAGGATTTTTCAAAAGAGAATTATATAAAATAGGTAAGATTGGTCCCCTCATGTTTAACTTGATGGCAAAGAAGGCAGGGAGATTTCTCTGGAATGTTTAACTAGGGACAAAATTGTATCTATTCGGACACATAAGGGCGGGGTAGGATGTTAAAAATATTTTATAAAAAGTAAAGAAAATTACTTGAAAAAAACGGGATTATATCCCTACAAACCCAAGACTGGGAAAACAATTGAAAAAGAAGGAAAAATGAGATAATTGTTTCCCATTACATTCTCATGTCTCTCCTCCCTGCTTGCCTCACTAGTGTTTTCTACAAAATACATTGCATTTGTTCTTGAAATCTGTATAAATGCCTGCCTGCCTAGACATTTCTACCCCTATACACAAACACACATTTATCCATTTGTATATCCACGTACATATGGATCACGACTTAGCAAGTACAAGATAAATTTGTTTTTCCTACCTGCTGTTTCTCATAGGACATTCTCATCCAGAATGCCTGCAAGTAATATTTTTATTACTTCACAAGCATTAAAAAAAGTTTTAATCATTTATGTTATTTACAGTAAGAATTATTACTCCTTTGCACTTAGGTGTGATACTGCACTATTTTTTTCATTGTATGTTTCAATGCTTTCTGTGAACTGAAACTTTGAGTATGTAACTATACTTGAGAAAAATAGTGGCCAAGATGGGAGAAAATATATAGAAGTTAAATTCTAATGCAGCGAAATCTCCCCTGGAAATGAACATTTACCCCTGTTCAGTTACCCACTTGCCACCATAGACATTTTCTATGAGACATTCCCAATTTGGAAAAGCACCATGACTGGTTTATACCAACAAAACAGCTCATCATGGACCACGGACGCACACTCCCCGTATTTACATCTGATTTACAAACATTTGAGTTTTGCATCATGAAGCAACAAAAGATTGAAAAGCAGTGGTGTCTAATATCGCTCTAAATTGTCATTTCCATAGTCACAGCCTTTATCATTTCTCCTCTGTACTTAAAAAAAAAAAAAACCGGCTAAGGTAACCCCACTGCCTGTTTTCCTTCAGCTTGCTGTACTCTTCGCAGTCACAGAGTGAATCAGCTTGGCTAAACACACTCATTAGTGCTCAATTTGTTTCTCTTCGTCTCTTTAAAGAAACCTTACGAACAGTTGGAACTCTTATTTTATTTTGATTCCACTGTGGAAAATTGTATTCGCGTAAGTAAGCGTATACCAAACAGCAATAAATCATTATTTCTTAGATGACCAATGTCAGCAGGAATCTCATATACCTCTCTGCTGGAGTTGATTTCCAAATTCATTGAATAATTATTGGTGCTGCTTTTCATAAGTGAAAAACATCTTTTCCTTTCTATTCTGGTTCACTTTTAAATGCTAACTTTCTCCCTCATTTCCTCAGCACTTCTGAAAATTATCTGTAAAGGGGAGGAGGGGGTGGGAAATGAAACTTCACATTCAGCAAATGTCAAGGTAGTGAGATAGACAGCCACTCCCCTGCCCCTAAAATTTAAACTTTTCTATTATGAGCCTTTGGACAAAGATAGAATCTCATCTTAGACTGTCAATTAACAGAATAAATATAAATTAATGCCTTAATGTTTTAAGGCAAATCTGAGAATTTACTAGGCTGTTTTAAAATATAGCACTTAGATGATTAAATTTGTTTTCTCTTGCTCTGCCAAGAGCAAAAATACGTTGCTGTTTCTCCTATCCAAAAGATTAATTGAATTTTGGTAATAAGCACTGAATAAACGTTGAATAGTAGACACAAGTATTTCTGTATTTCCCCCGCTTAACAAAACTTATTAACAGCAGTTGACTCATATCCCTTGCCCCTAAAATGAATTTATAAGGCATTGATGGGTTTCAAGTCAATGTCACTAGAGATTAGATACTGTGGCCAGTTTCCAGAAGTTGTGAGAGTTCTCTACTCAGTTTAGAACTCGAACGAACATTTTTAATGGTTTCTGTGTACAGTGTATTGTGTTAGTCATTATTGTAGGGAAAACAACAAAATAAGGCTTTAAAATTAGTTTCAGGATTTAGACTTGGGAAGGGTTAAGAACAGCAGGCTGAGATTCTGACCAGTGTTTGGACTCTTTCTGTTTATGCTTTGGCTCCTTTGAGGAATTTTTTTTTTCTTTTATGCTTTTGGTTCATGTCCTTAAATTTCTGAGCTCCTAATTAGAAAGGAAGTTGAAGCGATTTAAGGAGTGATTTTTTACTAAATTTGTTTCTTGAGTTAAAGCCTAAACATAGTTAATACTTGAATAGAGTGCAATGTAACATTTGTTCTATTTGTATCTTTCCAGCAAATGTATAGTCTTTATTCCACATTTGTCTTTTGCTCCTAAACTGAAAATATAATATGAATATGAACATAATTCAAAAAATAGTAAGATGAAGTCTAAGAAACATTTCAGAATAAAATATGATAATGCACATCGTTACTGCCTTTTTATTGAAAAAACTCCTAATCTTTAAGTTGGTGTATTTGCAAAAATACAGTATAGTCCATATCTATGAATCCAAGAATAACTCAAATATATTTTATTTAAAGTTAAAAAGAGGTCTATGTAACTACAAAAATATCAAAGTGATAATTTACCTTTGAGTTATTCTCCTGTGAAATACCTTTATCTCTTTACCAAAAAAAATTAATATAAAAATGACTTTTAATTAATATGATGGACAGGGTACTTTTCAGATGCTCTAAAATATCTTAATATAGATGTATTAAATAAAAGCATATTTGAAATCATAATAATGCAATAAGATAATCAAATAATTTAATAACACATGAAAACATTTCTAAACCAAGATATATTTTTCATGAATATTTTAGTCTTAAAATACCCAAGCCAAACTATTTCTAAGTAAGTAATTATTTTGTATTTCAGATGTAATCTCAAAAAATGAATTTCTGTTCAATTATTAAGCTTCTGAACCTCATACAACAAATTTTTTAAATTACTTTGAAGAAGATTAAGATATCTGCAGCACAAAATGTCTTACCCCTGAATTTTATCCAGGCATTATTCTAAAGAAAAGAATCAAGTGTGGTTTTTCTACATGTATCACAGAAGAGAATCAACACTGAGTTTTTCACAGGAGGCAGGTGATCAAGTTAGCTTTATGGAGAGGGTAGGACATCTCGATGAAGTAATATACCTGATAACTTTTTTTCTTTTGTAAATGGGATCAGGAGCTCTAAAATCATAGGATCCCTGTCTGTGATGAGTGGGAAGACTTAGAAAGGAGATGGTTTGCTTTGTAGAGATGCTCTACCTACTTTTGTGGCTAAGATGCAAGAATCTCTGTGGGTTGCTGTCTGAGCTGTGATTCAGTGATCCAACCACTGTTAAAGGCACTAAATCCAAGGGTGAAAACACCTTGAATTGAAGCCCATCTCTGCTTCTTGTGATATTAGGAAACTTACTTCACCTTTCTAGGCTGGTTTCTCCCTCTGAAAACTGGAATGATAATACCAATTTCCTAGAGTCCATGCATGAATGAATAATAAATTGTATACAAATATGCAAAAGATTGGCATGTGGTTAAGTTCTCTATATGTGGAAATATTATTAATAGCATTACCCCTCTTCATCTTGTGGCTACTCCTAACTTAGACTAAGTCACAAAGAATTCAGTGGCATTTCATGAATATTCACCACTTTGAGAGTCATGAAGCATTCTTAACCACCTATATTTTTCTTGAAAAGAACAGGATTCTAAATCATTACCAAGGCCAAATTGTAAGAGATGGAACATTTTATCTATAATGCATAATTGCCAGTTCTAATTCAGTTACAGTATAAAGGCATTATTTAATTTAATTTATACATTTGACCATCTCTTGTGGCTGGAAAAATGTCCCATTTTACATGGCAGCTCTAACCTTTCCCCAATTACCACTGTCTGATGTTTTCAGACATAATTTATTTACGGTAAATAGATTTTTGTTTTAAAAATGTCTATCCAGTGCTTTATACCTTATAACTAGATCCTGTTTTAATGAGATAACTATAGATAACACAGTCATATTTTCATGTCTCTTAAATAATATATTGAGATCATTCTACTCATAGCAATTTAATGAAAATAAATGTTTTTTGTTATTAAATAGAATTTCCATAACACAATGAGTTTCCTGAGATAAAAGCTTCAATGCTAAGTGAAATAAGAACAGGGACAACTATCCTAATGGAGAGATGGCAAACCGTGTTCATCTGGGGTGCCAACTGCGACTCAGTGGAAGTTGCTTCCAGGAGCCCTGCATGAAAAGGATTATCCGGGCTTAGGAACGAAGAGCGCCATGGTGGTTATGAGTGTAGGAGCAGGCTACGGTGGATCTAGGGCAGGTGTTTATTTTTCCTATCCAAATTAAACATAATTGTCGTATCTATAATTACTAAGGAAATGTGAAAAAAAATACCAAGAATATTTCCCTTCAATATTGTAGTTACTGTTCGACCCCCCGACAAGAAGGCACCGTGTAGTATTAATCATGGGCAGCCTGCTTTCCCTCTTTTAAACTTTTTTCTTTCTCATGTCGTCTATCTCTGTCCTCACTCCCATTCCTCCCTTCTTTTTACCTTTGCCTCTTCCCTGTCTTTTCTCCATCTCTTTCATTTTACTCCCTTCCAGCTTTTTGAGCATCTCCAATGTGCTTATGTATTAAGCCAGGTGCCCAATTAAATCAAGCGTCTGTACCAGATTCAGATGATAGCTGTGTTTGGTTGTATCCAACTGGTCAGTTGTAATTCTTCCTGATCACATGGAGGACTCCAGGTAGCTCTTCCTGATAAGCATATGGATGTTCCAAATTCCTGTTTGCTAACCCCCTCCCTCAACTTCCCAGCAAGCTAGTGACCCAGGAGGCATCTATTTCCCACCTCCCTCCTGGAGGTAATGTAGAGCTGGCTGCTTTGAAAATGCCTGCATGCTCACCCTCCCATGTCAGTTTTTCCAAGACCACCCTCCTTCATGGAGAGTTAATTGCCCTTCAGATTTCCTAGGTATTAATCTAAACATTTACTTGAATGTTAACACTTTCCAAGGCCAGCCTAAAGCAATTTTTTTGTCATAATGCTGAACATGTTTTAAAAAGTAATGTTTATAATAGAGGTTTTTGTTTGTTTGTTTGTTTTTTTGAGGTGGGCAGATGGGAAAGTGATATAAGAAAATTTAGTGTTAGTCACTGACTGTTACCTGCCTCTATAGTAGCCAAAGCTAATAATAACTTCCTCTTCTTTGTGTCCCTTCAACTCTTGATTTTTCAAGTAAAATTGCTGCATAATTCTATCCATGGATGTTTCTGAAACTCACTCATCAAAATAAGTATAAAACATAGTATTGTACGTCTTGTACAATTTATTAGCATGCGCTTCCTTAAGTATAATGTTTTTTTTTCCGGCTATCTCTCTATTTTTCTATCATCTAAACTCTATAAATCCCCTTTTATTAAATTCTAATGAGAAAACTCCATTGCAGAGTAATTTTGTTCCCTATTTCATTAACAGTTAGGTGACTGTTACTGGCAAATAGCTCTGTGATATGGTCTTAGTGCTTCTTCTTAGGTAGAAACAGAAGGGAGAAAAATTATCTCTACCTTTCATACGTTACGCTGGTGAGGGATGTGGGAAGTCTTTCTCTAATGAACAGAGTTTTTTTTTTTATTTTTTACTCGATTTTATAATAATTTTATTTTTTTCCCTCTGAAAATGAGTTTCTGTACTTTTCTGGTGAAGATGGACAAGGCAGTGGAGGGGAGTTACTCTGTTTCCTACTGGGAGAACGTTGGCACTCCAGAGAAGGGTTACAGCTGGGGCATCACGTGGTGACCTTGCCTAGCATCTGGTGCCTTCTTTGCCTCTTGCTGGACATGTATCCTTGGGTCAATCTCTTAAGCTTTCTGAGCCTCGGGGGTTTGCTTTAAAAACTTTGTTCTACCAAAAGAGAAAATAACAAAAAAGAAAATTGTCTTCTCCAAAATAATTGAGTATTTTTAAACAGTTTCTTCCATTCCAGACACTCTACATATAGAAACCAAAGCCTATTTTTCACTTCCCTACAAGTAATCATTTTTATAAATTCCTATCATTTTTTTAACTTGTTTTTTCACTCAGTGATGTTTTCTGAGACAGGGTCATGACATGTCAACAACATAACTAGGTTTCATTCCTTTCAACTGTTGATAGCATTATATTACATGAATGAATCATTTATGTAACCATTTCCTAATGATGAATGTTCATATTATTGGCAGTTTTTTGGATTACACAAAATGCTGTGTTGAACACCCTTACACATGTGTGAGTGGCTCTCCAAGGTTGATACCTGGAAATGGATTTGCTAGATTACAGGGATGTCAGTTTTTAGTTTTAAGAAATACCGTCTCGTTGTCCTCAGAGTTGCTGTACCACACAAGCTTCCACCGCTAGCTTGAGAGATGTCCATTTCCCTCCAATCTTACCAACACTTGATACTGTTGTTGCTATGAGAGCTTGACCTTTATCTGCCAATTTTATCAGAAAAAATTTTTTTTATCATTTCTTGGTTCATTTTTTAAAAATCTACACAGTGAATGAGTTAACTGTTCTAATAAAAATAATAATTTTAAAAGAACTTAAAATGTCTTAGAGATTTGAAATCTTTGAGATATTTTTCAAAAATTGCATGATTTACCTATGCTTTAGAATGACTAGATGAGTAAAAGGAGAAATGACATAATGTGGTGAGATTTCAGTGAGAGCCCTCACCTCTGATCTTCTCAGGGCAAGGGATCAGTTAGCTGTGTGAGCACCCTGTTGAGTTTATCACGGGCTGGTTATGAAGACGTAGGACTCCTGACCCAGTTATACAGGTGTCTTGATTTGGAGTTGGCCAACTTGCTTATATAGGAATGGGTTATGAAACATTACCTTTACTGGGCTAAAAATGAAGTTGCTATGTGTACAGAACTTGGCAAATGCACGGAAGGTCACACTGCTTGAATGCCTTTAAAATGGGCCACTCAGGTCGAGAAGGAGATGAGGATAAGGTTTGTAATTCTGTGAAAGTCTTTCAGGTGGTCAGGACATTTCAATAGCTCGACATTTGCTCCATCTGTTCTACATTTTGAAATCATAAAGCCCAAGAAAGGGAGTGCCTATGTAGTGATGGTTGGTTTCCACGTGGACTCTGTGATGCTGGCCTGGCAGTGGTCAGGAAGTTACCACCTGCGTGTCAAATCCAGACCAAAGCTTGTTTTTTGTAAGTAAAGCTTTATCAGGGCAATTAAGCAAAGTCCACTTACCTTTGTATTGTCTATGGCTGCTTGGCTTACAAAGGCTGCGTTGAGAAGTTGCAACTATGGGGCCATCTGATGCAAAGCCTAATTTATTTGCTGCCTGGCCCTTTACAGAAAAGATTTACCTACCCTGGGGCTACTATGTACATAATGTAACACAGACTGAATTCTGAAAGTTCGAGAACTAGTTTGTGAGTAGATATATGAATACTGCATTTTTATTACTAAAGAACTTTTAATAATTGCCTTAGCAGATAGATTTCAATGGTGGGAAATGTACCATGAAATGTTGTTGATAAAATATTTTTGTTTGTCCTGAAAGAGGTGAGGATTATAGTACAAGTACTTCTGAAGAACATCTTAACTGGGGAAAAATTAGACTAATGTAAACAATGTCTTTAGTTTGCTATTATTCTCTAATATATCACTGAAATAATATCTCCTTTAACTTCGAAAAAGGGAGCTTATTACACATAGTAACTCTAACTTTTAAAACTTAAAAAAGACAGCTAAATTAGAGTTTATGAATTTTTGTAGTGTCTGATTTAATAGTAAAAAAAAAATCTGTCTTATGATTACTCAAAACATCTGTCATTTTATCCCAGTAAGTTAATTCATTAAGTTCAGAAAGACTTGCTTAAAATAGCATTAAATATTTGCATATTCATTGGCAAATAAATGTTTAATAGTTATATTTTATGTTTCCTCAGTTCATAGTGATTGGTATTATGGTGGTAGATAAGTAAGATAACCTTAGGAGATTTTACTAATGCAAGAAAATACTGCCAGCCTCAAATTTTAACAGCAGAGTCATAAAGAAAAACTACAAAGTCTTAAACAACTTATAATATTAATTTTTTATATATTTCCACACATCCAGTATCCAGTAAATTTGTCTCAAAGTCATATGTATGTACACACACAGACACACACACACACTGTCTTGAACTCTGTTACAGTAAAAAAAATTACATTGGTGACTTTCGCATGTAACAAATGAATAAGCTCTCAACCAGGAAAAGTCAGACATTTGGGGACAATCAAGTGTCAATATAAAAGTAATGAACCGTCTGGAGAAAAATCAGACACTACTGTTAGCGAATACCTAAAATAAAAACAGAAGTAATCACACCTTGAACAAATACACATTAAAAGAGGCGTCCCGGCTTATCCCTCATTTAGAGAAAGAACTCGCCCAGGAGTAGGTGGCTGGTTCTGGATAAATAAAAGCAGACTTCTCTTCCAAAAGTTCCTGCAGTTCTTCAACTTAACACTAGTTCCTATCATATTGTTGGCAGCAATTTTATTCAGAGAACACACGAGTGAGAGTTTATACTGGCCAGGAAACAGGAGAGGAACTTTATGTCTTCAACCTGTAGCTGAAATACCCCGAGCTAGGTCAAAGCTCAGTCAGCTTGTGACATAAATGAACATTTGGGCGGATGTTAAAACAAATTGCTGTATTGAAAATGTGTTCCTGGAAAGATCGTCACACCATCAGTATTATCAGACCAAGACACACGTTGAATTATACATATTCTTCCTTATTGACATTCAAGTGATCACAAGCTCAAATCTCTCTGTGCCTCGATTTCGCCCTTTGGAAAACTGTGTATAATAACGAAACCTACCTTGTGGGGTTAAGGAGAGACTTAAGAGTTAGTATCCATAAAACACTTTAAAAAGTGCTTGTATTTAGTGCTCCATCAATATCACGTGTTTATACTCATGGCATTGGTACTAGCAGAACTAGTAAGAGTAGTCAAAAGCATCCTTAGATGACCCCAAATTTCCCAGTGTAGAGTGTAAATAAATAATGCCAACATTAACAAATGTCCTATCTAAAGTCTTCATCATAAGAGACAGATGTTAGCCATTCATCTGTTTATTGATTCTACACACACGAAGCAGGCTTTGTCCTACTGCTGGGCAGAGATATTGGACATAAACATAGTTGCAAAGTTGTCTCTGCTCTCAATGAGTGCCCATCCCTGGAGAGGAAACAAATTAAAAGCAAGTCATTTCAAAACAATTGTATTCGAGACAAAAGTAAGAACTATGAATAACTCAGTAGCAAACAAATAAAGCTGTCATAAAGGGACTTTGTACATCCGTTTTATTCTCCCAGCAGCATGGCAAGGTTGGTCTCATCATCCCCATTTTATACCTGGAAAAAAAATCTGAGGAGGGCATCACTAACCTAGAATCGTGAGCCAGGGTGTGGCAAAGGCAGAATTGATTCCAGGTCTTCAGAGAGCAAATGCTATGGTTTTCCAAGCCCTCAGCCATTGCTTGCCTGGATCCAACACTGAGAGTGTTGGCTCGAACACTGCTTATTCCATGGTGAGGCTGCCCAAGCCATCCCTCGTCTGGACACCACAAATGGAGCAGGAAAATAAATGGAGAAAAGCCATTTGATTTTCAGACCCTTGATGGCTGTCGGTACAGTCTAGCCTGGCTTCTCCTTGGTGCTTCTGTATGTGCTAATCGCTGTGGCTAAACGGTGTCATTGTACGTAACTGATGTTGTGCTGAAACGTTTCATCTTCCCTGGGGTTTGGTGGACCTCTTCAGCTGGGGGCCTGGTGATGACACTGAGTAACAGGAGGGTGGCGTCCTGTTTTCATGAAACCATGTGTTGACCGTATGAATTAACGACTGAGATTTAATTCAAAGTGATACGAGTTGGAATGAAAAAAATTGTGAACAATTTGAATTCTGCTTCTTGCTGAGGTTTGGTTTTGTTTGTTTTTTTTCTCTCTTTTCTCTTGGACTTTAAAAATTGAGGGAACATTGAAAAGCCATCTACTCCCTTTCTTGCCTCTTGACTGGGTCTATTCAGACCAACTGAAAACAGTTCTGAATCGCTCTCGTCAGCACTCCCTCCTGGTGCCCTACCTCTGGAGCCTGGAAGAGATCTACAAATACAACCAGTGGCTTTTTGCCCCAGTTTGTCTGTTTGTTTGGCATCGATTAAATCGCTCCGCCTTCCAATTTGGAGAATTTATCATTCAAAAAGTCTAGCCACACATCTCCTGGGCCAAAGTGTGTTAACTTCTGATGCCTTTCTAAATATGTGACTTGGAACTGACGCATCACGCTCCGCCAACAGGGGTTCATGAACTACAGACACCTAACTTCACCTCCCTCTCATCACCTTTTGCCCTGAGCTATTATCCCTAACCATTTCTCAAAGTTTTATGCTGACTGTCTTCAAACACACAATAATCTTGGAAAAATTAGGCAGTGAACACCTAAACTTTTAGGGGAGTTGCTACCCATGGGATGCCTAACTTTGGTAACACAACTTACATTTTAAGTTTTTCACTCATCACTCCCATCTCAGTCTTTAAAACAAATACACACACACACATGGAGGATCAGAATTAACAGAAACATGACTGTGGGCTTTAGAACTTTTTAGATCTGGTTTTTGAAGTTTAGCTACGTTAAGTAAGCCTCAGAACCTCTCTAATTTCCTACTCTGTGGAAAGGGGAGAGCAAATCCCACTCCAGAGATGATCGTTCAGATTAAGTAAGGCAGCATGTGTTAAGAATTTGGCACAATCCCTGGCCCATAATGGGTACTTAATAAACGGTAAGTGTTTTAAATAATTACTACATGATATGTACTTCGTTATTAAAGTAAGTTGAAATTGCATTTAAATTAGTCTATGTTAGCGTGTGGTGAAATAGTTCGCTCTTGAGCAATTTTTTTCCCAGTTAATTTAACAAGCACCTCCCTTGATCCTCACCGAGCGACTGAGCTGTTACAACCCAGAGTTGAACAAGCATCTCTGTCTGACCCAAGGCTCAGCCAGTACAGTTTGATTTCCAGTGAAGAGGACGAGGGAATGCTTTGCAAACATGAGCAGTGGCACCTGACCCCACTGGAATGGCCTGGAACTTCTTCCCCAGGGAAATTCTGGGCTTTCTCCCAGATGCTGCATTTGAAGGTGAATGCCTAGTGCAAAATGCCACCTATGTGATTCTCCACCTCCTCAACGGTTAATGCCGAATACCACGAAGATCCCCTGCCCAGGCTGTCTTTCTTAATGACTGGTGACGATGCACTAATTTCAGCACAATTGGCCTGGTGTCTCTCATTGTGACAGAGGCGTTGCCGCCGCGGAGAGTGGCGCGGGTACTCTGAGACTGTGGCTTGTCCGGGGCTGAGTTTGATTTATGAAATGAGACCTGGGAGCCTGGATTGAACAGATTGGCTTGCAAGAGACAGCTGTACTGGAGGAGCCGCTGCCAGGTACGGGGAGTGGAAATAGAGAAAAATGAACAGTGGGATAAAAATTCCTTTCCCAGTCCCCACTTATCAACATGAAACATCTGTTTCAGCTACAGTGGTTCCCAGTGGCAGTCAGAATTATTGATATGGAGAAATCGCTTCCTATATGCAGCACAACGGTACACCCCTCCCTCCCCGGCTACGTTGTAATAATTCAGTACTGTACTCCAGCGACCAAAGAGACTTGTGTGCCACATGAGAGGGGCGTCGTGCCAGGGCAACTGTGCAAATGGGGAGGGTGGGGAGGAAAATTTTCCCCAGGAGCAATAAATTCCTGCCCACTGTTCTGTTTTATTGTGGATGAACACAGCGGTTATACTGGTTGGAAAATAAGCAATAAGCTTCTATCTGCCTCCAATTGTTTTTAATATTCTTTTTAATGGGATAACATAGCTTTTATTTAAACTAAACATAATGAATGCATTTTAAGATTTGGATTTTTTTTTTTAATCTCGCTACCTCATATGTTATGTAAGCACATGCTGCTATAAATAGGAAAACAAATATGCTTAGTTCAGCTTTTTGTTAGACAAAATTTGATTAGGGTTGTGCAAAAGTTGATGCTGTCAGCCAACACATAGCACCAGGGAGCAAGACATACCACGTTAGAATGAAAATTAAATGCATTTATTATCAAAGGAACTGGTTTTGCAGAAACGCACTAAGAAAGTTTCCATGGCCAAATAACTGGGAACTAGAATGCCTTAATTTCAGTAAAATCACTTTATAATGCAAGATGGTAAACTTGCATGAGTTCTTATGGCAGTGGAAGAACAATTCAACGATTTCCTAACCAAGTTCTTGTGGTTCTTAGCCTATGTAGCCGAACAATGCCAAAAGAAAAAGAAAAAGAAAAAGAAAAAGAAAAAAAAAAAAACAAAAAAAACAGCCCATCATTTATAAAGACACTGTACTGTAGGTATGCTAACTGTCCTTAAGCTGTAAAAGAATTTTATTTGCACCTTTTTCTCTGGTAAGGCATTTATGTTTTTTTTTTAAAGATGGACTATGAAAGCATTGAGTGTGGGAAAATAAAAATTTTCAGTTACTTTCCAACTGAAATTGTAATGTGACCAATGTAGATGTGAAAGCTACAGAATATAGGCAGTGCTAGGGTGTGTGCCCGCTGCTTTTACTAGGGGTACTCAGCGCTGGATCTCGGGATGAGAAAAAGTAAGAGTCTGGTGTTGCAGACAGCAGTGAAACGAAACACTGGCCAATTGATAAGCAGATTCTGCCTGTCAGCCTGGGCAGTGAAGAGGTTAACAGGCTACAGTGCTGACACCGTGATGAGAATTTATGGGGAGCGGGAGGTGAAGGTGGGTGGATGCGCCCAGGCTCCCAGGTTGAGTGGCTCTCGGTACCTCAACAGGAGTGAAGGGTACCTTCTGGGTTGTGGCTACAGCTGGGACTGGCCACGCTGTGGCTACGTGTGCAGGTACCAAAGATATGTGAGTGAGAGAGAGTGTGTGTGTGTGTGTGTGTGTGTGTGTGTGTGTGTGTGTGTGTGATTATATTCTTTGGTATGTCAGTCCTTTGTAATTTCAGATGTACACTGGGTTGAAGCACATTTTCATTAAGAAAAGAAAGAAAGTGGTCCCTTTGTCTCGTATGAGACATATTTGGAAGGATGGATGGATGGATGGTTGGATGGATGAATGGGTAGATGGATGGATGGGAAAAAGCAGTTCATATAGCTTTCAAATATCTTCATGTTCCAGGCTTTGCCTGCTCCCCCAGCTTCAAATATGAAACCTCTTTTTGCTCACTCTTTAAAAACTATACATCTGTACATATATACAGGTATAGTTTTTAAAGAGTGAATATGTGTATATATGTATATGAATAAAGCTATTTTTATTTTTCTCAAAAACGCATGCTCATTTTTCGCTCAAGGGCCTTTGTGCTTGTCTTTCTCCATCACTGGAACACTCTTCCTGGCTTTTCACAGGACTCGTTTTGTCACCACTGAGCAAACATCCCAAATGTCTCTCTTCCTCCCCTTCCTCATCCCTTAACACAGGTGATTGTGTTTTCCTGCTTTATTTTCCTTATGACTCATTATTTGCAAAATGTACCCTGTGCATTTACCTGCTAATGACCTCCCTGCTGCTAGAATGTAAGTCCCAGGAGAGCAAGGACCTTGTCTAACTTCCTTTTATTTCCCTTGTGCCAAGAACTGTGTCTTTACTTGGATGCGCACGCATAGGTCCTGATCTGTGAGGGGTGGATGGAGGAAGTAAGACTGTCAGAACCGTAAGCTGTTCTTTGACTTCCCGTACGTGTGTACTTACATTCAGAGGTCTGTGGACTCTTTTAAGTTGGTAAGTCTTAAGGAGCAGCTAATGTTGGGAGCGTTAGGGAAGAAAGTGAGTACCGTTGGGGCGGCAGATGATCTCAGCTCACAAGGAGGGGCTCAGGTTCACATCAGAATGGATGTTCTCAACTTTCCCCTCATTCAGCCGGCACTAACTCAGCTTAGTTCTCACGACTTTCACTCGGTGCTAAATTAGATACCTTAATGGGTGGTATGACTTATTAGTCAAAAAGTAAGGATGTTTCTCTGTGGGATATTACTATTAATACCCCATCATATTTCACTGTTCCTGGCTCTTTAATGTGTTGATATCCATTGTTAATGCAATATTTTGCAAGAATATATCGTTTCTAATTTTTTAAAAATCACTGTTTTAAACATTACTATAACTGCTGCCTTTTAATATTATAAAGTGAATTGCTACACTATTGCATACAGTGTATTTCCTCTTTTATAGAAGATGTCAATAAAATCATAAACGTGTACCTGGGAACAGAAGTCTTTATCTGCACACACTAAATTCAAACCAGTTTTGTTTTCCCTGAGGAGGCAAGTCCGTGTATCGTTTCTCATATTTAAGCGATGATATCTTGACCCCACGGTTGTCAGAGTCTCCCCACAGTACTTGGCCATGAGATTACTCTGGAGGAGCCTGTAATGAGCCTTGTGCACGCGCCACATGGTTTCAATTACAGCTTTATATGACTAGACAGTGTGGTGCCCGAAAGAAGCGACTGGAAACCATGTAAAGGGTCTTTGTCTTCATGATTCAGATACCTGGGCCTCTGCTTGCAGCATCTCCCTCTCCCCATCATTACTAATGTTTGTTTCATCTGTATGAAGGCAGTCTCTGAAGTAAGGGATTCTGTGCTGAAATGAGAGAAACTGAAAAGAATAGCCCGGGTCACCGTACCAATCCTGTCCTGCTCTTTTTCCTCTCACTTCCACACTTGTCTGAGACCCCTGGGATGACGCTGCCTTTCTCAAGGGTGCTTTTGGGAGCAGGTGCCAGATAGTAAGTGTCTTCCCTAAGGCTGCAGTCCGTGAAGGTTTCCTCAACGTTTGGGGAGGGGAGGTGATGGCTTTTTCTATGACTCAAGAGTTAAATCAGAGCATCAAACACTGCCTACGTAGGTACAGTAGTGACTTATGAAAAAAAATAAAGCTTGGGTTTAATAAACCATCTAATAGAATTTGCAAACATTAGTTCAAGTCAGTTATGTGCTTGCTTCTGGCTTCCAGGTAGAGTGATGAGCAAATTTTTTTCCCCAAAAATTTCCTAAAGAATTGGCTCTTTGTAAATATACATGCATTAAAAGTTAGAAATTAATGTGGCCCTAGACTGGAAGGTTCTATGGGAGGAGGGTGCCTATGGCTCTCTGGTCTTTTCTCATCAGTGAATTATACATGCCCAGGACATAGTGGGAATTCACTGAATATTTGTCAGATTTATCAGTAAATGAATGCTCAGTTTAGCCTCTTCTCTTATGGTTGGAAACAGAAACCCAGAGGAAAGATGTGGGTAACCCAGAGTGACAGAGCCAGTTTGTAGCTAGAATGAGACCAGAATCTAGTTATGCTGTGTTTTCCTGCTTACATCAGTAGCAAAGGAGGTGTGGTGAAAATGGAATGTTTTGGAAATTGGAAAGGAGACTTAGGCACACACCTTATTCAGAATGCCTGCCCAGGTTACTTCGAACCCTGATGCATGGATCTATTTAATTTAACGCCTCTGTGCTGATATTAAATCAGACTCGCTGACAGTAAGTTCAGAATCTTATTGTTGGTGCAGATGTGCAAAGGTAAATGCCTTTCTGTAGGTGAGGGGGGAGCTGAGTGAGGAGGTGAGCTTTCTGACAGCATGTCAGACTTCCAGGGATGGAGGAAGAGAGATAGAGAGAGCAAGAAAAGTGGGGTGAGAAATGGAAAACAGCCCAGAGAGAGAACTTGACAATATATTGTAACTGCCTTTGGAAGCTTCAGTTCCTTATATAACTGAGTAAAATAGAAGCTGGCAACAACAGGTTAAATCATTTTTTTTTTAAATAGAGTTTTTAAAGCTTTCCAGCTCATGTAAAGACTCAAAAATTCTCTTTCTAATACACTTGTTTTCTTAAAATGGCCCACTCTTTTTGTCTCAGAAAACCCATCTTCCACCAGTAACTGAAGAAAGAAATGGTTAAGCATGCCTGGTCACTATTGCTTGAGTTTAAAAAAAAAAAAAAAAAGACATATCTATCTTTTTCCCTTGATAATGAAACCTAGCATTCTGAACATCTCTGAATCTCATTATAAGAATAAGAGACAGGAAACTTCAAAATGACTGTCATTAACTGGTTGTGTGACTTTGGACAAATCACATTGAACTTTCTTTACCTCAGTTTATTCCTTTCGAAGGGAAGTCATTAAATTAGAGGCCGGCCAAGTTCCTTTTTATCTCTTTTATCCCTCATGTATTTCATAGGCCAGGGAGAGACGGGCCCTGGAGTCCAAATCTACCATTAATTCAGGATCAAAAGAATGGATAATTTAGGGACTAGAGTCATGAACTGTAAATTGAGCCAATGCAGAAACATCAAACCTAGTTCAGCCGTCCACTCATCTCAACATTCAGTTTTCCTGTGTGTGAATTTTGAAAGGGAAAGGGATCTTTTGGTACGTAGCCGCTCTGATTCATTTTGGAATATTCACTGGGCGAATCGTGCTCTGACCAATTACTAACATGTTTTAGAGTCTTCCTCCATCCCTGTCTGTGAGGGTTTTAAGCCTTCTAATTTGCCATCTCTTCACTGCTTAGGGACACAGGTAATCAATGAAAATGTGTATTTCAAGAATACGCACGTCCCCCAGATTGTAGTTTATCAAAGTCACTTTGAATCATTCCAATTGAATTTTCACTTCTTGTAAAGCATCCATGTCTATAATCGTGTTACAAGGTCACAGGGGATCACCAAGAAAGGTATATTAAAGGGATGGCAGAGGAGTTAAGTGTGATGCCCTTGAGTCATTCCTCGGTAGCACGAGAACGGAATTTGTTCTTGGAAAGCCGGTGGGGGTGAGAACCTTCTCTTCCCTTTCCAACAGGCATTTGACTCACTCTCAAACTGGAAGAGCTGTACCAGTCAGGGTGTTTACTGTTTCAAACGAGAGGAGCTGCAGTTCAAACCGGCATAAACATGAAAGGGAATTTGTTGGCTCATCTAATTAGGAAGATCAAGGAGTGAATATGGATGGCTTCAGGCATAGCTAAATACCAGGGTTCAAAAAACAAGGACACCAGAAAAATCTCTCTTTCTCCCCCTCTCCGTCTCCCCCTCTCTACCTACCCACTCCCCCAGCCATTAATTCTTTTTTCTTCTGTTACCCTGGCTCTCAGGCCAGCTTATCTCGGAGTTCTGGTTATAAGTGACATCAGACCCTTACTCTACCATAGTTCCAGCCAAAGCCCTGGCACTCTGACTGGCCTGCTTTTCAGGCACGTTCATCCCTGAATTAACGTCATCACGATCATCCCAGGTCTGGTTAACGTGTCCACGGCAGGAGTCTGCAATGGAGCTATCCCTCCCAGACGAGGTTCCCTAAAGTTACAGAAGGGAGGCTTCTTCAAAGAATATAAGAATGCTGTTAACCAGAAATCAGAGAGGGCATAGGAGAAGCATGCAGGCATCAACTGAGGTGGTTTCCCCCAGAAAGTGGATTCTGTGTTTCTGACACACACGAGTATGAAGCAAAGCAATGCAGAATCATAAATTGATCAATAGGTCCCCTTCTGATCTTTCTAACTCCAATTTATCTGTTCCTCCTACATTCATGTCAATCTTCCAAATGTCACATGCAGTCATTAATGTTGAATTCTTTCTTTTGAGAAGCCAAAGAAATTCCCTATTATTAAGAGTTTCTTGTTCAATGAGTAAACATTGGAACAAAGGAATTTCTAAGTGGTCAAACTCAAAACATGCAATTCATCACTTGGGTTTTGTTCTGAGCTTTGAAATGAAAATACAGCTCTCCTCTGAAACAGGTATCTCGTCTTAGTCCAAACAAAATATCAAATTTCCTGAAAAAGGGTGTATGTTGAAATGCTTCATTTCGAAGTGTCAAAAGCATGGCTTATTCCCTTGTTGTCGATATATGTGTATATTTTTCAAATTTATCTCCTGGGAACATTAAGATAAAACATTTTATTATCCATCTTCTTTTTATTTTTTTTTCGAAGTGATGTCTCTGCCAGATATGGAAGGCATGTAATTCACTGTTGCTTTTAATTTGTCAGTACATTAATTTTGGTTGATAAAGAAGTTAACTGAATCTGCTGTTCCACTTATCTTTGATAATTCAGGTTCATTTGGCTCTTGCTTTTAAAGGCTGCTCTGTGCCTCCCCTAATCTCCTTGGGTTTATAAAGCTTTTAAATTGTCATTGACCCAAGGGATCATTCAAGGGTGATTATAGTTTTCAGGCTTGTTTGTATGCAATAGTCATGACCTTTCTTCAGAAGACACACAGCTGCTCTCAGCTGCACCTTGACCTCCAAACGGGCATTTATTACAAATCAATTTCATAGATTCTTCATAAAATAATATAGTGTCTCTGGTAGCCAGATGATGAGAGGGCACCAATTTCTTGTCCTTTGGAGGTTAGAAAGGACAAGTGGATCATGAATTTTGAATGAGTGTTGAGTGGTCTTACTAACTTTCTCATTGTCTGTCTCTCAGGGGAGCTACTGTGCACTAAATTTTGGAGACAATTTCTTTAGTAGGTGCCACTTGGATTGCTGGGCAGAATGAAGCAGAGATGTTCATTTTTTGGTTGACAACCCTGAAGTCTCAAAGTTGGCTATACGGAGTTGGGCGTGCCCTTGGAAGAGATGCCCCGCTGTATCTGATTGTTCAGTTACACTCTAGTCAAAAGGAGGGACCTCAAACCACTTTGAGCATCCCAGGAAAGGAAAGAGAGCTTTCATTGTTTCAATGACTTACCAAATCCCACAAGTAGCTAATGATCTTTGTGGTTTCTTCTCTAGACTTACTACTACGGGCTTTACACATAGTAGGTCCTAGTAAGTACAGATGAATCAAACTGAACTAAATCTGACCTGTTTTTTCTTTTCCAACTCTGTTTTTTTTTCTAAGTACATTTCTGATTGTCACGAACACACACACACACACACACACACACATACACACACAGAGATCTATTTTTTATGTGCTTTGCCTTTGTTCCAGAGGCTTTACTGTGTTGTTTAGTAAAAACATCATTTTCAGACAAAATATAGACTAGATAGAGGTAGCTGGGCTTCAAAGTGTTTACGCACTAGGATATTAATTTCCATTTCAGAGTATTCCTTTTTACACAAGATGGATGTTCTGCTTTCAATTTATTAGCTACATAAATGAGCTTATCTATTTCTAATTTTGACTTAATATAAAAAGCATCAAATTTTAGGTTTCATCCATCTAATATTCATTTGGTATAATTATTTCTGGTAAGCTGATTTTAGTTTATGCCATCTGTTCGTCAGGTTCAGGCAGATAATATTAAAGGTATACATTTGCCAATATCTGAATTTCCACATTCGTAAGTCAAGCTGCATCTCGAAGAACCCTGTAGTTGATTTCCCGGAGAGAAGACTATTACCAGAGCTAAATACAAGAGTGAGAATTCCTCTGTCCCCTCTGCTGTTTCCAGCTATGTTTGGAAGCATATAGTTTCTTCTCACAGGTCTTTCTTACCTTAGGCACAAATGTAAAAATGATTTTAATAACTTCTTTCCTCCTCAGCCTCAGAGCCATCTTGGAAAGCTCTCGTCTCGCATCTTTGCGATCTCTAAAGCAGTCAAGAGGCAGAAAAGTCTGTTACCTTAGCAGAGAGCCTGTTTCTAGCATACCAATCCCTTGAAAAGGTATGCAATCGTACCGCACAGGTGAAAGCTTATTAATTTAGATCTTTCAAGTTCACTTGCCTCCTGCCTTGAAAGGCTGTTCTCTGCCTCCCCAAACTTTATGCAAAACATTCAAGTCCTTTTTGAAAGAAGCCACTCTTCAGCATCTTTGAAAACGGTCTCTTTTATACCATAGACACCTCCCTCCCGGAAGACAACACATTTGTCTTTCTTTCTTTCTTTTTTTTTTTTTTTTGTCAAACAAGTGAACAGTTTCTTTAGAGACCTTTTCCTGTGTTCGTGTAGCACCCCTCCTTAAGTCACAACAAAATTTCCTGTTTTCCGAGAAACATCCAGGCGAAATAATTTGCTATGCGAACAATGCCAAGATTTTCAAACATGATCATTGATGAAAAGAGACACAGAACTCAAGGCAGCTTGAGTTATCTGTTTCTGTGATGTATCCTTTTACTGATGGTCTTAGACTCGGGGAGGCCATCAGTTCTTCCCATCACACGGGTCAAGGTATCAGTCTTCTGCAACGACCCTTTCCCTTCCCAAACCTTCAAATTATTGTAGACTAAATATTGTTTACTACAGCCAAAAAAAGAAAATAAGAAAATATTCTCATTTTCCTATTCATTTAAGAGCAACTAATCTTTTCGTTATAATTATGAGATATTTCAAAACGTCAAGCAAGCTAAAAGGATGTCCTTGCTACCACTAGGAGGATGAAATTGACATTGTGCCTAAAAGGCACTGCAGCAGAACTTTGTCAGTGGCAGAAACACTAAGTAATAACAAGAGGCAGCACTGATACCATGTTTCATATTTGCCAGGCACCTTGCAAAATGCCTTACTATATCCACACGTGTCTGCGTCACAACAGCTCTCTGAAGAGAGTACTGTTACTGTCCTCAGTTTACAGATGAGAAAAAGGAGTCACAGAGCGTTTACATAACTGACCAAAAGTGGCGCATGGTGGGTGAGGGGTGGAGCCGGAATTCACAGGCAGGCGGTCCAGTTCCAGGCTCTGTCCTCTTAGCCATCGTGAAATGCTGTTTCTCTGAGCACAGTAGACAACAGATACATTCAGCTTCAAGTCATACTTCTCATGTATGTATTATGTGTGTAGGTATGTAATTGGGATAATATATATAACATACATTTTACAGTCAACTATTTTTAAGTGTACAGTTTAGTAAGCTTTAGGTACATTCATATATTGTGCAACCATCATCCATCCTCGGAAGTCTTTTTCATCTCTGCCCATTGGGAAACTCTGTACCCATCAAACACTAACTCCCAGTTCCCCTCTCTCCATAACCCCTGGCCAACTGTTGTTCTGTTTTCTGTTTCTAAGAACTTGAGTGATTTTGGTGCTTCATATAATTGGAATTATACAAGATCTATCCTTTTGTGTCTGGTTTATTTCACATAGCATCATGTCCTCAAAGTTCATCACAGTGTAGCATATGTCAGATTTTCCTTCCTTTTTTTTTTTTTTTTTTTTTTAGTGGAAATACTGGGGATGGAACCCAGGACTTCATGCATGCTAAGCATACACTCTACCCTTGAGCTAGCCTCCCCCGCCTCCTTCCTTTTTAAGTCTAAATAGCATTCTATTGTGTGTATATACTGCATTTTGTTTAGTCCTCCTTTGGTAGACGCTTGAGTCACTTCCGTCTTTTGGCTATTGTGCACAATGCTGCTATGACCATGAATGTACAAATATCAGAAACTCAGCTTTCAATTCTCTCTGGTATAGAACTGAAAGTGGAATTTCTGGATCACATGAAAATTCTATTTTTAACTTTGTGGGGAGCCACCAGACTATTTTCCATAATGTTTGCACCATCTTACATCCCCACCAACAGTGCGTGAGAGTTCCAGTTTATCCACATCCTTGTCAACACTTGTTACTTTCTGTTGTTCTTGTTGTTTCTCAGTAGTAACCATCCTAGTGGGTGTGAGGTGGCAAACTTTTTTAATCAGTCACATAAACCGACACACATGCGCTGAGACTATAGCCGATGTCACTCAAAAGTAAATTTCCTAAATATTTTCTTACTTGTTGTTTGCAGTTTGCAAACTAGAAAGGCCCCCAGATCCTTTTGCATATTACTGGATGTAAAGATAAACACGTTTATTCAAGCATTACATATACATACGTATATCTATATGGAACATTTGTTATTATACAAATATATAGGTATATTAGACTTTATATTACACATATTAAGCTTTGGTGTATCTCACAGAAAATAGGACAGACATATTTAGTCCCTCTCATTTCTGAAGTGCAGAATTTTTGGTTTGGAAGGAGCGGTTGTCTCATGTCAAAGTTGAGGAAACTGAAGTCCAGATGGGTTAAGTGACTGATCCCAAGTTGCAAATGTAGTGAAAGCCTGATCCAGCCTGGAATTCCTGTCTCAAAGCTCTCTCAATCTAGTGCCCCATCCAACCTCTAAAAGATATTATCCAATGTCTTTAAGATAATATCTACAACATCTCACTATCATATCTCCAGGATATAGCATTATGTATTATATTATTGATATTAAAAGATACTGTCAATTTAAAATAATTTTCGTCTCCCACATGGAGTTCAGATGCGAGTCATCCCCCATCATTTTCCATGTGTTACAGGTGTGCTTGTTTTAGATTTTGAATTGAGATGCATATTCAGCTTAAAAACTGTGAAAGGTTCTTTCAAAATTTCATTTGCACTCAAGATGCTGAGTGTGAAAGACATAAGTTCGTCTGTATCTAACTCACCATAGTTCTTAACATAGAAATGATGACCCTGACATGTCACTGATATTTTTAGAACTAATGGCAGTGTCTTTTTTTTCTGTCTGCTGAACACACCACAGACAGCCACAGTTCATTGGGCTGGAGAGTTTCAGCTGTATAACTAAAAATAAATGCCTCTGTAAAACACTAACAAATACAATGTCAGTTTCCCTAAACCACCCCCAAAAACGTGTCTTTAAGAAATCTGCTGAATTTCAGTTGGGTCAAATGTCTACTTTATTTGCCTCCTGGCTGGGCTTTTAGGGGACTCTTTTTTATTTGAATACCTTCTGTTTTCAACTCTGTGACTTCAGGATTGTGTGATTTGTGCTGCTCACACTGTTGAAATAAACTGCAGTTGCTTATCCACTTGCAGTGAAATCGTAAACTCCGCTTTCCTTTCAACCCACAAACAAGCAGCTAATAAGTGAGCACCATGCACCTTTTGGTAGGAAGAACGCCTAGACTAAGTGCAGTGTTTGGCACTCCCACCTGAACATCCCAACAGGCTCATAGCACTGTTTTATATTTTTCATAGCACAGCACTTTCTGTGTCACTACTGGTTTTTTGTGTTGTTATTGTTTCATTTTTGGTGGGGAGGGTATACAATTTTTAGTTCATATTCAGATACATTGTTATGTTTTGTTTTTTTTAAAAGAAAACAATTAAGATTTATAGAAGTCCAGGAAGTCTTTTTTTAAATGTTCTTCCAGGGGATGTTTGGATTCCTTTCAGGGACGCCATTGTTCTTTGCATATATTTCGAAGAGAATACAAGAAAGACGTGGACTCTTTCCTTTACAGAAGGCACATTAGAAGCAGCCTTCTTCCTTGAGGTCCATGTATTAGATGGCCTAGAGAGAGCTTTCTTCTAGAATGTTCTTCTTACATTTACCTGGGTACCCCCCCAACAAACTTTGAAGATGCACAGAAATACCTACTGAAATGTACTTTCATTGGAGAATAATGTCACATTGTGTTGCCAATGTGTTGAACATTTTCCAGCAAACTCAGCCTTCCCTAGATTTTTTTAAATGTTTATAAGAGATATTATACTGCCCTGAACTCTGGTGATTCAGCACCATATCTACATAGATGGGCACTCAATAAATATTTTAGAAAAATATGTGATACTTCTATTTCATGTACCTTACTTACATCTCAAATACAGTATACCAAAATCAGCAGCCAAAGTTTTATGACAGAGAAATAAACGTGTGGCACAAAGCAAAAGGGAATGTATCTCTATACTAAGGTATAAATTACTTTAACTATTTCTGGTAGTATGATTCTAACTCACACATTATATTTTTGTTGATTTGTTTCACCTAGAAGCTCATACTCTTGATAATTTCAGATACTGATTGCCTATTGATCAGATAGTGTTTGACAGTATACTTGAGATGAATTTAAGCTTAACAAATCTGAGTGATTAATGGCCCATGAAAAGCATAATTGTTGTAGTTAGAGACAGAAATAAGCTATGTAGCCCAAAAGACAGATACAACAGTCAAGTTTCAGAGCCAACTGGCTGGTCAGGTTCACACACATGGATACAGACACATGCACACATACACACACACACACATATGCACCCCTTCCTTGGATTTTTTTCAGACTAATACACTCCATAGGGTACTGAAGTAAATAATGAATGCAACGAACTCTGTCGTCCCCATAGAGCCAAAAATATAAAACCATGAGGTGCTACTCTTTCATGGAAATCCAGAAAGGGGCGAGAGAAAAGGTCTAAGAACAGGTCGTGTTTTCTAGTTTAATTTCTACAGATCATGTATCCTAAGGGACAAAACAATGAATTAGAGTTTTGTCCTTCTCAATATCACTGTCACGACTGCAAACGTAGCCAGGCATGCATGCCTGCCGATGATGACAGCAGCTCAAGTTCATTGATCATGTTTTGTGCACCAGGCACCTTGATAAGCCCTTCACATGGGCAAATTTACTGAAGCATCGCACCAGTCACATGATATACTTCTCTGGTCTTTAATCCCTATTTTATATTTAAGGAGAGCACAGGTCAGCGAATAAGAGAAATTATCCTAAATCATAAAGACAGCAAGTGGCAGAATTAGAATTCCAGCCCTGAGTATTTCACTCTGGACCACGTTGGCCAATTGTTAACTACTAGCTGGCTGGCAGTTGCCCAGAGGAAAGTGTTTATTCCAGGGCAACTGTTGGAGACTCAAATGCAAATGGATGTCTTTTCAGTAATATATGTGTATCTGAGCATTTGGGGATCTCCAAAAAACATCTATTATATACGTGATACGTTCGTTTCATTTCCACTTCTCCAGACTGTTAGTTGTTTGGTTCCTTTCTCAGTTATTAGAGGTCAGAGAGCTGTATTTCATAGAAGAAAACATTTAAAGTGTGAGTCTAGAATGTTTCTGGTGGTGGTGAGTCGGTGGGCAGACACAAGGAAGCTCTGGGTTCGGATCTCAATGAAATTTCAAATAAGAAAGATGAAGACGGCTGCGTGTGAAATCCCAGGGAGCTGCCCAGCTCACTTTTGGGTAAATGGGGGCCAGAACTCCTCCAGGAGACTTAAGGACAATTTTTTTTTTTTACTTTCACTGTATGTAGTTGCATTGCTGACTCAGAGTAATATTTTTATCTTGGGAGACTGCATGTCAGGAAGGAGTGAAGAGTTTAAGCCATAAGGAAAAGCACCAGTGAGCTGGAGAAAACGTATCTTATCGAGAGCATTGTTTTCTTTTCCTTCTCCCTCCCATAAAGAGAATAGTGCAATGTTAAGTTTGTAAACCATAATGCTGACTACAACCGCATGTTACTAAAGAGCTGTACCTTTGACAAGGATGCATCCTCTTTCTGCATACAAGTAATAAAGAAGTTAGCATCTATTACAATCTAATCATCTATCTGGATGCACAGTTTTTATAGCAGTTACAGGGAAAGACAAGTGAAATCCTTTGGTGATGAATTGCCAATATGAGCCTGGATCATGAATACCGTATTAGGTATTTTTTGTTCCCTGTCATCCAGTATTATTATTTTGTTTCCTGTTATCCAGCATTATCTGAACTGAACCCATTTTCATCATAACATTAGAGTGAGGAGCCATAAATATGCTTACCTTAGCGGAAGAGACCAAATCATTGGTAAACCTCTTCTGCAAAAGTTGAGAACTGACCCTGTCTCTTCAGAACACGTCTGACTGTACTCGCTTGCAGGAGATTATGGTCAATTGCCCTTGCAGGAAGAGATAGGACACTGTTTCAGCTTTCACATCCCTTTTATCAGTATTAGCAAGAGACTCGTTTCTTTCCAAGTAAATTCTCTAAAAAAAAAAACAAAAAAAGCATATGACTATGCATTTACCGGAAATGTGCTGAACTATTCAAATTTAATTCATATAATGAGCATACATAGTACCTATAGCTGAGTCTTACTTATGATCCATAACTTTCCCAAAAAAGGGGGTCTCACACTTGCCATGTCACACTGGTTATCCTGGGAAAGATTTTAAAACCCACATGTCTCCCAATATTTCACATTTCTCTAGTAATTACACGTTATAAGAGATTCTTAAGTTGCAGGTGATATCACGTGCAGTTTCTCTCTGGCGTCAGTTGTAAGCACCTTGGGTGTTAGGTGCTAACTCATAGCCACACTCTGGTTTGGTAAATGTTTTCATGTATGCTTATTTAAGGATTCTAATATGGTGCTTTTCATGAAGCCGGGCTGCAGAAATAGTGTGGAAAGTTACTGAAGGTGAACGTATCTTGTTTTGCTCAATTAAAAAAATCAGTAGTTTACATTTTCTCTTTTTTTTTAATTTTTAAAATTCAAGTACTCTTTTTAAATTTTTTAAAAATTGAAGTATAGTCAGTTTACGATGATGTGTCAGTTTCTGGTGTACAGCATAATGTTTCAGTCATCATATACATGCATATATTCCTTTTCATATTGTTTTTCTCTTGAAAGACTTTTTGTGCTGTTAGATGAGGAGAAGCGATGTTGAAAGGGAGAAGCATAAACTGAGCTCTTCCTTTGCTCCAAGCACTTGCTCCACCATTTGCATGGTTTTCCTTGGACTTGGCGACCACCTCGTAAATGTGTTATTATCCAGAGTGGCAGTTGAGGGTCAGCCTGCGTAAGAAACAGGCCCAAGGTCACAGAGGTACGGAATTACAAAGCTGGGGTTTACCAGTATCTGCCTTAACCCAAAGCCCATGAATATCCAGGGTGAGTGACTAAATGAAGATGCTAATTCTTAATGATATTCATCTAAACATAATCTTCCTTAAGAAAGAAAAGATCCAACGATGACTGATTTCACATCTAAACCCCCAGTCCGGCTATGTTCTCTATTCTTTGGACTATCAGACCATTAAATATCCTTGAAGAGGAGGGTAACACTAGAACTTACCATTATGGTTCTCTTTTCATGGCTCTGAAAGCTTCCTAAAGATAGTTTGACATTTCGATGCTCAGAGACAGTGAAGCTCCTCCTCCTCCACTCCTAACTCCCCTGCAATCGTCTTCCTGTGGGGCCCAAGAATACTACTTTCTCCCTACTGTTATCATAAAACAGCCCGCTGCTCCAAGTGCAGTTGTTTTTTGGAAAAGCACAGCAGAACTCTTCATCACACCCGTATCTGGTCTTAGAGTTCCGTCATGTCTGATATCCGTAACAGAAAAGGGTAAATCAGATGCATGGAGCCCAAAAACCTACATGTGTCTCAGTTCATCCAACGTGACAAACTGTGTATTATTGTTTCCAGAATTCTCATTTACTGTAATGTTGCTGGTCATTGACATCTTGCACTGTGAAAACATCTTCCAAGAAGTAAATTTATAAATGATAGCTAAATATATTTTTACTATTCCCATTAGGTAAAAATAAATAAATAGCTAGGAAAGTTTTTTTTTTTAATTTATAAATGGATTGACTTTCAATTTTCCAAAAAATACTGTTTTCAATGGAAAATGATTTTTTTGAAAGCACATCTTTAACTGTCTCTTGCAGGATCATAAAAATTGCTTATTTACCTTTTGGCCAAATTCTGACTTATTTCTAAATTGTTGCTGATGATTTTCTTATTTGAGCAGAATCTCTCCATCCCTTTTGATTGTGTGCAAGGAGGCCTAAGCTGAACTGGGATTTACATAAAGTGTTTTGGATTTAGGTCCTTTTGCCAATTGTATCCATGTGCTATACATGCAATCAAGGCATGCATCACAGGATGAACCAGAGTTTACCCAGCCAGTTCTGAGGAAACGAATCTTAATTTTGGATTCAGCAGTAAGTTAGGCATCTTAATCCTTAAAGCCACGTGCTAACCACGGGTAAAATGAAATTTACAAAAAGACAGCAAAGTAAAATAGGTCATTCTCACTCTTGTTTGGAGTTGAGGGGGAGTCGCCACATGCCTTTTCAGAGGCGGCTTCAAAGATAACCTTTTAAAATATTCCCCCTTCTAAACAAAACCCCTCCTGAACTTCTTGGACCCTGGGGAAAGTGTTTTTATTTCATAATTCTTAGAAATAGGTAACTCAAAGTGTATAGCTGTTGGAAAAACTATCAGGCAAAGTTGTGTTTAATCCTCTTCCTCTAAGACTTGGAGCAACGCTCTCTTTGTGCTGGAATCCAGCATCAAATACAGATACTGTTCTGATACACCTTTCTCACGTACGCAGTTTATAGGAACCTGTATGTTGAATCACTGATGCTTGAATGAAATGTACGCTGTATACATTCCCACTTTCTCTTTGTGGTACTCAAACAATTCAGCAGTCTTAACAATTAATGTGCACAGGAAGAGGGAGCAAATACTCTTAAAATTGTGATTCTCCTGTGATACAGAACGTTTCTCTTATACTCAGTTGAATAGATTACCTTTGCCGTATTCAAAAATGATGCCACCAGTAAACATCTCTGTCCTCCCAAACTATGCATAATTGAATATACTTTCATTCTGACTTGTTTTTCTGTATTAAGAATCAGTTGCCTTTAGATTTGCATGGAAACTTTCAACACTCTCCTAATCAAATTATTCCATCAGGCACTCTACCAGGAGTGTTTAATCTTGACAACAGATAAAAAGTAAAATATATGTGTGTGTGTGTGTGTGTGTGTGTGTTTAATCTGAAGTTTGGCTGATAGGAGGATCATCAGACCAGGGATTAGTTCTAGCACTGCATCAAAATGCACATTTTATGTCTGTGTAATTAGGTTTTAATAAACATGTTTGATGGTTACTTAAAAAAGTGTATTTTTCAATGCAGAAATGGCATCTTGTAAGCTACAGTAAAAAGAGACTCTTGCAAGACTTTATTTTTTAATTACATTGTGATTATGATAAGCATTTGTTACTTTCGCAAGTAAAGATTAATGCTATAAATCAGTTTTCTAAATTTGAGGCTTAAATGCAATATGTTAGACACAACTCTGAATGTCTGGCGGAGTAAAGTCTGACTTTTCTGGCATTTTCCCAAATATGCGTTGCTATGTGTAACCTTTTAATTGGGGCCACAGTTTTTAAAGTGCTTATACGGTTTACAATGCCAGTGTTCTGTTTAGTGAGTCATTAGCCATTAACAAATTACTTCTGTGATGGTTTTTCTGATTGCCAGCTAAGTTTTCATTTCATTCTTAGCCCTTTACATTTTTAGTTACAATTTATTTTTATTGGCGATTGAAAACCTAAACTCTTTTAGCAAAAATATGACATGAACTTTTTTCTAGCTGTGTATGTTTATTAAAAGAAACTACACAGAATAGAAACTTGGTTCAGGAGCCATCACAACCAGAATCTTACACTTACTCTCCTAAAGAAGAAAACCTTTACTTCTATTTCAGAAAAACTGCAAAGGTGTTTTGTTTCATCATCATCTTATAATTTCACCGTATTTTTAGCATTTGTTATCTTCCTTTATACTTGTGTCTCTACACACGTAACATTTTCCAAAAATGACTCTGTTTAAATAATCAATCTTTACAAGTTTAATAGTCTACTAGAAAAGATTATTTGTGTCAATCATTTGTGACTACAAAGCTTTCTGCATGGACTGGAACCAAATGAGCATTAACATTTTCGGCCATAATGAAGCTTTAATAAGCCAGTGATAGAAAGTTTTGCAGTAATAGATGGTGACCAACATGGAAATCAAGTTAGCAGATCCTAAGCACAGAAATTATATTTATCTCTATTGACAAATATAATTGCTAATTTTATGTGGCTGCAATGCAATTATAAGTCAACATTGCCCTTTACTATGTCAGGAGAACCTTTAAAAGTCTGGTATGATTCTGCTATTCCGTGTTATGGTGCATTCAGAAATTAAGAGCCGTGTTCACAATGGTGGTTTTGTTGGGTTTTTTGTTGTTGTTGTTGTTTGTTTGTTGCTTGGAGTCAGGTGGAGTGGCTCATTTCTCCAGAATCTATTTGCAATGAATTTGGTTTGGTTTTTATTTTTGCATTTTAAGTTAGAAAGATTTGTTCACAGTTGCAGGACTAAAGAACACAAGGTAATATTTTCTTGCTAATCTGATCTGGATATGGGTCTAAGAATGATGATATGTTCCATAGAGGGGAAGGTAGAGGGGTTGCCTTTGCTCAGTGCTCTGAGCCAGTGCCTTGGCAGAGTATCGGGAGTCACGTGACTGGTCATGGAGGCTCGGGGAAGCAACACAAGTTGGATATAGCCACTTAGGATCAAGTAGAAAGAGATCCTGCAGTAAAATTCAGAAACCGTTCATTCTTTTAAAATTATTTACGGAGGCCTAGTGGAGGAGGTCTATCCTCCAGAAACGAATTAGCAGTTTGGTTGTAAAAATCTGATGAAAGGGCAACCAGTGGATTGTCAAGGAATCTGTTATTTTTCTTGGAGAGCTGAATTATTCTGAATAAATCCTTTAGAATTGCAGGACCCTAGTTTTTTTAGGAAAGGAGTTAAAAAAGAAATCTGAATCTACAAGACCTGGGCTTTTCTGGAGAGGATTCCTTCACTCAGAAGGCGTGTAAGCCAGTTATGAAGATATCAATTCTGAATGGCCTGGCCTTGGTTCCTAACATTGCATGCTGGTGACAGTGCTTCCTTGTTATGCTGTACAGAGTGAGGCACACTGGGTTACTTGTGAGTTAGACTTGCAAGTAGAATCCTAGTTTATTGTCTCTTCGGGTTTGAGCTAGCAGCACTTCCCATTAAGTAGGGTTTTCTGAATGTTTGTAAAGGAGGAATGGACTTTTAGCTTTTTTCTAAAGAGGATAGATGGATGGATGGATACATACATAGATGGATAGAAAGATAGATAGACAGACAGACAGATTAACAGACAGCTAGACAGATAGATGGAAGTGTGGTAGTGGGAACAAAGAAGTTAATTACTATTGTAATGAAACTCTGAGAATGAAAGGACGTAGGTGCGTTACTGTAAGAATTCGACTTCAGTCAGCTACACTGAAGCGCAATCTCCAATAAAAAAGTTTAGCTCTGAAGTGCACAGAATATTAAATTTGATAAGATGATTGCAATTTTATGATTTCAAGATGGTTGCCACCTCTTAGAAGTGTCAGATAATTACCATACACATTTAACAGGACCGTGTGAGCACGTCCGATGACGTTCCCACAGCTCTTGTTAGACGGACAGGTGTGTAGTGAGTGGCCCACAAGCAGGGTGCCTGTAACAGGGGAAAAGTCAAGAGAGGTTTGATGTTGAAAATCTAGAGGAGGAAGAAAAGCGATCTCCAGGTCGCAGCTTTGCCGTATCGTGGGAAATGGACTGGACCAAGTGGCAAGAGGCTGAGGACTGGGTCCCGGCTGAGTGGTAGGAGCAGAATCATTTTCTTTCCCTGAGCCTCAGTTTCAGGGACTCTTCCTTGACGTGCAACTCCGTTCCTGGCAAAACACGCTGGAGCCCCCATTTGCTCACCAGCCTTTTGCTCTTCAGACCTTTTGTAATTTCTGGAAGTTGGCAGTAATCTAGCCAAATTGAGAGTTGAGGTCTCCTATTTCACTCTTCTCCCTCTAATGTTCAGAGCAAACACATCCTGCCTTTTCTTTCTGACTAAAGACAGCCAATGTAGAAATTCCAATTCCAACTCTCTGTGGCCCTCAGTTGGGCATGTGGTTCTTTAATAGAATAGTTGTAAAAGAGAGATTTAAAGGAAACATCTCAAAAGTTAGCTCCCTGTTGGGTTTTCACCAAGTTAACTCTCCCTTGTATACCTCAGATTGGAAATTATCCACAGTGTTCTAAGTGTAAAACAAAACACTGTTCTGAAGGCTTCTTTTACAAGCCTGCTATTTTTCTTGCTGCAATTATTTAATCTTGTTTTGACAGTGGACAAAACACAAGAATTTGTTGGGCTTTGATTTCAAATCAGCAACTGTCTTGAATAAAAAAAATAAATTTTCATTTCTCTCCATTCATGCCCCAAGTGGCCTGCTTTGCTTGACTGAGGTTGTCCTGTTATCAGTTCAGGAACAGAAGTGGCCTTGCCTTGGTTGCCTTAGAATGACAGTCCAAGAAGATGGTGGTGGTGACAGGGAAGTGATAGCTTCCTTCCCTCCTCCCGTATCTGTAATGTTCCACTTATCTTTCTATAAAGGCTTTATCTGAAGAAAAATTAAAAGTTAAAAAAAAAAAACTTCATGCTAAACAGACAGTTTAATTGGTTCTGCTATTTTTGGAAACTGGAAGATAAATGCTACGTGTGAAGTTAATAAACCGTAATTGGAATTTGCTTAAGAGCATTCTTTCATTCCACACGGACCCATCCACTGCAGGAAGCAACAGGACCTGACTGGGATTCAGGAACCTGTAAGCCCCTTTCCCAAGAACAGCCGTGCCTTTCTGTGTGACCTTGCGGAATTTAATAACTTCTCTACATCCCCACTGGACAATAAACAAATTGGGGTGGGAATTGAAAGTCTAAAAACAAACACACTAACAAAAAACAGAAGGCTTTTCGGTTCTTGGATGATAACACTATCATATATGCGTTAACATTTGCCATTTCCCCACCTCTCTGTAATACTTTCTCAAAAAAAAAAAAACCAAAACTTTAATATCTTCACGATTAATATTGAGCTGTGTACCTACATAGATTTATCATTGTGAGCAGTGTGTCCTTTGGGCTCTGCATATTATGCAGATGTGACTGTCCACCCTGCCAGAGCTGTTTGACAAATATATATAATCATTCTCATTGCATGATTGTTAATGACATAGATCGATAGATTATATATATATATAGATATATATATTATATATCTATATATCTATATATATTATATATATATAGTGACCCTTGAACTACATGGGTTTGAACTGCGTGGATCCACTTACACATGGATTTTTTTTTTTTTACATTTCTTAAATATTTCTAAAAATGCAGTTTTTCTTCCTTACGAATTTTAATACCATTTTCTCTATCTTTATTATTTAAGAATACAATACATAATACAGGTAACATGCAAAATATGTTAATCGACAGTTGAAGCTGTCGATAACACTTCTGGTCAGCATTGGATTATTAGTAGTTAAGTATTGGGGGGATTCGACAGTTATAAGCAGATTTTCACCTCTAACCCCCATGTTGTTCTAAGATCAGGTGTAACCTCTGGGATTAAGAGATTCAACCCTCTCCACGTATATCCATGTGGGAGCAGCCCCTGGGCCATGGGAAAGATGCTATGTGAACAGCAGCCTATGGAAAGATAATGAGCTTGACAGTGGACCTGGGTTCCAATTCCAGTTCTCATGCTCCCTAACTGTGCAAGTGTGGGCAGGTTCTCAAACTCTTTGCTTCTCAGATTCCCATTTGTAAAGTTGTTTTTTCCTTAATGGAATGTGTAGAGGATTAGAAATCTCACCTAGCCTGAATGTAAAGTGATCTCAAGAAAAAAAGCTGCCCCATTAGCCGAACGATGAGATTTTAAAAATGAAAATGTTTTTGGCCAAGTTAATTATGAAAACTTTTAAAAGGTAGATAAAATAGTTAAGTGTTCAGTTATAGTCCTTAATTGATTAATTTAGTTTTACAGAACTTTAAGTGTACTATATGTTCAAACTGTAACACAGAATCCGTGAGATTCTTTTAATTTCACATTCATATTCAATATCCGTGTCTTTGTTAACTAGTGCAGGTTTTCAGAGCTTTCATCTTTGCTTCATTCTGAGGGTTCTGGGGTAGAGCAGTTTGTTGATTCATGCATGGTATCAATTTTATTTCGAGTCACAAGAAAGAGCCCATTACAACTCTTAGTTTTTTCATTCATTCTATGGGCAAATGTTTATCTCCAGAGTAAATGGTTACTATATTGTTTTTTAAAGTGATAGGTAAAAGACTTACTGACATGCTTTTTTTGCAAGTTGTATAAATCCTAGAAAAATGACAAAATCTACATTATTGTAAACTTTCTCTCCCTTTTTTCAGTGATTCCAGTGTAGTCAGTGGACCTCCAAAAGTTTGCAAGCCTAGCATTGTTTGAAATGTTTCAGGCTAGTGTGTCTTCCTCAAGCATGTTATGTTGCAACAATAATGTAATTGATAGGGCATACCATAATATTATTAACGCAAATATATGCAATATCTGGTTTCTAAGGGATATTTCTTTTGGTCGGCACTTACATTAAACTTAAGTGTGTATAGGAATATAATTCAATTAAAATAACTTATACTTAAAATTATTAAATAATATATAGGCTGCTAACGATTTAATACCTAGAATGTACCTACAATGGCATTTATCAAAATTTTAGTTAAAAGATCCCTTTTACACTCTTAAAAATTTTGACCCAGAGGGATTTTATATACATTATATCTGCAAATATTTACTGTATTAAAAATTAAAGCCAAGAAATGTTTAAATTTTTATTTTTATTAATTTAAAAAATAGCAAAATAAACTCATCATAGGTTAACATAAAAAAAAAAATGCTTTGCAGAAAAAAAAGTTAGAAGAATGACATTCTTCCTAAATATCTTCAACCCTGACTTAGTACAACTGTGTTCATTGTTTTGGCCGAAACATACAAAGAAAATCTAGCCTCATGCGGACATTTAGATACAAAGTGTGAAGACTTTTTATTAGCATTTTCAGTTGATTATGGATATTGTTAATATAAAAATTCAACAAGTGATAGTTTCTCAAAGAGTCTTTACAGTGTGGGATCTTTCTGAAACTATGTAAATAACTTTTTACTCCATTAAATGAAAACCCAATGGCCTTTCTTGAACTTGGAATGGATCTTTTTTCTTATGCAGTAAGTTGTAACACCATGCCTTGGTCATCTGGAAAATATTGGCTCAGTGAAATGTGCAGATCTTCCACATACTGACACATTTCGTTATAAAATGTCAAAAAATCACATGTGTAAATATCACCATCAGTCTCATCAGAAGAGTCTTGAAGTGCTGGAAAGCTGAGTATTGAAAAGCTCATGGTGGTGGATTCATGTTTCACACGAAGTTAATTTTTGCTTGAAAGCCTGAATGTTATCATTGGGAATAAATACTAATAAGAGTTGACTTCCTTAAAGTGACTAAGTTACTTCATTCATTTCTCAGAGAGCACTTGTTAAATATTCAAGTCAGAATAACCATAGGTGGTCTTTCAGTAATTATTTTAAGTAAATATAATGTCCCATAAAAAAGTGAATAGTTCAGTTCACAACTCAAACAATCACACAGGTGTGTTTCCTCAAGACAGCTATTGGATATTTGCAGCAGAAAATGCTTCATGTATACTTAACCACCTTATCACACAGCATGTTTTTAAAATGCATCAAAGGTCAATATTTAATAAAATTAGCAATTTTTACTGCTTCATCAAGGACATTCTTGAGTGAAACTAGCATTTTCCCCTGCAAGTAAATAGTGATGAAAAATACAGTAACTGTTTAGTGCCACCACCTTGATTTACGCTCAGACACCGGCAGTTTTATCCTCCGTTGCTTTTGCACCAACAGTGAAAAACACAATAATATGTAAACATTATTATGAAAATAGTTTTGACTTTAGGGACCTTCAGAGGCCTCAGACTATATTTGGAAAACCACTGACAGAAGAAACTAAATAAATGGTATTTATTTGTAATAATATTAACAGCGTCTACTCTTTACATGCACTTTTCACATTATGGCACTGATAAATGTCGATATGCACAAGTCACTGTGATTGCCTGTTCATCTCCTTTTTACCATGCTGTGTTCCTGTTTAGTCACCAGTTTTCTCAAGGTGGTATCTCTCCTGGGCCTTCAGGTCAAAAGTGTTCATTTGTGAGATTCTATTAGGCTTATTGGTGAGACATTTTTTAATACTACACTGCCTCCTCCCCAAAAAGACAGATTAGACAGAGAGATGGATAGGAAGGTTAGACATTAAGAAGGAAGGAGAAGAGAGAGGAGGAAGGCACTGAGGCAGTAATGAAGGATCTAAAGAAGGGAGATGTGGAGGAAGTCAGGAACTGAGAAGAACACTAGGATGCTTTCGTCTGGGTTGAAACTGAAGTTGGGGCAGGGAAGGTCTTTGAAATCACTGTTCTTTGTCATCCCTGGCTGCTCTTAATCGTGGCGCTGAATTAAACCTAGGTCAATGTGTGTTATCCCATTAAATCTATTTCTTGTGTGCACCCAAAGTTGGAAAACCAGTATGAAGTTGCGACATGAGGTTCTGGTATGTTTTTGGACAAAACAAATAACTATTAACAGCCACTTAAAAAGAAAAAAAAAAACACTCATACTTTGAGGGAGGAAAAAAAAACACACTCTAAATGAAAACATGGTTTGTAAGAGCTGCTTCTGTTCCCTTGCCTTCTTTTGCATTTTTTGTTTTTACCTAGAAGGATATAGCTGTGGTTAAACTCATTGTACTAACAACTGCCAAGACGTGCCCGTGACTGAACTCCAGGAGAAGGCTTTGCCGGAAAACTCTCTCCTAATGATATGATCTGCATATTTTAATGAGGCTGAGATTGTAGGTAACCATGTAGACGCTGGACTCTGCTCATTCTGGGTTTTTCTCCATCCTTGTAGGTTGCACGTTGTTTCCATTCATTAACATATGATAACTGGAAATGGGTTTCGTATCACCATCCACCAGCCCTATCTGACTTGACATTTTTGGGGTTCAGATGAAATACTAACAACCCTTCTGTGGTTGCTCTGTCTTGTGCTTATTCTAATGATGTCCGTTCAGCGGGTGAGAGGCGTGGCTACTGCACGAACCAGCACACAGGCAATCTTGTATCTAATTACAAAAAAGTCAAGCTGTTCAAGATATGAGGAGTAAACCTTTTTAAAAAAGTTTTTACCTTCCTGTCTCACTTTTATGATAGGAGTTCTCAAATTTTTTTTTTTTTAATTTCACTTTAACCTCAAATCCCTCCTGCTCCTGGTCTTTTTCTCTCCTTCCCTCATCCCTACCACCAGCGTTCACTGAGCACCGGCTGTGAGCCAGGATCTATGCTCATCACTTTATACTCACTTTTTTATTTAATCTTCACAATATTGCAAAATAAGCACAATTACTTACAAGTACTTTGTGTATGTGTGTGTGTGTGTGTGTGTGTGTGTGTGTGTGTGTGTGTGTGTGCAGGTACATTTGTTTCTGTGTGTGTATCAAATATACATGCTGTGGCCATGATCTGTATGTTACTAACTCAAGTATAGTTATAAGTGGAGACAAGCAATGAGATTAAGCTGTCCAAGGACACACAGCTAGTAAGTTAGACCTTGGATCAGACCCAGGTTTATCCAAAACTCTGAGTTTATCATGGCTTCTCTCTTAGATCAGAATAATTGGAAATAAGAACTTTTGCTCTGTTTCATTCTACTCAACCCCCAAATTATTCAGTTCAGTCATGTATGAAAGAGGAGGAAATTTCTTCACGTGTTATTTCTCTGAACACAATAAGGTTTGGGATTCTTCTATCCCAAACTAATAACAAAATTTCATGAGGAACAGTCCAGAATAGATTAAGCCCTCGACTGAAGGCAAAGGACTGACTCATTTGCATCCAGATAATTTTGATGTAAATGGTTCACAGATCACTTTTTAGAAACAGCATCAAAGATATGGTCAAAGTAGGGAAATTTCAATCATGAATAAATAGTTTAGGATTAAAAAAATATCATCACCAAGGAAAAAACATCTGAGAAGAAGGAGATTACAGTATCCTGAAGGCAAAATGGGCTATTTACCTGAACATACATTTTTTGTTTTCACTTTTGAGTGTTTCCTTGGCATCTTGGATTTATTGATTGTCACGGCATTTATCACTGCGTTGTGGCAGCCCACTTACCTGCATTTCCTTACTAGACTGTGGACTTTTTCTGAGGCTACCACAGCAAATTCATTTTTTAAATTGTATGTAGAATCCTTTATTGTGGCTAGATGACTATGATGTTTGTTGAAATGATTAAATTTAAGGATTTTTAACAGCTCAAAAGGAAAACTGGTATCATGTGCCCAGGGAGTGGGCCATTTGAACACTTTTTACTTGAGATATAATTGACATAACATTATATTGCTTCTAGGTATACAACATAATCATTTGATATTTGTATATACTGCAAAATGATCACCTCAATAAATCTAGTTAACATCCATCACCATACAGGGTTACAGAATTTTTTTCTTGTGATGGGAACTTTTTAAGATCTACCCTCTTAGCAACTTTCAAAAATTCAGCACTGTGTTATTAACTACAGTCACCATGCTGTAGATTACATCTGGATGATTTATTTATTTTATAACTAGAGGTTTGGACTTGTTGACAGCCTTCACCCATTTTGCCTACCCCTTGCTCCCTGCCTCTGACAACCAACAATCTGATCTCTGTATCTATGAGCTAGGGGGTTGTATTTCTTTTTATTTCTTTTTTTTAAGAGTCCACAGATAAGTGAGATTCTACAGTATTTGTCTTTCCATCTGACTTATTTCACTTAGTATATTGCCCTCAAGATCCGTCCATGTTGCCACAAGTTGCAAGATGTCATTCTCTCTTTATGACTGAATAATATTCCATTGTGTACATGTATATATATTCCAATGTGTATGTGTGTGTATTGTGTGTGTGTGTTACATACACACACACACAATACACACACATATTCACATTTTCTTTATTCACCCATCAATTTTAACACATTTTAATGCATGACTTGTCAGGTGATTTCAAATAGATTTATGAACATATTGCAGAGATGCTGAATCAATAGGTCTGGAATAGGTCGAGGAATATGAATTTTTTTAAAAGTACCTTGGGCATCTCAGAAGACGCTTCAAGGAACATGATTTCCTTAAACAATTTTAGGGAGTTATTGAGAAAGGTCCTGATTTGTGATTGACTCTCGAATTTCCTTTCTCTGCTTTGCGCATTTAAATCCCTGCTCCTAACAGATACGCTTCATGTGGCACTCTTAATCCAAAAGTCCCTTGGGTCTTCTTTTCTGTCCCAACCTGAGACCTTTCCTGGTTACCTCCCTTAACTGACCACTCCCTTTCTGTTTCTCTCCATCTCTGGGTGTAACACATTCCCAAGGTATGAGTTATACAAATAGCCGCCTGGAATAAGCATTGATTACTTTTTATATTTTTGTGTGAGAACATACATCTTTTTACTAGGTGCAAAATTGCATCTCCAAATGTCATCCCTTTGTTGAAAGGAAATTATACCTCATAAGGAAGTGAGTGGAAGAGGTAGATTATACATATAAGTTTATTCAAGAGGGAAATCTAGACATGTTATGCTTTGTAAATGGAAGCCGTGCCATGTTTGCCTGAAACAACTTCTGAAACTCTCATTCTCCAAATTGACTGCTGTGAGAAACACCTAGGACTTGGGAATCCACGTTTTAACGAGGAACCCAGATGGTCCCAATGGAGGTGTTTCATGAGGAATTTTGCACTAAAAATATGGTCAAAACAGATAGCTCCTGTGTTTCAACAGTTTTTCATCTTCTTTGAGCCTCCGTCAAATATTTTCCTGCTCAAAACTCTGATGCATCTTTTGTGGTCTGCTAAGGTCTCAAATAGCCAGTCAGGGGAGAAATGACACATGAATGTAAGAACGGGGTACAGAACTTTAACAGACTAGACAAATTTATTTTTAAGATTCTAAGTATTTGATGTTATTTCTTAAATGGATAACATAATGGGTCTGTTCAGCACAGTTCCTGACAGTCTAGAATTCCCATAAAAAATATCCAGCGATCTGGAGGATAGAGCATTGAGTTTAGCTCTCAGAATCTCGATTTTCTATCTGATGCTGTAATTATTTCCTTCCAACTGTCTCTTGAATGGTTCACTGTCTGGTTGTGTAGTTTATTTACCCACAGGAGAGTTAATTCATAGATATACTAGAGACATCATTTTACATAAAGGTATTTAAAATTTTTAGAAAGGATATATTACTATACTCAGTGCTCTCAGAGGTAGGTGTCAGATAAAGTTTACAAGAGAGGCGTGTAGGGATGGCCCAGTTCCAACCCACAGACCCAGCATGGCCTCCTTGCCTGTGACTGTGTGGACCACTAGCTAAAAAGAGATGCGTCTTTTCTTTTTTAAACATTTCATTTTGGGAAAAAAATAACAAAACTTGTTTATACCTTTGAAATGGTTTAAAATTCAAAAGCAGAATAATATTTTGCAACACCTGAAAATTATTTGAAATTCAAATTTTAGTGTCCTAGAAATAAAGGATTCTTGGCACACGGCCACACTTACTGGTGTACGTATGCGGTTGCTTTCACACGACAAAGGGCACCGTTCTGTAGTTACAGCAGAGGCCACGTGTGACGCTCACTGCTCGGCACGGCATAAATTGCCGTGAAGCAGTTACAGCTCGCTGACGTTTCAAGTGCCACAGGTTGCCACCTATCTTTGTGAAAAGCCATTTTCAGAGATAAAATATGTAAGATCTCGTTACAAATCAGCATTAACAGATGAACGTTTGCAGTAAACTTTGGTGATGGGGAATGCTAACTTTGAACCCCAGTTAAGCAAAATGTGAGCACGTACATACCAAAAGAATTGCAGCCTTTTCATTGGTATTACAAAAAGTTATACTCCATCATGAATACTATATTTTGAATTTTGTCAAGAAACTGGGAGGATGTGTTTGCTTTCTTGTTAGGTATCTAGCTACATAATATCCCCAATTTTGCCCCTTGGTCTGCAAGTCTATGATATTTATTCTCTGGTTCTTTACAGAAAAAGTTTGTTGATCCTTGTTTTTGAGCATTGAATGCACAAAAATTGAGGTGGTTATTTCAGTTATATCTCATTGCAGTAGACTTATCTATCAAAAATATGATCTTCTCTGACTATATAATATGTGCTACTGATAGACAATTTGAAAAAAGTCTAGAAGGTGTAAGTGAAACCCCTCCCTTAATTTTTACCATCTGGGTATGAATATATCCTGCCAACATGTCAGTGTATTTCCCTCGAGACCTTTTTTTCAAATACTTTAATATAGTTGCAAACTTACTATGGAAACAATACTCAGTATTACTTAAAACTTTATATAAAGAGTAGTTTTCCACACCATTTGTAAATCATTGTACATGCTATTTTCATGGTTTAATATTATTCATTCATTTGGATGTGCTATAATCAGAGTTCTCCTTTAGTTAAGATCCTTAAGATTTTTTGGTTTTGACTTTTTTCCTTTTTTAATACTAAAATAACCTTATGGTGAATAATTTAGTTGCTTAAACTGCAGATTTTTTTTAGACTTTTTTATTGACATATACAGGTTATTTACAATATGATAATATGTGGAATTTTCAGGTGTTGTAAAATATTCTGCTTTTGAATTTTAAACCACTACAAATGTAAAAACAATTTTTTTCAAAATAAAATGTTCCAAAAAGAACATTTAGTTAGTTTCAGATGTACTGCATAATAATTCAGTTATTTTTTTCTGATTGTATTCCATTATAAGTTACTATAATATACTGAACATAATTCCCTGTGCAACACAGTAAATCTTTCTTGCTTCTCTATTTCATGTATATGAATTTGTATCTGTTAATCCCAAACTTCTAATTTGTCCCTTCCCCCTCCTCTTTGGTAACCAGAAGTTTGTTCTCTATGTCTGTGAGTGTTTCTGTTTTGTATATAGATTATTTGTATTATTTTTTAGATTCTACATATAAGTAAGGTCATACAGAATTTGTCTTTCTCTATCTGACTTATTTTATGAAGCATAATACTCTCTAGGTCCATCCATGTTGCTGCAAATGGCAATATGTCATTCTTTTTCATGGCTGAGTAATACTCCCATGTATGTGTGTGTTTGTGTGTGCACACGCACCACATCTTCTTAAACCAGTCATCTATTGAAGGGCATTGGGTTGTTTCCATGTCTTGGCTATTGTAAATAGTGCTGCTATGAACACTGAGGTGCATGTATCTTTTCAAATTAGAGTTTTTATTTTATCCAGGTATATATCCAGCAGTGGGATTGCTGGATTATATGGTAGCTCTATTTTTAGTTTTTTAAGGAACCTCCATACTCTTTCCCATTGTGGCTGTACCACTTTATAATCCCAGCCACTATGTAGAAGGGTTCCTTTTTCTCCATACCCTCTGGAGCATTTATTATTTGCAGACTTTTTGATGGTAGCCATTCTTACCAGTGTGAGGTGATCCTTCACTGTGGTTTTGATTTGCATTTCTCTAATAATTAGTGATGCTGGACATCTTTTCACACGCCTGTTGGACACCTGTATGTCTTCTTTGGAAAAAAAAGGTCTATTTCCAGAATTTCTTAAATGATATACTACTTTCATTTGTTTAATATAAAATTCAGTCTAAGAGTTTGGATAACACACTCTAATTTTTATAAACACACCCTATGGGTAGTCAAGCTACCCACCAGTTGCTTGATATGACAAAGTTGGCTTTATCCTATCACAGACTAATAGTAAAATAATAAACACTCTAGAACAAGCCAGGGCCCTTTAAATCCCAGTTGGGTGACCTAAGTAAAGTATTTAAGCTCAGGAAATTGGAAATAACAGCAGAATTTATCTCATAGGGTAACTATCTTCCAGTTAAAGGAAAGGAGGTACTGTATATAAAGTGCTTAGACCAGTGTCTGGCAATCAGTAGGAGCTCAATAAATGCTAGCTGCAGTGTCATAAAATAGAAATATTCAGCCCTCTTCTCTCACTTAAATTGAGACATACACATTTGACTTTGAACAGGCAGTCTTTCTCCTACGATGACTTCGGCTTCTTCCCCCGCCCTTCACACTGTCAAACTTTCAGAAGCGGCAGCAGTCCCAACTAATGATATCTACATCCGTGAGCTAGTCACTTAATTTCTGTTAATTCTCCTTTGCCTCACCTTTATGGATTCTTGAGAGGACTGAATTAGATAATACATGTAAAACGCTTAGCCCAGCCCCTCTATGGAGTTCGCCTGCCCACACCTTGTCACAAATGCCAGTAATAACTAACATGTACAGTGCAGTTGGACAGAAGATGCCTTGTTGCCCCAGTGGCCTTCCTGAAACTTCCCTAATCCCCCTTGGTGGAGAGGAGAATTGTGGGGTCTTCCTGGAGCAACAGTAGCCCCAGCTGCATAATCAGATGAGTGGGCTTTGCAGACAAGCTGATTTAATTAACTGTGTGTGTGTGTGTGCGTGCGTGCGTGAGCGTCCACATGTATGGGCACCTGTGAGTTTAAGCAAGTGACAAAAGAATATAAATGGGTCAAATGGAAGGCATTTAAATTTGAGGCCCACAGCTGTTCTCTGGCTCCTCTTGGCTTCTGACATCAAGTTCCTCCTAATAAAATATTAAATGTTAATAAAAGAAATGTTAAAGAAAACCACTATTAGTTTCTGGTCAGATTCTTTTTACACTGCTGTTTAAGTCAAACAAGCTGGTGGGCACTTTTTTTTTCCCCTACTGCTCAACTTGAAATGGTTAGAAACAAATAACCTCTCTCAAAATCTTTAATCTCTCTGAAATTTATTCCTCAGGAATATTAGCTTACCTTATATTTTTAAGCAAAAGAAATAAAGTTCATTATAATTTGTTACTCTAACTCCGCTGCCAAGTTGGCTGTTTTATTTAACAATAAATTGAATACAAAAGCTCCCCAAGGCAGGAAGATAGAGTGCCAAGCTCTGAAAGTTTGGCAGTTTAATTGACATTTCATAGTAGCCCCGGGCGGAAGTTAATTTCAACGCTGGTTATGTACATGGAATTTGGTAGTTGTATAGGTTAGTGCGTGTGCACCTACATACACGTATATCTGTCTTGAGGGTTACACAATAAGTAAATTAAGTGTGTTTTTATCTGTACTATTGCCTGTATCATATAAAGATGCATTCTAAAACTGTGCAAGAGAAGTTAATCTTTAGTGATTTTTCAGAGTATCAGTCTTTGGAAAGCTGTGTATTTTTAAGTTGGGTGAATGCCACTAGAAAACAACAAAAGTGTTACATCCTGTTATGGTTTAAATTGTGTTCCCTAAAATTCGTATGTTGAAGCCCTAACCCTTATTTCCTCGGCATGTGAGCTTTTTGGGAGATAGGCTTCTTGAGAAGTGATGAAGTTAAAATGAGGTCATGTGGGTGGAAGTGAGTCTAATGTGACTGGTGTCCTTATAAAAAGGGAAGATGGTACACAGAGTTATGCTGGAGGGAAGATAATGTGAAGAGATGCAGGGAGAAGATGACCAGCTGTAAGCCAAGAAGAGAGGCCTGGACCACACCCTTCCCTCACAACCCTCAAAACAAATGAAACTTGTCAGCACCTTGATCTTGGACCACCATCTTCCCGAAACATTAGACAATACGTTGCTGTTGTTGGTCTGCAGAACTTTGTTAGAACAGACCAGCAGACTAGAACACCTTCCCTTAGAGGAAGTACAGCCCCTTATAACAATAATCAACGTTGAAACACACTATGGAGAGTAACACAAAAGAGTTTGTTCATATGCGTTGAGGAACGTTTGAAAAAAAATTTAACATGTGTGAAATTAATCTTGAATCAATTCATGACATGGCGGCCCCACTCAGGCATCCCAGTCCATCATTCATGTCCATCAGAAAGTCTCATCCCTCACAAAATGCTTCGAGTAGGAGATAAGAACAATGACTACGTACATGTCAGATAGACCAAAGTTTCTTTAAGGAAAGAGAGAAACATCTCTCAAACATGCTGGATGATACTGCATACATTCCATTGTCTCTATTCCAGTGAAAACCAACAATCTATCCACAGTATTCTGTGTGAGTGCAGCGTGGTTCTGGAGCCTGGGATTCATATTTTTTCCTTTAGGCAGTTGAGGTTTTTTATTTTTAAATGTCTCCCTCAGGGCTGAGGTCTTCATCCAGCTGGTGGTCCTATTAGGGAGTCGACTAAGGGATTATGAGGCTTTATAAGTCCTAATGTTGTCGGGGCTGGTAATTCATGAGAAGTAGATGCAGAAGCCACAGGGAGAAGCTCAGAGCGCCAGGAGAACTAAAGACAGGAAGGCAAGAGTCTCCGTGAGCCTCCAGATTAATCTTTCCAGGAAGGAGAGAAGACACTAATGCTTGAGGAACATAAAAACAGACTACAAAAAGCGGTAAGGGAAAAAAACCACATTATAGCTTTTACTTATTTTGTTGGACTTTTATTTCCAAATCACACAATTGTCTGAGATGATTTAATGCACAATTACATTTTTTTTTAAAAAAATGAAATTAACATGTTTTTAAAAGCATAAAAGCAACTGCTAAATAAAGCCATAACATTTTTCTCGGCGCTTCCCAGATAATGAACCGTATTTCTCATCTCTAACTGTGTTTCTGTGTCATGAGGATGGAATTTGGGGCAGGAGGGGGGCAGGGAAATAGGCTTCCGTTGTCGCTGAGAGGCTGTCTTGCAGCTCCCTGGGAAGTGGCGTTTGTCGCTTCCAAAGTGCAATGGGTTGAGGAACAGAATGGGGAGGCCTGTGAAGGACTGTGTCACTGTGATACCAGAGGCCTCAATCTGGTAACAAGCTGCAGGGGGAAGAGCAGAGCAAATTGAGGAGGGCAGAGGGTACACATTTTGTGTCCTGGTACCTATTGGGCTGCAAAGTGCTGGCTGTTGATTCCAGGTGCTGCTCTCCCTTTGATGTAGGTAAAGCCACCTTAATAATGAGCTATACCTGTGAACCCATGTGTATACCCACATATGAAGCCCAACAGGGGCCTCTGCCTCCATGTATGTACACATGCCAGTTTTATACAGAATGCACATTTGCAAACACACACACCCATTAAAACTTTCCCCATATCGAGTTGAAATGCCTCCCCCATCATCATGATCCGTAAGGTACCCTTCGAATTTCCTAGGGGAAAAAAAAAATGAAATCACGTCTTATTTTCAGAATGATTTTTATAGAGAGTGGGGAATAATATAGTTCTACATGGAGAGCGGCGACTCTACTCGAAGGTTGAATGACATCAATCTACAAGAGTGTCTACCGTATTCCAGAGCTGTGCTTGGGTTGGTGTTAGAGAGAAACTCGGAGGACTTTGCTCCTGCCCTTGGAGAGCTCATAGTCTGACTGATATTTTTATCTCTGTTCCATTCCTTAAATAAAATCGAACACAAGTTACAAGTGCAGGGATATAGGTCCAGAGAACACATCACTAAAGGGAAGAATATAATTTAATGCTTTATTTTCCCCCTCTATCACTCAACTGCTGAGTGGAATTTGGTTGAGGCACCTTTACACATTGGAGGTGACAACTCTGTCACCTGTATGCTTTGCCTGGGCAGGGTGAGCCTTAATCGAAGGACGAAATCAGTGCCTGGTGTATGCCTTTTTATGTTTTCTATGATTTAAAGTGGAGAGGGGAAAAAAAATCAAAAGAGCAATTATACTTCATATCTATGAATAATTTAATGAAAATTTTTATGTAAAAGTTCAGAAAAAATATACATATATATATATGTAAATATTAAGAGAGTGTTGTAATCTGTCAGTGGAGGGAGCAGAGTAACTTACGAGTTAGACTGGACTTCTGTCAGAGGGACCTGAAGGCATCTCATCTTACGTAGTGCTCCAGTGTGAAGGTTTGTGGAGACAGGTGCTTTGAGGATCAGGCCACGATTGAGTCTGATTCCAGCTGTCTTGGGCTCGGGGCCTGCATGTTCATGTCACTTGGAAAAGTTATCTGTAAGAATCTCGGTTATTTGGGCTAATATCTGGGTTTGCAGAAACATGTGGAAAATGATCTGTGAGGAAAGAAAGCACAGAGGAAACCAAAGACCCTCAGCTTGAACCAGAACTAGGCAGACTTGTGTGCATCCGTGTGAGTGTGCATGTGTGCATGGTTGTCGGCGGGCTTCTAGGTAGGGGTGCGTGTGACTGTGGCTATTTAGGTGCGTATGTTTGTATATGTATGTGTGTATTTATCTACGTGGATGCATGTTTGTGTGAGTTGTAACTCTGCATGTGACTGTGTGCGTTTATGCATGTGTTTTGTATGCATGTGGGTGTGGTAGGTATATGTCATTATGCTTGTCAGCTCTGTGTCTGTGAGTGTGCATTGATGCCTTTTCAACTCTTGTGATTTTTTTTTCATTTTTTCTTCTGATTAACTGTCTTACTCCATTCAGGCTGCTATAACAACATATCACAGAATGGGTGGCTTAGGCACAACAGAAATTTATTGCACACAGTTCTGGAGGCTGTACGTCTGAGACCTGGGTGCCAGCACGGCCAGATGAGGACCCCCTTTGAGTTGCAGACTTCTCATTGTACCCTCACATGTGGGAAAGGACTAGGGATTGCTTTGCAGCCTTTTTAATAGGACCTAATCCCATTCTAGAGAGTTCTATCCTCATAGCTGAAGCATCTTCCAAAGACCTCCCCCCACTTACTAATACGATCTTCTTTGAGGATTAGGATTTTAACATACGAATTTTAGGCGGACACAGACATTCAGATCATCCATTAATTAATGGAATCCCTACTTTCACAAATCTATTCTGTTTAATCTTTTGCTTAGTTAAGTATCGAATAAAGAGCTTCATTAAAACTAACATGGTAGACAAACATGTAGGATCGTTGCTTGGCTGTCTTAAAAACTTTAGATGGAATACTTCACCCAAGTCTGCATTACTTATTTTGTGTTCAGCCATTTTCCTCCGAATCCACTGCAACAATATGTAGTGCAAAATTTAAAGAAATGTTCAGTGCTTTCTTATAAATTATTAACATAATATTTTCTGGTCCTAACACTTATAATTTGTAAAATTGTTGGAAAAATATTTTTAAATATTTGAAGAAACGAAGACTACACAAAACGCCACAGAATCTACAGATCATGTTTGAATTGCACACACACCAACATGAATTGACTATAAGATCTCGTCCCTTTCTCCTGCTGTAATATGTCACTCCTGGAATGTTTCTCTCTCCTCTTTCAACACAAATTCTCCCTTTCTTGGATCTTAACTGTAAGTCCAAAGTTTGCTTTTATATTGCATGTTATTTTTAAAAAAATCTATTCTTGATCTCACTTCCTCTGCTAGCAATGGCTCTAAACTTCCCTTCTCTTACAAGGAAGATGCCTGGAAATCACTGTCAGCACTCCTTGCCCTCTTTCCTTCTCTTAAAACACACTGTTCCACCGAAACTGACCTTGTAAAGGTCATTAATGACCTCCATGTTGCCAAATCCATGGTCTATTCTCAGTCTCATCTTACTAGACCCATAAGTGTCATTTCACCCAGCAGATCACTCTGTCCTCTTTGAAACAGTCTATTCCCTTGGCCCCCAGGAAGATTTTCCTCCTAACTCATTCACTGCCTTTTCTGAGTCTCCTCTGCCTGCCTTTTCTCTAACAAGGGCAAGGGTGTGTTCTCCCTGACCTCTTAGTTTTGGAGCTCGTCATGGCTCCCTCCCTGGAACCTTCCTTTCGGCATGTAGGCTCTCCCCTCCTCTGGTGATCTTGCCCAGGCTTGTGTCTCAGTTTTTACGAGACCCAGTTTCAGGTGAGATTTCCCCTGAGCTCCATACTTAAATATTCAACTGCTTCCCTAATATGTGCACTTGGAAGTCTACTAAATACCCCAGACTTGACATGTTCAAAATTGAATTCCTGGTCTTACCTCCCAGCTGTCCCCAGCTGCAGCCTTCCCCATCTCAGTCAGTGGAAACCTCCTCCTCCTATTTTCCCAGATCAAAATCTTTTATAAAGTAGTTTTTGATTCATGTTGCCCTTAATCCTACATCCGGTTCTCTTAGTTACTATAATTTAGAAGCATCTCCAGCTCACCACTCAACTGCTCACCGCTTCCCCTGCTCTGCCTCTGGTCTGAGCCACCATCGATGGTCCCCTGGATCATGCATTGTCCTGGTTTCAGTCTTGACTCCTTCAATCTCTGTTTTCAAAAATGGCAGCCAGAATGATCCCTTTGAGACATCAGTCAAACCATGCCCCTCTTTCATGTCAGACCCCTGCAGTGGCTCTCCCTTTCCCTCCAAGTAAAAGCCACGTGCTCACAGGGACCTGTGCCATCTACCCTCTGCTGAACTTGTCCTAGCCTCTCCCATTTCCTTTACTCCCTAGTACCCTGGCCTCCTTGCAGGTCCTAGGAATCTCCAGGCATGCCCTTACCTCCAAGCCTGGGTGCTCTATAGTGCCTCTTTCTGGATCACTCTTCCCTCACTAGCTTCAGGCCTTTGTTCAAGCATGACTTCCTCAGAGATCTTTCCTGACCCACCAGTTTAAAATTCTCATACTGCCCTGGGTCATTCCCACACTCACTGTCTCCCAACCTGCTTTGCTTTTCTCTATAAAAATACCACCTCCTAACATTCTCTATAGTATCCTTGTTTATTGCTCTTATTGGACTGTAGACTGTATGCTCCATTAAGGCGGAGATTTTTGTGCGTTTTGTTCACTGCTGTCTAAATCCCCCTGCGCCAAACACAATAGGGGCTTGATATGTATATATGGTTTTCAGAAATGAATAATAAAATGATGAGCATTGTACTATACATATTACATGCTGATGTACGTTTTTTCTACTTAGTATTACCCTCATTTTGCTAGGTGTTGTTACTTAACTACAGTATGATTTGTTCCTGGTACAGTAGTGTTCCATTGTATTAATGTTCCATCATTTATTAGATCCCTATTACTGGATATGGATATAGCTTGAACTTTTAACTAATATAAAGAATATCACCTACATAAATATCCATCAACATAAATATTTGCCTACCCTTGAGGTTATTTCCTAAGAATTATTTTTCTGGAAGAGGTTATTTGGACCAAAGTGTGAGCTAATTTTATGGATTTAGATAAATATAACCAAATTAACCTCCAGAAAGTTGGCATTCATTTACTCTACTATCGCAGGTTATAAGGATACCCTTTGCCCAGTACACTAAGCGACATTTTATATTGGTGTTAAAAAATTTCTCCAACTTCATATGCAAAATGTATATAAATGTTTTTAATTAACTTTTTATTTTGAAATAGTTTTAGATTTATAAAGGGTACAAAGATAGTAGAGTCTTTTGTTAACATCTTACATAACCTTTGTACATTTGCCAAAACTAAGAAATTAGCATTGATATATTACTGTTGACTAACTCCATTTATTAATGTTTTGAGTACCTTTTTTTTTTAACCAGGTTGAATTCAACTTTCCCCATTTGTCATTTGTATGTCTTCTTTCATAAAACATAATTGTATGTCATGTGCCAGTTTTTTAAATGGTATAATCTATTTTTGATGAATTAATATTGTCCATTTCAGATATGGTACGACTAAGATCTGTTGAAAGCAGTGACCATTTATACCCACAAGTCTCAAAATGTTTATCATATTATCAGTAATTTCTCTAAAACTGGTAGATATTTTATGAGAAAAGGGTTGCATCATCATAAATATTTGGCAAATATTAATATAGACTATTGTTCAAGCATGGCTTTCTAACCAAGATTAATTAGATTCAAGTTATTTCTTGATTTATTAATTAATGATTGATCAGTTAATCTCTGCTGCACATGATAAAAACTCTGACTCAACTTGCATAAACGCAAAAGGGAATGAGTTGTATGATGTAGTGAGCAGTCCTGGGGTAAAGTAACTAGACGCAGAAATCCCATGTTGTTGTTAGCACTTGGCATCTTTATATTTCTCAAGTCCACACTGACTTCATCTATCATGACCTGCAGGATGGCAAGAGAGCTTCCTGCAAAAATCTCATGGATCACTTCTTTGTTCCTGAACCAGTCCCAGGGACACAAGGAATAAACTGTGCTGAATGGCTTTTTCCAGGGGCAAGGGTCCAATCCTAGAAGTAGATGGCATCTCATTCACTGAGACTGAAAGAAAGCATATCCCTGAATTAAAATTAGGAGCTGTTTACTGCAGAGAGTCTGAATGTCATGGAGTTAAACAATAAATGTCTGCTGTTATTAGATTTCACACATGATCATTAAGAAGTCCACTTTAATTTCAGATGAGACCATACAGTATCCCCAAACTGTCATGAACACTGTTTTCAATTACCTGTGAGGTAAGTAGGATAAACATTTTTTTAACCCCATTTTACCTGTGGGGAAACTCAGCTCAAGGAAGCAGAGTTAGCGGTGCTAAAAGCCAGCTCTGACTCCTTATTCACTGATCATTCTTTCCGTCTATAACTGCATTACTTACAACCACTACGTGTAACCACACAGAAAATTTAACAGTCAACATCAGTTTTTACGGTGGTTCCATCAGCCACGATGCCAATTATTAATGACCTTTTGTTCAAATGTTCTAGTGACCCACTGTCCATGGTACATTTCACGAACACATTTGAAAAATGTTGAGGCTTTTACCAAAAGGCTGTCAGCTGTTACCCCAATGATCTCTTGCTCGGATCTCCTACTGTGAAGCTCCTGGTCTTTTGTTTAGCTGTACACCTCCAGTGTTGTCAAGGATACCCAGCTCCCTCCTCTCGTCTGAATGGTCCACAAGGTGTTCTATTAAAAGTCCCAGTTAAACTTGTACAGCCACTCACCTGTACATTCATCTCTTTACTCTTTTCCCACCCACACTCAACGAACTACCTGATCCAAAAAAATACCAAGGGATCAGGAGTCATCCAGAGAATGAACAGAGCATGTGGGATCTTTGGGTATCACATAATAGCTGTGGCAATGTGATTTCCAGTAATTGCTGCCCTAACAAAGCAGAACAAAACCAGATTGAAAAGATGTAAATAAAGAGGGTGAGAGAACAAGGGGAGGACGAGAAGTTTTTTTTCAATTTTATGGCTATTGCTTTGTTAGTATTTTAAAGACTAAAAGGATGTTTTCAGTGTAAAACTTACTGCTTGAGATAGAGCAAGAGAGAAGTTAAGATAGCAGAGAAGCCTTTAATTTATATCATTATAAAATTACAGAAATCTTGGAAATTCAAATGGCATTCTATACTTTGTAAATGTCTACTTATATATAGTTAATTTGCAATTTTTGAGGTAATGTAGAGTAGTGGTTAAGAGCAGAGGTTTTAGAATCAGAGAGAGGTTATTTTTATTAGTAGTATCATTTCCACTTACTACTTGAATGTCCTTGAAGAGTGGATAACCCTATTTGAGACTTAGTTTCATGATTTAGAAAATGAAATTACTAAAATTACTAATAACAGCACCTACATCATGATGCTTCATAAGGATGCAACAAGACGGTGCATATAATGCGCTGACTACAGCCATTCCACAAAGTAAGGAAGAATCGATGAATGTTAGCTTCTGTTCAATAATACATAACGTTATTAAGAAGATTGTGAGCAAATAACTCCTTTTATTTTATATGGGTATGACTCTCTCTTTAATACTTTTTACAAAGCTTTACATATTTTCCAGTAAGCTACCCCTGGTGCTATGTGAAAGTGAAAAGCAGTCAAAACACTGGGGATGCTCTGTCTCTTGAAGAGAAGGCTCTGTGGGGATATGGTGCTGGCCATCACGAGGAACAGGTTAAACTGATGTTGAGTGTTAAATTTTCTGTGTGGTTACAAGCAATGGTTATAAGTAATGCAGTGGTCATGGGGAAAGGAAACAGATGTGTCCATGGGATATTCAGGAAGACAAATTTGGGTTCGTTATAAAGCAATTTTGACTCACCCTAAAATCCAAGACTGATCTACAGTAGTGAAGTCTACTTCTAGAGACCTTTTCCCTAGAGGTTTCCAAGCAGAGGCAGGGCAAACTCTTAGCCAGGAAATCCAAGAGAAGACGTACGTGATGAGTAGGGAGTGGGCGGGGGTTAGGTGAGGTGATTGATAGGAGCCCTTCCTGCTGTAGGATTCCATGATTCTGAGTTTCAAGTCAAAGTCAGATATTTTCATTTTTGATAAATGTGTATCCATTGAAACATTCATTCAGGAAACTTTTATTGATACAACAAGAAATGTCCTGGGACCTTGTTTATTAAGAGCCCAAATTGTGGAGTCTGATACGCCTGTGTTCAGTCTTGGTCTTGGCATTGAATCCATTATGACCTCTTAAATCACATGACTTGACTTCTCTGAAGCCTTTACTTACTCATGTGAAAATGAAAGTAATAGTAGTTTCTACCTAAAAGGATCCCTAAGAGGATCAAATAAAACGCAGTGTGTAATACCCTTAGCACATTTCCTGGTATCTAGTATGCACTTAATAAATGTGTGCTTTACTACTATTAATATTGAATAAAGGAAAGTGCATTTATATATGCAGGATCAAAGATGAATTACCTACTGTCTTAACTTTTAAGCATTTTGTCAGTGAGAAAGACCTGAGGACAAAAATTGTGAACCTAAGGGAGTAACTGATATGTGCATATCTTTCTGTAGGAGTCTACTCACTTATTCAGCATTTATGTGTCTGTACCTATTAACAGGGAAGAAAGGAAAAGGTCCCTGACATCATAGAGCTGGCGTGCTGCTATCGTAGGAGAGGGATGTTGAACAAACAAACCATGTGAAATAGGGCAGTAGGCATAGAGAATGACGTTGGGATAGCACATGTGGTCAGGACCCACCTGGCTGAGGAGGAGACAGAATCTGTTACCTGGGTGATGGAAAGGAATCTCTGGGTAATCTTCACAGCAAAAAAAAACGATGCTAGAGTTCGTTCTTAAAGGATGACTAGAATTTCATGATCTATCTGTTAGCTGGTTCACTCAACTAGTACTTGGTGTGTGTGTGAGACTCCCTATACTTAATACTGGAAATTTAAGAGAATATTCCCCCATGGCTCACAAGGTGGAGAACAGGCAGCTGTTTCTGAGATGGAACAGAGCAACAACAGTGCCAAAGGGAAGGAAGCAGATTTCTTGCAGAAAATTGAGCAATTAACTGGTGGGAGAAAAGATTAGAGAAGTGACTTACCTACGGTTGTAAAGGTTTAGAGGATGTAGAACTGTATTCTTTAGATAATAAGGAATTACCTAAAATTTTCTGAACAAGGGAGAAATGTGATGAAATGTTTGAAAAACCAACTCAGGGACAGTTAGGAAACTCTTTCAGTACTTCCCTATGATGTTATATGATTTCTTGCTCACTCCGTCATTCATTTATACATTCATTCATTCAGCAAGTACTGATCCTGTGTCCGGTCCGGAGCAAGAGGATTTAGGGGGCTTTCCTGCTTTTAGAGAGAATTACAGATACAAACAGGTATGGAACAGACATATTCAAAGCCAATACATGAAGAGGGCTATGATTGCTAGTGAAGTGAAGGTTTAAAGAAATAACTATAAATGTGTTTTCTCTATTCTTTCTTAGAAAAATAGAAGATTTTTAAAAAAATCCAATTATGCCCTTTTTCTAACTGTCTACCTTAGTGTGTTATGAGCAGGACTTAAAGCTGGACTGAAGAGATGACCCTAGATAAAAATGCTAGGATAAGAAAAACCTAATATATTCAAGCAACTACAGTAATTCATATTTTTGAGATTTCATTTAGACTATTATGAATAATTTTAATATATGGTTGCCAAAATTTATGCACTGTAGTTAGATGACATTTTCAATCTAACAAAGGCAAATGAATTTATTTAGATGATCCATCATCTTTCCAATGGTGGAACTTTTTAATATAGAGTTTCTATTTTAATAATTTCAAGTGAACAAACACCACACACGTTTGTTGAGAAGGCCTCAAGGTCAACTTTTTCAAATGCCACCCTCAGTTTTGTAAGCTAAGGCAAACTCATCGTTAAATACACTGGTACGTAAGCATGCTGCTTTCCTTTTAAGATCACAAAGCAATGTAAAGTTTCCTCTCCAAAATTCAATTTTTGCACAATTGAGAGTACAAACAGCCAGAATGGACATAAAAACAGGGAGACCAAGTTGGCACTAGCAAAACGGCAGTTGAGTTGCACTTGAAAATTCTTTGGCGATGCTTCCTCAGCCTACAGCAGCATCCTTCCTTTAATGTAGTCTCTGTTCACAGGAGCACAAGGGTGGGACAAGGGCAGCCAGGTGTATTTTATGACCCAGCCTCCCTGGTAACAAATGATTAGAGTAAGAACAAGATGTACAACCCGAGCTGGAATGAGCGGTATTTAGCAGATTTTCTTCTGGAAATGTGGAGAATGGGAGTTGGGAATTAATGCATGTTAAGGAAGTTTGCAGAATAACTGCTGGCAGTACTCTGTGGAAGTACCTTAATTTCCGCCCTTCCTGCAGTCCTCATCTTTCCTCTTTTATGTGGATTCTTTAAGGTGTTCAGCATCCGTGCAATAAATTCCCTGTCTTGTTTAGGATTCCTTAAATTAGTTTTCATTGTTTGCAAACTAGAGACAAAACAAAACCAAAAGAATGTAAGACTTACAGTTCTTTTACAATTGCAATCAATAGCAATTTGAATTTTTTAAATTAGCCTAAGCAAAAATTTTAAAATGGGGCCTAATCCAATTTAAAAGCTTTGGCACAGCAAAAGAAACCATCAACAACATGAAAAAGCAACCTATAGAATGAGAGAAAATATTTGCAAATGTTGTGACTGACAAGGGGTTAATAGCCAAAATATACCAAACAGCTCATACAAGTCAATCAAAATAACAAACAACCCATTCAAAACACGAGCAGGACTAAATAGACATTTTTTACAGAGAAGACATACAGATGGCTAACAGGCACAAGAAATGATACTCAATATTGCTAATGATTAGAGAAATGCAAATCAAAACCGCAGTGAGGGATCACCTCCCACCAATCAGAATGGCTGTCATCAAAAAGTCTACAAATAATAGACTTAAGAGGGTATGGAGAAAAGAGGGTTCCCTTTTCTCCATACCCTCTTGAGTAATATTCCATTTTATTTATATATATATATGAATATATATATTCCATATATACAATGAAATATTACTCAGCCATAAAAAAGAATAAAGTATTGCCATTTGCAGCAACATGGATGGACCTAGAGAATATTATGCTTCATGAAATAAGTCAGACAGGGAAACACAAATACTATAGAACATAACTTATATATAATATACAAAATATGACACAAATGAACTTATTTACAGAACAGAAACAGACTCACAGACATAGAAACACAAACTTCTGGTTACCAAGGGGAGAGGGAGGGTAGGAGGGACAAATTAGGAGTCTGGGATTAACAGATACAAACTACTATACATAAAATAGATAAGTAACAAAAATTTACTGTGTAACACAGGGAATTATATTCAATATCTTGTAATATAATCTGAAAAAAAAGACCCCAAATCAGTATGCTGTACACCTGAAACTAACAAACTCTTTAAATCAATGATACTTCAATTAAAAATGTAAGTAAATAAACAATAAAGCCAGCCTAACATATAGTCAGTGTGAAGTGTTTTTCAGCTCAAGAAATAGTTAAGTCATTGGTTAAAAATTGCTTCTGGCGACCTCAAAGCCAAGGTTCATTTTTCAGTGGTTTTAAAATTTTGCAGAATATTATGCAGGCTCTCAAATAGTTTCCTCTGCCACATACTAACCCAGACTAAAGAGAATTCCTAGTGCAAGCGAGGGAGCTTCAGCCTTGCCACAAATATAGATGATCTTGAACTCTAAATCAATTGGAATGGATTTTAAAACAGAACTAGGACAAGTCCTTTTAGAAATTAAGTTAGGGCAGACAATAGGACTTGCAGGGTAACGCTGTGATCTTGATGTGATTCATTTCAGTCTGTTGCTCGAAAGACTCACAAAATTCTCCCTCCTCGTTTAGTGCTCTGAACTGTTCAAGGGTATGTTTATCAGTGGCAGGGAGAAATGCCTGGTAGCTTTAGAAGATTGCCCTGTCTCTTTGTATTACTGCTTTCAATGCTGATGTTTACTTCGATTTTTAAAATGACACCGAGGGGATGTGTAGGTTCAGATGGATTTTGGTAAGCTGAAACTTAACGTCACCGAGACCAAAACTCTTCCCGGACAGCAGCAATCAGTGACTAATCACTTCCTCTTTGTCCATTATACGTCTTCTCTTTTGTTGTCGTTGTTGGTTTTTCTCCTTAGTGACACACATTAAAAATTAATGGCTGTGACATGATTTTTGAGTTTCCTCTTTTATTTTGTTCGCAGGTGTAATTCAAGAAAAGTATACTGCAGGAAGCTCCATTACAATGCCCCTTCCTGACAGAATTCAATTGAGAGGTGCTATTACTATTTATTAATTGCTTGCGTTGCACTGTCATGGTTTATGATGTTAGCACAGACCGTCGACTGAGTTACATTCTTGTATTCAATTAGAGACTGTGTGCTATTGTACATGTTAACACCGTAGAACCACAGATGCTAGCCATCTGTAGATTTGATTTTTTTTTCCCCTCCTCGTTGTCCTCAAAAATGGAGTTTAAATCAGTACTCCTAGAGAGACTTGCAAAATAAAATAGGCACGTAAACGCATCACGGGCAGATTTAAAAACACGAGGGGAGCGTAAAATTTAAATGTGAAAGAGTCTATCGAAACTATTTGCATAATTAGAATCCTGCAGCAATTTAATCCATCTAGGTGGTCACTCTCGGCCAAGGAGGAGTCAGTGCCGGTTTCACATGTCAAAACATCGTCCTCTGGCTACATAGAGGCTACTTACAGTGTTAGAAGGTCAGAGTGACTGAGTAGGATGGTAACATCAAAGGGAAAGAAACTTTGGGTGAGAAGGATGCATGAGTGACAAGCCATCCTAATGGGACGTTTTGGAGAGAAAGAATCTGCCCCCACTTCCATCTCCCCCGGCGCCTGGTGAACTGTCGATACTTCCCAATACAGAAGGATCCCTCTTAATAAGTTCACAAAAAAAAGCAGAGGCACAGGAAGGACACCCACCTTGCAGCAGGGGTCTCATTCCTCAGACTCTTTTCATGAATTCTAAAGAGATGTTCTCCTACAAAACAGATCCTTACTCAGATACCTCCGTAATGCATTCTCTTAGCAGGACCATCATTTACCTTTGACAGTTCCACACTCACCATGGTCAGTTTTGTCACTTCCTGCCAGTGTGGACGGAAGATCTCCTGCTGTTTTGCACCATTATGACCTCCTCTTTGGAAACATGAGGCGTACACCCCATTGCTCTGGCCAAATTCCAGGTTAGGTAATTGCATTCTGTTACCTGAAGACCCCCTGTAGTTTCAATTAGGAAAACCGTTTTGCCTCCCTCTTCTACCTGGGGTGTCGCAGAAGGGTAGGTGCTGCACTGCTGATCAGCTAACCTGCCTCGGCCCGGAACGAGCTGCTTTTTATCATCTTTAATTAATATTTATTGGGTCACCCACAGGGTGAGTGGCGTGGGACAGGGCGACTTGGTAGTTAAGTGTTCCCGAGTGCCAGTTGTCTCCTTTGAGAGTGAATGCGGAGGACCCAAGTTTGAACAGTCTCTTCGTTATCAGAGAAATAACAACCATCCTTGTGATTTGATGCAACCTGGCTCGCCTCTGATATCTGTCCATCTGGTATACCTCTAATCAAAAATATCCTTCAGATCACTGGCTCCTAATAGCCTCGGAATTATGTCAGGAGGCTCCTTGTGGGAGCTGACCAGAGACTGTGAGCTGGCCTTTCATTTCCGACCAATTGCAGATTACAAATCTCTGTTCTTCTGAGGGGCGGGGAGGAGGCGAGTTTGTTGTCCTAATGAGCTGCATGCTTTTGACGTTGAACATGACCTCCGTGCGTCTAGGATTACATTGTCGTCTGTGCCATCTGCTGTTCTTTTTTTGCTCCGTTCATTGGATGCAGAGGCACTTGCAACTCTTAAGCAGCATCAGGTTTGGTGCTTTTTTTCTTGTTTCTGCAGACATTATCTTTATAGTCTGATTTTAGGTCCGTCTACGGAATGACTTTGTACTTCAGTGATCATACTTACATTGGCCATGTTGCTACCACTTTGCTCACATTTTGGAGAGTTCAGGTTTTAGACCTTAACTTCTAAGCGGGCATGGCATTGCCATGAGGAGTAAGAATTTCAGGGATTATCTTTTTCCACCAGAGGGTTCGTTCTTATACTTGAGACATCGGCCCTCGGGTCTGAACGTTTCCTACTACACAGCTGCGCACTCCTCCATCCTGACACAGGAGCTGGGTGGGTGCAGGGAGAAACAAAGCAGTTGTTGTCTGAAAGTTTTCACACCAGCACCGAGTAGACAGCCCTCCACAGACGGCCTCGCAGAGAACCTTTGGGTCCTCCCAAGGATGATGGCAAAACATGACTTCAGGCAAACTACCCTTTTCGTGGTTTATTTCGTTAACGTTGTCTTCCAAATTGTAAAATGTCTCATCATCTTCCCTCTTCAGTTTCAGGAGAGGATGACCTGTGTGGGAGTGTCATTAGTGAGACAATGAAAATATTCTCTTTATTAGGGGTTATTTTAAAATGTACAATCATTTCTATTTTATTGTAAAACCAAGGTTGAGAGCCATGAACAGTGGTTATAAACAAACGAAAACTCAGTCTAATGCAAAAGAAAGAAAAAATTCTAAAGTATATCAAAATGTACCATAGCTGCCAAAATACAGTATCTGTGGTCTGCGTGCTTTCCCCCCTAGTTTGGCCAGTCCTCTCTCCTTGCTTCTTTTCATCCTGTGCTCCTTTTCTGGCCCCTTCCACTGTGTCTTCTGTAACCTTCTTCTACTGCTGACAAAGGCCCCTGAATCCTTAACATTGTCCCGGGGGTGCCCTTCACTGTCCCACCATCAGATGCTTTCACCACAGTTACTTCATCAGGTATCTCTCCTCAGCTGCAAGCAACACAGACAACTTTGGGGAAATGAGCAACAGAGGGATTTAGTGGAAAGAAAGTAGGATCTCAGAGAATTACTGAACCAGGCAAAGAACCAACGCTAGAACCATGAGCATGGGAGATGTTGGCAAAAAAAAAAAAAAAAAAATCCTGTTTTAGAAATGCATACTGAAATATTTATAGATAACATAATGTTCTTTCTAGAGTTCGCTTCAAAATTTTCCATGGTAGGGTGAAGGTGGATGGAGCTCTAAAGGAGACAAGAATCATGATGCGTTGGTGAGTTTTGTAGCTGGATGATGGGTATATGAGTGCATTTGCTGTTCTCTTTATTTTGGGGCATGTTTGAAACTTCCATGGGAAAAAAAAAAAAAAAGGAAAAGATGGATGCAAGATGGCTGCTCTCGGGAGCTTCCCAGTGACTTTGAACTGACAGAGACAGGTGTGGTGACTCTTGATTAGATGGAAGACGCACTGTGGGGAAGATACACTTAGTCCCTATTGTCTGCCCTGTTTTGATCCAACCAGTGAAGATGTGTGTGTCTCTGTGTGTGTGTGTGTACGTATGTGTGTGCATGAATGTGAAAGTATGTTCTGTGAAATGAGTGTGTATATGTATGTACATGTATGTGTGTATGTTTATGTGTATAAATATTTAAGTGCCTGTATTCTCTCAGGTGTGTGCATGTGTGCATATGAGTGTGTGGGTTCTGTAAGGCGTGTGTGTGATAAAGCTGACAGTGTGTGGCGCCTGAGAGCAGAGGGGACAGAGTTGCAGTGCCTTGTTTTTTATAGCAGGTCTGTCCCATATTTAGTTGGCAACTGTTCTGTTTAATAATCACTTCAGCCTTTGAGGTTTCTGCTCACTGAATACTAAACCCAAAATATAAATGTCCTTTTCTCCCTACTGAGAGTGTTTTATTATTGTGAAGAGATGATTTGTATGCTCTCAATCAGTGCAACATAATGTAAAAGGATCATCTGCCAAGTTGCTTGTGGTCAATAAATTGTCCATGTTATGTCTCAAAAAATTTTTTAAAAATAGAAAGACATGGGCAGGAACCAAGGTGACTTGGATGGCCAAGGAGAAGGAAAGAGTGAAATTTGTGAGCAGTTTTAAGAGCTACCTGGTGAGGGCGCTGCAGGTGAAGGGGGTACTTACCTTGTTTTCATCTCCATCATGGGCCCAAGTCCAAATTCCAGGCAAGCAGTGTGTGATGGAATGAGCTTGCTTTTCATGCCTAATTTCTAGATGTACCTATAAGATGGGTGGAAGATTCTAGGAGAAGATAGGGTCCCCCAAGGGTGTGATGAGATGAGGTGGGTATTGCACTCACTAGCCCCGATGACTCTTGAGTCCAGGGGACAGAGGCAGCCCCTCCAAAGGAAGACGGGTAGGTGTTTGGCAGAAGGAAAAATTCCTGGATGGCTCCAGATAATAAATGACCTCCTCAGTTTGCTCCATGCTCACAACTGCTCATTTTATTCTTCAACTTTAAAATCTTCAGCAGCTTCTGTTACTATAGAATTAATTCCGTACTTCTCAGGATGATATCAGAGCACAGACTTTCATAAACATCACCAATCTCTCTCTATCTGTAGTCATTTTAGTCCATACCCAGGCTGTAGCTACTAGTCATGCAAATCATTTGTTTTTCAAACATGCTGCTTATTGTCCTTTTCCAGATGGCTTGGGTCAAGCTTCTGTTTCTGCCTGAGCTGCCCTTCTTTTACCTCTTTGCCTCACTAATTCTTTCTCATCCCTCTTGATTGCCAGTCATACAACCTGTGTTCCCCTGCACTTAGCTGGGAATCACGATGTGCTGGTCTTTTCAGGGTCGAGGTCATTGTGAGGGTTCTCCCCTCTTCAGGCTAGAGAGTCAGCTCCTTGAGGGCAAGGAGCATGTTCCTCACCACGTGTCTTCTCTCGCATGGCCACCAGCACATGGTCTGTACCAGGTGATCACCCATTATGGATTTTCAGTGAGCATTTCATTCTGTAGCTCTGGCTGCTTGTTCACGCTGACCGTGGGCTTTGTGTAGATACATTCTCCAAGTTGTCTTAATCCATCTCTTATTAGTGGTCAGTGGCATAAGGTTCAGTACATTTTCATATTTCATGGGTTACTCTTTACTGACTTCTTCCTCCCCATCAGCATTCCCCACATCCTTCTTCCATCTCCTCATTGTTTCCAACCCTCTGCCCATTTTCACATCACCCACTCTACAGTTGGAATGAAGAGTGGGAGCTCTTTGGTGGCCTTTAACTGGAGTGAGTGAATGCCAGGTCTTGTTAAATCAATTGCTCCTTCTTAGTAAGGAAGACATGGGGACTTGCGGTGGCTGGATTTCACCACACACTCCCCCACCATATTTTGGTTTGGGATGGCAGTTCTTAGAAATAAATATTTATTGAACTAACCAATTAATTACCATAGCAGAAGTACTGGGGAAAGAGAAAAAAAAAAGGTGAAGTAGAAATATGTCAAGAGAAAGCTTGGTTTTTGTTATCATTTGTATAATTGTCACCTCTAAAAAGGAACTATTTTTCCGAACTTGACATTTGACAAAGATAGTAGGGAACTTGGAAACAAAAACGAAAAAAAAAGTACTAGGTCATGTTGCTTGCTCTAGATATTTTTGGCATGGCTACGATGTGCTAGGAATATTTCATTTTTGACTTGAACTCTGACCACTTTTCACTTGTAAATGACCAGAATGCATATATTTATGGTAGTTTATGATAACAATATTGTGATGCACTCTGGCCATATTAAGAATTCGACTGCCTTATTTGAGCCCAGTGTATCTGCAGCCTCTGGTAGAAGAACTTGAGTGACCTATTTCTTCCTTTTTGTTTAACAATCAGGACCATAAGCAGTCAAATTATGAATCAGGAGCTAATAGGATGAATAGACGCAAGAAAACAGCATGCACCAGTTTAATGAAAGAAAAATGTGTTATATGCTCAAGATACAAATAAAATGCCACTTTCAGATTACAGTTTTTGCAATCCATTTATTTGCTTCATTTTCTTTAACTGCTATTTCGTTCAACTACGAATTTTAATATTCATTGGACAAACAATACAGAAAAGCTTGGCCATTTTCAAATCTTTGTTGAGCTCCTTCCAATGCATTTGTATATTTCCCTGTCTATAATGGAGTCTTTCATAATTATAGGACATTACATTTTGCTTGGTTAAGTTATTTCTTTTCTTTTCAAGATGTCTAAGAATATCTGCCTAGAAAACATGCTGGCTAAATAGTTGATTTTAGTAAAAAAAAAAAATCACTGAATCCCCATTGGGGATTTTATAGTGTTTTACAGAGTGTGGTTCTTGAGTGATTGTACTGGCTTCAGGTGGGGATTCACACTTAAAAAAGCACATTCCTGAGACACTTCTAAGCCCAAACGTCAAAATGTGTGTAGAAAACAGAGGTCTAGATTTTTATCAACCTTCCAGAAGAGTGTTCACACCAACTTTTGAGGACTGCTAGTTTAAGTATTAAAGTGAACAGTAGCACATAATTCATCTAAGAAGTAGGTTTTAAAAACCACCTACATAATGTCAGTCTCCTAATATGTCTATGTGAATTATATTTTATTTATTTTGTTAACTTACTGCTTTATAGGTTAAAACTTCACTTTTTTTCAGTTTTAATAAATCAATCCAACCAAACCTCTTCTCCCTAATTTTGGTGGTTCTGTTTTAGACTCCTAGTCAAACCCAACTCTTAAGGAGTTGGTCCGAAACCTATTTAGTCTTCTTTTATTTCAGCTGTGCTCTGTCACTCTTCAAAGCCATTCTGTGTCTTCTCTTTCCTCTTCCAGTCAAATGTCCAGCTGTCTGGTCCATGCAGAGCAGGGAGCACCCACCCACTCCACTTGTATCCCTTCCATTCCCAAAATCAACCCTCGAAAGTCTATTACATGCATTCTTATGTGAGATATTTAAGACTCTGATCTTCATACATTCTTCTGGGCAGGGACCATAGCTCATTTAAGTTTAGAAATAACATTTGGAAGTTTATATATTATGATTATTTACTAATCTAAGTAATACATTTTGCTGTGGGGAATTTGGAAATACAGTAAACGATTAAGAGCTAAAAATAACTCAATACTGCACAATACAAAATCTTTACTGTTCTTATGTTTTTCAAACATTGAAAGCACACAATGAAAAAGCCATTAGAACATAATGTATATGCAATGTTTAACTTTCCTTTTTATTCCTTAACAGATCTGATGCTTAACCTAGACAGCACCCTTGTGGAAGTTCAGTCTTTAGGGAGGAGGAGGGAAAGAAGTTGGGGTGGGGGGCGATGCAGAAGGAGAAAAAGGAGGAGAAAGATGGGAAGATGAGGATGATGACGGCAATTTGAAAGTTACTCCAAATGCATGTTGCATGTACCAATAGAATAACACCCTCCCTCTTTTCTTTTGTTTTCTCTTTGCTTTGCTTTGCTTTGCCTTTTTTGGTGTTCAGAAATAAAGAAGTAAGTTGAAAAACTCTACAATAGATTATCTGAGACTCCAGGATCTCACTGTCAAGAGCCAGATCTCTCAGAGCTGTGACAACTACTTCCCATGAGAGTTAAGAACAGATCATGGCCAGGGAGATGGATCTCATGATTTGGTTGTGTTGGGATTTAGTTTGCTTTTCCTTTGCAACGTTGACTTGGGAACTTCACAGAACTTCTCTTTTGCACAGCTAATATTGAACAGATGCAGTTTCTGTCAAATGAAAGCAATATTTGAGCTCTTCTAATGAAAATTGTTTAAGTGCAGTGTATTCCTGTTCTCTTATTAGGGTTATATTAGGCTACTGGCATTATTCATTATTTCTAAATAAAGCGAAATGTGGACCCCCATGCATGAAGATATTTATTACTTATTGATATTTAAAGGTTGTTAAATTAATCTTATTTAAATTACTTCTACTGCCAACCACTGTTACAATAATTTATTATATAATTCTACTTGAGGGTTTTCTTTTACTTTAATATAAAACTTGCAAAAGCAATACATTGCCTGTAGATTTTTCCTACAGTTCATTGTAACTGTGACTAATTCATCACAGCTGTTTAGACATGCAAAATCTATAATACTTCACAATGTTGATTTTCTGTTTCTGTTTTCTAAGACTGGAACTTGATTTGAAACCATATAATGAAAAATTACATGCATCTCACTGGCAGAAATATTGCTTTAACCACTTGGAGGTAGGAAGACCAGAAAGTGCCTGGTGACTCTGTAGAGGAGGATTCTGTACATGAAAGTCTTGATAACTTCTCTGAACTTCATTATGCCTCTCCAGAGCACTGACATTAGACCCACCTTTAGTTGTGTGGTTTTGATCCAGAATTAATGTCTAATGTCATTGCATTCTCTCTTCCGTTATTGGCAAACCTGTGTTCAGTAGCTCAGAATTTCTTCCCAAATGTAATTCCTTGTGGAATATCTGGAGACCCATAATCCTCTTTGTGAGTTAACCATGCCTCCTCCTCCTCTCCTGCTGGCCTTTCTTCCCCTCCTTCTCCTTTTCCTAAAGGACTTTATACTACTTTTAGTTACCCCATTCAAAGAGGTTGAGCAGAGGCAAAAATGGAAGTGGTGGGCTCCATCTTTTCACCTCTTAGCAGATCTTACAAAGGGTTAAAGGGGAAAACAAATCAAGGGTAAGGAGAGGCTTCGCGCTTATTGGTGGGGATGGATTGTGTCTGTTCCATTAACATGGATGACTGAACGCTGCGTCAGTACCATTGTGTTCGGTATTCATACCGATGCTATCATTTTCGTAGTGATGATTGAAAGCTGCCTCGGTATCATTATGTTTGATAGTCAAACTGATGTTATCATTTTCTTGGCTTGCATGTGGGAAAAGACTGATGAATTATTAGTTACCTCCAATCTTTAACATGTGTAAATTAGTCAAATGCAAAATATGTTTATAAAATTCATGGTTATTATTCTACTGTTGGTATTATTTTTGAGCCTTCACACAGGAGCAGAAGAACATGTGATGATCTTAACTGCTACTTAGTTACTCTGAGTACAAGTATATAAAACACAGAGACCCTAAAAAAACAAGGGATGTATATGGATACAAGGAAAAGGATTGCTTTGTCAGACAAACACTTGTCATCATATAAAAACTAATGGATTTGCAGATACTAATTACTATATATAAAATAGATAAACAAATTTATACTGTATAGCACAGGGAACTATATTAATATTTTTTAGTAACCTATAATGAAAACAAATATGAAAAGGAACATATGTATGTATATGTATAACTGAAATATTATGATATATACCACAAATTGACACAACATTGTAAACTGACTATGTATATCAATTAAAAAGAATGCAAAAAAAATTAATGGATATAGGAGGGGAGTTGAAAGATGCAGGTAAACTTATTCTTTAAAAATTGTCCATTTGTATGGAGTCTGGATATTTTATAAAGTGTGTAAGAAACAGGAATTGTTCAAACTAGGTGGCCATTCATTCATTCTTTCAAAAAATCCTTAATAGATGGCAATGCACGAAACAGAAACAGGCTTTGTCTTCATGGAGCTGGGAGAGGCAGGCATGAGCTAAAAAACCATAGAAGATGTACAGTCACTAATTGTGATAGATTCTGTGGGAGGAAATGAAAGGGATGATGAGACAATATGAAAGGGGGCATAATCTTTATGACCTTGGACAAGGGAAATCTGTTTTAGGGAATTGATATTTAAGCTCAGGCTTAAAATATGAGTAAGAATTGACCCAGGGACCAGTGGAAAGAAGAGCTGTTTCACACAGGAAGATCAGCATGGCTATGATCTGCTGTGATACAAATGCCTTCAAAGAGAGCTCCCTATGTATGGATTACCTACTCCATCAGATGTTTTTAGAGTAGCATATAATATTTCACATGGACTCTAGCAAAAAATTTTTAGAATCCACGTAATATAGAATTGACTGTTAGCAAGGACAAGGAGATGCATGCAAGTCATTTCATGCAATTGTCCTTATTTTTTCCACCTATTTACAAAACCCCTTGATGATTCTTCTCAAGAGGTTCTGCTTTGAATGACTTGGAGAGACTAGCTTTAACTGCAGCTAAGTTTGTGAAAGTTGTGAAAATCAGAAACCGCACATGAATACGTTTCAGAAAAGAAAAATAATTTGGTATCTCACTGCTACAAATATGCTGATACCTGAAGTTTAGTTTAAAGCTATTCTTAGTAAATAAGACTCAGCAATCAAGTCAGATTTGCTGGTGTAGAGTTCATTTGGGATAATGAGACTTAAGTGTTGCTTGACTTCTGGTCCATTTCCTGATGTCCAATCCTATTATTAAGGTAAGGGAGTGTGAGAAAGGAGGGTAGCTCTTTGAAACTATTAGCTTCACCGTTTTACTTTATTGAATTCTTGCTTGATTTCTAGTTGCAGGACACGAGTGATTGTTTTAATTAGGGTCATAATTGGCACATAGAAGTATTTGCTGTGTAGTATTTGATGATATTTCTAGACATGAGTTTCTGGCTTTGGAAATTATCTATCATCTTGAGTCTACTTTTTAAACGTGTCTAAATTAAATAAATCCAAATTAATTTGTTTGTGAATGTTCTATCTTCACTGACGTGATTAGCCACCAGACTTAAACAAATTTTCTAGTGTAAAATGTCAGTTAATTATTAATACATATTATTAAAGCAAAACAAGTTGCTGGAAGCATTTTTTGAATTTGTAATTGGATTTCTGTATGTTCTTAAGTATAAGAACTCAACTATCAAGTTTCTTAATGGTAAACTAATTGTAATTTTGTTAAGTATGACGTGCTTTCAGATAAATAGAATAGCTTCTCTCCTTAGAAATCAAAAGAAAAAAATAATTCAATATTATCTTTAAACTATATTACTCCCAAGTAATTTGAGTTATTAAATTTTTTAGAGTGAGTAGTATCTCACTGGCTATGGGGTATAGTACCAACTCTCCACGTAAATCCTCATTAAAATAGGATCTCTCAGTTTTGGTATTGCTTTGTCAATATCAGAGGTAGAGTGTGTTTAATGAAATATTAAAAATACAATGTGATCCAACAAAGATACCTAAGAAACCAATGGCCACATACACATCTTTTACATAAAATTCCCAAACTCTGTAAAAATTAGCACATAGATTGTGGCAGTGCTCACAGTAATGCCTGTCACCACCAAGTATCTTCAATTCAGGATAAATGTAGGCATCTTATCCCTGGCCTGGACCCGGTGACATCATGCAAATGGTGGCATTAGTGTCACGAGTAATAATGGCTTCCCCTTCCACCCTGTCAAACAATATCAGGCTGCTAGCCTCTAACTTTTATTGCAGAACTCAATGAAAACTAAAACAACTAAACTAAACTAAAACAAGTACCAGTTACAAGTACCATGTTGCTGTGGATGGGTTAGTAAAGTGATTCGCCAAGAAATAAATAATTACCATAAGAGTGAGTACGGAGTATGAATTTTTTTTTTTAAATGAAATCCATAAAGGTTCTTTCTCTGTGGATTTTCTTTTTCTTCCTACTGTAAAATTAGAAGTTGTCACTTCACTGTGGGGATCTGACAGTTAAATAATAGTTTGCAGGTGATTAGTAGAAGGAGAAATCACTGCCCATAGAAATAGCTCTGTGACTCAGCAGATGAAGAGCTACAGTTAAGTTTACCAAGGAAACCCCACTGAACACGCAGGAGAGTAAAGTGGGGGGGGGGCATGTTTCCTATTGAAACACTTAGTGACCGTTTGTTAAACTTACCTTAACTGTCAGAATCATTTTCCCTTGGAACTGAAAGCCAGTTGGCCCCAACCTATTTCATTCGCTTTGGGCATTTTCAGCTTTGAAAGGCGGTGGATGGGTTATATTAAACGGCCCTCCACGCCCCCTTTTCTCCCATCCCTCCTCCGTGAATGGAAAGGGATACTGGTAATACCCAGCTGTCTTGCTAGGACAGCTCCAGGTACAAAGAAAGGACAGTAGGGGTGGTGATTTTAATTATCTATGTAAATTAAACTAGGTGCTACAGTCCTGTGATTGAAACTCATTACTTTAACTTTATTGTTTAGTTATGAGTGTAAACCTCAGCTCAATTAAATTATAAACCAGATCCTGCTGGCTCCACATAGTCACAGAATTTGAAGGAAAAGAAAAAAAAAAAATACAGCCAGGACAAAAGAGTACTTCAGCTGTCTTTTATACATCATCACACCGAACATACCAGGAGGAGACACCCACTCGGGGAACCCTTCCTTTTTCTTAAAGCTAGTCCTGTCCAATAGAAACAGGCTGGTGTTAGAAGCTGTTCACGTTTAAAAATGAAGTTACAGTAGATGCTTTCTTTCACTTTGATCAGTTTTGCTGAACAAAGGGCGGTCTCATAACCCTCTCTCTCAAAATAACGTACGTGTTAGAATCACAAGCTCAGTTTTTCCACTGGTGTCTGACACATCGTTTCATATTTTAGGGTGTCCTGTTTCTCACTGTGACAAATAAAGGTCATTCTTCCTGTCTATGTTTTTCTACCTTAGGGTGTTATCTGTAACTGTCAGATGGTGTAAACTTTGTTGAGTGTAGACTAATTGTCCTTAAATTAAATATATTAAAATGTCTAATTGTGGTGAGAAGCCATGCTGTATTTCCCCTTGAGTCATTGTTGAATCAGTTTCCTCACGTGGGAGATTTATTTAGAGATAGTTTTACTTCACTTAAAATAATTGAGTACATTCAGAATGCTGAAGTTATTGGATTAACTTGAAAAGTTGTACTTTCTCTGCAGATTTATTTCAAGAACAAATTTTAAGGTAGATGCCTTTAATTGACACTTAATTAACATGTTTAATTTCAGTTGATTATTTCCTGGAATTATATTTCTTATCCCAATTGTGGTATTTTGATGTGTAACAATTACACACTCTAGAATCAGATAATTTGGAATTTAATGGGTAATTAAGGCTGTTTGATTTTTCTAGCAGAGGTCATGACTATTGGTGATAATAGTAATAAGAGTGAAGGTTGTATTGAGCGCTTAGCATGTGCCAGGAACCACAAAAGTACGTCACAAGCATCGCTTCACATACTTTTAACAATAATGCTGTTAAATGAAGATATTCTCATTATTTCTTAGCCCATTCTAAGCATAGGGAGGCTGAGTAACCCAATGCACTTTAAAAGCTATTAAATGTCAGAGCCACTCTACTTGACTCCCAAGCCCATCTGGTGGGAGTAAATTGAATGGTAGAGCGATATATCGCAGTTAGACCTAAAATAAAAATGAAGGTAAATAAAGAATGATATTTAACTCTCACATCTGGCTGCCTTTCCACTATCAACATATCTTTTACTAAATTATTTAAGGTGTTTTTTTTCCCCAGCTTTACTGAGATCTAATTGACACATATAACATTGTAGAAGTTTAAAGTGTACAACATCTTGATTTAATACACTTTTATATTGGAAAATGATCACCACCGTAGTATTAGCTAACACCAGCAGCACATCATTATCTAATTACTAGTCCTTTCTTGTGATGAGAATGTGTAATATTTACTCTCTTAGAAGCTTTCAAGTGTATAATACAGTAATGTTAGCTATAATACCATGCTGTACATTAGATCCTTAGAATAAGTATTCATCTTATCACTGGAAATCTGTACTCTTTGGCCAATGCCTTCCTGTTTCCCCCACCTCCTAGTCCGTGGTAACTGCCATTCTACTCTGTTTTGATGAGTTCTGCTTCTTTAGATTCCATGGATAAGCGATATCATAATAGTGTTTGTCTTTCTCAGACTGTCTTACTTTGCTTAGCATAATACCCTTAAGGTCCACCCATGTTGTCACAAATGGCCTGATGTCCTTTCTCATGGGTGAATAATATTCCATTGTGCATATATACATACACCCCATCTTTATCCATTTGAAAGAAGGTCCAGTATGTCATCTCAATTTGCATCCAGAGCCTAGCACAGCATTCAGCACAAATAGGCTCTCCATAAATATTTGTTCAGTTTAATTTAATTGATGTTTATTTTTTTAATGTACTGAAATATGAAATGCATTCGCTCAGTTCAGAACGTAGCTCCTGTTAATGCACGAATAATGTAACCTCTAGAGTTTTCAAGTTGAGTGACTTTCTTTCCCTTGTGTCTTCTAAACGCAATAGTATGCTTGCTAACATCTTCTCTAGAGCAATTTACATGTGCCCACTAATATGGATTTCTATAAAATAGTGTCCATGACCGGGCCAGTGGCACCTTGTGATGCAGCTAGTGAATTTCTATGTTATATCAAAGCAAGCTATCACTAATTTGGAGAGCTCACCTTATTCCCTTTGCAAATGCTGTTGCTACTAGAAGGACCCTTGGTATGAAGAGGGGAACAAAGACAGAGGGTCAGCATTTTATGTTTCACATTATAAATATGTCTCAATCATTATTTTTCCAAACTGTGGTTATAGAAAAAAGTCAATGCCTGTTCAAAGAAAAGAAATGAAAAGAAAAAAAAGAGAAAAGAAAAAATGTTGATAGTTTAGTACAGTTTGGTTTTATTGTCATTGTTGTTTGGCTTCTGGGCTGGAGAGCTCCACCTGTGATTGTATCTACATCCCTTGAATTGTAATTGCAATTCTTTCAATGTATTGTCACGTACATAAATAATCCCCAGTCTCGTTATGTTTCCAAATACAAATGTAAATCATTGCCTTTCTTCATCTCTCATTTTAAGATGAAATGGATTCTGAGTGAAGTGCTCTGTGGGACAGAATTTAAAAGTGAGTGAGAGAGAAAGAGAAATGGAGTTGGGGAAGTAGGTGAGATCATGTTTGAGCATGGCATTCACCTTGTCCATGCTGCCATCCCTGTTTTTGGAGGCATTTTGTTCTCTGCCATGCATTCCACAGATATTTATTGAATATCTTCTATGGATATAGCACTGTGATAAAAGATAAATTCCAAGGTAAATAAGAATGGCCCCATATCCTAAACTAATCTATAATCTAGTGGAGAAGAGATAAAACAGACCAAAAGACAATGCTGACTGTTCTCCAAGTTGGTGAGATACAAGATTGTGGGCGTTCAAAACGAAAGAGATTGTCTTTGGTTTTAGACAGGCCAGGAGGGTAAGAAAAAATTTCAGTGAGAAAGTAAAATGTGAGTTGGCCCTGAGGAAAGAATAGGCTTCAGCTACTGTAGACAGTCAGATGGAGATGCCAAGAAGAGCTGCATACTGGTTCCCTCCTCTTTCTCCCACCCTAGAATAAAAACAGCCTCCTTCTAACCACTGTCAGGCACTGTTCAACCTGAATGCTTCTTTGCTAGCAATTCCTACGATAGATACAGAATTTGCACACCTTTGTTGTAAAAGAACTTGCTGTAGAGGCAATCTTAAGGACTCTGCCATTAACTTCCTTTGAGGTAGAAAGGAATTTACTTCTCTTTGTTGAACCTCAGTAACTTCCTCCATGAATAAGAGAAATGAACTAGAACTAAGGTTGCAAGTACCAGCTCCAATCCATTGGTTGTGACTGCCTGGCATGCCTGGTAGGCTGTGTTGTAAGCACTAGCAGGCCAAGCCTGAACAAAGCGGAAAGAATTTGGTGATCCATTAGTTATGTCTGCCATTGGCATAGAATGAAAGAATGTGTTACACTTGCCACATATGTCCAACCACACATTTAATTGGCTCAACCAAGGAGACATTCGACAATTTGGGGTTCCTAAATACCACAGAATGCTTTTATTTCTGACTTTCTCCAGGAAGAGTGGGATTTGAGGTAGAAGTTCTCAAGTTGTAGAGGTGCTCTTAGAAGCTCATAATCAGCCTTTATAAGCAACACATCTGGATTTTAAAGCAAAGCTGAAACCCTGAGCATTTGAGTCCTGCAATTTTCTATTTTAGAGAGAGCTGAAGCAGATAGGCAACCTCAGGATTGCCTGGGAAGTGGGCTAGGAAGCTCTAGATTTGAACGTAATTGACTGTTAGTTGGACTTGTTTATGAATGAACTTAAAAGATATCTTGAAGGTATCAAAAGATGTCTTGGTGACTGGATTATTTAAGTAGTGCAAGGAAGGAGACACAAAGAGTCACGGAAAGCATCTGAGAAGGCACAGAACGGTGTGCTTAGATGGTTGGTTGTTTGCAGGAGGAGACCTCTGATATATAAACTGAGATATACTTGTTAGTTGCTAAAATAACTTGGCATGGCCCACTCAGCTCTTCTGGCAACTGTAAACTTCGCTTGTTTAAATTCTGAGTTTCATCAACATGGTTTCAAAATAGTCCCTTTAAAATGAATACCCTCACACTGGATGCCGAGGCACATGATGGTGGTTAATAAGCACAATCTTTATTTTATGTTACACGGATTACAATCCCTACACTTCCAGGGGCCCATCTGAATCATTGGCTGTAAGGGATTGATATAAAGAGCACTGTCAATGCCTCTAAAAAAGCAGGAAGGAATAGCGCCTTTTGAATGTTTGTTTTCCTTCTCCTGGTGTTTCTTTGACAGTCTATTTAGCCTCCTAACTACACTTCTTAGGTTTAGAAGAGGGCTGAGAGTTATTACAAAATTATGTTTAAAGTATAGTTTATCCGTTGCCCTCCAGTGACACAAATGTCAGAATTACCTATGGAACTCCAGGAGAAGCAATTTAATCCTTCCTGCGCCTGAGCCGTGGTGGTGTCTGTTTTTATGAAGTAGTTTTCCTGTGTTTTTTTTTTCCCCTCCCTTTTATGATTTTAAATGGAGAAGTTGTGGCATCGTATCTTACGTTGAAGCGAGGATAAGAGCCATCACAGAGCGTGGCTAGTTGTCAGTGCCCTTAAATTATAATTGATTAGTCCACGAATCAAGGAGTGATGGGGGATTGGATTTTGAAAGAAAGTGGGACTAGGTGTAACTAGTTTGAAGATCTGATTTTATTGTGGAAGAGTTGAAACACAAAGGTTTCCCCAAAGTCTCATTTTTCATAGACGTGAGATAAAATCTGTAACTCTCATTCCACCAGGGTTTAAGCCATTTGTTGGCTTTAATTTAATTGGAGAGAAAGCAAGGAATAATGGTTTACTTTGAGCTCTCTTTTATCTTCCTTAGTAACATGTCACTTACATGACCCAGGGACGCTGTGAGGGTTTTCAAAAGACCTCTTTAAAGTATGCCTGTACGTCTTTGGGCACTAAAATATGTTTTACTTGGAGATGTTCAGGGGCAAGAAAATACAGAATATCATTTTAATAACAGAGCAAAACTCAGTGAAAAGAAAGTAAACAGCAAACACAGGCTGAAAAACCGGGGTGATGAGAGAAGGCTCCTTCCCCCGGAAGTGAAAATGCTCGGATTTAGAGTAGATATTTACATGCCTCATGAGCCTGTTTGTAGGAAACACTGGTAACTATGTAGATTCTGTGAAACCTCATTATACTTCTGCAGCTAAATGTTTGTTTTGGCAAGTTGTGCCCTACCTTTGGTATCATGTCATTCTCAAAAATCCCCCGGCATGGCCACATTAGAGCAGGTGCATTTGACTGGATACGCTGAACACATTCCATCTGCTGTAATGAAGTGCACTTATTCTTAGCTGGGAGTAGTCAGTCGTGTTCTGTGATTCCTCCAGATCCATTCAGCAGGAGATTTCCTGTATCTCAAAATATCTCATCCTAGACATTCAGGAGCCACTCCTATGAGACGAAAAGCAGTTTAGCCTTCTCTGCCATCCTATTGTTAGCTTGGCTTTTGTTGGCCGACAGTCATCGTCTTGCTGACTAGGACTCTGTTCTCCATCTCACCATGGTCAAATCAATGCCTTAGTTCTCTGGGAAGGAAGAATGATAAGGCATCTAAGTATTTTATGTTCTTTTGTCAAATATTCTCTTAACCATTTCTTTGTTTTTTAATTGAAGTATAGTCAGTTTACAATGTTGTGTTAATTTCTGGTGTACAGCATAGTGATTCATTTGTATATGTGTGTGTGTGTGTGTGTGTGTGTGTGTGTGTATACATATGTAACTCCTTTTCATATTCTTTTTCATTGTAGACCATTACAAGGTATTGAATATAGTTCCCTGTGCTATACTGTAGGACCTTGTTGTTTATCAAGTGGTAAGCAATTATTAGAAAACAAATGCTCACAAATATCCAGAGACATGAGAGAGCCCATGGCAAGTTTGGCTGGGGCTTCTTAGAGGAGGGGCAGGGCCTGAATGACTGACAGGTAGATCTTCTATAGGTAAGAAGCCAGGAGAGGTCATTTCCGACAAAAGGGACTGTAGGTGCAGAGTTAGAAATGGAAACAACTCATATGAGATGGTAAAGTAAACTCTCTGATCATGATCAGTGAGTTCTCAAAGGTAAACACGGGAAGTGAGAGTTGTAAACATATTTTGGCTCTTGTCCACAGGGCACATAGTTTCGTTTTAATATGAGGGATAATAGGTCGTTGGCAAAGTGCATTTAAAGCATAAAACTTTAACAGTCCTGCTCTCTTCATACTGCATGCACGTGAACAGAGTTGGCGAAGTCACGATTTTTCTACTGCCTACAGGATGTAGACCATGAGTAAATACATGCGTGTGTCTCCATAACACAAATAATAGGGAAGCAGCGTTGTTCATATCACAGTCATCGTACGGATTCAATACAGGATTGTCTTATTCAGAGATTTTAGATGATTTGTAAATCAAGACATATAATTTAGAAACTATTTTGTGGGCTGCCTTTTCACATAGTCTTGATATTTTTCCCAGAACTCTGTATCATGTGTAGACATTTAGACCTCTTGTTTATGCAAACAAATCTTGATGGAATATTCCCAATGGCCGTGGAACCAGCCACCATGCTAAGTGCTGGGGATTCCAAGGGAGAAGTCTGCAGAGCCTTGCCTTCAAAGAGCCTGAAGTCAGTTGAAGAAGATCGAGAGGCAAAACATAGGACAATTTTTAGTTTACTCTGTAAATATGTAGGCCAAGTTCATTTCCAGTTTTCTCGTTAATTTTGTTTATTTGACCAAAGGAAACTTCATGTATGTGAAAGTTCTGTCCTTTTGATAAAGTCTCTAGTAAGCTTTGCTCTGAAATAGCTAGAATATGAGCAGAGGGGACACAATTTTCTAGAAATTTCTATTGACAGTAATTGTATACAAGTGCCAGAAAACATATCAAAATGCTAATATTTGTATCTAAAGTATTGATATAAATTATACATAACCATCTTTAAAAGTGGGGGAAGTGTAGGGGGAAAATCTAGGAAAACCAGGTAAGATCCAGGATTCTGTAAAAGAAACCAGATAAAAATTCATTATTGTTAATGAAAGATATCATCTAACTTAATATATAGTGTTTATTTCCCAACGTTTTAAGAGTTTGAAGATATGAAGCCTAAGTCTTTCTTTTGAAATTTCATTGAACACCTAAAAATCCAAGCACAGCTTCATTTACATATTTTCCCCAGACATTTCAACAAAAAGCAAAAAGGAGAAAAGTTCGATTTCACAAAAGATCTCTAAATAGAAACCCAATTAAAGAAATTGCTAATTATCCTTTGATTAGATAATCATGACCCTTTCCCCATCTCCAGGGGCACCTCTGCATCTCGAAGAATCGTGGCTTCTGCTTATGATCTTGACTGGTAACTTAATGTGGTGATTAAGAGACTTTCCTTGTATATTTGCATATATACAAAGACATAGATGTCCTTTCAAATTACACCCACCTTCTTCTTAGGTGAATGCTATATTAAATTGCAATGAAATGCTAAGGTCCCTCACTATAATGATTTTCCACATCTCCATTTATTTGTTGATTATTAATGCAGGCTTCCTGAGTTGTGTTCTTGCTATTTTGTCTTTAAAACTACTTTCAGGGTTTTAGCATCATATTCAAGAGGCCAGTCAGAGTTCTGTGCTTGCAGCTTCATTAAAATTCTGTCCTACACATCATCTGACTCACACTTTATAATCTATCAGAACACCTGTTTTCTTTACAATGGCCACGAGGCAGCTCAAAACACTGTGGTATTTAGCATTTAATAATGAGCACAAGATATGTATTTTTGACACTTTAAATTTCCTTTAGAAAAGTGGGTGGAAAAAAGCCAAGTGTGAATGAATTATCTAAACTTTTGCAATTTCATAACGTGAATTTTAACCAACTTTTAAAAATATATGTATCGGGACGCACCTTCTCTGTCAGCAGGCGTTACATTGGCTAACTAGAAAAGGACGAAGAGGGAAATAACTTTAAAATGTCACTGAATAAACTAATAGTGATATAGAAAGTATTTTAAGAAGAGTCTGTGATGATTACTTTCCCTGTTTACATACCCGTCTCACAGACACTTCATTGTAATTCTCACTCTGCGAGGAAGCTGAGAAGTTTAATGTCACTGTTAATATCTAGATATGTTTATAATTTAGTGACTTAAGTAAGTGATGGGACATACACAAACTTATGTGTATGTATACATACATATATATATGTATACACAAAATTTTAAAATATGTAAAAGAATATTTATATTCTTTTAAGTCCAGGCATTTAGAATGTGATTTTAAAATGGTCCTCAATATAATTGTACCTATTTGAAATACTTCAAGGGAGGGGTACGGAGATAATGGATGGTCTCAGAAGGGTGAAAGTCTGTCACTATATTATGTAAATGAAGAAACGTCTCCTCGTGCTTATAAACTGCTCTAGTTTTAAGCACTAATAGAGGACATACTGCAAGTTGATTATTGTAATCCTACAGCGTTATCTCATCAGTGAGCGGATTAAGGGAGCTCTCTCTGCTGGGGGGTCTGAATAAGCCTTTTCATTTACTCCCCACTGGGTCATTGACAGATGGAGGTTTTATCTGGGAACATCCAAAAGCATATACAGTAAACAAACCTATAGTTTCTTGCCTAGCTTGAGTTCTTTCCTGGATTCATGCTATTTCAGGAAGGCTGATGCCATTCCACGTAGCATAGCAGATCAACTAATTCCTGTTGTGTCCCCCAAAGTGAGTGTTATGTGCAAGGGGGTTGTGGAGGGGAGGGGGGTGAGAGTGGGAGAGAACTGGGCCCACCTTATGACCAAATATTTGGTGGTCTCAGTTCACTTCTCCTTTCTCTTTATCCCTTGGTTCAGATCTAGACACTCAGCAATGACATTCACTTTCTGTCCAATGACCCTACTATAGATGCCAATAAAGCCAACCTCCGAAATTGGATTTTCCTCTTCCTCGACCAAAATCAAAACTTGCCTTTTACACACCTCCCTCAGGATCTCAAGAGACCGCGAAAGTATTCAATTCAATAAGAGTGAAGAAAACTCTAAAAAAGGTGCATGTATTTACATTAGGTTGTATCATGTGAAGCTGTCATTTTTGTAGGACCAAATAGTTGAGTGTTGGTCATTTTCTCCAGCTCAATTTGAAATTTCTAGATAATGTGTTAACTGGGGTTTTAGTGAGAAGGACAGAGGTAAAGACCATCGGCTGATCATGTGAGTGTTTATATATTCTCCACAATACTAGATATATGTTTCAGACACCTGTCATATATTCTACCATTTAATCCTCTAATAATCCAACATGAAAATTAAGACCGAATGATCAACCCAGGGTCACACAGTGAGAGCAGAAGGATCAGATCAGAACTAAACTAAGATTTTTATGACTTTAAAGCCCATGTTATTTTATATTGTCTCCAAAGAGTCCAAATGATAGAATGTTAAGTCTGATTCAGGTGCAACCAGTGGTGGAAATCACTGGGAAGAAGGGGAAAGAGAGGACTCTTGGGGCCTGGAGAATCAGCCACATAGGCAGGGCCCAGGCTGTGTTCAGATGTAGCTTTGGGGGAGAGAAGTCATATGACCCACTATGGTGGCTTATTTCTTGTAGGTTTATCCAGCAGTGTTTCTGTTGAGAATGTGGAAAGAACAAAGCTCTACTCAGTCCACACCCTTTCCTCTTGCAGTACAGGGTTTAAATCCATAATGCTTTCCCCTCCACTGGAGGCCACTCTGTTTCCTTGCTCTGATGGGGAACAACCACGCATTTAGTTAAATTTTGTCCTGTGTGGTTCTTTCATGGCTTCTATGCTTTCATAATATCTTCTTATCCAGGCAAGAACCTCTTCCAAGACAGTAACACTGTCTTATCTTTATTTTATACTTCCTACAAGGTTTGTTCCAATACTAGACATATGACAGGTCACCAAATACATGCTGACTGGTTGATCAGTGAAGATCCTTGATTCAAAATTTCACTCTCAGATCTACCACTGGTCCTTTTTTTAAAGCTTTTTTAAAAGTTATTTCAAAAAACAAAGCCAAGGTTAATTTCACATAAATATCTGGGGAGTGGTGGGCTTGATCCTTACCTCCTCTTCTCTTTCACACTGTATTATTGTAAAACCAAAGGGGAGGGCTTGCCGGACCAGCGGGAGAGCCAGAGTGGCTTCATGGTCATATGATCAGGGAGAACGTCATTGTCAAAAAGGAGCTGCACCTGCTGGGAATTTAGCATCAAGTGGTGACAGAGGACCCTCCAGAGATGCAGAACCTCAGCTCCAGCAGAACACGGGACGTATCTGTTCTGCAGGACACTTTTATTCTTGTCTTGCCAGGACTCTGCTACTCCCAGCACAGGCTCAGCTGTTCATCACAGCAGTGCTAGTGGGCATTTGAGTTCTCGAAGCTGCTGAAGGGGAAGCCAGGGTTGTTCAGGGGTGGCTCTTCCCCGCTGGGCTGGGTGACCCGATCCAAGCCTTGGGACTGGTTGACTTCTCAAATCCTTTCTCTTCATGGTCTTCCAAGCCTTTATAGAACAGTAATACAGGGCCGCTGAACATTAACATCAGAAGTTCTTTCTAAGCCATTGAATCATTCAACCAGGAACACCACAGTCTGTGCCAAAACAATACATTTTCTTGAATAAGGATTCTAGGTGTGTAATACACATTTATTACATTGGAGCTAATGGCTCAACAGCTAAAACGGTTATATAACTTTCAAAAGAAGGGGGAAAAACTCAAGGTGTCCAAAGATCACTGTTTCATCTCATTACCTCTAAGTAAACATGAAATTATACTTTACTTAGAGAAGACCATGAAGAGTCGAAAAATGTAGCCAATTCCTTTAGATATCAAAATTGTTTGAATTTATTATTTCTTAGAAGTGGGTTTTGACCTATAACTCATAATCAAAAGGTGATTGTCTTTTAAAACACACACACACATACACACACCTATATACACATAAGTAGTTTGGATCTAGGCACTCCAAGAAACATGTCAAATTAATATTAAGTTAATGTTAGTTTTAACTTTAATATGACATTTGCAAGACGGACCATTAAAAATGTGGTAAGTGAGTACTTGAAGACACCTAAAAGAACATAGAAAACATTCTAAAATGGAAGACTTAAGTTACAAAGTGTTGAAAATTAGAACCTTGATTCACCATTTGTGAGCATAGACTAAATGGAGCCTAGACATTTAACTGAAGTTAAAATTCGAGTTAATGATACCAGATATTTAATCAACTGATGCCTTAAAATACCCAGCAAGGAGCAGTTGGGGAAGTGCACATCTGAGCTTTAAAGTATTTTGGTATTCTCTGTAGCCAGGCTGCATCTGTGTTAGATTAGGTCTTATTGTGCAGTGCATATCAAGATGCCATCACTCGAGATGCCCATATAACATCAAACAAAGTGGTTATGAAACAGCAGGATCTCCACAGGAAGCAAAGAGATATCTCAAATAGTACGTAATCAAACCTGGAAAATGGTGTAACATCATCAGATGAATGGTTTGGTTTATATAATGTTTTTAGTTAATCTCTCTCCTGCTTGCCAGAAACAGGCACATTCATGTTCCTCCAGGAAGAAGTGGGAAGGTGTGATTTTTGCATGAGGTTAATAATATGGAAAGTTGGCCCATTATGTCTATGGAAGATGAAGAATGAGAGTTGTTCTGGACATAGGTAGACTATTCTGGCGTGATTATTCTAGATGCAGAAGATCCCAAAGACCTCTGCAGACTAGAGTCCATGCTCCATCATTTCAGTGCTGTGTCCATGTTGCTTGTGGCTTGACTTCTCTCTGTGTTATTCTCTGTAGTCTTTGCTGTGGTCTGATCCTTTCTCTCCATCATGGCACTGCTTGCTCACTGGTCCTGCTTTCCTGAAACTCTACCTCCACGGGGCCTGTTACGGCCTGTCTGACTTAGCTCCCAAATTCAATTCTCACCTTCAGCTCCACTTCTTAAACACTAAATCCTTTCTTGGTTATTCACCCCAATTCCTTAACTAATGGCGTGGTTGAATTGTTTGTTGGTTGGTTTTGGGTGCCAGATCCTGTTTACCACAACTGCCTATCAGTCAGGGCTCACCTCTGGCTAATGAGCCAAGATTTGGTGCCATCGTAGTGATGGGAGGGTCAAGTGGCCAACAGCAGGGTCAGGGGGAGCTGGGCATTCTGGAAGGGCTGCGGTCACGGTCGTTATTGCAGAGGGTGCTGTAGGGAATTGTGTGTCATGACAGACAGGTCTCAGAAATAAAAGACATCCAGGCTCTTCATAGCCAGAGACAAAGGTTGTCAAAGACAGCTTTTAATGTCTCAGATTAAGTGGGTGAAGCCAAATCCACTACCTGAGCCAATAAAAAGCAAGTTATATCGCTGCTCAAATATGTGAATTTTTCCTTGGGAAGAGGTCAGCTGGTTTCATTTCTAACACCTTTGCTTACTGGAAGAGCACTAGAGCAATGAAGCTCAAATTTTGAATATCCATTGACTTTGAATAAACAGGCAGTGTCATGGCTAGGACTGGACATGGTGAGAGCCACAGGATTTATCTGGAGACTCTGCGGAAGCATTCATCATGTGTGGTTTATATGGGGCATTAGTGAGTCAGGCTTATCACTGTGTATGGTGGGTTCTTGGCACAGTCAGATATTGACGTGGCATTTTAATATGCCTTCCGACTGGTTGCAGAAATCCTTGTTATTTCACGAATTAGCTCCAGCAATGCAAATTCCATGTGTTGTAGGGAGTTCTGGGATCAGCATTAAAGAAACTGTTGCCATTGTGTTGGACTGTGAAATTTATGCAGAATAGAGTCCAAAAGTGGACTTGGCCTCCTGAGGCTTAGAAAGATGTAAAAGTTAGCTAATGCAACTCTGTATCAGTCAACTCTTGCCTTACTGGGGCATCTGTGATTGCTCTAAAAAAATTACCTTTAGAAAAAAATTTAATTAAAAGGTTCTACTTTCTTCTTCTTTTTTTTTTTTTAACTTATATCCAAAAGAACATCGGTGTACAATATTAATTTATAGTGTCCTTTGAGAGCTGAACTCTCTGTGTTAACCCTCAATTTCAATAGCACAATCGTAGTTTCAGGTTTTCTTAAGACCTTTCAAATCTTTCTAGTAAATTGATATATTCTACATTTCTCCCTACCCTTTAGACAGTTACCAGTTGAGTTGTTCCTGTCTAATTTCTTTTAATATCCCTACTCTTTAGTGTATTAAATACTGCTCATATCATGACAAGACCTTTTTACAGTTAAACATGAAGTAGCTTAAATGTTCTGGATAAATTAGCTTGCTTAGAAAAAGCCCCCATTTGGACATGGACTTAAAGCATTCCCTTTTATAGACTGAGGGCATGTCTACACTTACTTTTGAACAAAAGCGGCATTCTATTAAGCTAAGTGGATCCCACAGTCAACCTTATTTCAGTGATCAAAAGAGAAGAGTCAGAACTTGAAAGAGTTAGGTCATGAAAGAGGGCTGGGATGCGAAGTGAGCAATGAACCAAGGGTGAGGAGGTCCATGCCCAACTCTGTCCTAATTATCTGTGTGACCTTGGGCCCCTCACTTTCTCTCTAGGTCTAGTTTTCCCATTTGTAAAATGAGTGTGATGGAGTGCTCAATCTCTAAGGATCATTTGCCTACATTATTTATTTCATACCTGAAGGGAAATAGCATTCATCCTGGCATTTTATAAAGTTAGAATATAAAAATATAAATCTATCTAAGAAGCCATAACTTTTACATTAAGATAACAAGCGTTCTGGCAGAGAACAAAAATGAGTGAATCCCAACCAGATCCATTCTAAGGGATAATGCCTGGATTTTGAGAGTCTCATGCCACCCCAGGGGATAAGAGTTGTTACTACCATGTTCTCCTTTGTCCATTTAAAAACAAAACAAAACCAAAAAAATGCTCTGTCCTAATAAAAATGTCCTGTATAGACATGTGGCCGCCAAATGCAAGCGGTGGTATATTCGTTTCTTAGGGCTCCCTTAACAAAATGCCACAAACTGGATGGCTTCAAACAACAGAAATTTATTTGCTCATAGTTCTGAAGGCCAGGAGTCCAAAACAAGGTGTCCACAGGGCTGCTCTCTCTCTCTGAGGGCTCTGTAGAAGGAACCACTCCTCATCCTTTTCATCCCCTGGAGGCTGTCGGCATCCCCTGGCTTGCGGTCACATCTCCTTCTGCTCCCTTTTCTTGTCACCTTCTCTGTGTGTCTGTCTCTCTCTGCTTCTCTCATATAGGAATACAGGTGAGGGCATTGAGGAGCCATCTGGACAATCCAGGGTAAGCTCCTCCCCTCAAGATCATAATTCATCACATCCTTTGCCCTATAAGGCAGTACTCACTGTTTTACCATATAAGGTAATATTTATAGGTTCCAAGAATCAGGGCAAGTGTGTACTTCTGGGGACTGCCATTCAGCCCACTCTCGGTGGGACAGCCCGTAACTAGTGAGCATGCCTCTCAGTACCATGAGACCAACCACGCAGTCAGTGCTGGATGACCGTTGCACGTGGGAACACTGGCTCAGTGTTAACAGAATTTCCAATTTTAAAAGAAAAGCTAGAAACCTGGATTTGTGCCTACGTGTGAGTGAAATCACCTGATATTTGATGCTGGCATATTGAAGGGAAAAAAAAAAAAGAGAGAGAGAGAGAGAAACTACAAACGCCAGATAAAACCCATGAATGGGCCACATTCATGCAAGGGCTGCCAGAATAACATTGCCTTTGAAATAGTACTTTGTATCCCTGTTCATTAACTCAACAAATATTTATTTAGCACCTAATAGAATAATGTTTATTTTAGATTGACCCAGGGAGACCTTGCTGTTTTGAGAAAATCACTCTCAAAATGTAAGTCTCATAATTTTCCTTAAGAAAGCATTCGCTCTGTATTTCCTTTCTGGAGATGTTACCTACGATTTTGTGAGCTTCACTGAGGTCCATGGGGCTTCATGACCCTGGAATGAAGTTAAGATCCAAATTCAAAATTTCAAATGTGGTCTGATTGCTGAGTAGCTTGGTGATCATAGTGCCCCCAGATTGCCTAATATCTCACATTTACTAGGTATTCACCTTGGTTATCTTGACTAGGGTTCTTTTTAGATGAGAACAACAAAGCCATTCACATTTCATATAACCCCTCATCCCCACTGAGTCAGCATTGCTGAATTAGGCCAATGAATTAGGATGCCACGTCCTTCGATGTCATTCATCATTGGCAGTTCAGCCTCATGTTTCTTTAATACAGAGGAGAAAGTTCTTGCAGGTGCCCAGTCTGCCCTCAGTAACTGTGAGACCTTACCTAAGTCCATTAACCTCAGTTTTCTTATTTGGAAAATAGAGATGAAGTAAGCAGATCTCAAAGTTTTCATTATAAGAAAAAAAAATTGTAACTACGTGAGCTGATGGATGCTAACGAACCTTGTGGCATAATCCTTTCACAATATACACATATCAGATCATTGCACTACACACTTTAAACTTATGCACTGGTATGTGTCAATTATATCTCAATAAAACTAGAAGGGAAAAAAAATAGCCTATCTCCTCCCCTAGACTGCTTTGAGAATTAAAGGAGTTAAGGCATGTGCAGGGGAAGGCCTGGCACATAGTGAACAACTAATAAGCATGTTATTTTAATCAGTTTGTCTTTATTATTACCAAATGTTGGTAAATACCCTCACTTTATTGTTCTCTCTCCTCTTCCTATGTTAGTGCTTCTCAAAAGATGATTTTTGTTTGATTCACCTGAGGATCATGTTAAAATGCAGATTCTGGTTTGGTAGATCTGAATGGGACCTACTTCTGCATTTTTAACAACCTCCTGGGTGAAGCTGCCTGTCTGAAGATCACACTTTGAGTGGGCTGTGAAACTTCCTGTATTTATTATCATCTGGGAAGCTTTCAAAAAATCCCGATGCACAGCTCCCTCCCCACCCACAGACCAATGAAATCAAAATTACTGTGGTGGGAACCCAGACTATTAATATTTTTGTAACAGCTCCCTGAGTGTCTTAGTTCTGGTTACTGTAACAAAATACCATAAACAACAGAAATTTTTTTCTCACAGTTCTGGAGACTGGAAGTCTGCAGTCAGGGTGCCAGCATGGACAGGTTCTGGTGAGAAACTCCTAGTGGGTTGCAGACTGTTGACCTCTTGTATGGAGAGAGAGAGAATGAGCTAGTTCAGTGGCTTTGTCTTATAAAGGCACTAATTCCATTCATAGGGGCCCCACCCACATGATCTAATTACCTCCTAAATTCCCCACCTCCACGTATCAACATATTAGGTTTAGGGTTTTAGCATATGAATGTTGGGGGGAGGTGAACATTCCATTCACAACATCAGGGGAATCTAACATGCAGCCAGAGTCAAGAACTGCTCTCTTACTATATAAACATGTTCATATCCTCTCAAATAATGGTGTTTAAAAAAAAAAAAGTCAGTCCTCTCTGTTGCGAATTAAGTCCTCACCCCACCTGGAAGAAGCTAGCAGCACAAACAATAAATATTTGAAGTGGTGCCCACGGCAAGTCTTGTAAGTATCTTATGGGAAACACAATATTTTGGTATTTCCCAACCTGGTGCTGTTAACAAGAATCGTCCCTGGTTTGCGTTTGTTAATCAGCTTGATGAGCAGTTTCTATGTCGAGCTTCCCAAACTGTGTTGGCCAGTTTCCAAATCAGATGCATAAATCACCCACTGCCCTGTCTTCAAGCTGCTCACCACCCTCTAGAATATCAGGAAGAGTTTCCTTTGAATGAGTGAATCTGTTCCAGTGGATTGCCTGGACCTGTACTTCATAGGGGTGGGTCTAATGTGACACCATAATGTGTCACAATATTATGACACGGTGATGACCAGCCTTCATGTCAAGGAGTAATAATATTTTGACCAATATCGGTTTTTTTTTTTTTTTTTTCGGTCGGATGCTCCTTATATAAGGGTGTTCCCTCGAGGAGTTATTTATAGGTCTTGAGCCCCCAAAGTACCAACCTAAGCACTCTATTCCAAGAACCAAAGAGTAACATATGGCTCAGTTCCACTGGGATCCTGCTATCCAAAAAAAAAAAAAAAAAAAAGCATGAGTGTGCTGGCAATTCCTTAACAAAAGACTTTAAGTACGATAGGATTTCCAGAACATGGACATTTCTGTAGGGTCGGCCACTATGTAAATGACACCCTGGGTATCACTACAGTCCCATCAACCTGGGACCTAAAGGACCAAGCCTAACCCTTCTCCCGTTTCTGTGTGCCCCCATGGCAATTTCTCACCAGCTATCTCTTTTTAGATTGAGCTCCTTCTATATTCTCAGGTCAGAAATCTACTGTAGAAATCACCCTGGACTTGACATTTCTAGCAGGTTTACAGTCCTTTTTGAGAAGTGTAAGGGGAAAATAAAGAAGCAGATTGTGAGCCCTGCTTAAGTTCCTAGGGACTCTTCAGCAGTTATGTGACTTGGTTGACACTATTAGAAGAATATACTTAGCATTATTTTATTACTGGTATTATTCTATATCTCGAGGTATGTCTATTTCTTATCTCCTAATTACCAGGGCATGGAACTGGGGAGGGAATGTGTCTTTCTCCATAGTCATTACTATTGATTTACTTGTAAATGGCCAGCCCACCTAATCAAGGAAGAAAGATCTGCCGTAGGAAGGAAGAAATGTATTCTTGGCCTTAAAAACGAGAAGAAAACACAAACAGCCAATATTTGCATAGCAGCTTCTTGTGCCTTCATGAACAACAAAAGGAGACTTCTACTGCAAGAATCCAGGTTTTTAAAAATGCCTAAGGAGATAGTTAGATACGTAGGTGTGTTTGGAACAGGGAGTCATTGCTGAAAAAACACCCAGGATGTGAATGTATATAGTCAGCTACCAATGGCAAAAACCATCTATGTATTGCTCCCTATCCATGCAAGAAATAATATATACATGCACACAAATACAGACACATCCAGAAGAGAAGAATGGAATACTCTGCAGCAGATTGCTAACAGCGGAGCAGGGCAGTGCCTGGTTGTGTATTTTTTAATGTTTTCATAGCAAGCCTATATACTACTGGTTATGTAACCAAAACATAATGACAACTGTTGAATGCTTTGGAAATGCAGTGTAACTTTTTCTTCTTTTGGCTGGTTTGCACTTCGTGATTACTTTGTAGTCAACATTTACTGTTTTATGGCTCTTTAAAAAAAAAAAAAAAAAGGTTATTTTATAAATACCAGCAAAAATTTTTTACTGAAGTACAGTCAGTTACAATGTGTCCATTTCTGGTGTACAACCCAATGTCCCAGTCATGCATATACATGCATATATTTGTTTTCATATTCTCCAACAAAATTTAAAAAAGAACCCATCAATTTCTCTGGATCTCTATCCCTAGGAAGTTAGATTCCTTCTTTCTTATTCCTATCCATTGGTTAATTGGTTGGTCTGGGTCCTCTACCGTGGTTAATACCTTCTCGATTAGCATACACTTGTTTTCTAGAATAAAATCTCAGCCAGTGTCTGTGGAAATCAGCTCCTGAAATGTTCACAGATCTGTCATGTAGGGAAGATCAAGGAATCTTGCTGAAATGATTATGCAAATATTTCTGAGGGCATATGCTCTACCCTTATATGACCCCCCCACCCCACACCTCAGGAAAGCATGGGGTCCCCATGGACTCACGTGCAGTAGATCCCCTGTGTCCTAGCATGGAGAATGAACTTTGGAAATAAATGATCTTTGACAGAGTGTCCCCCACTCTCCTTGCCATACTCCCTTCTCATCCGCCCCACACCCCCAACTCTCAGAAGGAAGGAGAGACTTGCTATTCATGAAGAACAACTGAAACTTTGCATCCCCACTTAGAAGGAAATCATTCTTGAATTTAACTTATTGATGCAAAAACAATATATCTGAAATATTCCATAGGCCCTAACGCACAGGCAAACCCAAAGGATCGTGTTTAGTAGGCATAAAGATTCAACAAAAAAAGAGTGCCCTGGGGGAGGGTATAGCTCAGTGGTAGAGCACATGCTTAGCATGCACGCGGCCCTGGGTTCAATCCCCAGTGCCTCTGTTAATAAAAAAAAAAAAAGAGAGAGAGAGAGTACCCCCTTCAAAAAATTCAGCAGACCCTCATAAATTATATGAACAGAGTATCAAATATTTGGATAATCAGAATTTCATGTTATGAATTTTTTTCCTTTTGCATGTAGGCATATGGCATCTTCTCAGAGCCACCATTTGATTTCCCATGCTTTGCATTTTCTGGCCTCTCTAGAGTGTTACCGTTCCCTCTGTCTGGATTGTTCTACCCCTTGTCCCACTCGGTAAACTGATGCTAATACCTCAAAGATAGGAGAAAATGGCCTCTTTTCTCCTAGAACATTCCCTGATTCCAGTGATAGAAGCAGTTGGTTATTTACCTGTGATCCCATAATATTTTCTGCATACTTCTTTCATAGTTATTTTTTCATTGAATAAATTACACGTGCCTTCTGAATTATAGATTAAGAATTCTGTGAGAGCAGGGACCCTGAATCCTTGTACTTTAAACGTAGTATATTGTAGGCACTCACTGCATGCTTATTGAATGAGAGTTTAATCAGCTGACAGCATTAGGGCATTCTAGCTCTGATGAGAAAAAACAGAGTTCCTCTTCAGTGTGCAAAGGATGTTTCTGCCCTATCAGAATGGCTGCATCATGACACCTCGTAGCTTTTCTGAAATCTTCCAAGAAATTCCACCCTTTGTTGGGGGGGTGGGAAAGAATGAGAAATAGTTTGAGCTCAAGTCCATTAAACACTTTTTTAATAAGTCCATACAAGGTGTTCAGCCTTTGCTTTGATAGCCATATAAAATCAGTCTTCTGACAAATTTCATATTGCCTCTTTTTTTATTTAGATAAACTTCACTAATTAAAGTGTCCGGTGAAAGTCTGACAATTTGGAGGTCTGAGAATTAGGAAGCGATCTGGAATGATGTAATGTGGCGGTGGTGTGCAGTAATTGGAAATATATTCATCTTAGATAAGAAAGGTCATTGCCTTCCAGCGTCCCTGCCTCATTTGGAAGTCAAAATGGACTGGAAGAGTTCCCGTACTAGGCATGCGTGGTGTTGGGTTGAATACCCTGCCCCTCCCTTGCTGCCGGTTGGAAGAAGGTATTGGAGAAGAAGAGTGGAGCCGAGAACCAGGCATGGGCTCCATATTCAGAATCCCAGTCTGTACCTAATTTACTGTTAATTTAGCTGAATTTCCTCATCTGAGTCTCGATTTCATCTTTAAAGTGGAGCTATGATAATACTTTAGAATTTTGTTTAGAGGATTAAATAAAATTACGCATGCAAACATCTTATGATAGTGTCTGGCACATACTAAGCCACCGGGATTCAAACCCCTGTCTGTCTGTCTAGCTGTATAAATGGAGAAAGTGATTTAACTTTTCCGAATTTCATTCTTTTCATTCACCATGCACTTCGTGGTACTTAACATGTGCCCAGTGTTGGTGACTGTTCACTCAGGGACTGAAATTACTTATGTATGAAAACCGTCTCTCTTGCGCTCTTTACAATGAGTTGCTGTCAGCTTTTCATACCCTTGTCTCCTTATTGTGTGTTTGTAGAAGCATCTTAGCCCAGTATTGGTTGCCCTTTGCCACTAACAACTGTCTTTAGGCTCTTTGAAATTCTGCATTATACATTCCCATACAGTTTTTCCTTTAATTTAAGTTTATTTAAGAACTGTGGGAGTGGTTGGAGCAGAACGATTAAAAATAAGAGAAAGATTTCTCTAACAGTCCACTTTCCATCTGTTTCTAATAATGCTAAAGACAGTTATCAGTAAGAAAACCTTGACTTGGCTCATTTCATCGGGAGAACCTTTTCTCTTCTTCATGTGGGCTTATATACAGTAGACGTTGGTAACTGAATGAATAAGTGACGTGTACATCTTTTTTTCAATTTTATGTCACACTTAGGTGGAAAAAAGGCAAATCAGTCAGAAATAGTTTGTTTAATCACTGTCCCCTGGCCTTCTGAGTCAGATTCTTGGTCCTGCTGCAGACCGACAACTCTCAAGTCCCTGTTCTGGTTTTCATGTTTATGAATAAGGTAGTCGGGACATGATCTGCAGGAGTTTCTTTAAGCCCTTGAGCAAACTGTAGTCCTATGATTTTAAGTAATGTTGCGATAACTGGAATCCACTGCCCCGTTTCTTGGTTTAGTATCATCTCTTCTTCATTACATCCGAATGTGTTCACCTTTTGCACTTAAAGGAACCTCCGTGTCCTTCATGGAGTACCCACCATGTATCTTAAGCCCAGAGCATCAGAACACATGGAGTCAACACAGAGGGAAAGCTGGAATGGGTGGTACTTTTGATAGGAAGAGCCTCTAAAAGCTTGAAAGCAGTGACTTTCCATGTAAAACCGTATAAAGAATTGATTGGATTCTGATGATTAGTTCAGAACTAAGTGACTTGTAAAATCTTATAAAATCACACACACACACACAAACCCCACTGATTTCAAGTTAAATTTTCCAAATTCTGTAATATAGTCTGTTAGCCTTTCTAAATTCTAAACTGTCTGTTGTGATGACAGAAAACAGAAGTGACAGAGGTTACAGCATTCACGGGTCCTCAGGAGACCCCATACCAAGACGTTTGAAGTTGACAAGTCGACTAGACAAGAAAGGAATGGCTGGTCTTCCAAAATTAAATGACTTGGAGGTGCGGGGTTGTACGCAGTTTTGTATAGCCTTTATTTCAAAGCAGTGCTCCTCAGGTACGACTGCAGAATGGACTGCTACCAATCCACCATCAGGTATGGAGAGACAGTGAGAACGTTCGAGACTTTTAGAGCCACTGGACATGGCCAGGATATCCATTTTCCTGGCAGTTCATTTTCTTCTTATATTTAATGCCTCTGACAGAATGGAAACTTAAAAAAGAAATCAGTTGTTTGCACAGATAATTTGATAAACACTGTTCCACGTGGAATAATTAAACATAAATAAACAAAAGAATAAGGCAGAAAACTAGGAAGAGCTGCCCAAGAGTTTGCAGGTAAATAATCTGTGTGCATGGGTGGCGCCCTTTGTGTGGCTCTGACTGTCCGCTCAGGCCCTGGGCTTAGTACTTAACTCCCCACGATGGTGCCTTTCAGTCCTGGAGGAACTCTGCCGCGGGGTGCTCTGGAGGGCCTTCCCTTTTGGCCCGAAGTGGATTTTCTCCCCAAATGGCAGTTTTCCGAAGAAAGCCCTGATTTAAGTTTTCACTCTCCTGGCATCGATCCGTGTGGCCAAAATGGGCATGTGATCCGTGAACAGAGTCCCCTCCAAGTCCTGAGAGCACGGAGCCATTGGTCGCCTGGCTCAAGAGTCCCATTCAGGTGGAGGCCGGCGCACAGCGCCGCGCAGTTTAGGAAACTGACAGATTTATAGCCCTGTCGCTGCCTGGCTGTGCGGGGTGGGGAGCGGGGGACACTCGGCTCCTCTCTTACCAGCAAGCCGACTTAGACGTCTGTTTGCTGTTTGCCTCAGATGTGAGCACGGCTGGTGATGCGCGTCACAAATGGAAGTAATATCATTTGAAGTAGTCCCGCTGGAAGCCCGGCAGCAATCTAACTGCATTAACTCCTCCATCTGAGAGCAGAAGGCTGAAGAGGGTGCAGGCTCGACTGAAGTGAAGGAAAAGCAGAGCCGCCATACCCAGGTCCATGACAGCGGGGAGCATGGGAGCCTGGAGAGGTTCCACTTGCTGCCTTCCCATAAATGACACCAGAGTATCGCAGGACAGCTAATATTGCGTTTATAGACCTTGTTTAACATGAGAAGTAGTGCAGCCGTGGCTTCCTTCCTCTTTGAGGGGTTTCTGGCGGTATGCTTCCCCTCTTGCCTCTTGGAGCCCTGGATGAGGGCTGCCTTTGCCCAAAAATACCCTGTGTGTCTTTCTACCGGTGATTTTAAAGCTTGAGGCAAGAATGACAGGTTTCCTTTATATTGTTTTCAGAGACTACCATTTTTTATGAGAAAACAGATTAAGGTTCAAATCAAAGCCTTTTTTTTTTTAATTTTACTTTATTATAGTAAATAATGGCCCAACAAGTTATCTTGTAATGGGCATTAGAACTCTGGCCCTCCTCTCCCTGTCCTTGAACCTCAGTAAACCATTACTAAACCCAGCACTGTTCTTTTACATCCTCACTGATGCTAGAAGTTAGGCCACACTTCCTGGGTAGAACGGGAGAGAGAGTACCTCTCTTTCAACATCATTTATTTCTTCAGCATGTGTTTACTTAGAATTTTCTCCAAATGCAGCTGTTGAGCCGCCTGGAGTGGCCTGTGGGGTCTCGTTCAATCTCATGGCCACATTATGGGATAGGAGCTAATTTTAGCCCCATTTGCAGGTGAGGAGACTGAATATTTTAAAAAGTAAATGACTCGCCTAAGATCTCAGGACCGAAATAGTTGTTCTTTGTCACTATAAGACACTTAAAGTTTTATTATTAGGTAAGACGTGAAAATACAGTAAAAAACTAATTAAAATTGAAATATGTGTGTGTGTATACACCCTATAAAGTACAGTAAATAATCTATCTAGATGATGCAATGAAGGTAAGACATGGGGGACCATGGTCGCCAACTTTCACAAGATATTTGTCCTGTAGGAAGATAAATATATATCCAATAAATGAGTGTGCAAACTAGAATATGATGTGAGATGAACTCTGGAGCCTTCCTCCTACACTTAAAAATTCTGTAACTTCTGAGTAGGATGATCCAAGAAAGCCTCCCAAAGGAGGTAAAATATGAGTAGAAACTTGAAAGACCTTGATTGTTTGAGATGGGCAAGGACAGGGTTCCAGGAGACAGGACAGGGAAGCAGAAAAATGGAAATATTCCAAGAAGATATGGCTTGGGTGAAACAATGTCCTTGAAAGGGATTAATACCAGTAAAAGAAAACAGTAGACTGGGGTCAGAAAATGGAAAAACTGGAAAAAAACAGCCAATACACTTGGAAAGGATGAAGATTCCTGCACTTGCAGGTGCCATGTTCATTGTGGTTTTAGGAAGACCTTTCACAGACTGGAGTATAATGAATTGTGGTAGAAGTTTGGGGGGGATACTGCTGGCAAAGAAGCTGGACACGTAGCCATCGCTTGTGTACAGCACAGAGGTAAAATGGCACGGAGGGAAATGCATGGTGATGGGAAAAAAGATCAGCTGTGCAATACACATGGGGGTAAAATTAAAAAAAAAAAAAAAGAAAGAAAAACCTGACAGCTTGGCTTAGGAGTCACACACACATCTTTGAACTACGTTCAAAAGCCACTCTGTCACTTGCCAGACTGGTGGTCTTAGACAAGCTCCTGAACCTCTCAGAGGCGCCAGGAGCAACTGGTTTGAAGTTTAAGCCATATTGAGTCACTGAGCATGTCCCTAAGGAAGGACACATCTGGAGCATGACTGGGTGGTCAGACCAGCATAACAATTCAGGGCTTAAATGACCAAAGATGGCACCCCACTAGCAGTGTCAAACTATTGATAAAAACAATTCATTGATTTACTAAGTGTCAAATGAGGACTCCATAGACTTCTTATAGATCTAATTTTTTCAAAGGCCAAGAATACTCTCGGGAGACTGCGATGTGGTACTTCACTGGATGAAGAGAAAAGCAAAATGGGCGTTCCAGGTGAGGGCGCCGGTGTGAGCAACACTTGGAGACGGCAGTGCTCCCTGTGCATCTCAGAGAGCAAGAACACCACTCTGAGGGGAAGCAAGAAGAGAAAAACCTCCAAAGGCGGGTTGGGCCAGATTAAAAATGCCTTTGAATTTGCAGATTTAGCAAATAAAAGTATAGGATATCCAGTTCAATTTGAATTTTCACCTAAACAACATAAGTTTTTGGCATGGTATGATCCAAGCAAAATCATTGTTTAGGTGAAATTCAAATTGAACTGGCTGTCCCATATTTTATCTGGCAGCCATACGTGGATGGAAAGGCCATGTAAAGGCGGTTGGACTTAATTTTCAGTGAGAACCATTTGAAGCCTATTTGAGCAATGGGGTGACAGGATGGAACAATTTTTAGAAAGATTAATTTTGTGTGCAGGATCGAGGAGGAGAGACTGAGAATAAGGATGGTAGCTGTGGGTGGTCTAGGAATAATACAGGGAAGAGCTGATGAGATGTCCCCTTCCACCTGCCCGCCCACCCTCCAACCATGCTTCCACCCTGCCCTGACACTCCTACTGTTCCTTATTCCTCATGCCATATGCACGTTTGCAGAACACCTGACGCCTGAACAAGAGTCCCTGGAACCCCGCATTTTCCGTGTCTTAAGGATAAAATTTCTCCTTCATGTGATTCCTTTTTTTTTTTTCCCTTATTTTGAGCAATTAGAAGCATGTTGTTAGCATGGTTGTTCTAGGTTAAGCGAAATCACCATTTCCCTGATGAAAGAGCTGTCTTCTTCTTTTCAAGGAAATAGATAGAACTTCTGAAATCAGAATTCAGGTGACTTTGCCGTCTCCTTTCTCTGCTTGTTCCAGTGCCTGCTAGATGTGCCTTTTCAGAGGGTTCCAGTGAGGAGCCCAGAGGCACGTCAGCTATGGACCATTCTGAGGAAGGATGCCCTGCTCATTTGACACAGGCCTCTCTGTGGCTCATGTCAGTGGGTAGAGTTACTCAGGCTCCCCCTTTGGCCCCTTCTTCATGCAACCTCTAAGGGTTGACATGACTGCCAGGAGCTAGGGGCATCGGGGCCTGAGAGACACACAGAAGCCTAGCAGAGCTGGCCATGGTGATGATGCCTGGAGGAAGCCCCAACTCTGCTTGAGGAACAGCCAAAGTCGTAAGTGAGCAAACAGACAACAAGGTCCTACTGCATAGCCCAGGGAACTATATCCAGTACCTTGTAATGGCCTATAATGAAAAAGAATATGAAAAGGAATTTATATGTTTAACTGAATCACTATGCTGTACACCAGTAATCAACACATTTGAAACTGACTCTACTTCACCTGAAAAAACAAAAACAAAAACAAAAACAACAGTAAGTGAGCAAACAATGTCAAGAGGCTACAAAACACGATGATGCTCACTGAAGGTGAATGCATGAGAAACAGAGCTCAGGAACAAGAGGCAAGTTACCCAAGAGGCTTATAAACTCAACCCGCTTGTGGCTGAGAAGTTTGGCCAGAGGGAGAGTGGGGCTGAAATCTAGCTCCTGATCCCCTTGCCAGGCAGCTTTCTCCAGCACGGTCTGCATTCATCAGGAGGGGACACCTTTTTCTTATCAGCATATGGGTGCTGTTTCGGCTAATGATGGGACCGGACAGAGTAAGGTCTGAATCCGGACTAGTTGTCAGACCACGTGGTCTGATACTTGCCCATCCTGAGCCTAAGTCCCTTCACCTGCAAAGTGGAATAATAACATTTCCTACCTAGGCTCATTTTGAGGGGTAATAGGATAGATGTGCTAAAAAATGTGTCTAACGATGACCAAAACATAGTTGCAAATAAATAATAACCACTACCACAAAAAAACTCTAAAAACAGCAGCACATACTGTCTGTACAAAGCTATTTAGGAATCATGTAAAAGGCCTTGAAGGCAGATTTAACTTTCCCTCATAAAGATCATTCATCAGCAACCGTTTTCTATAAAGGGCCAAATAGTAAATATTTAAGGCTTTGTGAACCATGATGTCTCTGTCATGCTGCCTTCTTTTTTTTTAAACAACCATTTAAAAATGGAAAAACCATTCTTAGCTTATGAGTCATACAAAAACAACCTTCAGAGTAGAATTGGTTCATGGGACTCTTCTTGATGACTCCTGATAATAAAAAAGAATGCAATAAGATTGCAAATTTGGGATACCTACAATTTTAGAAGTCAGACAACAGACAGACAGAACTCATAAGCTACTTGTCCTAAGATCTCAGGCAGCCCCGATAGGTGGTGAGAGTCTAGACTGTCAGTTGTCTCTTTGGCTCAAAATCAGATGATCAGCCCCAACATGATGGTCAGCATGCTGTGTGCTCTCAGTAAATACTTTCGAGGGATGGATGGATGGATGGATGGATGGAGATGATTTAATGTTTTTTTTTTTTTGATCTGGATTTCTTCATCTATAAATTGCAAAGAAGGGTTGTCAGGAACAAAGGAGATACTGTATACGATGTGTGTATTAAAGTGCCAGCCCCATAATGATGATCATCTCAGCATCATTGTGTTCCAATGTCACCTTTGTCAACATGTGCTTAGCTATCATCTCAAATTATTGTATCAATAGTTAGCATCTGATATAAAAGGAGAGATGAAAAGTTCTGAGGAGAGATTGACTTCAAGTGGGGAAACATTAGCTTTATCCATCAGGAAGAGGATATTTATCTCTGAATGATGGTCATTTCTTTTTTCTTGAAAAATAAAACAAAATAAGACCTGGAGAAAAGGCCACTGCTTTCTACCCCTGACACTGAGTGTGGACACGTGTAAGACTTCACTGGCTCCCATGATCTTGGTCCTCTTCCTGAGCGTGTTGCTAAGATTAAAGTTGTAGGTGATCCCTGGGAAAAGGTGCTGTTACAATCCAGGTGGGCATCATTAGCGTGGAATGTATGAGGATGAAGATCACACACCACATGGAGCCTTTACTTAGGAACGGGGCTACACTTGGATGTCAGGCATTTCACACCATAACATTCCTCTTCGATTCGCAGAAAAATAAGTGGCAATAACCAAGCCATGGTATCTGGGCTCTAAAACGAGCAGTCACCTTACACTTTAAGGGAGGAAGGAAACTTTTCAAGTGTTGCAGAATGTAAGATGCCATAGGATAATGGAAAGTTTCCCATTAGGATTCAGTACTGATAGTCCAAACCTGTCAGTCTACATCTCAGTTGCCTCTCCAGTAAAATGGGACAATTGGACCCACCTAGCTGGTGGTGGAGATATCTTGCAGATTGCTTCCAGGTGAAAACCCATGAATCTCTGGTGAACCTTTAAGACCCCAAATACCATAGGTAAATGAAAACCAAATTTGAGAACACACGTAGAGCTGGGAAGGCCATTTTAAATAATTGAGACACATTTATCCTCCACTTTTGAAATGAGGGTCAGAATTCAGCTGGAGCTACAAGTCTCATCAGATACTTTGAACTTGCTGCAATTTTAAATAAGCTCATTTGAACAAAGAACAGAATGTCGTTCATTTTCCAAGTTCGGCCAGCCTGCCTGCTGGATTGACTGGTGATGTCTTGATTGGGTATGATTCCCCTTGACTTATTTCTCTGTTGTTGGTAATTAAAAGCTGTCTGGTTTTATTCTCATTTAATGATAAGTGAAGGGGTGATGTCTGCCAGACTTTCCCCGTTCGCTTGTTGTTTGCAGCAGTGCAGAGCCTTGGGATCACCATGAATTTTAAGCTGAAGATGCTGGTAACTGAGGATCAGTGCAGATAGTGTATTGGTGCTTTGCATCTGGGAGCTGATAAACAATCTCAGAGCCAACTAGAAAACAATCCCCAGGGTAAATGGATAAATTGGCCTGGGTGACCTTATCCTCCCATCCCGGCTTTAAAAAACAGACACTTCTGTGAGTAGGTGGAAAACACCATCTACCAAGGGCAGTTTCCACAGTTCTCCGGGGCTAGTGCAAGTGCCTAACTTTACATTGAAGGGACAAGTCATACGTTGTCTTCCACGCAGAAGACGAAACAATAGTTAGCCCCTCTCTGGTCCCCGTATGTGTTGTTCTGGTTCTTAAAGCTTTCCCTTCATTATGGTTTTAATCATCTTGATCAGCGTTATTGTAATCACAAAATGTCAGCCTAAGAAGACGATCACCTCGTCGTCATTATGTTTCAATGTCACCTTTGTCAACTTGTGCTTAGCTATCATCTCAAATTACTGTATCAATGCTGTAATTAGATGTAATTTGTGATATGACCAGCATTCACAGGTGAGTGGTTTTTTCAAAAAAAAAATCCCACACTGACTGAAATAGTTTATTATTATAGGTCTTTCCTTTCAGAAACAAATATGTTTAATGTGGGCCCTCCCTTGAGAAATATTTCGTATCAAAATATTACATTTTATGAACACAACATGAATTAATATTTATGACTTGAATATGATAGCCTATGTGTGTGAGCTTGAAGCACTAAAAACTCTATCCCATTCTTTATAATTTTTTTTTTACTAAGATGGCATATGGAGGTTTTTTTAGGACTGTCCTCATGCATACAATTACTGAAATTCAAATTACTCTCTTTTACCAGTCAAATTCCTTATTGAAATTGACCATTCTGTAATGATTTCTATTATTTCATTACACAGAATCATAGGTTTCAGATTTTTTTTTCCCATTCTATTAAGTTCTCCTTTAAACCAAGATAAGATTAAGGTGTAAGAGAGGAAGAAAAGTGATCGTTTGGAGAAAGGTTTTGTACCTTCCCTTATAGGAAGAAGTCTAGGCTGAAAAGTAGGACTGGTTGATCGAGCATAAAAGTGATTCACAAAATATGACATCTCTTTAACACTGAGGGGAAAAAATGCTTTCCTTCATTGAGTGCTTTCTTCCATATGCAAAATATTGACACATCCCTATTATATCAAACAAAAGCCTTCGTTCAGAGAGATAATTTTATAGAGCAGCTGGTATCATGTGATCTTATTAATATTTATGAAATATGATAATAATATGGAAAAGGGGGACCTGGAATACAGCCCTATCTTTCTAGACCCTATTCATTTCAGCTTCAAAATGTTTTTTCATTTCACACATCAGACGCTAATTAGCAAATATCTAATTAGTGTTAGAAGATTAATCGCTCTTGGGAGTTGTTGAGGCTTTGAGCTTTCATGCATGCAAAAACAGTGCCACTTTAGGTGCGTTTTTAAGGTACAGTAACTTTAAATGATTCAACTTTTATTTTTCTTTGAAAAATTTTAAATTACAGCAATGGAGTAAATTTAGGCCCAAGTAGAAAGAGATCGAGGAAGATACAATTGGAAAGATAAAAATGACACCATCGAGAGCACATTTCCAATCCAATCACCAAATATTAGCAAGAGCCTGCTCTGTGTTAGAAGCGAGAAACCTAGCCCCAGAACTCCAGATCCTTAGGAAATTAAAAGAGGGGTTTGCAAACGAAGTCCGTGGGGCCAGATTCAGCCAGCCACCGTGTTTTTTTGTCTGACTATAAACTGGAACATGGTTTTTACATTTTTAAATGGTTGAAAAAAAAAAGCGTGATATTTCATGACACATGAAAATTAAATGAAATTCAAATTTCAGTGTCCATAATTTTTTTTTATTGGAACACAGCCATACTTATTCGTTTATGTACTGTCTGTGGCTGTTTTCGCCTACCACGGCAGAGCTGAGTAGTTGTAACAGAGACCATATGCTTCTCAAAGCCTAAAATATTTACTCTCTGGCCCTTTACAGAAAAAAAAAAAAAAAAGCCTATTCATGAATTAAAAGCCAAATATCTTGATACAGTAGAGCAGTTTGGAGAGTCAAGTGGATTGATATCAGTTCCATAATTTGTTAGCTGTGTGACTTTGGGTAGGTGGTTTAAAATCTCTAAGCCTCAGTTGATAATATAGGAATTATTAATCTCTCCTTAGATCTATGAAAACTGAGGTTTTTAAGAACTAAAGAGAACTACTTAAAGAAAGTACCTCCCTTGGCACATGACTCATGTTAGATAGTAAAAGCTACTCCCCTGGATCCCAGAGCTTCCTACATACGAAATAAAGTTAGCTTTCTTTATTGGTTCTCCTTCTCACCCTCCTTAAAAAGGTTTCTAAACGGGAGGGTGAACAGCCCAGAACTGGAAGCTGTATTAATTCTTCACCCAATTCATGAAAAAGATGGAAGAAGGGATAGATATTAAACTAAATGATCTCACTGGAGATTTCTGCTTCTAATATTATGGTACTTTGTCCCCATCTTGTTCCCAAATGCCCTGAAGCATCAATTCCTTCTTCTAATAAAACCTGAAGGAAGGAAGTAGCCAGGAAAAAATTTATTGTTCATGTAAGTTCCAATGATGTTGTTCTTATTTTTTTTACTCATAAAAATCTCTGTTTATACCAAATTCCTGGTTACAATTCATAGCTGTCAGATCTTTCATTTAAGTACACACATATTAAATTTATTGACTGCATCCTGCAGAGTTAATGATGGGTAACTCATTAAATGCCACAGGGAGCCTATCTTTTATAAGGAAAAATTGTGGGTTTTTTTTTCTTCAGAGAATGAGGTGTTTTGGGGGAGGGGTGGGGCTCAAGGTAAACTGAAAACTTTAAAAAATTCTTCTCTAAGACGAAAGCAATCTGTGTTTCAGAGCAGCAGGAATTTTAATCAAGACACACACACACAGCCATCAAAGTTCAGTGATATAAATAGTAAGATTGCCTTCTAGAATCAATATATCTTTGTTGAAATTTGGCCATAATTCAAATTGCTTTCTATGTTCTTGGGAAACAAGACTACAAACTACAGAAAGCATTTAAAACTGAGGTTTACGCTGAAGATATAATGGCCTCCACTTTATCTCTCTGAGGGTTGTGAGCAACAGTAATACGGTTTTCTCTGAAACGATACGCATTAGGAAAATATTTTGAAATAGCATTGATTTTAGCTGACTGACATACAAGTCAATAATTTGAGGAGTGGGCTCACAATTACACGTAGCAGATAATCACATGCCATAAAGCATAAACAGGAATTGCTTTCAATGGTTGCTATAGATGGTGAAGCTGGTGTCCTGGAATAGCCCCACCTTATTCACTGGGCACTCTGTGCACCTAATGTGCCCACGCAGCCTGGAAGTGCCCTGGGCAGCGGGCAGGTTGTATGGAGGGAGAGCGATAGCAGGTGGGTGGAGGTGGGCTGTGACAACCTACCAGCAGACAGGAGGATCCGCTGCCGGTGGATGAGGTGAGCCAGAAGCCTTTGAACTTTAACCACCTGGAGGGTTTTTTCTACCATATTTTAAAAGCCAAATAGAGAAGGGAAAGGGAAAGTGAATATAACCACAAAGAGGAAATTGATCACACAGTTCTTCATATTGAAGAGAAGATGTTCCCCCGCCAGGCTGGTGGTTTAACACGTTTTTCAAGAGCCTTTGTGTGTGTGAACTCTACTGAGACTTAGAAACATTGGCCGCCAGGATCTTACCTCTAGGTCTTCCCTTGGTGTCCTTGGGTGTATAAATCAGGGTCACCAGGAGTGGAGGTAATTATTAAAAATACCTATTACTGGGTGCTCTCCCTGACTGCCTTTGTCCAAATCTGAGCAGTCAAGCCCTGGAATCCGATGGTTAGTGAGCTTCTTAAGTACCTTGACATTTGAGAGAAATATCTCTGGGTCATCGTCAGACAGAAAAAACAATCAGTTGTTTGTTCTGCATATGCTTTGCATCGGCCTTATGTATCCCTACATCCATAAAGCCATCTCTCATAGCATTTGTGTTTTATTTTCCTCCAAACAAGAACTTTACCTCTGCCTACAATTATATTTTCTGGTTTCCACCTGTCAACCACAAATGGCTTTTGCAGTGGGAATTTAAAAGATTGGATAAAGCCAGTAGTGAGTTAGAAGTCCGCCACACAAGATGACAGAATAAGGTAGAGTCCCAGGTGTCCAGAATAACATGGGATCACTGTTGTTTCTAGCTATGGACCAAACCACCCCGAAAGTCAGGACTCACGGGTCAACTGAGCGGTTCTTCTGCTGGACTCACCTGGGGTCAGTCACATGACCACAGCCAACTCAGGGCTTAACTGAAGGCTGACTGGTCTAGGGCAGTGATTCTCAAAGTGTGGCCATTGAACCAGTACCATGGCGTCACTTGGGAAGCTGTTAGACATGAAAGTTCTCAGACACCATCCCAGAGCTACTGAAGCAAAACCTCTGAGTGGGGCCCAGCAATCTGTTTTATATTTAGTTGCTTTTTGTATATATATTTATGTTTTATTGAAGTATGGTCAGTTTAAAATGTTGCATCAATTTCTGGTGTACAGCATGATGCTTCAGTCATATGTGAACACACATATATTCGTTTTAACGTTCTTCGTCACCATGTTTTAAATAAGTCTTCCAGGGGATTCCAGTGCATTCGCAAACTTAAGAACTCTGGTGTAGGAAGTATTAAATGGGAGAGCTCACCTCTGTTCCAGTTGGTCTCATCCTCCTAAGGGCTGGCCTGACCTTCCTCCACTGAAAGGCCCCTGGGGGCCTGGGCACAGAAACTGGCCATTGTTATTCTGTTGGTGAGAGTATTACAAGGTCAGCCCAAAGTCAAGGGGAAGGAAAATAGTCTCCATTTCCTATTGAGCAGAATAGCAAAGAGGCCCAGATGCAGAAACGAGAAGCATTGTTTGGGCCCCCTTTGCAGGCAGTCTCCCACACTAAGTAATAACATGGTAGACCTGATGCCTTATTCTCACAAGGTTCCCCAACATTGTCCTAAAGGATTTTTCTCTTCCATGCAAAACACAGTGCTGATTGTGTAAGTTTCATAGGGCGACCATAATGAAATAACACAGAATTGAGTGGCCTAAAGCAACAGAAATTTCAGACAGTTCTAGAGTCTAAAAGTCCAAAATCAGGACGACTGTGCCCTCTCTGAAGCCCATAGGGGAGAATCCTTCCTGGCCTCTTCCTAGTTTTGGGGGTGGTCTGCAAACAATTATTAGTTTTTGTTGGCTTGCAGTTACGCCCCTCCAGTCTCTGCCTCTGTTGTCACGTGAGGTTCTCCCTGTAACTTCACATCATCTGAAAGGACACCAGTCACACTGGATTAAGGGTCCACCCTAATTCAGTGTGACCTTATCTTAATTAGAATAATTATATCCGCAATGATCCCGTTTCCCAACACAGTCACATTCTGAGGTCCTGGGGATTAGGACTTCAGCATACCTTTTGTGGGGGACACACTGCAACCCACAGCACCTGCCTAGGTTTCAGTCCTGCGGTTGACTGTATTTTACAGTATTTAGAATCAAGGAGTAACTCTGTACTGGGAGGAAGGGTGGATTCCAAAGAGCTTGATTAACCTCTTAATCCAACGCATACTTGACCCTCTGGTGTGAATAGTTTGGTGACATACTGGACATGCAGCCCAGGAGAGGATGCCAGCATAGAAGATGATACCTGTGTATGTCAGGGCGGAAAAGCCTCAGAAGGCGGTGTCTGCCTGAGCTGTGTATTTTAAAGTATCCTGTTACATAGCATGGAAATCGGTGGTATCACTTAGTCTAATAATACCAGGGGCACATTTACAGTGTCATGTTATAGCTGGGAAATACTGATGGCCGCAACAGGAAACATGTAGTTTCAGTTGTGTAAGGTGATGGTTTTACATCATCTTCCCTGAAACTTACCAGGAGACTTTCATGCTATCTCTTATGTAATAAGACTTTGGGTTTCAGAACATGCAGACCTGTCTATCTATATGTATATTTATATCTAGCTGTATCAATATATTCATTCATTTATTTATTCATTCATCATTCTTTCATTCAACAAATGTGGACCAAGTGCCTACTGAGAGGCTGGGGAATCAGAAATAATAAAATCATAATGAAACAATTTCTCCCCTGACCTTGTGGGGTCAATATTCAAGAGGGAGACATAAAATTTAAAAATAAGAATAAATATACAGCATGAAATACAGTTTCAGGCAGTAAAGTGAGCTATGAAGACATATATATGTAATTGGGGGATAGTATTAATATTTGTTCAAATAACTCTAGGCAACATGTGAAAGCATATTTTACAAAGATTTGTTTTTTAATACCGTAGTATCCAAATATCTCATCCACCACCACCAGCAATGATGTAGTCATTGTTCAGTGACCCTTTTCAAGTCAATGGAGATAGTTGCTGATTGATGTTGATCAGTATTAGTAAGTGAGCTTGCTGTGACTGTTGCGATGCTGTGTAAGGAGCGTGGATTTTAGATCCTGGGAAACCTGGACTTGAACTCAGGTTTGGCAGTCTGGTTATTTCCTCTCCCTGATTTTTGTCAATATCCTCATTAAGTGAAGGTAATAATGCCCACTTCTTAGGTTATCCCAAAGCTTGTATGAGATGACATATATGACACTGCCAACCGTGCTCTTTGACAAATAAGGGCTTCACAGATACTTCTACTTGTTTATTTTCTTTATAACTACATTCAAGCATTTTGGTCTTTTTAACGGTCTCTTTAAATGGTCTTAAAAAGTAGTCACTTGAAGACAGATCAATTGAACACCCCCGTCTCTTAAGTGATATCACTCGGACACCTGTGCACAGTGGCAGTCCAACACTGAGAGTACCACCTTGCTGGGTAAACATATTTTTGGAAAGATTTAATTGTTATCTTTCCCAGATAAAGAAAACAACCGTAGTTAATTTTTGCATCTTCAAAAATGTATGACTTTCCAGTGGTACATTATACATCACGTATGTTAGAAGAGCATTGACAGGAGCCGTTTACACTGAAATCTGATTCATGCTTTCACATAATATTTTCGGTTTTCTCCTTTTATGGATGTATCCAACGTTTGTGAATCTTTTTTTTAAAAAACTCCTTTAAATAGTACCTTGCATTAGGACTGCATTTTATCATCTTAACTTGGGCATAATAATCTTGATTACATCTGCTACTCAGGCTGAAGGACAAGGTTGCCTTTTGCACCCTCCACGACTAAATTAGGACCATGCTTTGAGACTTGATAGGTCATACATGCCAGTGATAGCAGTAATATTGGTAAGGAACAAATGCGGTGCTGTCGTGTAGGATGCATCTTTAAGTGTAATAGTTGTTTGCAAATGATAACGTTATTAGGAAAAAGTTGATGGAGACTTACCACATAGGAAGCAACTTAGTGTGCTGAACCATCCCATGAGTTAGGAAATGTTATCAGTGTTTTGCAGATGGGGAATATGAGACCCTGGGAGATTAAATAATTCATCCAAGTACATAGGTTAGAAAGTGGGGAAGCAGAGGTCTGAACTCCATTATTCCTACTCCAGCATCTACATGCTTCATCATCATGCTGTGTAGACCACTGATGGAAGAGCACATGGAGCTTGTGTCATTTGCTGTAGAGCTAGACACGGAATGTCCTCGATTTTTTTTTTAATATCAGAACTAGTGGCTGACTTGTAAAATATTCCTGTATTAAGTGAGTCATTGTCTTCTGGAATTATCCCCTATAAATGGCATGAGCTGTTCAGGAACCTTACAGTGGGAACCTTATACCGCTGAGGTTTCCATCCCTGACCTGAAAGGAAATCTTTATTCCAGAAAGAGAGCCCAGTGCTTCTGTTAACTCAGACCTCCCCAGGTGCCTAACGCTCAGCTAACCGCTGAACTGGACATTTAAGTGACAGAAGGTCGCACGGAAGGTAAATATTCTTTGAGATGTAAGCCTATGTGAGGAAGGAGCGGGTAGGATCGATTGGGAATGGGTGCCTACACTCGAGAGTCTCCTGATTTAGGGGTCCTCCAGACAGATGTTGGCAGGGACTCCAGTTAAAGAAGGGAGGGGGCACTCTCCAAAGTGGAAATCATGAGAAGTAAGCATCAGAGCTTCCGTGGTCCCTTGGCTTCCTTCCACACTCAACGACTGAACTAATCTCTGTCAACTCCAGTGTGCTCATTTACAGCTTAACACCCTTAGGCCATATTTCTCTCCCCTGCCCCATAACTGACACCTCCATCATCATCCTGGCCTCCTCTCCCGAGGAATCTGGGTACCGAGGCTCCACGTTATCTATCTCCCCTTCAGAGGGGCAGCCGCATGGACTGCACTTGATACATTTGTAACATGTCAGTTTGAAGTGCAGGGCCGTCCTGATGGGACTTGAACTTGAGGTCCACTTACTTTGGTGGACTAGCGTCTCTCTGGCAGTGGGCTCCGAACTGGGGTATTTGCGCTTCAGGATCCATTAGGAACAATGGCATTTGAAGGAAAAAGGATGGTTGGTTTTGACCTTATAAATGCCCTTCCACCACATTTAGTTTTGGGGAATATTTTTGAAATATTTGTCTTAGATTTTTTTTATCTTATGTTCTTAATGATTCATGCCAAAATACAGAAACTGTGTTGGCTGTAAATATGGACCCGCACAGCAAATAGTAGAGCTGCAGGGATTTAGAACTTCTATAATTTAACCTTCTCTTTACAGATAGGTAAACTGAGGCTTGGATAGGTCCTATACCTAGTGGAAGGTCATATGACTACCTAATTGTAGTCTCTTAAATTTTCTTTAAGACCCAAAGATGTGAAAGTATCCACTACACTCGTTTGCTCTAGCATTTTTAGTTACTTTTATGTCACTGTTTTATCATATTCCAACATATACTTCAGTCCTTCCAATTAAAGGTGTGAGGAGAGAGGAGAAAACAAGGGTAAGAGTAAAAAGACATTGGCGTCTAGGAAGATAGCAGACAACCAATCAAAAACGTACACTTAATTCATCAGGGCACTTTCCTGGAGCAAACCACGGAATTTTCCCCCAAGTAATGATAAAAGCCGGTTAAAGGAATCAGGACTCTGGTCATTCATCGATTCCTGATTCTCATTCCCAGACTTATCCCTCCCCAAGATGAGAGGTTTGAGAGAATAGATACATTTGTAAAATGACTAGAATAATTTTAGCCACCTCAGGGATTCCGTGACTGTTTAATACCATAAAGGACTGTGAGACAGTCAGATGAAAGGTGCTTTAGAAGGAAGACATGATTACTGGATTAGAATTTCAGAGAGTAAGAAAGGAATCTTTTGTGTTGACAGGTTTTTTTTCTTATTCTTTTTTGCAGTCCTATAGTGGTTAAAAAAAATTTTTTTTCCTTACCAATTTCTTTAATTTCAGATCATGTCCTTGACTTGGTACAGCTCCCATGAGAAGCAATACGTGTTGGTATAAACTGTCTGGCTCCCTTTTGGATTTTTTTCCAATATGCATTTTAGGCTCTTTGAATTCACAGGGCTAATTTTCCTCATTTCCCATGGTTGTGATGTTTATAAAGCAGAATAGAATTACCTGGGGACAGTGTTCTGTAACTCAGTATTTATTACATGTCACAGAGGCACGCGCGCACACACACACACACACACACACACACATTTCCCTGGATTGAATTGTTTGGAGACCAGACCAATCTTATTTCATTCTCCAAAGGTTGCCATCATATCATTAATCTCTCTCAGCCCTTAAAGATGGCCTTTTGCCATATTCTGTCAGAAAACAAGATATAGACCATTTACTTTAAATACCTAAAAATAAAAATGCTGAATCAAATGGTTTTACACACACATGTACACACACACGAGCTAAGGTATTGTGTGATTGTTGGAAACCTCTGTGCATTGCAGGTGGGGAGGAGCAATAGCGTTTGCAGTTTATTGAGAGTGAAATGTTTCATTACATTCGTTGTAAAATGTTCTTTGCTATTAAAATAAGTAGTGCTAATTAATAATCCTGCAGAGTGGTAGAGACGCCTTTGAACTATAAGAGTAGATTATTCATCCTTTGTAGGAGAATTCTGCTTTACCTGTCTCCCTCTCTCCCTCCTTTTCTGCCTCCCTTCCTTCTCTCCAGAAACATCCATCACAGTGGGAACCGTGCCAGGGTCCGTGTTCATAGTGGTATCCCCATTCAGCCCCTCCTAGCAGAGTTAGCTTACGGTTTCTACCAAGGAAGGAATCTCAATGTATGTTTGGCATGAAACAACTGAGGATAACGCCAATCCAAAATCTATAAGCTCTGTTTTATTTCATGTTGAAGGACATTTCCCCCTGAATCAATAGGAGCACCGTATCTGGCGCACTTGACCTTTGCAAAGCTTATCAAAATATCTGTGTCCTGAAAAGAAAGTGTATGGCTCCAAAATGAAAATAAAGTTACAAAATCCAAATTAGTTGTTTAAATGTCTACCAAATATTGAACCTACTGTTGTCTGTCAACTGGTATACTGCTCCCCAAGCCAGTGTTTATGCAGTCGTATATAAATTAGGTATTTATATGAAAATAACCCCGAACTATTACATTTCTATACAGACCTGATCTGGAGGTAATTGGTAAACAATGAAGTCCTGAAGTGTCCCTTTCCAGATGACGTTTCAGACAACTTCACTATAATGCCAAAGGAGATTTGACATATTTGTAGGATGTACGGATTAGTTAGCGGTGACAGGATTGAGGTGATTTTATCACAGGCAGTAACTTTGTGATGTGTTAGCTGTTTTTGCAGTGTGAATTCATTTCTTCCTGCTTTCTCTCGCAACTAAAAAGTTGCTGTGAGCTGACTTTTGTTCCATTATACCTTGGTGCATTCACAGACTCCTCCTTCAAAACTATTGCCAGGTGTTAGCATCTTCCCTGAGTAATTTCAGGCATTTTCCTTTGAATGAATATGGCTCACATGGAAGGTTGTGAAAGGCATATCCCTGTGGAACTGAGAGGATTTTGTGTTGCGAGGTGGTAGGAAGGCTTGCCAGAAATTGCCCGTTTCAGGCTGATGATACAAAACTAGACATCTGTTAAATTAACATCTACCTAACATTTTGCCTTCAGTCAAATGCATTTTTTTTCAAAAAATTAAATCTCTCCCACTCTCCTCCGCTTTCTTTTTTTTCCCCACTGTCAAAACAATCTGTCACAAGATATTTAATTTCTGTGTAATGGGTTACTTAAAGAAACCAGCATGTGGTGCCTGGAAGTACCTAGTGATAGTTTCAAGCCACGGTGCGTGCAGTTGCTCTGCCCTTCTCCCGGACCATATTGTGCCCAGCATAGATTTTATTGTGGTGCGAGAGTCCCTGGCTCTGATTTATGTTCTTGCCAGGGTCCCTCCCATCTCTTGCCTTCTGGGATCAAAATATTAATATAAATATTCTTGTTCCACCATGGAGTCAGAAATCACTTTCTATTTTGGTGCAGTGGTGATCAATTTATGACTCTAGCAGTTTCATGGAGGGAGAAAGAGGAACCTTATTTACTGCAACACTGCGCACACCCCGGCTTGTGTCCCAGCACTTGTCAATAGCACCACGCCGCTCAGGAGCCTGGCAGTTTGCTTTCAAGAGGCTGATGGCTAACACAATGACAGGATGCGGAGCACCCTGCAGAACCAGAGCGTCATGATGGTCTGAGTAATTTCTACACAATGAATGACCCCCCTCCCCTACACTGGAGCGGCCCTATTGTGGCGGAGAAGACTTTATAAAGTCACTATCGCCATGGAGAGTGAAGATTAAGCATGATCCAAATTGCCTCGGAAAGTCTCTTGAACCATCCGTGAAGTCCAGTATAAGTGACTGGGTGGGTATCTCCTTGTGCAGTAATGCAGCTGTATTTATATGAGGTAAAGTGTGACGTGATTATTATTAAAAACAGAAAATAGTCCTTAGGACGTGCCAGGCACTTTTCTCTGCCTTGGGAACAAAATGGTTACCTAGAAATACAAGGTTTCTGCTCTTAGCACGCTCCCATGCCCATGAGAAGAGACCCAGTAAGCACGTGAGCAGTAAACAACCTGTAAGCTAAATATAAAGTGATTTATTATTTTGTCTATCCATCCATTTGTCTGTCTATCAATCAGCAAAACAAATACATTTATAAATATATTTCTTTTACAATAAACTAAGTGAATCTGTAAGCAAAATAAAAGTTTACAGATTATTTTATTGATCTAGATAGAACAATTAAATCTTTCTTTGTGGAGATGTAGACACAAACCGTATCTGTATAAACATGTAAAATAGAAGTCTTGAGATTGTTGCATCTCTCTCTCTTCTATTTGTTTCTCTCTCGTACCAAGGGCTAGTCATCAATTTTGCGTAATTTCAGTGGTTGTAGAAACCTACTGCATAGTATACTTTCTTTGAGGAGCAGAATGTTCATTTCTATGAGGTCCGCTCTTTATTGGGACCACTTGTAGCAACCTCTGGAGGCTAGTTTAAAAGTGAGGTCTTCGGAGTGGGGGTCAACCTCCAGGCCACTGGTGAGGGCACAGGAGGATGGGGCTTACCTCCTTGGAGCAAGGACAGAAGGTACCAGCTCCTTGGTGAATCCTCTCCAATTGTTCATTCACTGAACAGCTATGTTGGGGGTTTTCTGGGGAGAAAAAAGTGTGATACAATACCTGCAATAAATCACTTTGTCTATTACTTACTAATCGAAATTCTCAAGTACCCTAGAAAGTATCTCTAGGCCCCTGTCAGTGCAGAGCTCTCATAAATGAACGTGCTAGGCGGGGTGGCAGAATCCTTGGTCCACTTGTATGAAATAGCTCGGGATGGCTGTGTTATTAATCAGAGCTCACTAACCTTCTAAAGTTCAAGCAGCACATATATACTGAGGTCTCTATTAGGCAGAGTCAAGAGGATACAGTATTTCTTTTCAGTTCATCAGGAGATTTCAGCTGTCACGTGTAGCATCATTTTTGAGAGTTCCAATTCTTTCATGTGATTTTTATTTTGATTCTCTGAAACCTCTAATATTAGTCTCTGAGTTTTGCAGTATTTCATTAAGAAGCTGCATATTTAGCTAAAGCTGAATGCCACTGAGATTATGAAACCAAAGATGGGCCCCTGTCCCTTTCCCCCCCACAAAATAATGTGCCATGTTAGCATTGTAAACCCACTGGCATGACAGCCTTGAGCATCCATTGGCATTGGAGGGGTTTGCAGCTTTGGGCATATTCCATAAATAGGTCTTGTGCATAAGACTGAGATTTCTTCTCTTGCTGTCTTCGGGGAGCTCAAAAGTGAGAGGAAAATAGGAGAATTACAGTCTTCAATTATATTCTTCAGCATCCTGACGGCATCGCCTCTTGCAGGGTCATGATATTCATTCATTTGACAAAGACTTAGTAAATACCTACTAGTTGCCAAGCACCATCACAGGTGCTGGTGTGCAATGGGAAGTTAGTAATAATGAATAAATGAATGAATGCGTAAATAAATAAGATATAGTTCCTGCTCCCTGGAACAGAATTATAATTTGGTAGCGAAACAAGACATTATTCCAATAGGCAACAAATAAAAAAGATAATTACAAGCTGAGGAAAAATACTTTGAAGGACAGAAACATGGTTTTAGATAACACATTTGAAGGCAGAGGGCCAAACCTGGTGGAATCAAAGATTGCTTTGAGGAAGCATCATGAGCTAAAAACTAAAGGATGGAGAATGAGTGAAGTGACGAGCAGGGAAGGCTGTTTTGGAAACACTAAACAGCAGATGCCCTGGCCCAGTGGTGGCTGGGAACCCACAGTCCCCAAGAGCAGAGAGCAGGTTGGTGTGGGAGGAACTCAGGGCTTGGGAGAGGCTGGTGTGAACTGGGCTGGAGGGGCCCTCAAGAACCGAAACATTAGAACCTAAGTCAGCAAATAATCCTGATGTTTTTGTTGTTGTTGTTCTGTTTTGTTTTCAAAAGCCAACTCTAAATAGAAACCTGTGTAGAGGGGCATGAAAGCACTTGACTCCCCTGCAGCACCTAGACCTGTGCCTAGTGTGGGGCTGGGCAACGAGAGAAGGAGACGGGAACTGGAGTGATGGATAAGGAACCCTTTAAGGAATGTTAAAGGAATCACGGACATCACATGGGGTGAGAAAAAGGCTGGGGGCGGGGCTTGAAATAGGCTTTCAGGACCAGCACGCCTTCTGCACAGCTGAACAGTGCCTGGCTAATTTCCCTTTCTAATGAGACCAGCACAAAATCCATCCATTTAGACTATTCAGCTTTTAGGTAAATGTACCAAGCTGTCGGGGTAGAGGGGAAAGTGGGGTTGACATTGATGGATGGAGTTAAATACCAGAGTCCCCCCCTTCACACAGGCTTTTCTAAAGCGGTATTGTGACAGAAAGGCCTGGAAGATTCCAGGTGGGCAGGGCCGGCTGGACAGAGCCCAAGTGTCTCCCTCGGAGTGGGAGGAGGAGGGCTAGATGCGGGTCTCCTGTCAGAATGGAAGGGGCCGGTTCAGATCTGGCAACTGCGTGGCCAAGGGTGCGATGAGTTCCTCAAACAGGGCTGAGTGGGGCATATGGACTTTCCTCTGATACAGTGTCTTTTTTTTTTTTTTTTTTTTTTTTTTTGCCCAGAATTACCACCAGAGCAATATCTATTTGTTTACTTACCTCTGTGGTACTGCTCTCCAATTTTTTGGACAATAAATTGTTATTTATCTTGGTTCTAAAACAGCAATGACATTGCTCCAGACCTGCCTTATAAAGTGGTTAAATTGAAGTCAGGAAGGTTACCATGCCTTCGCTCAATAACTGGATATATTATACTCTAAACATAAAAGATGGTAACAGAGGCAGACTCTTTGGAAAGACTTGAGCGTATCTGTTTTTAAAGGGAGTGGATGATTTTTCCATTCATTGTCTGACAGTGGTTCTGATCAGATGCTTATGATCAGTAACCTCACTGTACAGTTTGCATTATTTAAATGAATGCAGCGGCAAAGGGGACTGGGGGTTACGATACCGGTACCAGGGTAGGGGCAGCATTGACAGGTCCATTCAGAGCCACAGATACTTATCTGTGGATAAAAGGCACTTAGAATGCCTTTCATTGTCCTAACATGCCTAGGACATGTATACTGTTATTTTTCACATTTTGCAGCTCAGGAAACTGAGGCACAGAGAGGTAAAGTCATTTGCCCAAGGTCACTAAGCTGATAAACAGAAGCGCTTGGGATTCGGATCCCGGCAGTCTGGTCCCAGAACCTGTATCCCTAACCATGATCTGCATCGCCAAGAAATGGATCGGGCTGAGAGCCTAGCAGAGATAAGAAACTCAAGAGCAGTTGTTTACTTTCAAAGGAACTTCTCTTTCTCTGCTCCTCCTCCACCTCCTTCTCCAGTCGGTTCCAACTGTTCAAAGACGACAGATGCTTTGGAGGGTGTGCAAGTAGCAAAGCAAAGAAAATCCTTGTAAATTATTGTTTTTTTAATGTAAGGATTAAAACCACAAATTTCGCATCATTCATCTTTCTGGAAACTATAGGGGAGCCACCAAATTAAACACTTCCTTTTCTCCCTTAGCACACAGATGTGGGCATGCACACATTTCTAGTGGCACTTGGAAGAATTTCTGTGGTTCTCTGTGCTTTCCCAGACGCACATAATCTGGGGCTGGCTATGGCAGTCAAATACGTGGATAGCTCTCTGGAAGAATCCAACACTTTCGGCTTTAAAAATGGTTCTGACGATTGAATTTTTTTTTTTAAGCCATTTTAGAGATACAATAGCACCTTCGTGTTTAATATTTGAAGCGCACTGTGGTTCCTGAATGTTCTCTTTCTCTTTCCTTTTTGACTATTTACATATTATTTTTTTAAGTACACATTTGATATTCTGTTTAATTAGACTTGGTTGGGCACCCTGATCTGTGTCAAACTCAGAAAAGCTTTGTCCTTGTAAGCTGTTGTCTTCTCTTCACTGACTTGCTTTTTGAACAATATGTGGAGTCATTTTTCCACTTCTTTCTTGGAGATTCAGCCTTCCCTCCCCAGGGTGACAGCTGGAATGGAAATAGCTGGCTTGTGTCACCCCTAAGGGTCGAAGGGAAAAGAATGTTTAGGTCATTTGACACATTCTTTCCCAAAGTCTCCAAGAGACAACGACTCCATTTTGCTACTAAGAGGAAGAAATCCGTCCTTGACACGTCGGGTCCCAGTACCTCCTTGAATCAGCAAACACAGCCCGTTCCAATCTGACTGTCGGTCGTAGCAACTCAACTCCGGGCCTGCTGGGTGCACAGAGACACACAGCACCTTCTGCGTAGGAGCGTGGACCAGCCTTTTCACATTCCTTAAGGGGAAAAAGAGACTTCAAAGACATGTTTGCAGAAAGAAGACAGAAGAGAAAGGAATCTTGCTATTTGCATTTTAATCTGCTGAATTTGTTCTGAGAGCCTATGTTTGGGGAACCCCTAATGGCTAAACTTACACAAGCAGAAGAAAGATAAAATGTCCTTATTAGATTTCCCAGCAACACGTTTGAAATGTTCCCTTTCTCCTGCCTCCGTGCCTCAGACTTTGAGTCATTTTGACTCTCTCATCTGTTTCCAACTCAGTTGAGTTACAGCCAATCAGATACGAGGAAAATTAGATTTTAATGGAATATTTGATTTTCATTGCTTAATTGATTTAATTGCAAGTTTCTATTTCAGACTGGTAGAAATGCAAAGATTTTCAGTCAAATGTAGAAAAGCTCCCATTTTTCTGTGTTCAACAATGACAAACTTAATTCAGTATTAGCCTGGATTCTAAAACTTCAGGGGAAGGAAATATTGGTTTCTTTCTGGATTGTTAGTCTGTATTTCACTTTCTCCTTCATGTAGACAGATCTCACATCGAGATCCTGTGTTTGCATTTTTCTTGTTCTGCTTGTGTTGATTTTGCTGTTGGTGTGTGAATTTTTGTTTGTCGAGCGGAACAGTACCTGTGTACCAATATACACTTATATATTGTTTACAGGGGGTATTTAATGCCACAGAGTATTTCTCTTTGCTGCTGGTAAGCAGAAGGACCATCAAGAGTGTTACTAAGTTCTCAGGCCGCCACAGTAGGTCAGTGGACTGTTCTGGGTTCTCTGAGACCAACCTTGACAAACAGATGCTAGCCTGTGTCCATGCCAATGCTATATACTGGCTGCCCAGTGCACTGGGGTAAGAAAAATCTCTGGGAAAACATACAAGGTTGTAAACTGACTATACTTCAATAATAGTAAAAACATAAAATCAAATAACCAATGGGGACTGCAGCCTGTGGCCCCACCACGGGTTGTCATGGTCATCCTCTCCAATACGTGGCCACCATATTGAACACAGCCTGACCTCCCCAGTGCTCTGCCATGTGCTGCACCAGCATGGCCTCTTTCCACGGCTCCTCAACTCCCTAAACTCCTCATCACACCAGTTGCAGCAGGATATGGATTTCTTTATTTGACATGCTAAGTTTGTATTTTTTTTTAATCTCTGTGAGTTTGGGGAAAGTTAAGATTTTTCTAATCATTTTGCCAAAAGTGCATGTGTGTACACAGACCCCGGGATGTGAACATTTAATTATGTGTGATCCATACAAGAACTTAATGCCAGGTGCCTTGTATACTTGCCAGTCTACTTGGAATATAATTTTTAATGTGAAAATCTTGGCATATCGTGTGCGATCTAGTTTTTTCATCATCCTTACCATGATTGTCCCCAGGATGCCTGTTATGGGGGCGACATTTTCTCCAAAGGGAGGAAAGCAAAAAGGCTGAGAGCAAGTCCTTGGCTGACAGGTCACCTGTGTTAGAATCGTGGCCCTGTCATTTGCTAACTGTGAAACACCAGGCAAGTGTCTTTACCTTTCTGGGATTTATTTTCCTCATCTCAAAAATGGGAATGATTAAAAGGGCCTAGCTCCCAAGGTTGTGTGTGGATTCAGTGAAATAATAGAGTTAAAGTGCTTAGAGGTGTGCCAGGCATATAGTAAGTGCTTGCTTAATAAGTGCTATGAATACTCCTGAGCTTGCAGTCAGCGCCAGCTAGTAGGCTGAAAAGTTTACAGGGTTCATTTATTTATTCCATTTGTACTCAACTGGGGTCGATTTTGTCCCCCAGAGGACTTAAGGCAATGTCTAGAGGCATTCTGGATTGCCGAGACATGGGGGTATGCTATTGGCATCTCGTGGACACGGGCCAAGGATGCTGTTCTGTGTCCTACAACGCCGAGGACAGTCTTCACAACAGAGAGTTATCCAGCCCACGATGTTCACAGAGCTGAGGCTGAAAACCCCTGCTTTAAGCCGGGGAGTAGGATTTATTAGTATGACGCTCACCTTGCAGAAGAGGGGACTTGAAGCTCGGAGAAAGTATCACTTCTCACGCTGCGGATTCGATGTGTCTAACCACCATGCAACAGGCTTTTGGGGCCGGAGGGGTTATTTCGTTTTTAAGATGAATGTGGACAAGCCCTCTCCAAAACCCCGGATCAGGAAATCCTGTGTGTTTTGTGGAACTACAGCTGGTCAGGAATGGGCTCAGGCCGGTCAGAACAGACACTGTCCAGAGTACATTATCAGAGGCCTAGAAGTCCCTCCTGGGCTGGGCCTGACTCCTGTGATGTTGCTGGATCATGGGGGGGTCCAGGGGGCCAGGCCAGCGGGGTGGGTGGTTGGGGCAGGCTTTATCTGCCAGTAGTCACAGAAGTATATTTTAATATTTTAGCAGTAGGTTTGGTCAGCCCTGAGAAGCATCTCAGACATACAATTTTACAGCTATTCTTGCTGAAGATGAGGCCAAGTTAAAACTGTGAAGTGAGATTATCTGAAGAAAAATATCCGCACAGTCGGTAGCAGATGTGGCAAAAGTCATAAAGGTGTGGCCCAGAGGACTCATGAATGGGAGCTACTTTGTCCCAGGTGACCTCGAGGTGAGGGGTGACAGAGAGTTCCTCTGCACGTCCTGGGGTCTGGCACATAGCAGGTGCTGAGGATTTAGGGGCCTAATGAATGAACCTAAGCTCCCAGTCTCACTCCATCAGTACAATACAGTATGAATGGTGGCATACCAGTAACCTCAAATACACACATTCCCTTCCCATTCTGTGCCAAGTGGAATGTTAACAGTGATTCGGTGATTCTGGTCCTCAGCCTCTCAGCCTTTGCTTTCATATGGTCCACCCCTCCACCCCAGTGAATCATTCCTCTACTGTGCTCCCCAGCACCGTGAATGGAGAATTAACTGTGTGTTCAGATGGTCAAGTGACTCAAAATCCATCCCCTTTAATGTGACCCCATGGTCAAACCCAGATGTCACAAAACAGTCTGTGATCCATAGCAGTCCCTGGGGTCTGGGTGGAGATGCCACAGCCACGAGTGGAGATCAGTTTCCCAGCCATTTCTTTGTGAATGTTTATTCCAGGAGTCAATTCTGTCTCTCTGAACGCCGCCAAATAAATGGCAATCTGGTTTACAACCCTTGTAATTGTAATTTTAAGCGTGACTTGCACTGGATTAAAAAAAATCTGTTTGGTTTTGGCTTCGCCCTCGTATGATTGTCCGTTGTTCTATCAGCCCTTAGCCGGGAGTGGGGGGGCAGTTCCGTAGTCATTCAAGTCACCAGGTCTGGAGGGGAGATGGAAGTACGTCTAGGGAGCCGACAGCAGAGTGTGTGGAAGACAGAGAGGTATTCTAAGTACAAAACCGGTCATAAGCGTGTAATCTGTTTGCAGAACACAAGTTGTGTTCACTGGGTAGGTGTTTTCCGTGCTTCAAATTAATATTTGTCCTTTCCAATAGCAGATGTTTAGCTGTGTCTCTGGGCAGTCGGCGTGAGTAGGCACGCCACCCGGAAGCACCAGGGAAGGGCTGAGAGGCGCGTGGGGCTCTCACCACCAAGGCAGTCCCGCCCCCTCCTGCACCCCTCCTCCCTTGTGCTGATTTCCTGGCATCTCTGATACATGCTGTCGGGTCTCACTTCTCCAGTGCTCCGAAGCTGCGTTTCCTAGCACATCAGAGCCTCCTGCAAAGACGGGTGGGCTTCAGACCAACAGCGCCGTCCCCCCAGGAGCTGATTAGAAATACAGAACCCCAGGCCCCCCAATCCACACCTACTCGGGATCAGAACCTGCATTTTAATAAGACCTCGGGTGATCCTTCTGCACAGGGAGGCCTGAGAAGCTCTGACCTGGAGCACTCTGCCCTCAGACCACCGTCATGGCCGTCACTACAGGCTTCTCTTACTTCTGTGCTATACTTTCGATTTTGCATGTGTTACTTGAGGGCAAGCATCACCTTATTTTTTTCAGACCTATTTCATTTGTAGGTGCACTTCCTCAACTTAGTGGTGCTTAATCAACTCCTGAATTTAACTTAGATCCTCAGGTTATAACCCCAAAAAGATTATAACCCCCAGGAAGGGAAGAGAGGCTGAATGCACCCCAGTTCTGGATCTAAACTTACTGTAACTGACCTACTTTCCAACCTGCGGTGGAGTCTTGGGCAAATTATTTGAACTCTTCTAAGCCTCGCTTCCCTTAACTGTAAAATGCAGTATTGTGATCTGTAAAACGTGGATCACAATAACTATCTCATAGGTTTGTTTTAAGGATCAAATGAGATCAAAGATGTAAAGTAATTAGCATCGTGCTAATTGGTTCATAGTGAGTTCTCGGTAAATGTTCGCTACCATTATCTTAATTATCATTTAAACCAGTACACTCTCTACATATCATAAGCCCTAAAAGAAATCCTCCCCCCCACCATCTCCCACTACTTTTCAATTAACCTTGTGGTTCTTAACCAGGGGACATATGGCAGTGTCTGGAGATGTTTGATTGTCATGAACGGGGAAGGTGCTACTGCCCTCCAGCTGGGAGAGGCCAAAGGATGCTGTTAAATGTCCTACAGTGCACAGGACACCCCCCACAACAAAGCATGATCAGGCCCCAAATGTTAACAGTGCCGATGCTGAGAACTTACCCACAGATGGACCGAGGTAAGCAAAGCCAGCATTTTTCTTGAGGATTTAGGTACCTCAGTGTATTTATTCTCTCAAATAGTAACATGGAGCCGCCCCCCCCCCCCCCCCCCGCCTTGTCAGGATTCATCCACCAGGAGCCACATCATTTCCTTTGGAGCCGAACCACACACAGGAAAACTTGATGCAGTCTGATTAACCTATTAAAGCGCATTTCATTCTTTAATATCAAAGAGAGTTAGGTTCTTTGAAATGTAAAACATCGCAAGTGAAAGAATAGCGCCTGCACTTCCCCCAGGAGCACAAGGTCATTGTATAAATAATGCTGGTTCCCCTGTTAATTTGACTCCACTTGGGATGTGCAGGAGACCACAATTGTCAGGGAGAGAGAGGAGACCAAAGAAGGCTAGACTTTTGCTGCCTGTGACAGAGGTCAGACAATGCAGCTGCGGTCCACAGGCCAAAGGAGATGCTGGAAATGGAGCAAAAATAAATGTCCTGGCAGCTGGTGGAAGGACCAAGCATGTAACTCCCATCTCTTGTTTCCTTAAGAAATCCAAGATGCTGCCAAGGAATGTATTAATTTCCCAGGTACACCTGCAAAAATAAGGGCGAGGAGGCGAGTGTGAGGTTTTATTCCTACCGTGAACAGATGAAGCAGACACCAAGTTACACCTCATTGTTAAGAGTAACTTTTTCCCCCCACAAGTGAGACCACATTTACATCTTTTGTAATTAAGCTAAAGGAATTTTTTTAAAACATGACATTTCCCCTACCACACATCAAGATGTAAATATTTTATGTTAAATGGGATAAAATGCTGAAATACATACAGGAGAACCCCACATGCATAAGAAATGTACCGAGTCCCAGCCCCACCTTCAGCCTCATCCCCTGCTGGGCTGGGAAAATAGCTCTCTGCCTCTCGGTGTTTCGCTTTAGGAAAAGGGCAGGGATGAGTAACAGAAGCAGCGAAGGAGCTGGTCGGTGGGGCGGAGGGGGGACTCGCTATTCCAAAGGGCTGGGCGTTGCCAGCTTCTCTGAAAGCAGGAGCCGGGGCAGTGAGCTAGGGAGCGCCCCCCGCTGCCAGGCCGGGGGCACTAGCCAGCAGCGGGAACTGGAAGCCACAACAACCTCCAACCGCCCATCTCCTGCCTACTTCGCTTTTGGCCGAGTTTCATTTTTAGGAAACCTGAACGCAGCAAGTTGGATGTGAAGAGCCGTAAAAGACCAGCCTCCTTTATTCCCCACACAGGACTCTGGAGCTGGGCAAAGAGGCATTTTCCCCACACTAACAATAGAGTTTGCATGGCCATTCCAAACAGTGTAATTACTGAGCCAGATAATAAATAACTGCAGAGCAACAGGGAAAATGAAGTGTGGGCAAGGAGGGAAAAAATGGATGGTTTTGGATGAGATTTGTACCAAGATGGAGTCAGGGAGGTGACGGTGAAGTCATCGCAGGTCACGTCTGTTCGGCACTAACGAAAGTAAATTATCGGCCACACACCTGTGCTGCAAGCCGGGGGCCGCGCTGCCAGCCCAGGCTGTGCCCTTGGATGGTGGACTTTTCCACAAAGTGAAGTATTCAGATGAAGCCTGTAACTGGGACTTGGCCAACTTTCTGATGGGTCAAATCAAGTGCTAGGTTTTTAAGGAAACAGTGACAAACCTTGTAATACACGTGTTTATGGAGTGTAAGTGCCAACCCATCAGACCTCTGGGCCCATGCCTGGGTCTGGGAACAGGTGTTCTTCTTCCATGCGTATCCTCAGCCCCGACGTCGACATGGAAAGACAGAGCCTCAGATGTACGTCTCTTTATGTTTAGGCTTTGTTCTGAAAACCGTATGAGCACATCACAAAATTCCCCTTCCTGCACAAGACCAGGTTTACCCTTTCTGTGTATCTTTCTCTTTGGACCTCATGCCTTTTTGACTCAAGCAGGCCTGGAGAGTCTCGTTTTCTTCCCTGGGGCTCCTCCTTAACCTCTCCTGGGTGGCGATTTTGGTGCCGAGTCACCTCTTTGCTTTTGATTGCAATCCTCACTACCTGCTGAAGAGACCTGGGGATAAGATACTTACCGAGGAACCTCCTTGACCTTCTCTTTTCCTTGACCTCCAGGCTACTTCTGTGCTCCGTCAAGTAAGCGATGGCCTGTAAACCTTTTGTAAGTTGCATCAGCTGTGTGCCCTTACAGACTCTCGGCCTCATCACTCAATGTAGAATCCATTCAGGGCACCTTAACCCAAAAGGATTCATTTTGTAATTTAGCAAATGGTTACTAAATCTGTCCTGTGGACAAGGCATGGTTCTAGGTGCTGGGAATCTAACAGTGCACGAAGGAAACAACCCCCTGCCACTCTCCTGGAGCTTCCGTTCTGGAAAAGGGATCAGATGATGACCAAAATAAGCAACTATAGTGATTTAGGTGTGTTCAGTGCATTGGCGAAGGAATAAAGGCGGGGAGGATGGGGAATTTGAGGTGAGTGGGTAACGCAGTTTTAAATCAAGTAGGCGTTGCTGGAAAAAAAATGATGGAGGAAACTCAGAAAAGGTGACAGAATATTCCTTGTTCACAAGGAAGGACATTCTAGGCAGAGGCGTGTGTGGCTGACGGGAAGAGAACGAGGGAGAAATGAGTAGGATTCGAGGTCTGATAAACTGCGGGGAAGACAAAGCGTGTCCAGTCTTTACTGCACAGGGAAGGCTTTGCCTTGGCCTCTTGAGGAGAGGATGGGTTCTTGGAGGGTGCTGAGCAGAGGAGTGGGATTATCTGGCTTGTATTACAAAAAGGGTCTCTCTGATTGCAGAATTGAGAATAGTAAGTAGGAGCCTGTCTCAGTTACCTGTGGTTAGATGACAAACTACACCAGAACTTGGTGGCTTGGATCAGGAATTTGTTTCTCAAATTTCAGTGTGTTGGCTGGTCAGTTCTTCTGCGAGGCTTGCCTGCACTCACTTCGCAGCTGGTGGGTCAGGTGATGGGTGGACTCCAGGAAATGATTGGGTCTCTCTCTCTCTCTCTCTGTCTGTCTTCGTATGATCTTTCACCCTCCAAGAGGCCAGACCAGGCTTTCTTTTCTGGTTGTGGCACCCTTCCAGCCGGGCAAGCCCCAGTTCACAAGTGCCTCTCATGCCTTTAATTTGTATGGCATTTGCTTGTGTTCCATTGGCCAAAGCAAGTCACAGGGCCAATCCCAGAGTCAGGAAAGGAGAGAACCACGTAAGAATATGGACACATGAAGGTCAGATACATTGGAAGTCCTTCTTGCTGCAGTCTGACATGGAAGCCGAAAGTGGAGATCACAGAGAGCCATTAGGAGGCTTTACAATAATCCAGAAGAGAGATGATGACAGATGGCACCAGGGCGATGACAATGGAAGTTTTAAGGAGTGCCTAGATTCTGAATGTGCTCTGAAGGATAACTTTATGTGTATTCTCCTAAGTCACTAGGGTAAGGCTATTAAGGTTCTAGAACTAAGGTTCTACAAGGCATGAGATGATACCATCATAAAGTAAATGAGGTCACAGGTAGGTTCTCCTTATTGCCGATAATTAATCAATGTGTTTCCTGAACAATTGTAAACTTAGTAATTCACTTAGCGCTGTGACTGTACACAGCATCCTGTCAATATCATCATCAGTTAATATTTATTGCACTCACAGCAGCAGAGGTGAGCTGCATTAATTCTTTCAGCCAGTGCAGGATTATTGAGTGCTTTATTGCTTCACTCTATTAATTGGTGCCCCAGCAGCCTCAAAGAAAGCACTCAGCTTCCAAAGTACATTTCCTTATTCCCTTGGAGTAGATTTCGCTTTAGTAGAATCTGACTGCACATGGAAAACACCGAATTGTCTGTCTCTATGAGTATGCTAATGCTTCTGTGTTAATCTTATTATCAGAAGCTGGAAGATGTTAGTCCCATTTAGTGGATGGAGAAGTGGAGGCAGGCAGTGGTTAAGCGACCTGGGACCTGGCCAGTGCCGTATACTGAGATGGTGGCAGATCTGAAATTGAAACACTGTAACTTTTATGTTGCACTACACTGCCTCTCAGTGGTGCACACAATTCCCATTTCTCTCTCACACGAACACGCAGAGTGAAGACTCCACCTAAAAGATTTAACGGGCACCTATGCTCTTCAAGGGAGTGTTTGACACACTCCTCCTTGACATCTGCACAGCCTAATCACTGAAAAAGTGGTTGGTTTGTTTGTATTTTTTTTAAGCCCCTTATTGCAGGGGATTTGTCAGCTGTTAAAATCACCACTTTTTTTTGCGTTGGTTAAACTCTCGTCGGAAAGATGTGGTTCATTTCAGAATGTATCCAGATATTTAGGAACCAGCACGTGAAATAAACTATTGAATTGAGAGCCTTCCTTTCATTTCATCCTGAAAACAGTTATTCAATGGTGATTGTTTTGATTGATCATTCTTTTTGAGAGGGTTCTACCTTTTTTTTTTTTTTTTTAATGAGAGAATTAAATCGGGAGGGAAGAAAGACTGTGCATGGATCGGGGCACCGTTTAAATGCAGAATTTATTTGTAAACCTTGAAAGTCGCGCCATTAAATGTCACGCACTCGGAGATGCAGTTGAGTGTGTACCCTCCAGAATGTCTGTTTGTTGTAATTCCATCGCATTACATATTTTAGTGCATATCTCTTCCTAGCAGCTTCCAGAGCTTTTCAGATATTCAGCATCAGAAATTGCACTGTTTTATCCTGGATTTTACAAATAGCAACCAGATTATTGAAAAAAAAAAAAAAAACAGAACTATCTGATAAGTAAGGTTGTGAATTGCTTTTGTGATTGTGCCAGGTATAAGAGTGCTGAAGAACCTGGCAAACACTGCAGTACACTGCTGACTGTAAAATAAAACCTGTAGCAGTGAATGCATTTTTCTGATGAATACGTTCAGGGCTGTGATCATTGTGCAACTTCTGGTTGGATGCTTTCAAGTGTTCCGTATTGAAAAACATGGGTAACAAGAACCAAATAGTCCACCAAAGCCTGTATTCAACTCGATGGAGAGGAACGTAAATTCTCAGAGTTTCTCTGAGGCCAGCGCTGTTCAGTCCACCATGGGAAGCAGAGAATTGAGGTTCTCTCTTGATTTGCTTTCCATTTTGACTTTATGAGGAGGTGGCTGCCACTTTGGTTTTCACTTAACGGGGTGTTCAAATCACTGTGCAAATCAGAGACAGAGAACAGACAGGATGGACTTCTCTTCAGCAGACAAAAAACCAACATGCCAGAAGGTGGTAATTAATGTTAGCAATTTTATAAGCAAAATAATTTGTTAATTGGCTAAGTAAGGTCTGATATCATTAGAATTTTCGATAAACTAATTTCAGAAAACTATTTATATCACCAGCCTTTAATCATCATATATGTTTATTGCAATTTTGGAAACAGATTTGAAAATGGACCTGAATTATCTCATCTTTACTGTAAGAAGAATACATTAAGGGTTTTTTTCCAAAACTTCAGAAGTTATGTCCTTTTCATAATTTTGGACGATTTTTTTTTCTTTTTGAAAACTAGTGCTTTATAGACAATTCCAACATCTTGAGTCTCCAGTGAATCCATATAGAACCACTGCAAGGATGAAAAATCTTTCCTAAGAAAGCTCCGTGTATCCAAGGAGTAAGGCTTATTAAGGTGAGGTGTCCTCCACAATGTTCCTTCCCATCATATCTCCCCTAAGGAAAAACTAACCTCCCGGAGTAAGTAAGTGTCTAATTGGACCTGAAATGACCCTACAGACAAGACCCTATGGAATTGAGAAGCCCTCTCTCTCTAGGGATCAGTAACCAGCAGGTCAGCATAACCTGACTTCCAGCCTCCGTGTAAATGATTGGGGGAAAATTATATTCTTCCAGAGGGCAGTTGCTAATTCTCCGTACCCTAAGAATCTCAGTTTGTTGGAATGAGTTAGTCTCCGCATGAGCTAGAATGCTGGCTGGCTTTGAGCATATACTCAAAAAAATATATTGCAGTAAATGAAGGAATGACCTTTCATACCACCTAAGGGGTGAATAAGCTCCAAAAAAAAAAAATTCTATGTACTTCTGTCGCTATTCTAGCAGTGTTCTGACAACGGTTTTCTAAAGGCCAAGGACTTTATTATATTTTTCACATAATTTCTGAATGATAGAATTTTATACCTATGAGCACTTTCAGTATAAACATCAAATCAACATGATATATATATATATGAATATAATACACACACATTATCTATAAGAGTGTTCTCAAAGGAAGAACGATATATACGAAACAGGAAAGACACTTAGTTCCTACAACCTTCAGGAAACTTAAAATCTATGCGATGAAGTAAGACTAAACTAGAGATGTGAGGAGAATCACAGTTCACTCATAGTATGAGATATCCAAGGTCAGGACAAGATTAATTTGGAAAATTATATGTAATAAAATGTTCCAGGCAATGGGTGCTTTGAAATTGGAGAAAAAGAGCATGTACCATGAGCTCGTATAATCTTGAAAGGGTTCTTTGAGATGCAGACATGTTGCAGTGAACAAAGGGCAGCACACATTTAGCAAAGCAGCATCCTTGGGGACTAACACGTGGAGGTGGCAGTGCATGTATATAAACCAGTCGTGTGGGCATAAAAAAAAATCACTAGAAATCGATGGTTTTAGGCAAAATTGGGAGATGACCCCATTCACTCATTCATTTATCAAGCACATATGTACTGAGCTCCCACTGTAAGTTAAGCCCTGCTCTAAGGTGCCAGGAACACAGCCTGAGCAACGTAGTCTAACTTCACAAAGTTTATGCAAATATCAAAAGACCGGTTACAAGACAGGAAGCGTTTGATCACGTTAATTACCCCGTGTGGAGTGCACAGGGCGTTTCTCTTCTTAATTCTCTTGCTTTTCACTTCTGCACAGACGGGCAGAGACCACGGTCCATACTTGAAATAAAAGCATTCATTCCACTTGTTGAAAATTCAGTAGCATTGTTTATCACTCCGTACACCGAAAAACATGCATGTTGGTTGACTGAATATTTTACATTATTCTGGGTTGTTTTAGTATTGTATAGACTAATAGCCAGAAAGAAAATAAATGAGAATATAATTACTACATTTATTTTAAAAGAAAAAACTAAAGGTGACAGAATGCCACGGGTATTTGAGAGGTTATTTCTGCCTTTCTATGTAACCGGAAATGGATGACTTTCAGCTAATAACCTCCACTTTTCCGTGCATCAAATGGGTAGCCTGAGGCTCCTGTCGTCAGGCAGACTATAAATGCCAAGTAGGAGGAATCAAATAGATGAGTATCACTTCCCGACAGCTTTTTTGCAGAGAACGCTGTTCTTTTCTATCTCCATGCCCCAGTCACATGTGCTGTTTCTCTTTTATATTATTTTGTCTAATTAGGACATTTTGCAAAGAAAGGATAATGAAGCCGTTTCCTCAAAGAAAAAAAAAGTGTCACTGAATTTAAATACGGTTAAAAACTTGAATCCCCATGAGCCCAGATGATCAAGCCATCAACATGTACCAAGGAGGCAAGCTACTTTGTTTAAAGATTTATGAAAGATACTAAAGATGCCAAAGACATTTTAAACATGAATATTGCTCTCATTTACTCTATAATACGATTAGAAAAATAGGGCACAAACTAGAAAACCCAAATAATAATAAACCAGGATGATATAGGCTAAGTGGTAAATGATGGGCATGGATAAAAAATTTCTAGAAGGTAGGAAGACAAGGGTTTTTATTTTGGCTCTGCCGTTTGTTCTTTGAGTGAGTTACTTCTGCTAAACCTCAGCCTCATCTTCTGTTGAATGGTTCTAATAGCCATTTGGTGGGTTGTCATGAAATTCAGAAGTTAGAGGCAATGATAAATCCCGGTCATTTAATAAGGACTTACAGTGTTACTAACTATTCTGTACTGGGGAGGTGCCAGCTGTTGGGCTCATTGGTTTTTGCAGGTATCACCTAGTGAAATTGTCATCATGACATTTTACAGGGGAAGAGAGTGCAGTTGAAAAAGGAAAGAGATTTGAACGATGTCCCACAATTAGGAAGCGAATTTCAGGTCAGGATTGAGACCCCGGAGCAACTGCAAAGCCAAGCTCCTTGCTGTTACACACACCACCTTTGCTGGAACACTTGAGCAGTTCCTGGGATGAAAGCAGTGGCATCCTATGAAAGCATAGGAGGGTCAAGGAAATGTCTGCAGAGGACTTGTAACTTGTCCGGGTCCTAAAGAGATGGGAGCTAAACACACTGTGGTGAAGAACACAAGGACATTCTAAAGAGAACGAGGAATGAGCAAGAGGGTCTGGAAGGGGTGTGCTTGGGTCAGGCTGGGGGATCTGGGGACTCCTGTGAAGACGAGACAGAATGTAAACATTCCCACGGGGCAGGGTGGTGTCAAACCGCAGAGGTGACTGAATACGGAGGGAGGAAAAAAAAATATTCCACTAAGTGATTTTTCACTAGTTCTCCAAAGAATTGAGAACCTTTGATGCTTTCTTATAAAAATGGATATGTGTTTAGAATGAGAAAAGAAATCACGAATTAGACATGTGAAAAGACTGACAATAATCACCAATATCACACGTGCCAGGAAACTAACACGATCTTTTTATTATCAGCCTGACACACCTCTTTCTTTTCTCTCCATTTTTTTTTCTGCATGCTCTTTGTTTCTTCAGATGATAGTGATTTTTTTTTTTTACTATCAGGGTTTTTGAACCTTTGGTGATTTTTTCTTAAGCCTCTACGTAAGATAATGAAATAAAACAGAATTTCAGTTGACCAGTCAATAACTATTGGGGATGGATGTCATTCAGAGTGGCATCTGAAGGAGGTTATTCTGGCTTGTGAAGGATGAATCGGAGAAGAAAAGAAAACCTCTTAAAATGGTTGTTTTCAATAGCTGTGTCATGACAGTTGGGCAAAGTGTCACAACTAACAGGGCACTAATATTAAAGTATTGGTTTGCCGGAGATTAGCGGCTTCATCTATTAGAGCAGATTCAAGGTCATTCCTAGAATAATGTCACCGTCCTTCACTTCGATTCCCACTGCTGTCTTAAGAGGAGGAGAAAGCTGTGGTATTACCATCCAGTTGGGTCTTTGGTAGGACCCTCAGACTGTCCCTCGAGGGGTGGGTGCTGCCCTTTGTCCCCTCTCGTGTATTTCAGGACAGAAGAGCATGGAGAAGGATTTCCATGTGTTTACGGATTATCGCAATAGTCCAGGCCAAAGTGCCCAGATGGAGAAGGCATTAAATAAAGTCTGGAAACGAAACAGTGACTTTAAAAGATATGAGGGATGGTAGGTGATAGTTACTGGTGGTTGAATGGTAGAAAAAGGAAAGAAAGGAACCCCAAAGGACTCCAAGATGTACACACTTGACATCGCTGAGGGAAGGGGGAGAAACAGCGTGTTCTGATGTGTGAGTTTGGTTGCAGAACTTCTTGAGTTTTAAGCATGTTATCCAAGCGGAAAGACCCAGAGGGCAGGCTGAGTAACTAAAGCTTACAAGGCAGGTGGGAGTGGAATTAAGTCTTTATGAGTCGTCTGTTTTGAGGTGAGAAAATACTGTCTATTTTAGCTATTAAAAAAAAGAAAATCTCTTGGGTGGATTTCCTAAGAGGAAACATTCATGAAGCACTCGCTCTGTGCCGGAAACAGAAATCGCAATAGCACGTGTGTTGTTTATTCTGAATGGCGACCCCGTGAGGCAGGGAATGTTATTATACCCATTTTAAGATGAAGAAAGGGCCACAGAGAGGCAAAGTAACTCAGTCAGGACCACACAGCCAGCCAGTGGGGGAGCTAGGATTCCATCCCAGGCAGACTGCATTCAAAACCTGTCCTTAACCATCATCTCCCCCACGGTAGAATCTCATAAGCAGAGAGCTCTCCCACAGAGAAATAAGATGTGTAAAAGTCACATTCTAGCAAGAAATATTAACGTGACTTGGGCCAACTTGGGCGCCCCAGTATAGTCAGATAGTCCACCCCACCCCTCGCTTCAAGATATCTTAAGAGTAAGTCACATATATCAAACTGCAAACGTTGCCCACTCAGGGTACCCAACTCCTCACTAAGGAAGTGGTAAAAATAAGCAACAACACTGATAGCCATTTATAGCTTTAGGAAAAAAAATCTCTTTGGTCGCTCTGATTTCTTTTTATCTTTCCTCGACTATATTTTGCTGATCCGTTCCGTTCCGTAAGGCCCAGGCCCCTCCCCTGCCTTTACTGCACTGAAACGGTTATATTCTTGTTACAGGGTCTTTATTTTTATTGGCAGAAGATTCTCAGTCTACTTACTCCCTTGTATAAAATTAATTTTAACCACAGAGCCCATATCAATGATGCCAGTTAAAGGAGGCTGCTTCCAATACATTCTTTGAAGTGTCTGCAGAGAATTCTGGGTGTACCAGGGCACCACCTCCCCAGCTACTTGCTGGCCCGGCAGCTTCCTGCCCCTTGCACATCTGAGCACACTCTGTTCTCTGGCCAGCTGCCTTCTGTTCAGCCCCGGCGCGTTCTCCATCCTCTGCTCTGCCGTCACGATAAGTCGGGCTTCATCCTGATCCCATTGAGGGGATGGAGGAAGGTTGTTACTTCTTTATTTGGGTCCAAATTGGCAAACCACGAACATGTTGACACTTCAGGTTTAACAAGATCAAGCGGTCCCTCTTCGGATACAGCAGTGTGGCCAGGGTGGGGGTAGAAGGTCTCATTCCTGGTCCGGTTCTCCTTCCATATCTGGTGGCTTATGCAGGAACATACCAGGTGCCTAGGGTCCAGGGATGTATTGCTGGGATATGCTGCAGTTAAAGTGAAATGATTGAGTGTTTTGTTCTGTTTTGCTTTTAGTTTTTTTCCAAAATAATAACTGTTACAAGTAGGACACATGCGATTTATTTTCTGTTATGAGAAAGAATTGCTTAATTTTGAAAAGATGGTCAGTCAAATGTTCGAATGTCTCCTCTTCTTGCTGGCTTTCTACGGCCTTAGCTCAGGTTACCATGGAAAGCAGGCAGTTATTTTCACCAATGACTTAACTTACACCAAATACTTGACCTTGGAATAAGCAATTTACATCCTTATAAAAGAGGTCACTTAGGGAATTTAACTGTGTAATCCTAGCCCCCATGTGGCAGGAGATGAGTAGAAATGGAACAAAGCAGGTGAAACACCATTTGAAACCATTTGAATTCGGAAATCGTTCCTTTTGGACTCTGTTTTAAAAATGGAACCTACTTTAAAATGGTACAGGAAGGCAGAAGGATGCCGTAAAAGTCTGTAGAAATAGTGACTCAAAAACTCCATTCCAGGACTCAGGAGAAAGTAAGCGTGTTGTCACATTTGGAGGGAAACCAGAAAGAATTGAGGTTTTCACTTCCCTAATAGCTCTTTTCCAACACCTTCCTTTCAAACATCTTGCCCTGCCTTTTATTTTGCCTTTCTTAACAAAATTAATGGAGAGAAACCACCTTTCCAACTTTAACCAGGAAACAGAGGTTTTGCAAGTGCTAATATTTTGGTGCGGGCTCTTTCTTTTAAAGACAATTATCAAGACGAAGCATTTGTTTCTTCTTTTGTTTACCCGTGGCAGTTTGTCAGCAGTTATGATAAGTCGAGTTCCATCTGCCAGTAAAACTACGTAGCAAATTGCCGTAGAAATTAGCAGCTTTCATTTTTGCCTACATAAATAAATATGCGAAATAAATTGCACATAAATGCATCCTAAAAAAAAAATCACAGGTACACCGCACAGTTAAAATGCCAATCAGACAAAAACCAGAGACACATGGCGATTATCTCAGTTTTCAAACCTGGAAGATACACGAGTGTGTTTCTAAATGAGAGAGGCAGTGTATCATGCTTGCTGAGATAAAAACAGAAGCTGCCAGACACTGCACTGTGGCTTTATTCTCAGAATCCTTTGCCTGAAACCCGCTCTGTCTTTCCCCCGTGTTCTCTCTCCCTCGCTCTCTCCATCTCTCTCTCCCTCTCTCTCTCCCTCTCTCCTCGCTGTCTTTCCCTCGCTCATTGTTCTCTCTCCTCCTGCCTTTGATGCATATACGTTGTCACATTCCATTGACTCTTCCCTCTTCTCTGTTCTTACACTCGAGCCTAGCGGTGCTTTCGCCAGGCAGCGGCAGCCTCTCCTGCGAGTTTTAGTCATGTGTGCAGCTCAGTTTGATCGAGCATTCCTTTTCTGCCTTTTCACTCTTACAAAAGATTAAAAGGTGGCGTCACATTGCTCCCCTGTTCCTTCCCGCAGGAGGGACTTAAAAGGGACAACAGAAACTAATCACTTTCAATAAGCATTTTCTTGCTGGGGAAAAGAAAAGGGAAAAAAAAAAAAAAAAGAAAGAAAGAAAGAAAAGAAAGAAAAGAAAGAAAGGAGGGGGGAAAAGGCAGGGGGTGGATTTAGCGGTGTAATTTGAGACCGGTGGTGAGGATTGGGGCGAGCTGGTGGAGATGCTGCACACTGCTAACAAGGGAAGGAAGCCTTCAGCTGAGACAGGTAAGAGCGCCCATCGGAGGGTTTGACCGAGTGGCTTAGTTAAATCTCTGTTTTCACCGTTTTGTAATTGAGAAAGGCATCTGCAGCAGAAGCCGATTTTTCAGTCGGCTTCCTTTTGTTTAACATAGAAAGTACCTGTATTAATTTTGATGAATTAGAGCATGCAGCAAATTCAATTGAAAATAGATTTGTATAGTAAATGCATTTATACGGAATGATTTCTCCTCCGTTCTATTTCAGGGGAGAGAGATGGGAAAGATGATTTTGATCAGAACAGCACTTTGCATTACGTTAAATTCTAAACAGCTAACAGGGAAAAAAATAATAATAATTGGATTAATCTTGTTTTTGAACTCTGGGACTTAAACCCTGGGAGAGAGATGGGATTTGAGATTTTTTTTCCTTCTCACTCAACTTCTGATACGTTATAATAATTTTTCACCGGAGGTTTAAGCAAGGGTAGAGTTTATTTAAGTCTAGCTGCTGGGCTGTGTTTGGCTTGGATCTTGTGGGCAAAGCGTTGCTTCTGTCTCCTTAAACCTGTGTCAGGTTGATGTCTCATAAATGGAGATTAAGTGTTGTCCCAAATGAAATACAAAGTTAAAACATCAGGTTAGGGCATGTGTTAGAAAAGGATCTAGTAAATAATTAGGATAACTGAATTATGACAGTTTGAAATGGGAATTAACTCTGGAGGTGCTGTTTTATCAGACTTCCTGGATTTTCAGCAGCTCTATAATGAAGGGGCTAATTATCAGCCTCAAGTCGGAACTTTGCATTAGGATCCTCAACATAGAATACATGCGGACTTCCACTGGAGGTGGCTTTCAGGAATCTGTCCCTTTTGTGCGCTACGAATGAGAGTTGTGGGTTACATTTGATGGCATTTCTCCTTTAAAGAGCTTTGGGGTGAAGCTTAAAAGGCTCACATCTATTTTAACATTGAATAAACACAAAATGCAACATACTGTAGCCTCCCAGTGCCTGATTTTTGTCGCTGGTGCTGTTGTTTTAAAGTTTTGGTAATTTATTTTTAACCCCAGCCTTCATTAATTTTATGTTCATTGCCTCTGCTGCTAAAATTTATTGCTGGCATGAATGAACTGAGATTTGAGAATGCCAAAAAAAAAAAAAAAAACCACCTAATTAGCCAGAGTTTTTATTTAAGGAAAATGAAACCCAAATTATATCCAGGATTTTACCTGGATGGAATGTGACCTAAAATGTGTGAATTAATTTTTAGATGGCTTTTTTGAGGGATGGGAAAATCTGAATATTAAAAGTACAAAATTCTGTTAAAAGAATGCTTCTCTGGAATGAGATAGAGAAAGGTGACTTTAATGCTTCCACAAGCTTTGGTCTTAGAATTGCTATCCTGTGGCATTGTTGAGTTCAGCATCCATGAGGTAGAAAATATTTTATATATTTATTTAGTGATAAGATGATTTTCTTCCCAAGTTTCCAAGCAACTTGCCCCTCAGTTCCTTGCTCTGGCATGTCTCGTGTTTGCCAGACCATCTAAGGGCATCTTGTGGGTGCAGCCCGTGAATCCAATTTTATGAGGACCTCAGGAGCTGCTGAATGTTGGGGAGAGGAACCAGACAGACTATGGGTCACATCACACTGCATCATCTAGAGATAATCTCTAACAGGAGTTCTCTGGGAAGCCCCTCATACAGGAGTGGGGAAGTTTAATTTTTCCATCATGGTTGAAAGAGTGGGGAGAGATGTGGGCAAGGGGAAAAGAAACTGCTGTAGAATGTTTGATGTAATTGTGCTGGTGGGGGCAGAGTGAGTTTTTAAAATCACATCACATGTAATTTTCTTTTTTTTTAACTTAAGAAACTTGGCAGATTCCTGAGTGGCTCTTCTCAAATTCAGTCCGTGATTTTACATAGCTTTCTCTCATAAAATCTTTTCTTTGACTCTTGCGTTACCTAACCATGGAGTGTTTTAGGCTGCCGCTGATAATGATGATGACTTCTTAAGTAAGTGACAAGTGTTGAGAAGACGGGCCGGGAGAACTATGTTGTCTGCATCATATATGCGTTTTAATTTTATTTATGAAAAAGACTCCTTTGAGGTGAGGAGATGCTAAACGTGAAGTTGTAGCTTGACTGTTTGTACCACTGGACTAGTAACTATCCTTCTCGTGGAAAACTAAGTGGAACTAAACTAGGCAGAAATAAATCAGTTGTAAACTGGATGGTGGTTCAACGTGTACTTTTTAAGCAGATGGTAACCAAAACTATCCTTACTCAAACTATCTGATTTATATAAATAGCATTTTTCTGACTTTTCCAGTAGATGTTGCTGGAGAGCAAAGAAAAGATCATTTTTTTTTTTTACAGAAAAAAAAGAAATGCGGTCGACTTAGAAAAGCCAGCGAGAAAGACCCTTCTCCCCAAACTCTGCTGATAGCATTTTGCATAATTTGCTAATTAATGAATTATATTGAAGCATTACCTTTTATGATGTTCTATAGAAAGCTATTAAAACTTGAGTTAGATTTTTAAATTATGAGATTGTTCTCTTCGGTCCCTATATATAATGTCTGTTTGCTGTTTTCCGGTTTTAAAAAATCAAGTTAACTGCACATTACTATTCAGAACATTTCATCCCTGAATGCTAAAACCCTTTAACATGCAAATATGATGTCAGAGGAAGAACTGAAATAGAATACCCCGAGAAGAGTAATGATCAAACGCTTTATAAAAATATGCACCAGTTGCCAACATGTAATGAAATATTAAGAAATTAAAAGCATGCAACCTCCAAAGTAATAGAATCTCATTGCTCTGAGACTGTTTTCCCACTGAATATTAAGTGCTTAATAGATCTATCCTTTAAAAAACAATCGAAAAACCTCCATGGTTTGTCACTGAAGTTCTTTTATTATGTGATTTTGAAAAATTAGCCCAATAGGATTTTCCTGACCAGGAAATATAATTAACATTGGCTATTAAGTGCCAGATTTCCAAAGCAAAAGCCACAGGCTTGATGGAGAAACTGGGAAGGCAGAGGGGAAGCACCAGCGCAAGAGACTGAGAGGACCCACGCTGGAACTACTCTGCTGGTAATCACTCTGATAAAATGACAAAGACATCCCAGAGGAGCCCAGGATTCTAGAACCCAGACACAAACTGATGCAATTTCGGGCAACCAATGACCTCTGTCTATGGGAATATTTACTTGGGGAAATGATCAATTAACCAGTTTCAGTTGTGAAAGAGAAGTGTGTATCATTTTTCCAATGCAAAGGGGACGGACGTTGGCTATCAGAAAAGCACATTCAGATAGGAAATGTATGCACCTATGTGGTAGAGCTTTCAGTTTTTCTTTCCTTAAATTTAGTCCAGGCTCTTTTCTTGATGCATTTTTCTTTTGCGTTGAAGCCCTCCTTTGTCAGTTTTCATTCCTGAGGTGTGAAATGGTCCATAGGATGTTTTGATTTAACACCCATTCATTTATTTCTCTTTTCTGAGAGGAAAAAGCTTATATTTAGAAGGCATGAGTGTCAGCTACTCCTATTTTGTAATTAGCACTGTAAGTCTACTGGGGTGAGGTTATTTTTAAAAAAAATTTTTTTTTTTTTGCTTTGATGCAAATACATTTTTTGTGTTTGACCCATAGTGATTTTTTTTTCTTTCCTTCTGTCTTTAAATAAGAAAAGCTTTACAATTGGGCGGGAGAATTTGGTTTCTTTTTCTGGTTGATTTGCTCTTTGCTTTCGGGGCTCTCTTTTTTCATTCCAGCTATCGAGCACTGACTATACTCCCAGCACCCTGAGTTAAATGTGCCGAATGGTACCTCTAGTAACAACAGCAAAAAATGTCTGTCTTCTCAGTGAGAACCTTAGGAAGACGGAAGATGTCAACCAGATCTGGAGACTTGCCTAGTGGGTTAAAATGTGCTGGGTCCTAGCTCTCTCCTGAGGAGAGCGAAGATGACAAGGTCGCTGACGGTTGAGGGGATCCTGAGGGTGGGAGTCTTTGAATTCGGAGTGAAAGGTGAAAACACAAAATGATCCTCATGAGCAAAATCACAGGGAAGTGATAGCAAAATGAATGACCAATGCCAGGACCACTGAGACCCCTGGATGGCAGGTATTCAGTAGCCATTGGAAAGATGTGACCTGGCAGCTTCTGGAGGAGTTTTCTTAGTATGGGAGCAGGGGAGATTTGGAATAGGGTGGGTCCATACTATGCCCCTAGCCATAGACAGCGATGCTGAAATGCCTATCTAGGGACCATCTGCTCTCCCATTAAATTGTGACCTTAAGGAGCTATTGTTATGAGTGGGTTTTTGCTTTACCTTCTAGGGATGTTGTTGAAAAAAAAACAGGGAGAACCCTAGTCTTGAGGTGGAAAGCCACTGAATCATCTGTTGCAATAGCCTAGATACAGGTGGTAGAGAAACACTGTTGAGGGGAGGGAAGTGACTGGGAGAAACACCTTCCTATTGTAATTATTGCAACTTCTTCTGTGTACTGTAGATGTCATGGCCTCATTAGGCAGGGAATTTGTATGTATGCATTTGTTTTCATAAGAAAATCCTTCACCATTCGCCAGAGATGAAACCTGTAGTTTAGAAGGTGTGGCATTCTCTCCATATTATTTGGATATAATCAGTTAGTGTTAGGCTCATCTCAAGTTTCCCAACCTTGATTAGAATGGGTTTTTAAGATCTTTCAAGCTCTAATCTCTCAGAAAAGGTATATACTTTATTTGTTGGAATTAATAGCCTCCCTGAATTGCCTGTGTGTCTGTTATTTTCTACGAATCTCGCCTCACTTACCTTGAACTCAGAGAAGCCCAGAATGTTTGACTGACAAGCTTGGTTGTGGAGACTCCTCTAAACATATAATGAAAGTTTGTACGTTAACATAAAAGATGTTTTCTTGCATCCAATAGACTTCATAGTGACAAGGAGCAAAAATAATTATTAGCCCAATTAAGAAAGTGGAGTGCCACCGTTTCCCTCGGAAATTGGTTTAATCAGCCTGTCAGGTGGACAGGGTTACCAGCATCCCCTCAGAACCAAGCTGGAGATGAGTGCTTTGCCTTGTCCTCCAACCACTTTAATCTAATTTGTTCCATTTATTTTTCCAAGCTTTTCATCTTCCCACCATTTTAATACCATCAGAGATGGGGGCTGCCCATGACATTCAAACTTGACATTATCAAACACAAAAGGCATCACTCATACACTTGACTGCATTACAATGCCAGGGAAAAAAATAGATCTCAAAGGCTTAGAAATCATTGTTTCATACCTTGAATGTAGGTGGATATATAAAAATATATATAATACATATTTTTTTTTTCTGTTGCCTTCAGTCTGTCTCATGTGACTGTTTTGCTTCTGTATGTTTGCAGAGAGTTCTGAAAACCCTGGAAAAATTAACACTCACAAATTCACGACATACCCATCCTTACATTCATTGAAGGGATATGCATTAATTCAATGGCAATTTACACGTCTGTTATTAGCCGTTATTTCCTAGGCACCAACCACCTCTTCATGCAGTATCAATTCTGAGCCTTGCACTGGAGCTGCCGTTACACTGTTGCTGTCAGTTCTTCTGTCAGACAGCTGTGACCAAATCTTTTTCCCAACTCACACATCTGGGGTCATTGCAATAGCTCCATTACTGCTGGGCAGACCAGAAGTCTGTTGAATCCATAGCAAGCCTGTGTTTGTCTACCCGTGGAATCTCTGCATGTGTGTTGAGATAGGTGGAGGGATTCTTAAAGTTGATATAAATTTATTCATACCTCCCTTTGCTTTCTATTCTGAATCTTCTGTTCAAAGACAATTGACCCCTATATGTAAGACAACGTTTGTGAGCCGAACAAATAGTGTTATCAGATCGTGGTGAATTGCTTCAGCAGTATTACATCACGCATGGAGATCGGGTGCGCTGTAAAGCTCTGTAAAACAGCCAGCTACATGGTATCCTACAGGTTTAATATACTTCAGTAGCCTTGTACTTGGGAAGGATTTCTGTAATTGGAGACAATCTAGCAAGGAGAACTTTTTAAGCCATTGGAGGCTGAAATACAAGTTTTTGAGAAATGTGACTTTATAGGCTTGAAACTGAGTGGATTACAGATTTTTCTTAACTGGGCAGAATCATAATTGCATATGTAGTACAGCCCTGATTATCCAGGGTTTGAATTTCCAGTATAGGGATTACCCAGATTTCTTCTCTGACTCCCCTGTCTTCTCTAACTACCTGACATGAATCATTTCTCTAATCACTGGGACCTCTGCTAATGGTATGGAAAGGCATATTTGAACAGCAAAGTTCAAACCTGTGAATTTTCCTTCAGAAGAGCTAATTATGTAAAAAGTCTAAGCAGCTAGGCTTTTGAAACTATTCACTAAAACTAACTGACTGCATTTCCACTTGGAGGTGCCCCTTTTTGATTTGCAAATGATAGTTTACTATAGCTGTTAATATGCCCATATTTTACCCACATGTTTAAGAGACAAAAAGTAAATTAAGCAGTCTGAATGATGCCAAGTAACTGGTTTCATTGTTCTGGCTTATGTCATTCTCCTCCTGTACCATCCAACCAACTACCATTTTGAATTAACTGGTTGGACATTGTACCCAGTTGGAATTTTATAAGGCTCCTTGGATCAAGCCAAGTATACCTTGTGCAGGTTATCAGAGTTCTCATAAGCGTATTCCTCTAGTAGTAAGTACAAAAGTGGATAATTGGTACCCAAACCTCACTTAATTAATCTCCAACACCAGTCTGTCTCATTTCCATCATCAGTCACTGCCAGTCAACCCTTGAAAAATTATTTATATTTAGGATTTGACCCCAGAGGTTGCCAAAGTCCCAAACGACTTTATTTATTTTTTAAATTTATTTTTTTATTTTTATTTAAATAGAGTCAGTTACAGTGCATCAGTTTCTGATGTACAGCTCAATGTCCCAGTCAGTTATATACATACATATATTCATTTTCATATTGTTTTTCATTAAAGATTACTTCAAGATATTGAACATATGCTATACAGAAGAAACTTCCAAATGACGTTAAATACTTAAAAACTTCTTAGATCTTAGAATTAGGTAGAAATGGTGAAAGGACTGGAAGGGTAGCTGGCTCTTCCAGAGAGGCTGTCATCACAGAATAGGCATGGATGTTACCAGCCATCTTCCAAGTTTGCAGAACAGGTTGCCAGAGTCCATCTTCTGGATATATTGCTACAGAATCAGAATTTGATTTCCTCCCCTTTTCTTATATGTTAGTTGTGGCTTGGGCATTTTCAAAATCTTGTGGTCATATCTGGCACTTTGTAACAGTGTCTTCTCTTATACCATCCCTATTTGACAAACATGCCTATAAATAATTGGTTGCACTTTGAGGTGCCTGATCAAACTTCACAAGATGTTTCTGTTTCTAAATTTATTATGTAATGTAATGTAACTGATAAAATACATAGGACTAATATCATTGGTACAAACACCCTAAAGGGCAAAAAATGTTGTCACTCTTGATACTCAAAAATATTTTCTCATCCCTAGATTACAGTTGAGTTTATTCGAAAGAAATTTACTTGAAATTTTTAAATGGTGAGGTATAGCTGATGATAAAGTTTAATGACCAGTAATTTTCAATCCATATCATACTTGAGAATTTAAACAGTTAACATAGTACACAAAACTGAAAATGGAAAACCTCGGTGACTACTAGAAAAATTGTTGACAGTCCTGAGTTGTACATATATAAGTGATGCCACTTGTCATTTCTGTATGTGTGCACGTTTATATGCATGTATATATATATGGTTACTCTATATATGCACATGCATATTTCTGCCTGTATCTCCATCTCTGCAGCTGTATCTATATTGATCTCTGTATCTATGTCTATATTCAGAGGGAGAGAGAAAGGGGAGAGAATGAGCATATTGCTAGTAAGATGCAGTGTGGTTGTACTCTCAGCTGATGTTACTAATTTCCCACGATCTGACATGCAGTGTGCTAGGCACCAGGGATGCCAAGATGAACCAGACGTAACTCTCAAGGAGTTCATGATCTAGTCCTGAATTAGAAATGATTTTAATGTTGCATGTTTCACTCATGGATATATTTAACCATTGGAAACACTGAGGGAAAAAAATTCAAGGATGACAAAGCCGTCAGGGCCCTCAGTAGGAAGCTGTAAACTTGACATGCTTTGCCTGGTCAGGAGGAGGATTGGGAAAGCAATCCGGCAAGCATGATTTGGGGGAAGAAGATTCTCACATAGACTGATCTGGTCTCAACTGAAAATAAATCTGGCTTAATGAAAAGCCAGACCAGCGTGTCTGAATTCTCTGTTACCCCTTACTGCTGGCAAGTCACAAACCAAAGATAGGATCAGTTTTTCTGCTATTCACTTTTCTATGAGTTCTGTAAAAGCAAAAACACAAGGAAACTGTCATCAACATGCTTAGTATTAAATGTGTAGACATAAGGTCTTGTTTGAAGATGTATGTAAACAATTTATGCATATTTTTCTAAAATGAAATGGGCTTATGCAGTGAGGATTCTTTTTTTCTCAGTCTCCGTGGCACTTAGGATGTATGTCTCATGTGTTTATAACCACGTATCATATGTGATTTATATACACACACAGATAGTCTCTAGAGGTCAGTAGAATATCAGAAATGGGCAAACATTCACAACTAGATGCGACCTAGAGATTCTGTAGAGCATTTTTCAAATGGTAAAATGATGGTTGTCGACTAATGACGTTAGGAACTAAGATCATTAATCAGTGTTAACAAAAAAGTCATGTCATTCTTGTTCCTGACATGATTCTAATCTATTTGTTTTAAGCAAATTTCAGATAAATGAACATTTACATGGCAAGAACCTTGACAGAAACCCAAGCTGTAATTACTTGATTATGGTTTATTATAAGACTGTGATTCTCCAGAATGTTTTTTGAAGGTATTTTTAATATTAACAGAACAAAAAAGTAAATTGTTTTTAAACACTCAACTATTACATCCAAAACACTATTTCTATTTTAGCTGCCAATTCAGTCTCCTCAACTCTTAGAAATGAGTGATTTGATGATTTATATGTTGCATTTCTTTTTGTTCTTATGAACTAAATGTCCCCGATGTTGGAAAATGTATTAGGAAACTGTGATTTATTTGATATATAAAGCTAAAACTGTTGACAGTTCAGCAAATTGCTGTACAGTTGAGCATGTTGATCAAGTTTTTCTCAAGAAAAGTCATGCACAAAAAACGTGTAGACACTGCTGGCAGACAGCTATGAACTGTTTGACAGTGGGGTTGCCAGCACCTCTTACACACCACCCCGTGCAAGAGAAAACAGCAGCAGGACTTCTGGTTTTGTCTGAATTTGAAAGGAAATGATTATTCATTTAAGTGGAGGTTGCATGCCATGGCTTAGAACTTACCATGTCTTGCACACATGAAGATCACTCATGCTTGCAACTAAGCCACCAATAGCCAGTTCCCGTATGTGCCCATTTACATAGGTAGATTGCATTCTTAGCTCAGTTTCCCCCATGATAAACCCGAATCCAGGGATTGCAAACAATGGCTAGAGGGGAGTAGTCAGAAATAAGACAAGAGGAGGTATATGCCCAAGTGTGGGATTACTGGATCATAAGGTAAGTCTGTTTTTAGTACTTTTGAGAAATCTCCTTACTGTTTTCCATAATGGCTGCACCAAACTGCATTCCCACCAGCAGTATAGGAGGATTCCCTTTTCTCCACACTCTCTTCAGCACTTATTGTTTGGGGACTTTTGAATGATGGCCATTCTGACTGGTGTTAGGTGATTCTTCATTGTAGTTTTGATTTGCATTTCTCTGATAGTTAGCAATATTGAGCATTTTTTTCATGTGCCCATTGGCCATTTGTATTAATACATGCACCCCAATGTTCATAGCAGCACTATTTACAGTAGCCAAGACACGGAAACAACCTAAATGTCCATCAAAAGATGACCGGATAAAGAAGTTGTAGTATCTTTATACAGTGGAATACTACTCAGCCATAAAAAATAATAAAATAATGCCATTTGCAGCAACGTGGATGGACCTGGAGAATGTCATTCTAAGTGAAGTAGGCCAGAAAGAGAAAGAAAAATACCATATAATATCACTTGTATGTGGAATCTAAAAAAAAAGACACTTATTTACAAAACAAAAACAGAGTTACAAACATAGAAAACAAACTTATGGTTGCTAGAGGGGAAGGGAGTGGGAAGGGATAAATTGGGAGTTCAAGTTTTGCAGATACTAATTTATGTATATAAAATAGATAAGTTCATACTGCATAGTACAGGTAACTATATTCAATATCTTGTAGTGACTTACAGTGAAAAAGAATATGAAAACAAATATGTGTATGTTCATGTATGACTGAAACATTATGCTGTACACTAGAAATTGACACAGCATTGTAAACTGACTATACTTAAATTTAAAACTAGATATACAAAAGAAAGACAGTAGGAGGTGATGGGGAGCAGAAAAGAAGGCATTTCAGTTTTCAATGCACAAGCAGACACACATACACACACCAAAACAAAGCAAAACCTATAAGCATTTTCAGAGAGTGATCACATGAAGTATTTAACAGAACTTTAGGCTTAGAGTGGATCCAGTCATCACCAAGAGATTCCCAAGAGATATTTGATAAATATTTATAGAGTACTTACAATGGGTAATCTAGTCCTTACTTTGCTGTCAAATTATTAATTGAGGGAGATGCAATATATTTTCTGTTCTCAAGGAGTTTACAATGTAATCTTTGCCTCCCTGGCTTCATCTCCCTTGCCTCTGTGCCCCTATATCTGCTCTTGCGAGCTTCCACATTCTCCGTTCCACCTCTAAAGAATTCCTTTCAGTTCTTCCAGCTTTCATAATTGTGCCTTTGCAAATGCTCATCCTTCTTGTTTTTAACCTAACACGCCAGCTTGCCCCTGGCTAAGTCCTATTCATCTTAGGTCCCAGTTTAAATGTTGATTCCTCCTAGAAGTTTTCTTGGACTGTTCCTCTCCTCTCTGTGACCATATAACAATGTATTTACCTTATTGTAATACTGTTCTTACTTTGTAAAACTACCCATTACTGGTCCATTTCCACATGATCTTTTAAGCTCAGTGAAGGCAGGAACCACGTGGTCTTGCTTGTCCACTGCTGTACGCTGAAGCCTAGTAACAATATCTGGCATAAAGTTCATTTAATCAGTAACTCCTGAGTGAATTTTTAAGTATATAAGTAATCACAAGGCACTGATAAATTAAAAAGAAGTTACCACATCTTTGAGAAACTGGGAAGGATTGATATCTTTGTTTGGACTCAAGTCTTATGTGAGGACCATCCTTTTAGTCAGAAGTGGGGCACATACATTTTAGTTGTGGTTTTCTTGCTGGTCTCCGATTATGTTACTTATCATGGACAGTGGTAGACTTGTTCTGGTGAATCCTAAAAGTGATGACTCCCTCTCTCCACCCTAGTGATTGGTTTAAGATGTGGAGCCTTGACTATTGGAACCACTTCAAAAGACCATGGACTCTGGGCAGTGTCACTGTGAATATGGATTGGTTACTCAGTATGAGACCTTTTGCTAAGAACTGGAGATTGGAAATGATGATGCAGAATGAATGAATATTGATTTATTTTGAGTTGGGCTAGGGACCTCCCTACACATGAGGATTTTCTTCTGTCAAGTCATCCTCCTCTGCTGTCTGTTCCCTCTCTTCTCCTTCATTGTTTCAATAAGGTCTTTGAGTTCTCGGATTTGCTAAGATGGGGCTATCTCTGGTTGCTCATAAATGAAAGACCCTAATAGGAGCCAGTCTTCCTTTTAACACATTGAGATGCATGTTTGCATCCCAAACAGGAGACGTCCCAGATTCCTACTCCATCATTCTCTCTAGATGGACACATTTAAATGACTGGTGTCAGAGCACCCAGTTCACTTCTATCTGGTTTTTAGTTGGTTGAAAATTAGCTAAGAATGGGTTTGGAATTAAAGAGTAGGCAACCTTCATCTTTCATGATTCTAACAGAGCTGAAATCCAGGTGTTACTACCTTTTAATTTTCAAATGTGTGATGAGTTTGGTGAGACGTATGAGGAATATGGTAGAAAGAACATTCAGATATGTTATCTTCTCTTCATTATTTTAAATTACCTTCTGCCTTGATCTTCCAGCCCTGTGTTCACTGTCATTTATTTTTCTTGTTGTCTAAAGAAGGGAGCAAGTATTTTATAAAAATTATAAAATGAGATTATATCCATGTATTTATAAGGTTAAGGCAGCTTTGGAACTGTATTATGATTCAGGAAGAATAATGGAAGTTTTAGGAAGAACAAGAGCATACATGATACAGCGCAGGGGGTGAGGGGAAGCTGGCTGTTATTCTATACTTTGGTAATATTTGCTATCTATTTTCAGGTATTTTATTTTTTAGTATTGTGTCAGGGAAGTTAAAAAGAGGAACATGTAGATTAATAACAAACAAATCCTTTTCTTCATCTCTGGTGCAGATTTAAGTCCTCATCAATCAAAATATTTTCCTAAAAATTCATTGTCTTAACAAAAGCATAAACAACCTTATAGCCATCCCAGAATTTCTTTAGGTAACAATTTAATACAAATGTTAGTCAAATCATAAAAAATTATTTTAAATTATACTAATAAACTTTAAGAGGCTGGTTAGTTTACTGTCTCCCTGACAATATGCGTATTAAATGATTTGAGTTCACAACTGTCATTTCTATCTGTTTTAATTTTTCACACCTCTTAGCCCGATTTTTGCTTCCATGAGGATAATGTCAAGATGTCCGTTTCTGCCTCACTCTTTTCTTCTCCAGAGTGTCCTATTTAATTCACTCAGACATCTTTTGTAGAAACTCTTAATACCAAAAATAGTTTTGTTTTTTTTCTAGAATAAAAAAGAACATTTTAGAAAAAAAAAATCTTTGAAAACTGGAAAGTACTTGCCGTGAGAAAATATATCCCTTTTGTAAAGAATTATAACCACCTCCTAACAATCACAGGATCTCTCATTTCCAAAGCCTTCCGGAACGAGAAATAATCAGTGTCAGAGTCAAAAATTTCTTTCAATTTAGATGACTTGACTTCACAAAAAAAAAAATATGCAGTTATAAAATCTAGACCTTTGGCTTTTAACTTAGGCTGATTTTGCCATTTTTGAAAGCACTTGTGGATTTGTTAATGTTAAATTGGTAATTGTTGGTCTCTGAGGAAGGGCGCGGCAACTTCAGTCTGAGCGTATTACAGTGTAAAATATGGATTGTCTTTACCCTAATGGCCTCTGAATCCTATTACCATCCCATTAGAGAGTGTGGGATTTTCGTAATTCTGTTGTTGTTTCCAGTGGGCAGTGCATGTAATGGGGAAGGGCATGGGTTAATGCAATTCATCTCTTTTAATACTTGTAACTCTAAGTCCCTTATCACTCACTGTGGTTTCCTTGGGGTTTTTTTTTCCCCCTTTCCTTCTGTTATCTTTAATGCACAATATATTTCTATATGCCTTTCCTAACCAGAAGAGTTTGGAGGAGGGAGTTGGGGGTGCAGTTCTTAGGCTTGAATAGAATTTTAGCTCTTAGCTTCTCATAGACTGAAGATAAATACACAAGGTGGAGCGTTAGCTTGTGTGAAGCAGGCTGCAGCTCAGGAACGTTTTCAGTGACTGTCATTGTGCCAAGAAGAGTATTGAAATAGCTCTTCAATCAAGATCATTTATAAGGCCTTTTGGAAGGAGAAGCATGAGACAAGCGGGTCGGATCAATGCCCGCTAGTGTTGTGGGTATAATGTTTCCATGTGTTCGTGAAGACAGCTGTGTCCTGGGTCCTCACAGTGCTGGAGAGAGGAATGGGGAAAGATTTCCAAGTGGTAGAAATTAGGTCCCTTTAAAGAGAAGTTTACGAGCATTGGTTAATTCCCTACATATCAGCCCTGCTCAGTAGATGTACATGTCTGATTCTGTACCCCTGGTTTTATTCATGAAATTTGTTTTTAGCTAATACAGCCTTTTTCGGAATAAATACGAACATCAGATTACTTCTCAGTATGTCAAAACAAATTAGTTTCCCACAGTGATGCAGTGAAAGGTGTAACTATTTTCCCTTTTTATATGTCAGAAGGCATTACTGGGGCTGGGAAATTCCCACTTTTTCCCCCCCTTAGCCCACGAGCCTGGTGGTTCACAAAGGTCTGGTTTAATGCAGAGGCATGGTCACCTACAGCTCCCGCACCCCCCTCTGCTGCCATTAATGAGAATCACACGCTGAGATCCGAAGAGGCATCTGAGCTCAGAAAAAGGCAGGAAATGGTAGGAGGTGATCAAACCATTTCAATCTGTTGAAAGTGAGAGATATTCCCAGGGCTTATTGTTCACCTTCTCAGAGAATTAAGTTTCCATATGTTTCATCATAAATGGAATGAGTGTGCAACTTAATTATAACATGACAATGTCTGCTGGATGATGTAGTAGAAAGCTGGCATTTGAGGGGAAATTTCTTCTTGTCTTCATGCTCTAAATATCTTGGTTGCCGACTTGGTTATAGCTAATAGCCTAAGTCTGGTGGCAATGTTTAGATATGGTGCCTTGGTATAGAGTCGTTTGCATATTTTTGAATATTCATGCATCGAGTTTTTCCTTAATGTGAGACATCACTTATCATCTTTCTAGGCAGACTGTGATAGTATTATTTCTTTCCATCAACTGAGTGTGTTGAGTAAAATTTATTTTAGACAGTAACTATGTAGCTACAGGTACAGTTGGTTTTCAGCATTGTTAAAAGATAATTTCCTTTTGAACTTAGTTACGGATTACCTTTTCAAACCACTTTTGTTCCCACAATCGCTTAGGAAGTTCAAACAAACAAAAATTAAATAAAGTAGAATCTACTATAGATGCCTACTGATGTAATAGTTAATCATTTTTAAAAGCACATATACCTGATTTACAGAAAATTACTGAACCCGTGGAAGAGATGTGTAGCACCTACATAGAATTACTTTGTTTTGTAAAGGACAGGATGCTGGTTTATTCAACAACTGAAGTGTGGACTTCTATATTTCATTTATGTTTGAGTCCCATGTAATTCATCTCATCTCTTTGTTCCTGAAACTTGCCTTCAGATCTGCCGATCTGCCGATCTGCCAAGAAACATTAAAAATCAGATGACACAAATGCTTCTCTTGATGAGAGAATGAGTATCAGCTTTACCATCTTTATAAAGCCACAAACTTTTCGGTTGTTTCTCTCAATGTTCCCTTAATGCAGTATATACACATTGGTCAACATTTGTTGAATACCAGCACATCAGTAATGAAAGTTAACTCTTTGTTAAGAGTACGCAGTTTGGTTCTTAGCGGGAAAAAAAAAAAAAAAAAAAACCCTAACATCAGAATTTAAAAATAAAGGTGAATTATTATGAGGAAGACACAAGACTGCTGAATATCACATTTTGTACCATATTCCATCCTATGTTTTCTTGGATACACACTCTCCAGTAATTTTATGATAGCAATAGAAATTAGCACATTTTATTTAAATACATATTTTCTAACTATAAAAGTAGAATGGTCCTTGCATGAAATTCAGAAAATTCAGAAAAAAATTACACAATAAAAATCACCCATATTCTCACCCAAATCTATTTTTTTACCCACTTAAACAAATGAATATCTTAAGAATCAGGATTTTGTTCCATGCATTCATTGTTATGCCGTGGGAATTCTCTCCCATATTAAACAGCACTCAAAAACGTTATGTTCATATTCTACCAAAGTGTATGCCTCAAAAATATGTCATGATCTAAAGAGTAACTTTTATTAATTTTATGATTATAAAAATCAAACTATATGTTTATTAGACAATAATTTGGAAAAATATACAAGTGAAAGTAAAATGATTTTGAAATGCCACTCTAAAAAATCCTGATCATAGTTTGACGTGTCATTTTGATCATTTTCTCTATATAGTAAGTACTAATAATTATTTTAAAATGTATATTATTTATTTCTATTGAGATTATATGCTTGATCTCTTACTCACTTTCCACTGAATTTTCTGCTCAATTTTATTTTTCTGAAAACAAACTCAGATTTCTTTCTTGATAAGTACCCTTAATATTTTTAGAGTATGGTAAACATTTGCTTGCTTGGCATATCCATTGGTAATATTTTACCCCCGAAAAAAATAAGATATTTATTTTGTTTTTCACACAAAGATATTTAAAATCTCCATGTAGTAAGATTCTTCTAGTATTTTAGATAGCTTGAATTGGTTCTCAGCTTTAAAAGAATCCCAGTTATAAGTGCCAATAAATATGTGCTATTGTCTCTGAGTAATCCAAAACATAATATTAATAATATTAAACATTGTAATCCATTTAGAAATGTATGCATGCATCAGATAAGGATCAATTTTCACCTCAAAGTTGATCTATCATTAACATTTTCACCGGAAGTCTATCCTGTGCAGTAGTCTTAGGGCCTTCTGCTCCGTAAGATACACTTGTGTGTGTGTGTGTGTGTGTGTGTGTATGCGCATGTGCATGCATTTTTTGCACTGTTACTCCACTGTTTTGTGATACTAAATTTACAGTAATAGAGGAAGGCTTTCTTCCTTGTTTTTCTTCTGTTCAGAATGTCTTATTTTCATTTGTTTATTTTTCCTAATAAATCAGATAGAATCATGATATTAAAATGGTATACATTAGATTCAATGTGGTTAATTTTTCAACCTGATTTATTCAATTGTATGCATACTTAGAATAGTGGGGAAATGTGACTGTCTTCAGCAGTATTTTTATCTTTGATTTGAGGCTTTATAAATGGCAGTTACTTCTTTCTCTTTTTTTCTCCAGTAAACCATTTCTTCCCTTTTGAACATGTGGATTTTGTGTTTTGGTCTATTATTCTCTCATTTGTCTTAATCAGGCAATTTTTTTTTCAGAGTTTCATAAAAAAATTCTTTATGTGTTTGCATACAATGATACAGGAAATTTCTCCTGCATTACTTTCTTCTCTTCTTGGAAAACAATGCATGTCTGTTAAAAAGTGCCCACTATGTCAGACTACCAAGGGCTGAATCACACTTTCTGAAACCTAGCTGCAGAAAATAAAATGCTGATTTTAACGTAGTTGGTCTTCATCCATTTGTGTGTCAGCATTAAATGCACAACGTAGTCTGAAGAGTTCTGATTACTCTAGCTTCCCCAGGGTAGAATTTTCTAAGATATAATACATAGAAAATCAGCCCAGTACAGACCTCTGCAAAGAAAGTGTTCCTTAGTGAAATAAGTTTGAGAAATAATTCATGTAATAGCCCTTTCTTGGCACTTCAGAATGGCTATTACCATATTAAAAGCTCTGACAAAGCTCTACAATAAAAACTTCTCTCATTGTTAGAGCACAACTTCTCCCAGATTTAATCCACAACATAAACATTTGCTATTTTTTAGAGGGGGGGGGTGGTTTTTTGGTTTGATGCTTTGTGTTTTGTTGTGGGTAAATGTAATACTTACCACTCAACCAACCAACATATTGAGTATTCAAATTGCGCAGGCATTATTATTCCAATCAATTTCAATTTCCCCTGAGTCTTGTTTCTTTTCGGTGTGGAATGATAGTTCTCCTCAGCTCTTTAGAGGCGGGCCTGGAAGCACTTCACTCACTGACCATTTACTTAATGGTTAGTAGTAGTGTGTTTGCAGTAGGCAGCATTATATAATCATCATGCATAGTAGCTCTATGCTCCTTTACAAATAAAGTAAACTTTTTTTTTAACAGATCGCTTTCTTTTTTTCTGTACAGTGAGGACAGTGTCGTTGCAGGAGGTTATGAACAGCAGCAATGATGCATATGAAGCTTTTAATACAATTTCTACACAGAGGAGCCACTTACAAAATTACAGGTGGCATTACACCTAATAATCATTTACAAGGAACATGAATAGGACATACTCGCTGCTCTCAAACACCACAACAGTTGGTGCAATAAGAAGAAACAGTTTCATAATGCTTTGCAATTGACATGTATTTTAACACTGTTGAGATGGTGAGTCTCCAAAGAAGTGAAGGCAAAGAATAGGAAAACGCACTGAGGGAGCTGAAATCAAGTGATACAGGGGTCCTCAGGGGGTGATTATTCCATGCTCCGTACAGTACATGCCGACCCAGAATGAGGAAAGGTACCCGTCCCTTCTACGTGAGGGTTTTACCCAAGTTGGATATCGAGGACTGTCACGCAGTTGGATGAAACTGAATCGAAATCCCATCGCAGTTCAGTTCCTCAGCTCCAAGTGCTTGCTGAGCTGGGCTTCTCTGGTAACCGTTTTACCGAATGTGATTTTAAAAGCATCCCCGAGTTGTAAGCGCCTTTGTGCTGTGTTGACATCTGATTCATCAATGGGTAAACATCCTGCCGTGGTTACTAGTGTGCCCTTTTATCCTCCTGGAAGCGAAGCCCCAGCTCAGCAAGAACAGTGTGGAAATGTTGGTAAACCCCTTTATTACTTTAAGTCTAGACTACTGTAATTCTCCTTTGGTGGGTCTTCTAAACTGTGTTATTTATAGGACGCAGCTTAAGGGTATAAGGCGGCCCAGATCCTTCCTGGCATTTTGTCACGTCAGCATATTTAGAACCATCAATTCAGTCCTCGCATCGGTTGCCCATAAAATTTTACCTTGATTGTGAAGTTGTTTTACTCACACAAATGGTGCCTCAGAGATGTGGTTTCACGCTGCCTGTCTTATGGATTTTTCTTTCACCAAAACCTGGTCACTTCTGAAGATATAAATGTGGAAATTTTTCCTATGTTCCATGAACTTGAGGTGAGACTGTTCAATTTTGGTGAGTTTTAGCTTTTATCATATTTTTAAAGATATAAATTCTTTACTACTTCAGCAAAATATGTATTCTTTATAGATTGAAAAACATAAATTTCCTTTTTATGTTTTTTTCTGTCATAATTATAATATTCAATATTATGGAGAAATTATGGGCTCAGCTATTTTTCTATGTGTATTGTGTAAAATGTTTACTAAAATAATGAGATTTGTATCAAAAATTATTAGGTAAGCTAGTTTTTAAATTGATGCTATTGTGTGTGGTCTTTTTCTGCACTTGAAAACTTTTTTAAGAATTATAATTTTTCAACATTTGAAATCTGTGATTTCTTTCATTTAGCAATTATTCCTTAAATAAACATTTACCAAGTGTTCCCTCTTGACATGGTCCTTCCCTAGTCTCTGAAGGAATACAGTACCAAATAAAACAGTCACAGCCCACATCCCTGTGGAAATAACCCTCAATTGGTGGAGATTGAAGCTCCTTTTATTTAGGAGCTATTATAAAAAGGACGACTTGGGGTTTCAATTGAATCACTCAGGAATATTTGATCTGGCCCTCTTTGCCCATTCATGCTAAGAATATAAGTTTTTGTTTGTTTGTTTGTGTAAAGGATAGCCTTGGAAAAGCTTTCCATGTTCTGCCATCTTTTGGAGAAATTCTTTTAGTCACAGACCCCTAACTCGATCATCCTCTTACGGACGTAAATTCCACCTCTCTGTTTGGGCTCTTTGAAATGATACTTTTTTTGAACTGCATTTGGGGGTTATAAGCCCTATGCTCTTTGCCAAATCCCATTTAGCCATGAGCCTCACCCAAGACCCTGGGACTCCGCTTAGTGTTCATTGCTGTAGACTTCTACCTCTCTGGGAAGACAAGTGGGGAATTGAGTTCAGTTAAAACTATAAATGCTTATTCCTCATCTTCATTCTAAGATTTGTGGATTTGCCTGTAGGTGATAACTTATACATTGTATTCTTTGAGTCTGTCCACTCAGTTCATAGGACCACTCCTGAAATTGGAAACAGTATCTCCGGTCACAGCTATTTCTTTTAGAGTGTTGACATAAACCACCATGGCAGATCTTTGTATTACTTGTCACACGCATTTCTGGAATGGGCCCTTGTATGGCAAGAATGCTTACGACCTTCTTCTCTCTCACCTCAGCAGAATCCGTGTGGGCACACCGCGTTAGGCGTATCCTGCAGATGTCATTGGTGACAACCACATGTAGTTTGCGGGATGACTGGGACACCTTTCTTTGCTGAAATGTGGCTTTTCTCTTGCATTTCTAGGCTTTCATGTACATTCTTCAAGTTACACATTTCCTGCCTGATAAGAAGGGATATTGAATAAAACAATTTTTTAAATATGCAGCATTCAAGAAGAACTTAAATTCTTTAAATCTGCTAGTAGATTAGAAATCTGGCTTGATGTATCGACTGCTAAAATTAAACTGTATTAAGATCGTGTCATACAATGCCAGGTGCCAGCTTTCTGTTTCCTTATGTCTTTAGCCAGCCAGTGGAGAAGTTGTATTTCTCATTGATAGATAGCATAAGACTTTGCACCTAAATGCAGCATGAGAAATGCAAATTTGAGAAAGCACATGGCTTTTTATTTTAATCTTTAAAATATATAATCTATAAAAATATAATGCTTTAACCCACATGGGGGTGTAGTTACTGAATATGGTCCTAGAAACCTGGGTTGTTATGAACTAAGTCTCTCTCTTCTAGATGTTGGAAATCAAGAATCATCAAGATAATAATCAATTTAGAAATAGTGTTCACATTCCAGCCATCCTTCTACACAGATATGTAATTTTTGGGTGTTTTGTTTACTACAAAAGATGATGTTTTCATTCATTAAAAAGAACGTTTCTAAAGCCTAGATTCAGAATTGGATGTTCTCATAGTAACTGCAGTTTTGTGGCATGCTTCATTGTTTATTTTTACAGTGGCAAAGACTCAGATAGTTGAGGGAAAGAGCACTGTGTACTCCAGTCTCCATTCATAGGGAAAGAACTAACCTCAAGCAGTGATTTTCTGTCTTCAATCATATGTTGACCTTAGATGACAGAGAAGAAAATCCGATCAGTTCACCTGTGTCACACTATGTTTGATACACCAAAGTCCTTGCAATTTTACTTACAAATCCAGATTAGGAAGTGAAAGACTGATTGGCTCTGGCAGTTGGAAATGCATTATATTTGTTCTGACCCCAGCTCAAATGAAAACAGAATGGTTCCAAACCTTGGAATGGTCCTGAAACTGAAATGACTCATTGGAAACTGCCAGGACCAATAAGTACAAAATCGAGAAGGCATTTTTGAGTCCTTCATTTGAAGAACATCAGTTTCAAGGATTTAAAATAATCATCTCACTGTATTATCAGATAAATCTTCCTGTACACGGACAGCTACTGTCTCTGCAGACAGCCCCTAACTTCTTAAAATGAGAAGGAAAAGACAGGTTACTGGGAGACAGAGTGATCGAAAGAGAAATTAACAAAAACGAACCAAAAGGCTTTAAGCAATAAAGTTAAGTTTTTGTTAGTCACTTAGAATTGCAGAAACTCTGTCATCAAGAAATATGTAGCCCAAGGCTGACTTGTGAAAAATGGGGAAACTGAGTCCCAGAGAATGGAAGTGATATACACAGTAAAATAGGAGGGAGTTGATGAGAACTGACTGTGGTTTTGTCCCTGATCAAGACTGATGACAAGAAATCTAACATCACTAACATTCACAGTAAATAGACCCATTCTGAAACAAAAGGTTAATTTTCAAACCAATTACTTCCTCATAAAAATACTAGCCCTCAAGCGTTTGTGAAATATTTCTTGTATTGCTGTTCTCATTAAGGAGAGTAAACAGAGAGCCGTTTGGATTTCTTCGGTTGTTTAGTATTCCTTCAGCAATTTCAGACTTATTTGTGTCTGAGAAAGGAAGCCTCATATCGAAACATGACATATAAACTAACGGCTGGTTTTGACATTGAACTTCAGATCTAGGATTGGTCAGAGTGTTTGCACTTAATGTTTGTAATGTACAAATTGATCCTGGTTGAAATTCTCAGCAAGAACAGCCTTGTGTAAACCCTATCTGCCATCTCTCCCCTCACGGCCCACCCTCCAAAAAGGAAAGGAGGGAAAAAACTCCACTGCCATCACTGAGCATGGGGATTACTGGAAAGACAGAACAGCTGTTTGGTTTGAGTGTAATTTCGGTGTGTAAATGTTCACATCTACCTGAGAAGTTAACAGAAGGCAAAACCTCCCCGCCTTTATTTGGGTTTCCCCTTTTTGATTTGGCTTGAATTCCCTTTGAATGCCACCTTCTCCGGTGACCCCTAGTGGATAATCTAGCATGATGGCAAGTTGTGTTCTAGTAACTTAGCAATTAACTGGGGTGACGGAGGAACAGCATCACTGACTTAGTGCTAATTATGTGCCGGTTTAATGTCATTATCTCAAGCAAACCTGAATGACAAAAGTGAATAAAATCTCTGTTTTCCAGATAGGAAAACTGAGGCACCAGAAGAAACCTACGCTGTTGCTCTGGTGTCCCACAGCTAGGGAGCAGGAAGCTTGGCTTTGGCTCTGCCACACCCCTGTTTGCCCCATTCTACCAGACCGTCTCCTCCAATGACACCCCTAGAGACAGACCCTCAGTTTCAAAACTCTCTTGGGCTGACTCCCATTGATTTCATTGTTCCATCAATGAATTTTCTGTGTGAATGGTAGGAAAAAAAAAATTGGCAGCCTTGAGACATAGCTCTTCTTCCATCAAGACGTCTGTGTCGAATCTGAAGGAAAGGGTCCAAGGTGTTCTCCGGCAATCAGTTTACCTTCCGGGGACACCACGGTGCTGGAACAGGTGCTCCCAAAACACATGAAGAAGCCAGGTCACAGCCTTGCTTTTGCAAATCCAGCTTCTTAAGGGAAAACTTCACAGGCTTAGTCCTCCCTTTTCAGCCCCCCACCCTCTCGGAGTTATGAGGGTTTCTTCTGCCTGAAGTGAGCCTGGGGCAAGTGTTGCTTTGGAATGTCCCACCAATGGTTCACTTAAAAAGAACAGATAAAATGGGGGGAGGGTATAGCTCGGGGTAGAGAGTGCACTTTCCTTGCACAAGGTCATAGGTTTGGTTCCCAGTACCTCCATTAAAAAAGTGACTAAATAAATAAACCTAATTACTTCCCCCCACCACTGCAAACAAAAAAAGGAAAGGAAACAAAATGAAACAGATAAAACAGGCATTTGACACCACGGGAGAGGGGCAGCATTTGAGAGAACAGTGGAGATAGTTAGAAATGATAGCATTATATGACTACTAATGTGTATGTACTAGTAAGTTATTACATTAAAATTAATATTTATTTGTTACAGGTACTTTAATATTATAATGCTACCGTATTATTTTTAAGAGCCTATGTAATACTATATATTCAGCATTTCTATAATATTCTGTATGGACTTTCCCACTTACTTTCCACACTGTTTCATAATTACACACACGCACACATACACACACACACACTGCTCCCACTCCGCAGTACACTTACTACTCTGTGCCCTTCAGCCCTGGCTCTCCATAGCCTAGCGTGTTCTAAGCAGACAGGGAATGTGGACTGAAAGAATGAATGAATGACAGGAGGCAGTGAGATGACACCCCCATCCCGGGAGTTTAGATGTATAAACCCCTCTTGCAGTCAGAGAGCTGGCTTTGCGAGAGATCAGGAAAGCCGGAAGGAGGAGAGTGAAGCTGGCACATGGACATCATCTGTGGGCTACTGTCTGTCAACTTTCCGTTTTTACTTTACACACCAGGAGAGCAGATTGATATTGCATTTTAATTGTGCGTACTAGAGGGAGGCATATGGTTACAACGTTTTCCTATTTACCTTCTGTAACGTGGAATTTGTCATTTCATTCCCCAAATAAAGGACTGAAGGGAGAGTGCCTGCTTTTTTTACACACCAGTTCAGTTTTCCTCCCGTGCAAAAGTCTCCTGAGATGTGTAATGAGTCAGTGCCAAGATGATGCTGGCACCACTCTCTTATTGCCATGGTGATCTCCTGCTCTCCTGAAATCTCGAGGGGGACTGTGGTATTTTAAAAGCAACTTCAATTTTGGTAATTAAAAAAAAGCTGGAAGGAGTAATCTTTCTACATTTTGCCAGCGTGGGTAAATATGGATACAAATGATGTCTAAAGAGGAAGGAGATTATTGCACTTGACTAGGTGGGTAACCCCGTGTTAGAAGATGAAAAGCATCTTGGAAGTTCCGTGTGGGGTATTTAGGGCAATTCAGAACCTACTGTGAACCTTGAAGTGTTCTAATCACAGCCTTCCTACAAAACAGCTATACTGTTTCCTGCAGTCGCTCGCACGTCAATACAGAGTTGAAGGTATGATTGTCAGAGTATTTTAATGTTGGGAGCACTGTGTAATATATGTAAATGTTGGCAGTTATCAAAGTAAAGGGGGAAAAAGTGATTCTCTTAAACTGGAAATTAAGTTAGACAAGCATAATTCAGACTCTGGGTTAATTGCACCCTCCCCCATCAGGAAAGTTCTAACATTAAGAGTTCTTTTGAACTTCATTTGAGCAACTGCTCTCTTCTAGAAAAGCCTCAAAGATTAAAGGGTTTTGTTTCACTTCAGAAGGCATTTGAAAAAAAATTTTTTTTTAGGCATTCCTTTTGAGCTATAAAATGAACACTTGGAATAAATGAACACAGAAGCAAACATTAAAGGGCAGAGAATATATAGGGGAGAAGCCAGGGCTGGTGGAAGGAAAGTGACTTCTTATGTCTTTGGGTACAACTTTGTGCTTAGCATTAGCGGGGAACGTAACAGGCAGCTAAGGGTAGGGCTCGGGTGCTTTTGTGTGCACGTCGTCCTAGTAGGGCAGCCGATTGTCAAGGGCAAAGAAAAAGAGTGGGCTAAGGCTCTTTAATTAGGAACTTAACGCAAATGTAGATTCCCCATTTGCAGATGGGCATTTTAATTGATTTTTACAAAACCACCTACACCTAACGCTTCACAGTTAAAAATAAACCAGGTAACTCTCAAGTGCTGCCTCTTTCACATAATTAAAATCTGATCAGATCTGAATGTTATCAGTAACTCGAAATTAAGAATTTTCTATGGATCTGTTTGATTCCATCGGGGAAAAATCCTGCTGGCAGGTGGAGTCTGGGGACCCCCATGGCAAAACTTAGAGACCTGTTTTCTCGCTTTTAAACCCCTCTGGGGCAGAGCAGTTACTATGTTTTCTCCTGATCTCCTTTAATGCCATTTTTAGCTGCTATGACCTGAAATAGAAGTAGCCAGATGGTTTTGTTGAAGTTGTTTCTTTCTTTTTTTTTTTTTTTACTTTGTTGCTGATTGCTTGAGTTTTGTGTTTAGCGCAGAGATGGGATTTTTTTTAAATTGTTCACTGTTTTTTGATTAGTAAAATGTCCTTATGATAGCTGACAGATGACTTGCTGAGCATAAAAGCTCCGTGAGGTGATTGAGAATAACATTAAGAGCTTCATTATTTTGTTTTCATTTACAGATACAGGGAATCCGGGAGAAAAAAAAAAAAAGTCCTCCCAAGGCTACTTTATTGCACAAATATGTTAATGTTCATTCTGGGCAATAACTCTTCCCTTCTATGCGCTCACTAATGGTATGTTCCTGTATTTAGTGTTTTAATCTGTGCCTTTAACCAGATATGGGATTTCCACTTTTGTTTCTAGTAATATGTTCTTGAAATTAAAGATGGAGATTGATTTGGGCAACAAGTTAGAAAGTTTTTAGTTAATAGAATGAGTATTAAATGTTGGGTGCTTGCTCTTTATTTTAATGTAAGAAAGATTTTTTGGGTCTTAATTTTAAGCACCCAAATATCTACACCATTTATAAGAGAATTTCAACATCCCCCACTGTGTTGTAGTTTTTCTTTTCCTGAAAATAGATCCACAAATGTCATAAGTTAGTCTGCAGATTTTACCTTATTATGCTTCCTCCTTCAAAAAATATGCAGGAAAGTGATTATATGTGGTGTTCAACTCAAGGCTGATGAGTTGGTTGTAATTATCAAGGCAGACATAATGAGATGAAAACAACTCTTTCTCGAGGGCCTCCAAGGAGTTTTCAGTCACTATCATAACCCTGTCACGCTGGGTTAACTGTTTTCTGCCCAAGTAGATGTCAACACAATTAATTTCACAGTTTCTTCAGCTGATATGGTTAGGGTTCATTTGCTCATCTAGGCAAGTGGATCCCCATATGTTAAGGGTGGAATTGATTTCTGGATTCTTTATAGGCAGATATAAAACAATGAGGAAAAAAAATGAAGAACTTACTCGTATTTATATGTTAACTGAATGGCATTTTCTCTCTTTTTCTTTGTCCTTAGACGTACGTTTGTTTTGAGTATTTGCCATTGCTGTTTGACGTGTATTCCATCATTCAGTCACTCAGCAAATATTTATCAGGTGCCGGCATGGTGCAAGGCCAAATGTTGCCAGGGTCTTGAGGTTACAGGAAGAGCGAAAAAAAAAAAAAAGCCTTTGTGATGTTAGCAATCCATCCAGGGAGAAAGCCATTATGTAAATAATTGCACCAATATCTCTAATTAACAGAAATATGTGAGCGGCAACTAGATACTTCACGTGTGTAATGGTAACTCGTTCTTTACCCCTGGCATAATAAATGTTTGCCATGGAGGAGTATTCAGTAGAACTTCCCACAATAATGGAAATATCCTCCATCTGTATTTTCCAGCACACAGGCACTAGCCATATTTAACTTATTGAGAACTTGTAATGTGGGCGATGTGACTGAGGAATCAAATTTTTAATTTTCTTTAATTTGAATGAATTTACACTTAAACATAAACAGTCACACGTGGCTACTGACTACTACTACATCGGACAGCGTCAGTCTAAAATATACCATATTGTTAACCTGTATCTACTTTTGCACTTGAAAATGTCACTTGCCACAGCATAAAGACAGAACAAGGTATGCACAAGTTTGATTTATCATTTACTCCATGAACTACAAGGAACACTTTCAAAGACCGAAAGAATCCATGAGGGAATGACTGTGTTTTTTGCATATTTGATAAGGAAATGATGAAATAATGTCCTTGATCTTAGTGTGTGAGTAGATTACAAAGTCATCTTTCATTTGGGTCTTGAATCTTGTACCTGGTGAGGATATTTTCCTGAGCCCAGTTTTTATTTGTTATTCTTACTCTATGAATCACTGAGATTATACATTAATTTAGTTGATTAACATGATTTCCTACCATAAATCTCCTCCTTTAACTTACGCTGTTGCTGAGTGAAAAAAAACTGCAAACATATTTTCACCCAGGGTTACATTCGACATCATTCCACTGGAACCAATTTCTCATTCTCATTTCCTCGGGTGTATGTATTTAACAATGGGAACTGAAAGAGAGAAAAGGAAGTGGGGCTAGGGGATGGAGAAGGATGCCGAGAGGAAGAGGAAGAGGAAGGGGAAAGGAAGGAAGGGGAGAAAGGAGGGTACCAGGGACCTGAAACAACTCAGAGAAGGTAGCCTTTGTTGCCAGGGAACGTGGGAAAACCTTTGGCCGTGCATACAGCTCTGATCATTAAAGTTGCCGGCACATTTCTTTCCTCTAGCATTTTTATTACTCTCCAGATTCCTCGTCCCTGCAGTTTTGCAGGGTTGAGAATAATCGAGTGGTTTTGGCCCCTACATTCCTCAGCTTCTTCTTGTTTGTTTCTCATTCTGTTTCTCACCAAAGAAGGAAAAAAATCAGCCAAACAATTTTCTGCATCTTCTCCTTCCCGATTGATATCCAGGACCTTTTAACTCACTGCTTCATATGCAACCCCCTGCTGGCCATCTGTGAGACGTGTGTGTCACCTCTCCACTTGGGGTTCACGCCTTCATATTGCCTCACCATCTGTATTTTTTTTTATTGATGAGGGCAGAGCAAAGAAAAACAAAGCATGTTTCTCTGTCAATTTCTACTGAAGATTGAGTGTTCTGGGTCATGGTTTGGGTCGAGCAAGCTTGGGGGTTGGGGTGGGGCAGCATATATGTTGTTGAGACTGTTTTAGGCTTTTTGCTCAAGTCTACTGAAGAGGAAAACACACCTTATGAATGCATTTAAACTCATATAAATTCATACATTCTTTCAGTTGATAGGAATTGAATGCGTACTTTGCACTGGCTTTCCTGGATTCTGATGATACAAGGAAAGGGAAAGAAAAAGACAGCAAGACAGATGAGGAAACACTGATAAAGAGAACTTACATGTTGTCCAGCAGTGGGGCCGGAAAGGGGAAAGAAAATACATACATAAACAAGGGACAGAGGAAACCTTCATGAAGATAAAGGCTGTGGAATAAATCAGAGCAAAGCAGTATGATAGTAACTGGTCAGGAGGAGGGCTCCCTGAAAGAGGATGGTCATGGGAGGTGTCATTAAAAACAGGGACATTTGATCTGAGACTTGGTTGATGTTACAGGGAGCCTACTTTGGGGAGAGATAGGGTAGGACTTCCCAAGGAACACCCAGGCCAAGGATCTTGAGCTGGATACGACTCTAACACCAAGAGATCCAGTAGGCTGAAGCAGCACAAAGCGGAGGGGTGGTGTGGAAGGAAGCTTATAGGCACTGAAGTGTCACTAGATGCTCGACCACTGAGAATGTCACTTTGCCCATGTTATGGGCTAGTAATCAATTTACAGACCACATGGCTTCTTAAATTCCATTAGATGCTGTGAGGTAATAGTATGATGGCAGGCTTTCTTGTTGAAACTTAGACCCGAGTTGACTCCTTGAATTGTTTAGTGTCTGTTTTAGGGAGGAGGTCCCGGTTGGCTCTCAGATGTCACGGATCATTTCTGGGCATTAAGGGAAGAAGTCTAGGTTAGGAGATACCTGCAGGATACTTACAAGTATTTTTTTTAAAGACCATAAAATCAGCTCAACGAATAGGAATGAGGAAGCTGAACGTATACTGTTGTCTCTTCCTCGTCAGTGGTGACGGAGAGCTGAAGGATCTGTATCTCCAGGCCTCGCTAAAGACAGAGCACTTGCATATAAGAGCCAGCAGATGGAAGGGGGGGGCATCACAGTGGGGCATGAAAAAGACACTGTATAGAAGTGCTTATTTTCCTTTGAGTATCTCCTTTAATTGCTCTGAAGTTTTATGTCTGTTTTGAAATGTCTCAGAAATGAGTAATGAACTCCCCCCATTTTCATAACTCAGAGACCTGGTTATGGTGAAATAAAATATTCCCAACCTGTTTTCCAATTTTCTTAAAGCACCGAATTTGCAAAGACCAAAAATGGTAGATGACAGTAAAAAGAAAAAGGAAAGAGAAACATGAAATGCAAGAGCAGGGCCTATCAACCCTGTTTACTACCAAAATCATGCCTGGCACATAGTAGGTGCTCAAGAAATACTTGTCAAGAATGGCAGAAAGTGCAGATGGGAAAAGAGTACACACTTGGCAGCCAAAACTAGAGCAGGTAAAATAGCTCACGCCTCCACTTTTGGCTTTGAAACTCAAATTGGATGGTTAGTAATTCGCAAATTACCATTTCGTTGATGAACGAGGGCAGCGGGCATTTTCTCAAGCCCCTCCTCTGTATCACAAGTCGATACTGAAGATCGGTATTGGTCTGCATCATCTTCAGGGGGCTTTGCTTTAAGTGGTTTAGTCGCTGTTCGTCTTCTGGGGTAGCTTTCTTGGGATCTAAGCATCTCATGGGTTTCCGGATCGGTAAGTAAATTCTTATGTTGGATTTGGGTTTCTGTGAGGCCTATTATTCAAAAATCGTCTACTGTTTTCCCCTATCCAAGAAGAGTAAGTCCTCTAGAGTGTGCTCCCGGTACCTGAGGCACCAGGATGAGATGCATCAGTGTGTCCCAGCTGTTGTTGGTGGGTGCCTACAACGACCTGGATCTTTTGGCAGATGCCAAAGTTTTATAACAAACCTAGAACCAAGCTTCTAATAGTTTGTAGATTTTTTTAGGAGGGAAAAATGCACAAGTATTAAGTGATGTAAGCCAATGAAATTGGCATGAACGACATCTGTAGATGATGCAAAGAGAAAAGGAATGATTAATTCTACTTGGACAGATTCAGAAAGATTTTATAGAGCTGAACCTTGAGACATATTGGGGAAGCAAACAGAAGGGTGATATTCCGGGCAGAAGGAAGCATTTTGATCAGAGACTTGGAGGTGTGCAGTAAAGTGTGATTCTTGACCTGCAATTAATGACAAGGTCATCCCTTGTCAGTGCAGTGAGAGAGGAAATCAAAGATGTTGTCCAGGCCAGATCGTACATATGCTCCTAGAGTTCCCACATGCTTTCCACTCTATGCTGTAGTCCAGGGGGAATCATTAGAGAATTTTAAATAGGAGAATGTAATGATTCTCTGTTCATTTAAAAAAAAATTTTTTTAAAGACCATTTTCGTAAACAGGTGTTTGAAAATAGCAGTACTCAATTTTTAATTCTCTTTTTAAAAATATTAAATTCATCATTCAATATTAAGACTCTACTATGAATCAGCTTGTGTCTGTATACTGGACACAGAGGTACGAACAAGGAATAAGCAGTCACAGTAGGACACGCTGTGACTATCAAAGGCAACGATTAAAATAAGTCACATTATCCAAAAAGGGCCAGTGAATCACTGTTCACCCCAGAGTGCTCCCTTTAAATATAGCCTTCTGTCCCCACTGAGAAGTTGTCCCCTGGGATGACTGCTACTGAGTATAATTAGGTCACCTGCATGTGTGCTTGAGGATTATGTGTAGATCCAGTCTTTCTCTTCATTGGCTAGAACAGACATCACACAGTAGACAATTTCTACATCAAATCCTGTGTAACTCTCTAGTGAGAACTCAGTTTTCAACATGTGCGTAAACATTCGGTGTAACCACATCCTCTTAATGTAATTGCACCTGCTCAGGCACGGGGGTCCATTGGCCATATTCTCCTCACATTTCTCATCAATTGTGAGATTTTGTCTATGAGATAAAGGGTTCTTATCATCTCACCCAGTGATTCTTAACCAGGAATACACATCGGGATCGAGAGAGGAACTTTTTGAAACTATGCATATATGGGTCCCTGCAAGGAGGTCAGCATCTCTGATCTCACATTAGGGCTAGAACCCTGAAGAAGTTGTAGTGTTCAGATTCTTACACATTCACCTACTTGAAAAACAGCTCGTTCTCCTCAGATATCCCAAAGCATCGATTTTTAGAACAAAGGCTGGATGTCCCATCCCCTGAAGCCTAGCCCAGGACAGCTCCCATCCCCGCACCTCTTCCCTGTCCATCTGGCCAGCCCTGGACGTGAGCCGAGACATCTGTGTTTGCCGTTCTTTACTCTCAAAGGTGATGGCTGGAGGAAAATTCTACTCCTAAAGTGTATTAGTCAACGCAGGTTGCTACAACAAAATACCATAGACCAGGTGGCTTAAACATAGACATTGATTTCTCACAGTTCTGGAGGCTGGATGTCTGAGACCAGGGTGCCAAGGTGGTTGGGTTCTTGGTGATGGCTCTCTTCCTTGGCTGATGGATGGCTGCCTTCTCACTGTGCCCTCACCTCACAGAGAAAGAGAGGGAGGAGGGCAGGAAGGGGGGAGAGAGAAAAAGAGAAAGAGAAAAGGAGAGAGAAAGGAAGGAAGGGGAGAGAAAGCTCTCTGGTCTCTTCCTATAAGGGCACCAGTAGCGCCATGAGGACCCCACCCTCATGACCCCATCTCAACCTACTTAACCTCCCAAAGACCTTACCTCCTAATATCATTTACATTGGGAGTTAGGGCTTCGCCATATAAATTTTGTAGGAACACTCTCAGCCCATTACACTAAGAGAGTGGTTCTCAACCACCCTGATTACACGTTAGACTCGCATGGGGACCTTTAGGAAAATCCTGGCACTCCGGTCCTAGCCCATGAGATTCAGATGTAGTAGGTTTGCCAAGCCTCCCTCTTCATCCTGCTGGTGATGTAACTTTGCTCATAACCTTGGGTTTTTTTTTTTCTTTTTTCTTTTTTGTGCCTTTCAAATACAACCTTGGTATTCTCATCTGCAAAAGGGGATGGTATTGCTAGCTCTGCTGCTGCTGATGACATGAGATTACAGATCTCAGAAGGGCTAGTTCTCTCTAGAGTATTGTAAAAATAGAGTTTTCAGTCTTACCTGTCTGTCTGTAGTGAGGCGCTCCACGTGAAATCAGTATTTTAAGTTTTGTACAGCAAAGCCTGTAAGGCCCTGGTTGTCTGCTGGCCCTGACTTGGACCTGCTGCTGCTCTGATGATCTCGGGAAAGCCACCCCACCAGAAAGCAGAGCTCAGGTGTCGCAAGTGCCGAAGCCCACCGGGCCAGGACAGATCATGTAAATGCAGAGGGAGCGAGCCAGCTGTGAGGAAGATCATTCAGTGCTCTGAGCCACTTTTGATTGAGACCTTGTAGAGGGAAATGTCTCCCTGCTATTAGGAAAGTAATAGTGCAAACATGGTGACAAATGGCAGCTGGCATCAGGCTCTCAGGGCTGGGGAAGCTAGAGGCTGAACGCCATCTGAAGAGGGCAGCTGTTGGGACTCAGGCCAGCATTGCCAGGGCTCCCCAGTCCCCCCTCTCCAAGAATCCCAAATCTATGCTTTTAGGTAAAAAGTCCCAATATTTAAATGTTAGCAGTTAATTAAGCACACGCGCGCGCGCACACACACACACACACTCTCACACGGTAAGATTTTGCAGGCTCACATTGCCTGCTCTAAACGAAACATATTTGTAGTCAGAAGTTTGCCTCTGTGCCCCATTTGATCTGGGCATCACCAGTTGATGACCACTCCTCTGGGCTTCCGACTCCATCTCTTCTGTCTACTAAGTCATTGGGTTTTTTTCAGGCATTGTTCATCCACAAACAAAACGCATCGCTGTGCTGGCGCCCAGTTGGCCGTCTTTGGCTTGGACCCTTGTTTCTTTTCACTCAGTTTTCTGGCACTCGTTTCTATGGATGATACTCATTCATGACATCAAGATTTACTGAGCAGACACTGTGCTAGAGGATAATGATATGAAATTCAATAAGACATAGCCCCTGCCCTGCGTTGCTTCCAATCTAGTGGAGGACATACACCCAGTGTGGTGATGGAGGCCTGAAAGGCTCTGGCGGAAACGTGGAACAAAGACGTCCAACCCAGCCTCCTCTAGAGAGTCTGTTGCTTCTGGTTCAGTAACAGAAAACACTCTTCCATTTCTTTTATCCACCTTTTCTCTTCTTTCCTTTTTTTTTTTTTTTTTTTTTAAGCATTTGGCCAAGGCATTGAGCCCATAATGTGAAGACCACATCTAACCTTTGGTCCTTTTGACGCTTGGGGGCTATTTGATGCCTAGAAGGTCAAGGTATAAAACTAGAAGTCATACCACCCAGTGTAATGATAACAATTAATACTGTCAACATGGTATTGGAAACGCAAGCTATGTGATTGTTGTATTCAGCCAGGAACAAAGACACCCAGATGCATTTGGTTGACACGGGCTCCTGGCTTTTCTGTTTGCAACCTGGGTTTTTGGCGCTGAGTGATGCCAAGTGGCTCACCCTGGGGACTGTCTCTTGTCGCGGGCTTCTCTCCAGGGAAGTGTCTCCCCAACCCCGCGATGGTTATCTGTTAATAGAAGGAAAAACAAGTTGTGAAAGTAGGCCATGCGCATCACCGATAAACATGAAAATTTCATTGGCGAGAGCCCTCCTTTCCCTGCCAAAGTGACCTTGGTTGGCGCAAAGATGACAGAGTGCTTCCCTGCCTGGGTCTGACAGCATTGCTATCACAGCACGTTTGACAAATCGTTCACATTAAATCGGGGGGCACTTTCGGCAGCGCCAACGTCCCCTCTCCATCACTCCTGATTACCACACAAACGTCAACCGTGGCACCAGGCACATTTGTCAGAGGGAGTAAAAGGCAGTTGTTAGTAAGAGCGCTACCTGTCATACTAATGGACTAGAGCTCGTTGCTTGGTGTCTCGCCGGAGCATACAGATTTGCGAAAAAACAAAACATAATATTTTTGGAGGGTTGTCCAGTGTTTCTTGAAAATGCTTTTGTGCTTCAGTAGAGAGAGGTATTGAAAGCTTGTCAGTTGGGACACCTGAATGTCTTCTCTTGGAAGGGGAAATAGATTCTCTCTCTCTCTCTCTCTTTTTTTTTTTTTTTCCAGTGACTTTGCTGTTTGATGACTGCTGTCATTTCTTTGTGGTCAAAGAGGCAACAGCAAGCTTTTTCAGTTGAGAAAACCTATACCCTATGCATTTTAGTTAAATTCATAAATGACAACAACAACAAAATGAAT